>NC_136061.1:2124543454-2125743454 GCF_964261635.1 Lissotriton helveticus
TTCAAGATTTCATTAAGTGACTTTGTTTCATCTAGTACCTTTTCTGATGATTGGGACTGTTAATCACATGATGTCAGACTTAGAAATGTCTGCAGTGTTCACTAATCATGAATATTTAAAAGGTTCATCAGCCTTTGAACAAATGAATTGTTATAATCACTATGGTCATCATTTTTTGCACAAATCTGCAAATCCTAGAAATGTAATAATGTATAATCACTGGGAACATTGTCCTATGCCACCAAAGGGTAGCTCAAAAACATATGCTATGAAATTTCCATACTTTTCAGGGTTGGATGTATCAAATGCTGAATCATTTTACTTTAAAATGTAACAAAACAGGACCAATACGAAACAGATTTATTATGCAGCCTTTTATTCCCAACTGTCTAAACTAGGTTTCGACTTTTGGAAATACATCATTGAGACGAAAACTGTCTGGGGCACAAAAGATTGGCAAGTGCAGGGGATAGAAGCTATGTTTAGAGCCTGTATCATCCCTGAGCAAATGATGTTTTTGAATGACACTGTCCAACAGACGTCTTGTCTTGGGTTAGCCAAGATAAAAGACCTGAACATTCTGTCCATACCTACACCTACACCTGATAGCAGTAACACTTCAGAAGGGGAGGTCGACGTACATACTATTTTGCATCACAACAGAACAGATCCAGATTGGAATAAATGGTTAATCTGGCCAACAGACACAAACAACTGTCAAGATAGATTCCTTAACAAAACACGGGGTTTCAAATTCACTAGGCCAGACCCAAGATATATTCAAAGACAGCATCCAGGAATAGTAACAACATACTGTGTAGGGAAGCTCTGCCTTGATTGGCTAAACAGATCTAAACTTAAGGATGTAATGCAATACTTATCTTCACTTAAAGATGACACTGATCTTAGTGAATTCTTGCTAGGACCAAGAAAACCGCGTCATAAACGTGTTCTATATGCCAGTATCTATGCTGCTTATAATGAAGCATGGAAGATTATGCAAGCAGAGACTGCAGAAAGAATACGAGAAATTGATCATATTAATTTAGAGCAAACTCTCTCTGTGGTTGCCAATGGGTTAATGACTCTGTCAGCCAGGATATATTCATTGGACAGCATAGTGTCCTCTGCCATAGACATCATAAAACAGGACTTGGTCGTGTTGCAACATGGTCAGTCACAACTACGTTCTATCATGATATTAGGCTGGACGTTGCAAAACCTTCATTCAGGCTATATATGCCTTGGCGTTTAATCAATACTACGTCACTGTTTTCAGAATTCAATCTCACTGATAAACAGATCAAACTGGCACAAAGGGGAACAGACTATTCGGTGCTGATCATTGAAAAACTGGAAAGATTTCCAATTGCGGTAGCAGAAAAGTAAGCTACTGAATGGATTATTAATGGAACAATCACTCTCCCTGATAAAAAATTTCCATTTTCAATATTGCCTAATACATATACCAGCAGGCACATATGAAAGGTTGGGTAAAGAATACATCAAGACATCCTGGGAATTAGTGTACACATATAGATGTTGGAGTGGGAGACGTGAAGTGTTTCTTAGCGGGGGAAAAACTGTGAAAGCGCACTAAGCAGTTCTCTCCTTTGTCAGGGTATAAACTTACACGGGGCCTGCGATGGTTCCTCTAACAATTTATCCTGCCACCTGCAAGGTTCATCAGCTGCAGTGATTAATCCAATTTTTGAACAGCTCTCGAATGGGAGTCACCTCATGTTGAATGATCACGGCTGCTGTGGCATGTTGCCAGGCATACCATATCTAGTAACTGTGTCAGCCAGGGTCACTTGCTGTATGCAAGTATTGTTTCCTAAAACCAAGACAGACAGGGAGTCACCTTTATGGCCTTCACTGAACATCTCTTCTATACAAATTGATACTTTAAGCAGAATTAAAGACATTCTTTTGCAAAAAACTGTGCCACTGACCTCGGCCAAGGAGACCTATTATCTGCAAGTCGCAAGGACTTCTGTCGAGATACATGACCTCTTAACTACTTTTGCAGGGTATGCTCAGACGTGAGTCCCTTGCTCACTTTGCCACTTGTAGGGTATGCTCAGACGTGAGTCCCTTGCTCACTTTGCCACTGGATTCAAGCAAGCCGGCTGAAGACGGCTGTAATGCCAGAAACCGGTCCTCGGAAGCTTGTTTCCGGTCCAGGGAAGGCATGGCTTGGCAGTTCAGGCTTGAGGCACAGGGTCAGACTGATTTGCATATAGCCATGTCTGAACTGGGGTGGCAGAGTGGGCTAAAGAACGGTGATGGATCAAACCCAGATCTTTTGACTGGGTGTGAGTGTTTGATTGATTCAGATGCTCCGTCCATAACCACCCCCTTTTGTACTGCTTTGGCCGCCATAAGTGTGGCAGGGTATGCTCAGACGTGAGTCCCTTGCTCACTTTGCCACTGGATTCAAGCAAGCCGGGCTGAAGACGGCTGTAATGCCAGAAACCGGTCCTCGGAAGCTTGTTTCCTGTCCAGGGAAGGCATGGCTTGGCAGTTCGGGCTGGACTGTTCCCATGAGGCACAGGGTCAGACTGATTTCCATATAGCCATGTCTGAACTGGGGTGGCAGAGTGGGCTAAAGAACGGTGATGGATCAAACCCAGATCTTTTGACTGGGTGTGAGTGTTTGATTGGTTCAGATGCTCCGTCCATCACCACCCCCTTTTGTACTGCTTTGGCTGCCATAAGTGTGGCAGGGTATGCTCAGACGTGAGTCCCTTGCTCACTTTGCCACTGGATTCAAGCAAGCCGGGCTGAAGACGGCTGTAATGCCAGAAACCGGTCCTCGGAAGCTTGTTTCCGGTCCAGGGAAGGCATGGCTTGGCAGTTCGGGAAGGACTGTTCCCATGAGGCACAGGGTCAGACTGATTTGCATATAGCCATGTCTGAACTGGGGTGGCAGAGTGGGCTAAAGAACGGTGATAGATCAAACCCAGATCTTCTGACTGGGTGTGAGTGTTTGATTGATTCAGATGCTCCGTCCATCACCACCCCCTTTTGTACTGCTTTGGCCGCCATAAGTGTGGCAGGGTATGCTCAGACGTGAGTCCCTTGCTCATTTAGCCACTGGATTCAAGCAAGCCGGGCTGAAGACGGCTGTAATGCCAGAAACCGGTCCTCGGAAGCTTGTTTCCGGTCCAGGGAAGGCATGGATTGGCAGTTCGGGCTGTACTGTTCCCATGAGGCACAGGGTCAGACTGATTTGCATATAGCCATGTCTGAACTGGGGTGGCAGAGTGGGCTAAAGAACGGTGATGGATCAAACCCAGATCTTTTGACTGGGTGTGAGTGTTTGATTGGTTCAGATGCTCCGTCCATCACCACCCCCTTTTGTACTGCTTTGGCCGCCATAAGTGGGGCAGGGTATGCTCAGACGTGAGTCCCTTGCTCACTTTGCCACTGGATTCAAGCAAGCCGGGCTGAAGACGGCTGTAATGCCAGAAACTGGTCCTCGGAAGCTTGTTTCTGGTCCAGGGAAGGCATGGCTTGGCAGTTCGGGCTGGACTGTTCCCATGAGGCACAGGGTCAGACTGATTTGCATATAGCCATGTCTGAACTGGGGTGGCAGAGTGGGCTAAAGAACGGTGATGGATCAAACCCAGATCTTTTGACTGGGTGTGAGTGTTTGATTGGTTCAGATGCTCCGTCCATCACCACCCCCTGTTGTACTGCTTTGGCCGCCATAAGTGTGGCAGGGTATGCTCAGATGTGAGCCCCTTGCTCACTTTGCCACTGGATTCAAGCAAGCCGGGCTGAAGACGGCTGTAATGCCAGAAACCTGTCCTCGGAAGCTTGTTTCCGGTCCAGGGAAGGCATGGCTTGGCAGTTCAGGCTGGACTGTTCCCATGAGGCACAGGGTCAGACTGATTTGCATATAGCCATGTCTGAACTGAGGTGGCAGAGTGGGCTAAAGAATGGTGATGGATCAAACCCAGATCTTTTGACTGGGTGTGAGTGTTTTATTGGTTCAGATGCTCCGTCCATCACCACCCCCTTTTGTACTGCTTTGGCCGCCATAAGTGTGGCAGGGTATGCTCAGACGTGAGTCCCTTGCTCACTTTGCCACTGGATTCAAGCAAGCCGGGCTGAAGACGGCTGTAATGCCAGAAACCGGTCCTCGGAAGCTTGTTTCCGGTCCAGGGAAGGCATGGATTGGCAGTTCGGGCTGGACTGTTCCCATGAGGCACAGGGTCAGACTGATTTGCATATAGCCATGTCTGAACTGGGGTGGCAGAGTGGGCTAAAGAACGGTGATGGATCAAACCCAGATCTTTTGACTGGGTGTGAGTGTTTGATTGGTTCAGGTGCTCCGTCCATCACCATCCCCTTTTGTACTGCTTTGGCCGCCATAAGTGTGGCAGGGTATGCTCAGACGTGAGTCCCTTGCTCACTTTGCCACTGGATTCAAGCAAGCCAGGCTGAAGACGGCTGTAATGCCAGAAACCGGTCCTCGGAAGCTTGTTTCCTGTCCAGGGAAGGCATGGCTTGGCAGTTCGGGCTGGACTGTTCCCATGAGGCACAGGGTCAGACTGATTTCCATATAGCCATGTCTGAACTGGGGTGGCAGAGTGGGCTAAAGAACGGTGATGGATCAAACCCAGATCTTTTGACTGGGTGTGAGTGTTTGATTGGTTCAGATGCTCCGTCCATCACCACCCCCTTTTGTACTGCTTTGGCTGCCATAAGTGTGGCAGGGTATGCTCAGACGTGAGTCCCTTGCTCACTTTGCCACTGGATTCAAGCAAGCCGGGCTGAAGACGGCTGTAATGCCAGAAACCGGTCCTCGGAAGCTTGTTTCCGGTCCAGGGAAGGCATGGCTTGGCAGTTCGGGAAGGACTGTTCCCATGAGGCACAGGGTCAGACTGATTTGCATATAGCCATGTCTGAACTGGGGTGGCAGAGTGGGCTAAAGAACGGTGATAGATCAAACCCAGATCTTCTGACTGGGTGTGAGTGTTTGATTGATTCAGATGCTCCGTCCATCACCACCCCCTTTTGTACTGCTTTGGCCGCCATAAGTGTGGCAGGGTATGCTCAGACGTGAGTCCCTTGCTCATTTAGCCACTGGATTCAAGCAAGCCGGGCTGAAGACGGCTGTAATGCCAGAAACCGGTCCTCGGAAGCTTGTTTCCGGTCCAGGGAAGGCATGGATTGGCAGTTCGGGCTGTACTGTTCCCATGAGGCACAGGGTCAGACTGATTTGCATATAGCCATGTCTGAACTGGGGTGGCAGAGTGGGCTAAAGAACGGTGATGGATCAAACCCAGATCTTTTGACTGGGTGTGAGTGTTTGATTGGTTCAGATGCTCCGTCCATCACCACCCCCTTTTGTACTGCTTTGGCCGCCATAAGTGGGGCAGGGTATGCTCAGACGTGAGTCCCTTGCTCACTTTGCCACTGGATTCAAGCAAGCCGGGCTGAAGACGGCTGTAATGCCAGAAACTGGTCCTCGGAAGCTTGTTTCTGGTCCAGGGAAGGCATGGCTTGGCAGTTCGGGCTGGACTGTTCCCATGAGGCACAGGGTCAGACTGATTTGCATATAGCCATGTCTGAACTGGGGTGGCAGAGTGGGCTAAAGAACGGTGATGGATCAAACCCAGATCTTTTGACTGGGTGTGAGTGTTTGATTGGTTCAGATGCTCCGTCCATCACCACACCCTTTTGTACTGCTTTGGCCGCCATAAGTGTGGCAGGGTATGCTCAGACGTGAGTCCCTTGCTCACTTTGCCACTGGATTCAAGCAAGCCGGGCTGAAGACGGCTGTAATGCCAGAATCCGGTCCTCGGAAGCTTGTTTCCGGTCCAGGGAAGGCATGGATTGGCAGTTCGGGCTGGACTGTTCCCATGAGGCACAGGGTCAGACTGATTTGCATATAGCCATGTCTGAACTGGGGTGGCAGAGTGGGCTAAAGAACGGTGATGGATCAAACCCAGATCTTTTGACTGGGTGTGAGTGTTTGATTGGTTCAGGTGCTCCGTCCATCACCATCCCCTTTTGTACTGCTTTGGCCGCCATAAGTGTGGCAGGGTATGCTCAGACGTGAGTCCCTTGCTCACTTTGCCACTGGATTCAAGCAAGCCGGGCTGAAGACGGCTGTAATGCCAGAAACCGGTTCTCGGAAGCTTGTTTCCGGTCCAGGGAAGGCATGGCTTGGCAGTTCGGGCTGGACTGTTCCCATGAGGCACAGGGTCAGACTGATTTGCATATAGCCATGTCTGAACTGGGGTGGCAGAGTGGGCTAAAGAACGGTGATGGATCAAACCCAGATCTTTTGACTGGGTGTGAGTGTTGGATTGGTTCAGATGCTCCGTCCATCACCACCCCCTTCTGTACAGCTTTGGCCGCCATAAGTGTGGCAGGGTATGCTCAGACATGAGTCCCTTGCTCACTTTGCCACTGGATTCAAGCAAGCCGGGCTGAAGACGGCTGTAATGCCAGAAACCGGTCCTCGGAAGCTAGTTTCCGGTCCAGGGAAGGCATGGCTTGGCAGTTCGGGCTGGACTGTTCCCATGAGGCACAGGGTCAGACTGATTTCCATATAGCCATGTCTGAACTGGGGTGGCAGAGTGGGCTAAAGAACGGTGATGGATCAAACCCAGATCTTTTGACTGGGTGTGAGTGTTTGATTGGTTCTGATGCTCCGTCCATCACCACCCCCTTTTGTACTGCTTTGGCCGCCATAAGTGTGGCAGGGTGTGCTCAGACGTGAGTCCCTTGCTCACTTTGCCACTGGAGTCAAGCAAGCCGGGCTGAAGACGGCTGTAATGCCAGAAACCGGTCCTCGGAAGCTTGTTTCCGGTCCAGGGAAGGCATGGCTTGGCAGTTCGGGCTGGACTGTTCCCATGAGGCACAGGGTCAGACTGATTTGCATATAGCCATGTCTGAACTGGGGTGGCAGAGTGGGCTAAAGAACGGTGATGGATCAAACCCAAATCTTTTGACTGGGTGTGAGTGTTTGATTGGTTCAGATGCTCCGTCCATCACCACCCCCTTTTGTACTGCTTAAGCAGAATGAAAGCCATTCTTTTGCAAAAAACTGTGCCACTGACCTCGGCCAAAGAGACCTATTATCTGCAAGTCGCTAGGACTTCTGTCGAGATACATGACCTCTTAACTACAAAATGCCCTATACATTTCTCGGAAATGTTAAGTCGTATCTTAAACATGTCTGATACGAGCGGTTTTGTACATCTATTTAAGAACGTATGTTCTGGACTGTTAGCTCCTTTTCAAGCAGTCCTAGGAATAGTTCCAAACTTCATGCACTCTGTGTTTGGCAGACTGCCCCTCCAGACAGGTGAGGCAGACATGAAAACTGGGCTCTTATCGTATGGGAATCCCTGATCTGCCCGCCACACCGTCTGCAACCCTGACCCCGCAACACGATTACAGGTGAGTTGGGTCACCTTGCGGAGTCCCTGTTAGGGCGCCAACTGAAGGAAGTGACCCAAAAAGGGCCACCCGGGTCATCTACAACCCCCTAATCGCCTTCTGAGCAAATGAAGAGTCGGGCAGACAGTGGAGAAAACATATACTTATTAGTAATACTCTGCAGAGGAGTCCAATTTGACCTGCACCCTAAGATGTCTGCCGAGGGACTGACCCCACCAACAGTTTGCAACGCATAACCATTCTTCCAAGAACCCCCCCAAACCACGCACACAGAGGTAAGTTACTGGCTTAGGCTGAATATGAACAAAGGAGGCACAGAAGGATGGGCTACCACCTGCTAGATGGGTACACGCTATCACTGTCTCAAGGTTGCCTTACTAGGGCCCAACATCCCCTAACGTGGGAGCAAAGTTACACACAGAGATAGGCACGCAAGGGCAGAATGGCCTATTCATTAGTAAGTCAGAATCCAACCCTGAACAGAATAGTAAAATAATAACTGAATACAGTGTTCTGCTGAGGCAAGCAGTACGAATAATGAGGCCTAGTTCAGACACAGCCTAATATCGATTACGAAATACAAAATGGAGTCACACGCGCGAACTGAAGCATACACATTGCTCGGATAGCGCAGTGGGTTGCATAAAATGGATACGAATGATGGATCTAATTTAGTTGCACACTGCTAACCAAATATAGCATAATATAGCATATAACGATAAAGGATTTTTCAAACCTAACACACCTCAGCATTCACTCTTTTTCAGTATCTGTGAGCCCCTTTTATTGTGGGTTACCTATCTATGCTATTAGTGTCCCAGATTTTTCTCTCTCAGTCTGCGTTTTCACTACAGACTCGTAATGAAAGCACTTTAGGCACTGGTTCTGTTCTGCCAATTTCTCATTCTCTTCTAATAGCTTGTTCTGTTTCTCTATTTTCCTACTCCTATCTTTATCTACTTCTTTTAGCTTCCTGGGTGTTAATCACTTCTACCAGTGTGCAGCAAACTCCTAATACAGTTGCAATGCACTGCCCTCTGATCATCATTTTAAAGGCATTCTATTACAACAGTGTTGAGGTGGCAGTACCTGATTTGTCTGTCAAATACATCTGGATCCCTTTCTCTATAGTGTGGCCCTGCACTATCTATTGTCTGGTAGGTTCACCCAAATATTTACTCCTCATGAAAGTGGCATGTATACTGTACAACATGTTTGACCTCACCATTACCTGAGGAGGGCCAAACCTTCAGCAGCAGTCAGATGTGCCTCCTGAAGCAGTACATTATGGATCCTCCCTTTGCTTTTAATAAGCTTGCACTGTTTATCTTTTAGGTATATTGTTTAGATCTCAAATATTCCAGGATATGATCTTATAGTGTGTTTGTTCTACTGCCATTGAGGTGCAGCAACAGTTCTGTTCACTACAACATTTACAGTATACCTATCCGAATACGCTCCTTTCAGCTCAGCCTCAGTTGCAAACAGCAACTGTTCACCATTCCGAACCCCTAACAGAATTAAACCAAACTCTCCCTCCCCAAGACAGTAAGGCACCATCCTATTCAGACCAATAACAAGAAACATCATTAAACATCTGTGTAAGTGGGGCACATGGCCAACATTTGTGGAGTGATGTGTTCCTCAGGAAGCGGTCCTCCCACCTCTCCAATCCGCCATCCACCTAAAGTAATAGATTCAGTCAAGCATATCTATTCTCCTTGCCGTGCAACATCTGGCTAGCTGTTGAAGAGAGGGCCCTTCCAGCCAGGATGAACCAGCAGCGTATCCTCCATGGAACCGGCCATAGCAGCAGTAGACTGTTGGTTGCTAGATAGGTCCCTCTATTTGAGTTGTCTGTCCTTGGTTCTATCTGGGAAGCAGTGGGCGACAGAAGAGTGCATTTCCCTATTAGGTCCCAGGCACAGTAATGACTGCTTCGTAGGGGGTTCTGGCTTTTGTCTCAAGAGGAGGGTCAATCAACTCCCCTGGATGATAGAGGAACCACAAAGCCCCCCCACCCCCTCTCCCCAATCTCATGATCTTCCCCTCTGCCAATGCCCTCAATTTGTTAGATTATGGCTGCAGTTGAGTCACTCCATGTTGTCTCCATGAATGCTCAGTTTTTTTCCCTCCTGGTATCATGCACCTTAGATTGCTCCTAACCCACCAAAGTCACCAGCAATTCCATTGTCAGAGCTCTGCAGTTTATGTACGAGGAAGCATGCGGAAGCATGCTTTGGATGTGTCTCTGTAATGTGGTGGTTGGCCCGCTGTAATAGCCCAGGGCACACCAGATCTCCCCAGGTGGGGCTGCGCTGTATTTCTGGTCCCCCCCTTAATGCAGTTCCCTGACCCAACAGGCCCTATCTCGCCATTTGTGCTGCAGGTGTGTGGGGTGGTGGTGAAGGCAGCACCGTGAGGAGGTACCAGCCCCTCAGGGTATACTTTACAGCCCAGCAATGAAACCCCCCAGTGCTCTGCTTACATAGGACTTACCTCTACTCCGAAGCCACCAGTCACCTCAGGAGCAGCCCTGTGGCATCTGATCAAGCTGGCATCTCTCACTCTGGTGTCTCTGCCCCTATGTGACCATCTTTTCCTCCACTGTTGGTAGGACCAGCTTACCACCATGCAGGTCCAGGACCAGATGGGTAGTCCATTCTGCAGAACAGGTTAGTGTGGATCTTCAAGTTCCCAGCTGCCACCTCAGGTGCCACCCTTGCTGACGGCAGCCGGCGTCTTGGATCTGCCTTGCAGCTGCTGTCAATGATCAAACAACTCTAAAGCAAGCTGAGGTGACTCGCCGCTTTTTCTGTTGTGCAGGGCAGCTGGATAAATTTGTTTTTGGGCCAACTTGGGGGCAATGGAGGCCAGAGGATTGGTAGAATGGTGCTTCAAATGAGCTCTTGGAGTTGCCGCTTACTCCATTGGTATCAGGCCACGCCCCCCTTATTATCTGGAGTAATTTCGTTTGTATTTTAAATATTTTAAGATGTGAAATTAAAACCTAAATTCAAGAACTGTTCCTAGCCTTTACACCACTCAAGCATGGTATCAGGCAGTGATAAATCAGGTTGAGTCATTTTGTAATAAAGTATTTTAAAAAACATTTTAATAAAAACAGTTTTGCATTGAGTGCACTGTCCTTTGATTTGTATGTGAGGGGAATCATTGTTGAAAAAGTAAAAAAGAGTAGTCAGTTATATGATTTGAGATTGGATGCAACAAATGATGGTTGAGCTGGATGAGCAGGTTAATATTATGGAGTTAAACTATTCAGGCTGTGATAAACCAGCTCAAAGAGTAATTTAAACACTTTACTTGATGTAGAGTGTCTCTTTTATACCTATTTTAATATTAGAGGGGCAGTCACACTAAAAGAGATATCAGGGAGACCATCAAGAAGATTTTGTTCCCCCCATAGAGCAAAGGAAGGTCATCGTTAAATTCCACAGTAACAATGATAGGGAATGAGGTACAATTCTCCAAGTTGACTTCAAGAGTGCCTAGTTCTGTCGACAGCTCTGCTTACTGTTTGTGTAATGTAGTAGGTGGAAAATAAAAGTTTATAACCAATAATTGTGTTTGATGCTTAAATTCAGTTAATACCTCCACAATGTATTTTTTGTTTAATTCGACCTTACGAGTGTACACAGCGATGCCATTATAAATGGGGCTCAGAAGACTTCTGCTTGGAGGTCACATTACATTTTTCCTTGTTAACACTTCACATAATTTGTGTTTTTAAAATAAATGACACATGTACATGGTACACTAACGTAATAACCGCCAGTTTAGTGGACATCTGGTGTCCCATAGGGATCTCCAGAGAGTAGTCTGCCAGTAGACACACAGTCATTATGAGTCCCCACTCATCAAGACGTATGCTCTTCCCCTGCAGCCTGCTTGTAAGCCGAGTGGGGACCCATATTGACTGTGCGACTACTGGGCACACTACCCTTTGGAAATCACTTTGAGACACCAGAAGTTTACTAAATAAGTGGACCCTCTCCTAAGAAAGGTAATTGTAGTAGTTTACCATGTATTTATGTGTCATGGTATAAACGAGTAAATTAATTACCAGCCACCCTTTCCCAAAAGGGGTGTTAATAGAGACATACGGTTCCAGATGAAAGCCAATGGATTGAGGTGCGTGGCAGAAACTAGTTGATAAGCACCAAGGACTGATAGTAACTCCAACGAGCCCATATCCCCCAGTTTTTAACCTTGTCAGATGGACCCGTGAAAAAATACTGTTTTGGGCACCGCCAAGGTAATTTTAAAGATTACCTCATATAGATCTCCCCCACCCTTTTTCCTTAAAAAGTGCTCCAGTGCAAGGAAAGAGGTTGCAGCATGCCTCGGCACTCAGAGGGACGGGAATTTGCCGTACAAATTTTAGGTACCAGCATCAACCTGCCGTTAGTAGACCTTAAACATCTACCTGGATGGTTAGTGGCTCTGGCCCAATATTGTTCAGTGCCTTTTAAGCAAGGCAAAGTACTTTAAACTTGATGCGTTGAGTTACTGGTAACCAGTGGAGTTTCCGCATGTCATCGGAAACAGATTGATATTTTTATTACATCCAGCAAGAGCCTAACAGCGGCATTCTGTACCATTTGCAGTTTATTCAAATATTGCTTCTGTAACCCAGGATAAAGGCCATTGCAGTAATCTATTTTTGATAGCACTAACATTGTTACCACCGTCCTCCTAAGGTCTGAAGGGATGAAGGGTATAATTTTCCTCAGTTTTCTTATCAGGTAGAAAGCAGCTGACACTGTTACATTAGTTTGCTGAGAAAAGATAAGTTTGTTATCGATTAACACCCCGAGGTTCTTTCCCTTTTCTACCGGCTTCGGGAGTTCTCCGATTTCCACCAGCCACCATAAGTCATCCCATGTGGCTCGGAGGTTGCCGAAGATAACCACCTCGGTTTTATCCGAGTTCAATTTAAGGCAATGCCCACCCATCCAATGACTAACTTCCCTCATACAGTTCTGTAACTGTGAAGCAGGCAGGTGGAGCTTGATCTTTATGCACCTCTACTACAATCTGAGTGTCATCGAGGTATGATGTCAGATTAAAGCCGAATTTTTGGACCAAAGGGGCCAATTCTGACACATATATGTTAAACAAAGATGGGCTTAATGGTGACCCCTGAGGAACACCGCAGCAGAGTACGTAAGGACAGCTTGAAACTGATCTAGGGTCACAGTAAGGTTCCTATTTTTAAAAAATGATGCTATTAAAGAGAGAGCTGAGTTCTCTACTCCTATTTTTCCCAGACGCTGGAGCAGTGTGTCATGGTGCACAGTATCGAAGGCAGCCGACAAATCGAGGAGAATCAGAACAGCCGTACCTCCCTGGTCCATTGCTGCTCTGATCTCCTCAGTAGCCTTGATTAGTGCCGTTTCCGTACAATGTCCTGAACGGAATCCAAATTGGGAGGGGTCAAGTAGTTCCTTTTCTTGAATGAACTGTGTAAGTTGATTGTTCATTATTTTTTCAGCTATTTTCCCCGGGAAAGGTAGCCTAGCAATTGGACGATAATTGTTTTTATCAAAGGGAGAATAGTTGCGTCCTTCCAGATGGCCGGGAATGAGCCTGATAGGAACATATTATTGAAAATGTTAGTCAGTATAGGACTCACCTCCTTTGCAATGCTTTTTAATACCACAGGGGGGCAGGGATCCAACGGGGAGCCCGATTTTATTTCTTGAATACGTTTTTCCACAAGCTCACAATGCACCTATGAGAAATTAAAGACATCATTCTATTCAGTTTTGGAAATGGGGGAAACTATGATTGGTGGTTTGGAGATGGTGGAAAAATTATTATAAATGTCATAAACTTTATTCCTAAAAGTAGTTGCAATGTTATCACAGAGAACTTCACTACTTCCTACAGTTGATTTATTTGATATGACCGTTAGCTTTTCTGTGAGTGAGAGTTCCTTTAAGAAAAAGGTCTTTACCCTGTATCCAGCTAGCCCACTCTAGATGACTCGAGGTTGACTCTCTCATATCTCTTGTACTAACGTTTCCTCTAGACTTATTATCTCACCAGTTCTTCATCTCTATATTGAGTATATATCTTATATTTTCTGCCAGGTTCCAAAGTGCCATTTTAAGTGGTATCTCACTTGTTATATTTGTGTGGTAGTCACTACTGACTGGTATTGTTTTTAGGTCTGTCCTAGATACAGTTTATTTGTTTGCCAGCCTCATGTTTTACAAAAAAAGCCTACATGGTTAGGAGTTTTAGGGCAAGCCTCTATAACCCCTGGTCTGCTCACATTTCACTCAAAATATGCTTCTTCATATCTGGGGAGTAGCCATTAAGAAAATACCCCAAATTGGACCCCCTCCAGAATCAATGAGCCTGACAGTGTTTCTCTATAAGGGCTAACCTTTCATATTTCCTAACTTTTCTCTTTTCACTTCCTCTTTCTAATCCCCATTTCTCTCTCCTCCCCCTTCCCACGTATCCCTTCTCTTTGTCACTCTCTTCATAACTCCTTCTCCTCCTTTTGTCTTATTATCCCTTTTTCCTCACCTCTCCTGCCTACCTCCTTCCTATTTCCTACTGCATTTTCTTCTTTCATTTCCCCTTTCTTGTCTTGCTCGATCTTTGACTTCCAATCACACATTTGTCTCTTTCCTTATCTCTCTATTTCATTTTCTTTCTTCTCTTTTCTCACCTCTATTTCCTCAGCCCATGTGTCTCTTTCTCTCCCTTGCAACCCTCCTTTTGGCCCAGTGCTTCCTTCTCACTCATCTGCTTCCCTTTTCTCTCCCCTCCCTTCTGGACATTTGTTTACAAATTTGGACAAACAATTATTTTTTTTGATAAAAAAGCTATACATTAAACAACAATGAATATGTATTCCCTGTGGTTGAAAACATACTCATGAAAGGCAAATGGCATTTCAACATTTTCTAAAGTGAACTCTATGCAATTCCGGTGTTAAAAAAGTCAATTACATAGTTTCTGCTGTTAAAAGCCTGATAGTGAAAGCACTTTTCGCTCTTATTCTCCAGTATTTTTTCAGATCATGACTTACATGAGATACTTTTAGCACTTAGAAAAAGCAGAAATATTTTGAACCTACAGGAAACAGATTTGGAGTATGTGGGCCAGTCTTCCCACATGGACAAAACACTCCCGCAGATGCACATCATTAAAGCGAGAAGGGAGAAAAAGGCAATTATGGCCTCACTCGCTCTCAGGTTGAACTCAACTTCTTTCAAACAGGGGTGCTGGAACAGTATTTAGAGTAGAGGTGCTGGTGTCAATGTTACATCACTGAAGTCATTGGGATTGTAAAAAAATCCAAGTGTCATACAAAGAATAAGCAATGCAAATGTGCCATGCTCATTCAGCGGGAGAGTGGTAAAGGTCTGGAACGCAGCTGGCGGTGTCATTTGGATCACACTATCAAAAACATATTCTTGAAGCATTGTGTTGGAACACATAGTTATTTATAGACAACATATTTAACATTGAAATTGCCATTTATCCATATAGACACTTCACTCATAAAAGTATATAGTGCAATAATGATGTGTGGAAATTGGTTTTCAGTAAATATTTGTCATTTATGCAACATCAAGTAATTGATTTGTGTTGATCTTATTAAAATCTCTGTTTCCATCACACTTTTTTAATTAAAAAAACAAAAAACACATTTGGATTTCTTGACTGCTAATAAGTTCTGAAATAGATGTAACGTTCTTCTTCAGGTATTCAAATGTTGTTGTGTGTTTGAAACAAATAACACCGAACAGGTTTCCCTTTCACACCAGTACAATTGTCAAATAGTTCACTTTTAAAAAGAAAGTAAGGAAAGAGCTGCACCTTAAAATAAAAAAAACATCAATTTGTCACAAGTCATAGCCTGACTGACATTTGACCTCCGTCTCTAAATCTACAGCAATTGTGTTAAGTAACACTAATTCACCTTCTGAAACTGAGTAAGCTGCTGTCCTGGACTTCGTCTATGTGTGTCTCTAGGGAGACAAGGCAGCCCTTGGAGGCCCTCTGGGGGTTGTATCTCTACACAGGCAGGCCTCCAAAAAGAGGAACAGGTCTGTGGACTACAAACCCCATAAAGCTAACGCACTGCAATGAGCGACCGAGCAGGAGCGTTTTGTCATAGTGACAAGCTAAACTCAGCTCGACGCAAAGTACACTGTGGGTCCAGTAGCCTTCGCCCCTAACCCCCCCCACTCAAGCTGCTGGGAGTTCACAACACCGCTACTTCCAACCACATTGCACAGAATGGGATTATGGGTCTGCCCGCTTTAGCCACTGGCTGTGTTTTCCTTCTGCACATGTATACAAGCACCTGAATGTAGTCCTCATTGTTAAACATTTGAAGACACTTGTATCTACCAGCTACTGATAGGGTCTGTGTATATTAGGGTGTCGTCAAATGGTGTTATAACAATAATGAAATTTAGTGAAAGCTGCAAATAAGGCTTATCATTTTAAAAGAGGATTGACATATGTATTAAGACCATAGAAAACGAGCACAAATCATTGGACTAGCGTAAGTGTGTATGCATATTTTTAATTATATGTTCATGTCACATCTCCTTGGCTCTCAGGACACTTTAAGCAATAGATCTGCGTGATGAGGGACATATAGTAACAACTTGAGTATATATTGGTTGTAGGTGCAACGACAGGGGTGGGGGCACGGAGGTGGGGGGCGGGGACCAGGGTTTTCCTTTCTTTATTCAGGGGCATGAGCACCCATGGATGCTGTGTAGACTGTCGATAACACGACCTGGGGCAATTTGAAATGTGATGCTCATTTTGTTTTTGTTTTTAAAAATGCCACTAAAATATGTTTACAATATAGTAACAACTTGAGGTGCTGCAGTTTTGTGAAGCCTTTTCAAGCAGTTGCATCTGATTTGAGAGGGACATTTATTAACAGCTTGCAGTACAGCAAGGTTGTGAAAATCTTGCCAGCCTTTGTCCAAAAAAGTTGTAAATGTAATAAAGATATAAGGAGTACATCAGGCACTGGGAAAATGACAGGTTCTTGACCAGGAGCAGGGCCTTAAGGGCAGAAGGGAAGGACCTGATCTCTACCTCAAAGGAGGAAGATCAAGGAAGTACCATAGTTCATTGAAGCTCCTGCAAGAAAAGAAAATGTTAGATGTCCGGAGGCTGAAAATGGACAAAACTGGCAGTAAAAATTTAGGGAAGAAGTATGGTACCCAGGAGAATCTGGTGTGTGTTTCATCCTGCCCTCCACATTCGAAATGCTACCCTGAAAATTGCTTGTGGGGGTGCTTTTGGATTCCCCCCTTCCTTTATTGCTAAGTTGTCCTTGGTTCCCATCTCCCTTGGGACTGATGGAAAAAAACACATGGCAAAGAAGAAGTAAATTGGGCATATTATGCTCAAACTTGGAAATGTCCCTGGCAACCACCATCTCCCTGGGGACTGAAGTTCTTTGAGCGCCATTACACTCAGATCCCAGAAAACTCTGAGGTGGGTCAAATCCTTAGAAACTACTGGGTGCCCTCTGCTGTTCCTGTGCCTGGGAGAGTAGGAGGCCCCCAGTACGTCAATCCCCACCCAAGGAGACCATGGGTGGAAAAGGAGGAAAGGTATTTTCTCCCCGCCCATATGTTGAAGAGTGCATCCAGAGGAAAGAGTAAGCTAACTCTTTGCTAAAACACAAGAGCCGTGTCAGGTGGTAGAAACCTTCCAGGTCATCCAGGTTTGGGCTCCCAGCCATCCTGTTATTGGGTTGTCCCCTAGGAGAAAGGGGCACCCCACCCACAAAAAGGCAATGCTCAGGAGCTCAAAATGAACTGTTTTTGGGGCTGCTAAGAGTGCATCAGTCTCCCCATGAGTAGTAACAGCACCTCAAGTCTCCCAGGCATCGACTTGATGACTACAGAGAAGTTTTACATAATTTCAAGTGCGTCTGGAGCTCAGGTTTGTGCGCTTGATGGCTCTTGGATGCAGAGACCTTTTGCTGGGATCCAACTAAAGCTGATTAGCATCATGTGTAAAGGTAGGAAAAATACATATGTAAATAGTTTATTGAAAATGGAAATGTTTTATTGAAAATGACAGAGTTAACAGTGAATCATTTGCATGTATTTAAAACTCATTATACGCTAGTCTCATTGTTAATGGTTTTATGGTATTGCATTCGTGATACACAAGGTATTTCCAACTTGCTAACTTGTACATACTTCTAAATTAATGCATAGTATTGATCAATGAGTGCGTAATAAAAGACTTTTCCTGTTTAAAAATAAAAGCACTGCCTGGACAATTCAATGAAGTGCTGGGTGTTTATTATGTGCCTGCAAACTGGCATGCTAGTCCACACTGCATCACCTGAGTAGGCCCGGGACTGCTTTGCCTTGCTGTGCTGAGAGAGTCAAGTCCTACAATAAGGTGCTTGGTCCTCATGGAAGGCTGTTGATATACATTATTTGTGAAGAACTCATAAGGGCCAACTAGTAACCCACTTTCTTACAGTTATTTATTGTGTTTATCTTTGTTCCTTTCCCTTCATATGATAGTTCTTTCTGTGCCACTTGATGAACAGGGTGCAGGACTTATCTGGGTACTCAAACTCTATCCATTCTTTAATCTCTCCCCCCTCTCAATATTTGATTTATTTTTGTGATGGCATTCATTCTTCCAGTTTTTCCTGGGAATAATCTCTCTTTTCTCTCATTGTTTTTGACAGATTCTGTATGTGCCTAGGGGCGGTTCCAGATGTTCAAATAGTGCACACACTTTTTCTATTTCAAAGGAATTTTTAGCAATCTTGAAATATTCCACAATATTACATTGTAAATTGATAAGTTATGTTTCTGTGCTCCCGGGTTTGGTTCTATTTTATAAATGGGGTGGGTGTGCCTTGTCAAATTTCTCAAGCTTAAATGATGGGGATTTGCCTAATTATCCTTGTTTTTAGGGTCAAGTTTGCTATGTCTGGGCCTATAGTTTGGACCCAAATAGGGCTCTGGTGAAGAATTCTAATTTAGATCCTTTTATGTCATGGGAAATTATCGTCCTATTTCCCTTCTTCCTGGGATAAGCAAGATCTCCTCATTCTTGGAGGTCAACAACCACCTGCATTCCTCTCAAACTGACCCAAACACAGGACAGAAACTGCCCTTTTAACAGTGGTCAAAGAATCCAAGACAATTCTCGATCAAGGAGGCACGCAATTATCCTCCTGGACCTCTGTTCCACATTCAACACTGTTAACCCTGACATTGTTATCAATAGACTGAGGAATGTTGGAGTCTCAGGTGGTGTTATCACCTGGCTGCAGTCCTTCTTGGAAGATAGGACCTTCCAGGTCTTTGAAGGAGGCATCACCTCTAAGAGTATGTCACTCAGCTATGGAGTACCCCAGGGATCCTCCCTCTGTCCAACATTGTTTAATGTATATATGAGTCTCCTTGCAGACATAGTTCTTCCATATGGTATTAAGTTAGTTATATATGCCGATGATACTCAACTAGTGGTGGCATTAAATTACCCTGAGAACACAGCATCCTGCTTGGGACCCTGCTTAGAAAAAGTGGGTAAGTGGATGGAACTTTCCTATCTCAAACTCAATGGAGAGAAGACGGAGCTTATGCTTCTGGTAAACCCTGACATCACCAACCTTGGATCAGCTTGGCCTGACTCTCTTGGCCCTGCTCCTGTTCCCAAAACCCAGCTCAAAAGCCTAGGCATGTGGCACGACAAGTATCTCAAATTCAATCATGCGATGAAACTAGCTGCCACCTGCTATGGCATCCTTAGGATGCTCCGGAAAGTTCTACCTCTTCTTGGGAAGGAGACTCATGGTCCAGGCCTTAATTCTCTCTCGCCTGGACTGTGGAAATGCCCTGTATTTAGGGGCCCCTCGGACAACCACTATGAAATTGCAAATTATCCAAAACTGCACAGCACACTTGCTACTCAAGACTACCAACAGACAATCTGCTTCACCTGCGTTGAATGCCTTATATTGGTTGCCAATCATGGAGAGAATAAAATTCAAATCTCTATGCATAGCCCACAAGTCTTTTTGGGGGACAGGGTCCCCAATCAGCTGGAATATCATCTCTCCATATTGCCCTAATAAATGCCTACGATCAACTAACCTTTGCCTTGCCTCAGTTCTCAGAATTCAACAGGTGAGAGGGATCATTCGCTTCTTCTCTTCTAATGTTGCTAAACTGTGGAATGCGTTTCCTTTCCATCTCCGCTCACAAGTCAATAATTTTGCCTTTAGAAAGCGCCTCAAAACCTGATTTTTCCATAACCCCACCTATTAACTATTAACCTGTCAGTCTGTTGTCGTTGCTAGCGCTGGGATGCATTTGGGTAGGTAAGCGCTTTAGAAATATTTTTAATAATAATTATTGTGAAGCCATTGTTTTTTCTGCATTTCTTTTTGTATTAAAGTCTAATGTCCCTGATCTACAAAATGTCCCATGCCTCTACAAATTCATTTGCTAATTCTTAATGTTCTGTGACCCTACCACTTTCTGGGTTCCCTCCCCCCTCCTTTTATTTCATTTGGTTACAGAGGTCATCTAGTTCAGCTCACAGCTAGCCGTGGCCTATCTTGTCCTGTTTTTTCGCCACTCTGCTGTCGCCTATTATCCTCCACTCAATGCACCCCAAAATGGTGGTGCACGAATCTGGAGCTGTGTCCCATTAACTGTTCCTGGTTACCCTGACCTGAACCGCAGCCCATACTCTGAGAGCTGGGTCTACACAGAACTCCCTAATTGTGCTTGGCACATTTCTTGACCGTGGAGAGTGCTGTTGAGATAGATGCCTCAGTCATTTCCTGTCAGACCACTCCTTCTCCATCGGGGCAACATTAAAAATGGTGAATTTATAAATAAGAATCAAAAGTAATAAGGACTAATTTGCACAAACAGAAAGTCTACTGATAACTCCTACAAACGGCTCTTTACTACTTATATTGTGTCCCTCTACTTATATTGTGTCCCTCTGATTTATATCTCTGTAAGAATTATATCTCACCACTGACTACCTCTAGACCCTCGTATGTTTTATTTTCTTCCACTAACTACAACTTTTACGACTATTTATGATTTATGATTGCTTTGATATTTATACAGATCGACTAGGCCTCCTAATACTATTTTTATTTTATTTTGTCTATGTCATGACTTCTCTTATCATTTATACTTGTAAATGAATTTATAATTTATCGACTAGGCCTCTAATACTATTTGAATCTTTATTTTACCTATGCCATGAATTCACTCATCATTTATGCTTGTAAATGCATTAATAATTTACTGCCCTAAACTTACACCTATTGCTCCCCTCCTTAATATTCTCACCCCTCATCCCCCTTTACCATTCCCCCCTCTCTCCTCACCTATCACCGACCCCCCTCCTTTCATCTCTTCTACTTTCACCAAACCTCCCGCTTTTATAAGGCCTATAACTGATTATTTAATCCCCCAATCTCTCCCAACGAACCTCACCGACCTCTCCCCCCCTCTCCTCTTGTACCCACTTTCAATGCATACTCTTGCCCCAGCTCCTACCTGACCTTCCCTCCCATCTCACTTCTTGCGCTGACCTTGCTCTTGTCGTCCCACCCCCTAATTGCCTGCATTGCCCTCTCGCAATTCTAACCACCACCTCACTGGCCCAACATGCCCCCCCTAAAACGTACCCTCACCCCGTGACTCTACTCTCGCCAAACATGGCCCTAACTCATGGTCTATTCTCTACCCCCGAATCTGTCAAAAAACGCTAAGAAAAATGTTAAGCACAAACTCCTTTTCTGAAACCCTGAAACAATTATCATTGATAACTACATCAGCCTCACTTCCCCCATTAAAACCAACTATATCTTTTACTCTAAACGCCCCTCCAAATAGAAAGGCATCTTCCTACAATATCTCCCAGTCACCAACTCAATCAAAATTCCCTATCGCTTTAAATTATCTACCACACCCTCCCCAGGTTTTTCTGGCCAAATTGACATCTCCATTTTCAAAACGGGGAATCTCCTTATTCAAGCCGGAGAATCCCACCTCACCACCTTTGAACACCACTTTGAACACCACTTCAGCACCTTGACCTTCCAACTTCACATATCCACCCCTAACAATGCCTCTTCCCAACCACAAAACCCCCCTCCGCTCTATCCCTTACATCCTACCCCACCCTTCCCATGCCATACCTATAGACAACACCATCCCCCAATCAATAACCTCACTCTCCCTCTCCCCTGACATCTCTACAGATAACGCCATTCCTCAAGCGCTGACCTCCATATATCCGCTCCCCTTAAGTACACTCCCTCTTCCGGATATCCCCCCTACACACCCCTGATCCCAACCCCACACGTACTCTAACGTCCTGTCCCTTCCTTCCCCTAATACATATATTTCCAACCCCTTTCCTTCCTGCCGTCCCCCCAACCTGAATACCTTCCTCTGCACCCTGCATCCCCTCTCATGCCACCTCCAGCCCACTCATCTTCCTCTCTGAAACCACTTTCTCACCCCCAGAAATACACATTGCCCCTTAACCCTGATGCTGTCCCTCTCCTCATTCATCACGCCCTTCCAACTTCTCTTACCTCTTCACCTAAGGGCTCAAATCCCTTTTCCCCCTTCATGCATCCTCTCTTGCCCTACGACTGTTGCACTCCTCCTATCCCCCACGTTCCTGTCACTCCCTCCTAATTACGGACCTCCAGATGCAGCCAATACTGAACACCCCCTATCCGCTTTCCCCCTCTAAGTATGTCCCCTCTCATTCTAATAACCCAGTCTCTTTGCAACATAGAACGCAACCTCTCCACAGTGACAAGAGATCTCAGTCGTCTTAGAAAATACTTCAATGCCCACAGCTCCACAACCCTCCTTGTTTGGGCAAATTCCCTTTACGCAGTCTGAAAAAACACCATCAATTACAAACCTTGGAGAACTACTCCTTTCTGCTGCGTAATACATAGACATCTCCGCAAGCATACTTGACCTACTCTCCCCTCCAGGATACTCTATCCTTAGAAAAGACAGCTCTCCCTTGTTAACAACTCTGAACACTCCACCTTCGAATACCTTGAAGCAGAACTAAAAGTACAGGGTTCCCACCCTATTCGACTACATAATATCTACCACCATCCTGGAGATCATCATCCCTTCGTTGATGAGTTATCCAACCTTCTAACACAATCCTCAATATCCAACTCTAAAAATCTCTTCCTTGGAGATCTTAACCTCCATTGGAACGATACCGATAATCCCGCAAAAAACACCTTCTCCAGATCAATGCTCTTATACAACTATGTCAGTCCCCAACCCACACCAAAGGAGTCACTGTGGATGCTCTCATTACCAATAAAGATCTGGCCTTCTTGTCCAATATCGTCCCCGTCGACTGGTCTGACCATCACCTCATACTGTTCACCATAGCTACCACAACAATCCCCCCCACTAAAATCATCAAACCTAAGAAATGGACCAGAAATATAAATCTCATCCCCACTGATATACTTGAGTCCAAACTGTATGCTCAACTTCTCCATATCCCTCCCTCTCAAAATACAAATGAGCTTACTGAACACTTTAATAAAGCAATCACCGATACCTTAGACCAGTTGGCCCCACTGAAACTAAAAAACCAAAGAAATATCCCTTCCAAATCATGGTTTAACTCAGAGCTCAACAAAGAAAGATGTACACTCAGACTGACAGTAAGAACATTGCGACAATATCCATCCCCCTAACATCTGGCTCTCCTCAGTTTAGCTAGATCCACATACAAGAAACACATTTTTAATGAAAAGGAATCCTTTTTCCCAACTCAACTTGATTGGGCCAAAAATAGAACCAGAGAACTGTTCAACATTGTTCGTAACCAAACTTCCTCCGTACCTCCAATTCCGCTGGCTTTGACGACTAGATGTGAAGAAATTGCCCACTTCTTCTCTGAAAAAATCACGAAGATAGATCAATCCTTGCCAAACTGAAACCGTCCTCCCACACCAAAGACCCCTTCCCTTCCAACCTTGTTGAAGACCTTAAATACATCACTACCCCATTCTGGACCTCTATCATCAACACCTCCCTTACCACTGGCTGTGTCCCTACCTCCCTTCAACTTGGACAAATCACTCCCATTCTTAAAAACCCTATGGCTGACCCCAATGACCTTAACAATCTTCGCCCCACCTCTCACCTCCCCCTTTTTTCCAAAGCCCTCGAAAAAATTGTCCTACTCCAGTTAAATAAACTCATCGAAAACTTCACCTTACTGGACCCCCTACAATCAGGTTTCAGGAAAGGTTGCAGCACCAAAACTGCCATGCTTAACATTGTCAATGACATCCATCACTCCCTCGACAATGGCGAGACCTGCCTACTAATCCTCCTTGATCTCTCTGCTGTGTTCGATACTGTCAACCACTCTGCCCTACTTAACATCCTCAGTGATCGATTCGGACTCAATGGTATGACACATAAGTGGTTTGTCTCCTACCTCCAACACCGATCACAGCAAATCAAAATTCACAACAGCTTATCAAACCCCACTCCGGTCTCCCTAGGAGTCCCCCAAGGATCTATTCTATCTCCCTCTCTCTTTAACCTCTTAATGGAACCCCGTACCCTCATTCTTAAACAAGATGGTATCAACTACCACCTCTAAGCCAATGATACCCAACTCAATTATAAGATCAAAACCCATGCGGATATACTACACCTTAACAACACCCTTACCATGATTCAATCCTGGTTCCAAATAAATCCTCTCAAACTTAACCCCCCCCTAAAACTGAAATCATTCTCTTCTCCCCTAAAAACAACCATTTCCCAATTCAAACCTGGATCTCCGAACTCAAAGCCCTCAACTTCTCCCTTTCCTTATCCAACTCTGTAAAATCCCTGGGTATCTCCTTCAATAATAACCTAACTCTCAATGTGCACATCAAAAACTCGGCTAAAGGTGCCCTCTTCACTCTCAGTCATTTAAAGAAAATTAAGCCCTTTATCCCTACTGATGACATCAAATTAGTTGTCCAATGTCTTGTTCTTTCACGCATTGACTACGGCAACGCCACGCTCACCGGAATCCCCAAGGTGCACCTTGCTCCACTCAAATCTGTGCTCAACCTTGCAGCAAGGCTCATCACTGACGGCAAGCGCTCCAACCACTTCTCCCCTGCCCTCAAAACACTTAAATGGCACCCCATTGAAGGCAGGTCCGCCTACAAAACTGCTTGCATTGCACACAAAGTCCTCCATAAAAATACCCCACCATACCTGGCCAACAAAATCTGCAAAGCAGGCAGCACACAACCCTTGAGAAGCACCAACGCTCTCCTCCTAGTCCCACCCCTGCAAAAAAAGAAATCCACTCAGCCCCGCTCCTTTCCCGGAAATGCCCCAAACACCTGGAATGCCCTCCCAAAAGTCCTATGATGTAACCCTTCCTCCTCCAGCTTCAAAAAAGATCTTAAAATGCACCTCCTCAATAAATATTGGGGAGCCTAACCATCGCCCTGAACTTGCCCTTTCCCTGCCACTTCTCTGGCCCCCGTCCTTCATACCATTTCCCCCTTACCTACTTCTCTCAGCCTCTCCCCATCCCACTACCCCCCTCCTACCAAATTTCCCCCTTCTGCTTCTATCCTCCCCTGTCTCACATCTAACCTCCTACCCCTTGCTGCCCTTTCATGCCTATCCCCTTCCCATACCTCCATACAAAATTTGATCTCCCGCTTCCCTGTTTTACTTATGTATATAGCACCCACTCTTCCTACCTGTGTATTTGACTTATGTATTCCCAAGCTGTTTCTAATTTGTTGACATATTGGTTTTAAAAGCGGTTAACTGATAGTTTATACCGTAACCACCTTCTTATCCATGTAAAGTGCCCTGATACCTCTGGATTCAGCCAGCGCTATATAAAACCTCTAAAATAAATCAAATGCATAAATATATTCACACTGCTTCTTTAATCTTGCTCCATCTCTTTTTCTTGTGCAGGATTTAAAGAGTTTATCCTTCCTTTTTCCTTTATTGGATTTTTCCTATTATCAGGGTGTATGATCCCATGCTTCATTCTCAATGATACGAACCATCCTTATAGTTTGTACATTCATTTTTTTGTCAAAAGCTACATTCAGAGTTGTCTTGTGGTTTAGAATGGTTTCTTTGGGTTCATCCAGGTAATGTCATATGGATTAAAATTTAAATCAGGGATGGAAAGAAATGTGGAAAAATAGCAAGCCTGGAGCAAAGAGTGAAACAATTGTGTAAGTTGAAGGGGAAAATGAGTATAACAACAACTCGTAGGGGAGGGTCCGAGGGAATGTTTAACGACCAAACAGGTAAATACCCCCAGTGTACATACATAAAGAACAAAGAGCCTGTAGGTCGAGTGACGCTGAGATACTTAAACTAACACTGGACAAATTGCACAGAAGGGATTAAGTCAATAATCAGAAATCAGATTAGCTATCAACAATTGCTGTTTTGAGTCCTATCAGCCCACCCAGATGGCGGAGCCTCATCATGTAGGACACCCAAACCTCGGTCTGTATGCGAACGCCCAGATGTATTTTGGCATCGCATCACTTGGCCATGGTCTGGTCACCGCAGTTGTTCATACAGATGGTGAAGCTGATATGTGCAGTGCAAAAATTAATTCAAGTGATGTGTATAAAATGGCTGTCAAAGCAAACAAGGACCTTTATTAGTGTTTGCCTAGACATCAGATTAAAAAATAGTGAAGTGACAGTGTGACAAAATCACTGTCTAAATTGCTTGGTGGAAATCAAAAAATCGTGCCAACATGTTTCTGCCGTATTGTGAAAGTTCACCGCCATTCATCAGGGCCAAGCTCTTATATGCTACTGCAATTACACTATCAATCGTGCTAGAATGATGAAATAATAATTAGAAAAACTAACAGACCATTATCGAAGTAGAATAAGAGTGGTCATTCAGGACCATCCTACCACATCTTCTTAATTTGCTCAATAGATGCAAGTGGTCTTCCCTGTAATAAATACAAAGAAAGAAAAAAACATGTAGACAATGCAAACACGTGATGCTTATTAAGGAATAAACATAGATTTACAACTTAAGTGTGCACTTAATGAGAAGTGCTATTCTTGTGCAAAACCAGTGTTAGTTAAACTAGACTCAGACAGGCACATCACTGCTTTGTGATGGCTACTTAAAAAGTGCGCTAAATTACGTCGCCAACAGATAATCTGTATATTGTTTCAAGAACTTAGTATATCACTTACCCATCGATGCGTGGGAAGCAAGCCTCACCTCACCCGGCAACTGCTCGGAGGATTAAGGCACCGCTCTAAACATGTAAGTAAAGACAGTTCCTCTATTAGATACCTGTCACTGGATTTACATCTATGTACTGTTTAAAGAACCCAGTTATTTTCTGATCTGTCCAAAGTGGTCCCCCCCACGATGAACTAGATGGAGGCATTCAACGACTAACATCTACAACCCCCTTTAGCATATCTTAGGTTAGTGCTACCTGATGTTTGAATAGCACAGGTCTCCATTACATGCACCAGCTGTATGGTATTGCTGGTGATAAACGTGAGAGTTTCCCCTCGTTCTACATATATCCCTACAGTCAAAACAGCAATTGTGGGGCCAACAATCTAGCTATGTAACCACAATACTGTGCAGACCCTCCAGTCCTCTCTTACCTGTCCATCGGTACCTCTGGCGGGATCTCGAGCCGAAGGGGAGGCACCGACGGGCAGGCGGGACGCGATTATATACTCGTACTGAGTACATGATTGAGCTCAGCTGGTACTCCCAGCGGTGCGGCGACGCATGCGCGCTGGTGTGACACTAGGGGCATCGCATGCGCAGATTCTGAGGGGTCGTCCGACGCGCATGCCCAATCACCAGGTGTCGTCGCTCGCGCGTGCGCAGAACGCCGCAGCGCGAGAAGCTGTATAAGTCACTAAATACAAAAGGTCTACGGGAAATCCGTTGTCTAGTTAGCTGAATTCGGCGACGAGCGCCGGCCGAAAACGAACCTTGTGGGCAGCTAACTGCTCTTGATGGCTTAAGAGAATTAGGTTCAATAAACTACCAAGGCGATTGCTGTATAATTCAAAGAAGGATGGATTATTAATCAAACCTTCCTGAATCCAGACTGAATATCTCCCAGTGACAGTTAGTTTTGACAATGTGGATTAAAGCCGATTCAGACCCATAACAACGAGAACCCGGTGCAATTCAATGGATACAGAACTGGGCACATCAGTATACTCAGAAAAGACCCTTTGTGACTTGTAATCGGTAGTCAGCTGTATCATGTTGACTATCGTGATGATACAGGTGCTGATAAGCGCACTAAGGTCATAATTTGTAGCCCTCGATGTTCAATGGTGTCTACCTGTAAATGTGAAGCACCCTGTAAGTCAATCAGAAAAACTTCGAAAGAATTCTAATTACAAAGAACAGTATAGAGGCCTCAATATATACAGGTATAGGATCAAAAGAAATTAAATTATAGTGACATAGGAGTACCAGATGGCAGGTGTTGCACTCAGATCGAGAGCCACGGAATGTTGTCATTAAGCCCATTACTGTCAGACTTCAATTTAAAAATCCACCGTTGCTCCTTGACAAAGAGAAAATGCGAGACATCAGCGATGTGTGGCGGGATGTAAGGCTGTTCCAGTACCACCCATGTTAAGTCCTCTGCTCTGTGTTTTGCTTCTAAGAAGTGATTTGTAAGGCCTGTAGATTGTTTCCTACAACGGATCGTGCTTTTATGTTCGCTGATGCGAGACTTGATCATTCTCGTTGTGTGGCCCACATACTGCTTCTTGCAGGGACAGGTGATCAGATAAATCAGTTTCTCTGAGTTACAGTTCGTATGTCTTGTTAGCCTCCAAGGTCTATTGGTGCCAATGTCAATCGTTAGGGTCTTGCGTGTCTGTGGACAAGCCGCACAGTTGCCACAGGGGTAATGGCCTTGTACTGGGTTGGTGTTCCAGAGGGTGTTCGTGATTTGTTTCATATCGCTCCGTGGTCTGGTATGAACCAAACTGTCCCGAATGGATGGTCCTCTCCTAAATGCGAACAGTGGACGAGGTATTGCACCTGCCCCTGTATTTAAGATCTTCCAATGTTTCAATATGGTCTTCTTTACAGCATTTGAGGATGTGGTAAAGGTTTGCACCATAGTCATCCGGTCTCTGGTAGCGTCTGACCTCTTATGTTGTAGGAGGGCCTCCCGGTTGTTATTGAAAGCTCTCTTGCATGCTCGGCGTACAAGATGGTTTGGATAGTGCCGATCTCTCAGATTGGATGACAGTTCTTCAGCATGGTGATTGTATAAACTGTTGGAGGAACAATTCCGTCTCACCCTGAGAAATTGGCCTACAGGCAGATTCTCACGCAATGATTGCGGATGGAAACTCTGGAATGATAGTAGCGAGTTTCGTGCCATAGGTTTCTTAAAGAGTTCACTATGTAGGCCTCCCTCTGCTGGAAAAATCTGGAGGTCGAGGTACGCGAGTTTTTCTTTGCTACTCTCCATAGTGACTTGAGAAACTGATTCCTTGAGTTCAGCCATGTATGGAAAGACGACACCTCGGTGAACGACCCTCTCCAGATCACCAAAATGTCGTCAATGTATCTTTTCCACAGTACCACCTGATGGATAAACGGGTTACTGTGGTTCAATACATGATCTTGTTCAAATTGGTGCATATACAGATTTGCTAGGCTGGGTGCGAAGACACTCCCCATTGAGGTCCCTGAGACCTGGAGAAAGAGCTCATTTTGGTACTGGAAAAAGTTTTCCATCATGGCGGGCCTTGCGCACTCCATTATGAAGGCTACTGGTGTAATCATGTCCATTTGTCTGGCCTCTAAGAGAATTCTGATGCAGTCCAAAGTTTCTTGTTGCGGGATAAGAAGAATTTGGAAGATGCCAACAAAACCAACAAGGAATATCGTGATAACATCCTACTGAACAAAGTAGAGAAGTTCAAAAAAGATTTGGCACGCTTCTCCATGGAATTGGCCTATCCATACTTGAGCGATTCTTATGTAGCTCCTTCCACCAATTCCAAAGGTAAAAGATACGGGTCGAATTACTCGTCCTCGGGCTCAGACTCGGGTTCCAGTGACCAAGGGAATCCCAATGCAGGCCCCAACACCGGGATACGAGGCAGGGGTTTCCAAAGGAGACCCAACAGAGGCCGAGGTGCTCAACAGTACCCCAGTCCGGGACAATGGTGGCCTCCGGGACCGTGGAATTACCATCAGGGACCCATGGGACCTCCACCAATGGGCCATTCCATGCCCATGTATCCACCCAACCCGTCATTTTATTATGACCAGTCTTTTTTATGGCAGGGACGTGGCAGGAACCGTGGAAAAAGAAGAGGCCAACAAACTGTGAACTGGGCCCCACAGACCAACAACAAGACAGGCCCAACAACAGGAGCAGCGACTTAGTAGTGAACTTGAGTACAAGGGTCATTACACCAACTGAAAACACTGTTTTGAACAAAGGGTTGGGTTTTGTCCCCACGAATGAAGGTGATCTTTTCAACTTAAGGTGCGAACTCGAAAGCTTCTATAGGAAAATACGGCTGCACTTCTTTTTCAAAACATCCCGCTCAAGTACGGATGAGGTTGACATACTCGATCAAGGTGAACAGAACACCGGCCTTAAACCTAAATCAACCTTTACACCTTTGAACCAACAAGTGCCTGCCAATGTCCTAGCCTTCGAGCAAGCAGTGACGCACGAGGTCATGAACAACACCCAACAATGTAAGAACTTTTTCAACATGTCTACCTCGGAGAAACTAGCACTGTCTACCCTAGCAAATGACAGATCCCTTACCATCAAGCCCGCTGACAAGGGCGGTGCCATAGTGCTACAAGACACCAACATCTACCATGAAGAATGTCTGAGACAACTGAACGACACCAGAGCCTATCGCCGTCTTAATGAAGATCCCACTCTAAGAATCTCGAACGACATCAAGAGTCTAGTAGAAGAAGGATCATCGGAAGGCTGGATCACTCCTCAAGAAGCAAGGTATCTAATTACAGCGCATCCAGTGATTCCATATTTCTACTGCCTTCCAAAAATACATAAGGCCCAGAGACCGCCTCCTGGACGGCCCAATATTTCTGGTATAGGTTCGTTACTCGAGCATTTATCTACTTTCGTAGATTTCTTTTTGAAACCTATAGTCAAGGAGACACCGACATACCTACAAGACACAGGGGATGTGCTAAGATTATTAGCAGATGCAGAGTTCAACGTTGAGACAGACCTGTTGGTCAGCTTCGACGTTGAGTCGTTGTACACCTAAATCCCGCAAAAAAGAAACTTTGGACTGCATCAGAATTCTCTTAGAGGCCAGACAAATGGACACGATTACACCAGTAGCCTTCATAATGGAGTGCGCAAGGCTCGCCATGATGGAAAACTTTTTCCAGTACCAAAATGAGCTCTTTCTCCAGGTCTCAGGGACCTCAATGGGGAGTGTCTTCGCACCCAGCCTAGCAAATCTGTATATGCACCAATTTGAACAAGATCATGTATTGAACCACAGTAACCCGTTTATCCATCAGGTGGTACTGTGGAAAAGATACATTGACGACATTTTGGTGATCTGGAGAGGGTCGTTCACCGAGGTGTCGTCTTTCCATACATGGCTGAACTCAAGGAATCAGTTTCTCAAGTTCACTATGGAGAGTAGCAAAGAAAAACTCGCGTACCTCGACCTCCAGATTTTTCCAGCAGAGGGAGGCCTACACAGTGAACTCTTTAAGAAACCTATGGCACGAAACTCGCTACTATCATTCCAGAGTTTCCATCCGCAATCATTGCTTGAGAATCTGCCTGTAGGCCAATTTCTCAGGGTGAGACGGAATTGTTCCTCCAACAGTTTATACAATCACCATGCTGAAGAACTGTCATCCAATCTGAGAGATCGGCACTATCCAAACCATCTTGTACGCCGAGCATGCAAGAGAGCTTTCAATAACAACCGGGAGGCCCTCCTACAACATAAGAGGTCAGACGCTACCAGAGACCGGATGACTATGGTGCAAACCTTTACCACATCCTCAAATGCTGTAAAGAAGACCATATTGAAACATTGGAAGATCTTAAATACAGGGGCAGGTGCAATACCTCGTCCACTGTTCGCATTTAGGAGAGGACCATCCATTCGGGACAGTTTGGTTCATACCAGACCACGGAGCGATATGAAACAAATCACGAACACCCTCTGGAACACCAACCCAGTACAAGGCCATTACCCCTGTGGCAACTGTGCGGCTTGTCCACAGACACGCAAGACCCTAACGATTGACATTGGCACCAATAGACCTTGGAGGCGAACAAGACATACGAACTGTAACTCAGAGAAACTGATTTATCTGATCACCTGTCCCTGCAAGAAGCAGTATGTGGGCCACACAACGAGAATGATCAAGTCTCGCATCAGCGAACATAAAAGCACGATCCGTTGTAGGAAACAATCTACAGGCCTTACAAATCACTTCTTAGAAGCAAAACACAGAGCAGAGGACTTAACATGGGTGGTACTGGAACAGCCTTACATCCCGCCACACATCGCTGATGTCTCCCATTTTCTCTTTGTCAAGGAGCAACGGTGGATTTTTAAATTGAAGTCTGACAGTAATGGGCTTAATGACAACATTCCGTGGCTCTCGATCTGAGTGCAACACCTGCCATCTGGTACTCCTATGTCACTATAATTTAATTTCTTTTGATCCTATACCTGTATATATTGAGGCCTCTATACTGTTCCTTGTAATTAGAATTCTTTTGAAGTTTTTCTGATTGACTTACAGGGTGCTTCACATTTACAGGTAGACACCATTGAACATCGAGGGCTACAAATTATGACCTTAGTGCGCTTATCAGCACCTGTATCATCACGATAGTCAACGTGATACAGCTGACTACCGATTACAAGTCACAAAGGGTCTTTTCTGAGTATACTGATGTGCCCAGTTCTGTATCCATTGAATTGCACCGGGTTCTCGTTGTTATGGGTCTGAATCGGCTTTAATCCACATTGTCAAAACTAACTGTCACTGGGAGATATTCAGTCTGGATTCAGGAAGGTTTGATTAACAATCCATCCTTCTTTGAATTATACAGCACTCGCCTTGGTAGTTTATTGAACCTAATTCTCTTAAGTCATCAAGAGCAGTTAGCTGCCCACAAGGTTCGTTTTCAGCCGGCGCTCGTCGCCGAATTCAGCTAACTAGACAAAGGATTTCCCGTAGACCTTTTGTATTTAGTGACTTATACAGCTTCTCGCGCTGCGGCGTTTTGCGCACGCACGAGCAACCACACCTGGTGATTGGGCATGCGCGACTCACGGAGGTGAGTGTGATACCAACACGCATGCGCGTCGGACGACCCCTCAGAATCTGCGCATGCGATGCCCCTAGTGTCACACCAGCGCGCATGCGTCGCCGCACCGCTGGGAGTACCAGCTGAGCTCAATCATGTACTCAGTACGAGTATATAATCGCGTCCCGCCTGCCCGTCGGTGCCTCCCCTTCGGCTCGAGATCCCGCCAGAGGTACCGACGGACAGGTAAGAGAGGACTGGAGGGTCTGCACAGTATTGTGGTTACATAGCTAGATTGTTGGCCCCACAATTGCTGTTTTGACTGTAGGGATATATGTAGAACGAGGGGAAACTCTCACGTTTATCACCAGCAATACCATACAGCTGGTGCATGTAATGGAGACCTGTGCTATTCAAACATCAGGTAGCACTAACCTAAGATATGCTAAAGGGGGTTGTAGATGTTAGTCGTTGAATGCCTCCATCTAGTTCATCGTGGGGGGGACCACTTTGGACAGATCAGAAAATAATTGGGTTCTTTAAACAGTACATAGATGTAAATCCAGTGACAGGTATCTAATAGAGGAACTGTCTTTACTTACATGTTTAGAGCGGTGCCTTAATCCTCCGAGCAGTTGCCGGGTGAGGTGAGGCTTGCTTCCCACGCATCGATGGGTAAGTGATATACTAAGTTCTTGAAACAATATACAGATTATCTGTTGGCGACGTAATTTAGTGCACTTTTTAAGTAGCCATCACAAAGCAGTGATGTGCCTGTCTGAGTCTAGTTTAACTAACACTGGTTTTGCACAAGAATAGCACTTCTCATTAAGTGCACACTTAAGTTGTAAATCTATGTTTATTCCTTAATAAGCATCACATGTTTGCATTGTCTACATGGTTTTTTCTTTCTTTGTATTTATTACAGGGAAGACCACTTGCATCTATTGAGCAAATTAAGAAGATGTGGTAGGATGGTCCTGAATGCCCACTCTTATTCTACTTCGATAATGGTCTGTTAGTTTTTCTAATTATTATTTCATCATTCTAGCACGATTGATAGTGTAATTGCAGTAGCATATAAGAGCTTGGCCCTGATGAATGCCGGTGAACTTTCACAATACGGCAGAAACATGTTGGCCCGATTTTTTGATTTCCACCAAGCAATTTAGACAGTGATTTTGTCACACTGTCACTTCACTATTTTTTAATCTGACGTCTAGCCAAACACTAATAAAGGTCCTTGTTTGCTTTGACAGCCATTTTATACACATCACTTGAATTAATTTTTGCACTGCACATATCAGCTTCACCATCTGTATGAACAACTGCGGTGACCAGACCATGGCCAAGTGATGCGATGCCAAAATACATCTGGGCGTTCGCATACAGACCGAGGTTTGGGTGTCCTACATGATGAGGCTCCGCCATCGGGGAAAATGAGTACCCATATCTCAATCAAGCACACTTGATGACTTTTTCAATTTTATATCTACAAATAAGTACGTATCAGAGGGCAGTTGCAACAGAAGTCCAATTCAAGAGGGTTTCTCTGTGGAGAATGCCTACACTCACCGGTTATACATCTTGAATCATAAAAGGTTGACTACATGATGTAGGCTTAGCATCTTCAATTTTCTACTTGGCTTTCATGAGTGATATACAATTTAGGAAGTACACACAAATCTTTATTTCCTAAATCATGTGAACTTCCTTTTGACATTTTTATGCCATCGACTGCTAGTACCAGAGCCATATATATCTACTCTATCTGTTGTTGTTATCAATTGCCCGTAATAATGTATTTCAGTAAATTGCCATCAAGATTAATAACAGCAGACATCAAAGGACTCATTCCAATTATATGCAGAAATACTTCAAACTGTGCATGAATGTGATGGTTTCACTAGACATCCTGCTGAACTAGTAATCAATGTCATGACATTCTACTTACATATGGCCTAAAGTAAACATAAGTTACCATAACCCTGTACTTCCTCTTGAGTTTTTCAGCAAGATTCTGGGCATAAGAGAAAAATGCAAAAGAAATGCAGCACTGAAACGCACAGCCCATCAACCTACACAGATTTGTTAAATATTATTAGAACATTGGAATGTGGAGCACTCCATTGAATACAATGGAGTGCTCCGGGCTTCAACGGGCCTGTAAAAGCCCGCAGAGCAACATTCCAATGTTGTTCTTGTTCACAGCTGTTGCTGTGAACAAAGGCCTCTCTGAGCCCGAGGAGATTTAAACCCCCTCGGGCTCAAAGAGGCCTTTGTTTTATTTGTTATAACATTCTGCCCTCTAGTGGCAGAATGTTCTAATAGCCATATAGCCCTCTGTTGCTGGGCTACACCAGCCATTAAAGTCCATCTCCCTTGTTAAAGGCCCTCACCTTCGGCTCAGGCTTTTAACTCTGGAGGGGCCCTTTAATGGTCGGTATAACCCACTATAAGGATATATTAGAACATTGGACTGTTGAGCGATCCAACGAAGACTGTGGAGTAGCTCCGGAGTATCATCATTCTAATGATTTCCTTTCTCAGCTCTTGCTGTGAACAAAGGCCTCATGGAGCTTGAGGGTATTTCAACCCCCTCGTGCTCCGTGAGGTCTTTGCTGTACTAATTAGAACATTTTGCCCTCTAGGGATGGAATGCTCTAATAGCCTTATAGCCCTCCATTGTGAGCTATACTGTCCATTAAAGGTCTACTCCCATTAATGCTGAAGCAAGCCTTTAATGGCCGGTAAAGTCCTCTACGGCTGGCTGTAAGGCTTTATTATTGCCTATTTTGTATATCATTCGCTCTACCGTTGGTGTACTAGGGTTGTAGACTTTAACGCCTCTGATCTTTGGCCAACCGCTATTGTAAAAGGCTAGAAATTTACTTTCACTGTTGTTTTTTTCTGTATGGGATTGGTATGACTGGACTGATTGAAGGAAAATGCATTTGTTACAAAAAAAAAACCACACATTTTCTGAATCTAAATATGCACTTAATTCGAAGTTCAAGTTTACTTGCCTGGCTTGATTTAATGGCAAGAGTTTTGCATCTAGTCATCATGTTATTGTATTCAAAATTACCAGGCCGGGTCTGTACGCGCTTTTCTATATATTATGTATGCATTTGAACAGCTGAGTCATGAACAACCTGTAAATGTGATCCAATGACATTCGTTCATCACATGGCCCTGTTGATATCAGAAGCAAACCATATATGATGGGGACTATTCTTTTTTTTCATTTTCAAAAGCAGAGCTATTTGCCTAGATAGCAGAACATATCTTATGGTATGGGGAAATAATTTAAATAAATAAACATAAAAAGTCACCAGTAAAAAAAAAATGGTGTATAAGGAAATATAATTTTATTTTTTCTGTGTCTTTTTACTGGTGTAGACCCCCCCCCCCCACATATACTCCCATTCTGACTCACTCGGCCTACTCATTATCATGTTTTTCTTTTCGCTCCTTACCGCCATTAACCTTGTCTGTCTCACGTTCTCATTCTTCATATATTTGATCTCATCTGCCCTTTTTTCATGTTTTCAGTTTGGCATAAGCCAACTTTTTGGGTATTTAAAATATATAAATATAGGTTACTATACCAATATATTGACATTGAATCAGCCTTCTTTTGCCTTTGACTTCTTTGAATCAGGACCTTCCAGCCTTTGGTTTCTTTCATTGCCAATCACATTTTGGATCAGCACATTGGAGTACTTTATTCTTTCTATCTTTCCCTTGACTGTTTGGTTCTGTTCTCTTTCCTCCTCTGAGATGCATGAATGACTATTTGACATCTGAAAAGTACAGTCCATCATAGCAGATTCAATATATTTTTCTGAAAAGTAGTTGCTTGACACATTCAGCACAGAGCACACCTCTCCTCTTCTGACAGGCTATTACATCCCTTCCACAAACCTAGTGTCTCTGCTCTAACCCCACCCTGCCCTGCCCCTGTCCCCTGCTGCCAAGACACTACTTCCACCATAGGTGCACATGGTGTCTATTCACCACCACTGCAGACATGCTGCTCAAGCTACTGTCTCTTTTTTGCACGCCTTACGACTCTACACTCATCCCTATCTAGCAGCTTTCCTAACCTACTGCCAGGCCCGTACTGGCAACCCAAAGCCTTATTGCAAATTTTCTCTGACCCGCCTCTGGGGATGCACTTCTTGGCACAGGGAGGCTGGACAAGCTTGCTTCCTGGTTTTCTTACTGGGGTCCAATATTGCAGCACCGCGGCAAAAGCAGCCCCCACCACTGCAAACCACCCCCACCCTTCCAGCCTTCCGTGGAACACCCAATGCCTGGTATGGCAAGTCTGGCCCTGCCTACTGCCAGGACACAGCTCAAAAAGTGAGCATGGTCTGCAGTTCTTCTCCCCTACGCTGGAATGCTGCTCATTCAATAAGGGTGGCTGGAAGGCTATCTCCCCTGTGCCAGACTGTTGCTGCTATGAGTGCCCAGCAGCTTTCTGCCACTGCACACAAACATTGGCAAAGCTTCTGGATGTGGCTTGTAAATCACAATCTGAATAATTTATTTGCTTTGCTAATACTTGTGTGTTTTAAACTCCGTGCTCCGTGCCGTGCACCGGCACACATTTTCTTGTTTGCATATTGACAGACCAGGTTCCTTCTCCTCACTAAGTGCCACCTACATACAGGCTCAGATTCGGAAGGCGGGCAATTGGGCTTTGGTTGATGGGCTGGTGCCCCAGGGTCAACTGAGGGCCGGTTGTTTAAGGCCAGCTTTTTAGGCCTCTGTAAACCTGTCTAAGGGACTGACTTTCTTTTCCACTCCCCGTCAGGCCACTTTACTGTGGCAACAGTATATAGTTCACTCCCCTGCCGAGCTGTAAATTGAGGGTGGGGGCCAGGTGTTCATTTAGTCTTTGGGGCATTCTCACCGTGGCACCCTGCCTCGCGTGCCATTCCAGAAGCAGTGTTATCCACCACGGGCCATCACTTTTAGGCCATGGCATCTGCAGGGAGGGTGGGTTTGCAAGGGCCTCTTAGGGGGTGCAGGTTTTATTGGGACATTCTCACCTATTACCCCTGCCCCCCCCTTGAGCAGCAGCAATGTGCTTTTGACACCTCCCGTGCCAGGTAAATGCACTGAGGCTATAAAGGGCTGGGGAGGGGATGAGTAAGAGAAGTGGTCTCCAAAGCAGCCAGGTGTTGTGATCTCATCCGCAGTGCCTATTAGGACTTGATGGGGGAGAGGAGAGGGTCACATAAAATTGTGCTATGAAAAGAGTTGCAGACCTTCAAACTAGGTTTTAGTCCCAGCGTCAGCTCAACATTCTGTGATTCTGGGCAAACCACTTAATCTCTATACCAAAAATGAAAATGAATTTAATTTTGTGTAACGTAACTGGTGCACATGTACATTGCTCCAATCGCTTTGGGCCGAGTTCACACTAAACCAAAACTATAACAAAAAATAACCGTCCAGATTCCAGTGAGACTAAATAGATGGTGATCCATGAAACGGATGATCAGGGAACGTGGGCCACTTTTTTGAGAGTGCCCAGGCCTAATTGTGATCCCAATCCGACCCTGCCTATATACACACATTGTGGAAACATGCAGTTTGTCTCATTTTTCTTCTTCGTTCTTTTGAATAGTTACGCAAATTACTTTTAAAAAAATGGAATACACTTTTGGAGATTTCTTTTTTAATCTCATACTGGCTTATGTTTTATTTACACAACATTGATAAAAAAGTACTATAGAAAATCGACAGTAGCATTGCTACATTTTATGGCCAGCCTTCGAATCTGACCTTTTGTATCCTAAACTCCTTCATTTCTATGTCAAGTAGTACTGTAAGTGCATGCCACTAATACTGTAAAGCACCCTTACTACTTGCCTACACACTTTGCACTCCTTACTTCTAGGCCCAAAAAAGCTGTAAGTGAATGTCACAACGCCTAGAGTCCCAGGACCAATACCAGATATCAGGGTACCTGGCTAGCCGACTGCCAAACAGGCATAGTCTTAACTGCACTAGCACAGAGCACTTTATTCGCACTGGCACAGGGCACTTTACATTACTGCCAAAGCACTGCCAGGTAGGTTCTTGCTAATAGGGAACGTTGGCAAGTGTGTATGTGTATTTGTTTATTGTTTCAATTAATTAAAATTGTTAACAAAAGGAAAAAGGCTGGTTGGAGAACACACCGTCCAGACACTTTTTGAGCATAAATAACACATGATCATTTCATTTAACAAAACTGTTAGTAATATATAAGACATAATCATTTCTTTAAAACATTCTGATGATTGTTAATTTAAGAAAAAAGGGGGACCGCAGGATTAAAACTACAGTTTGTCTCTAGTCTTTGACTGAGTAATTATGTAATAGTTCTTACACCTTGTGGGCAAATTTTGCTAATCTTGCTAGTTCCATTGGGATCTCCAGCTTAATAAGAAGTTTCATGGCATCTAAGCAGGTGCGTATCCCATATTTTAAAAACAAGGGTTTCAGTAAAGTGTGGCGTGTGTAATACAAACGGTGACATACACAGACCATGTGTACCATGGATTCTTCATACTGGTGACACAATCTGCAAGTAGTGACAACCTCTAATGTTTTCCAACGGCTGTTGATGTCTTTTATCTGTAGTGCCATCAATCTCACTGACAGAATTTGCTTTAAAATTGACTTATTCAGGGCAGAGTCAAGGTATGGCTGGCTCAATTTATCGTGGAAGGAACTGGCTAATAGCCTGATGTTGCTGCTGGAGGACTCAAGTTCCTTCAAGTCCTTTTCCTTGGATAGCAATCTAACTTGTTTCTTTAAAATGTTTTTTTAAAATTCCGGGTTGATAAATAAAATCCTGCCAGTTGGACAAGTCAAGGTGCAATTCAGTGCAAGCAGTTAGAAGGCCGTTGGCCCACGAGTTGTTACTTTTCACAAAAATTTCCTTCAAGATTGCCTTCATTGTGTTTGTAGTGGCAGCACAAACCCCTCGGTAGTATCGAATAAACGATGCCCAATGTTCATAGCGCTGTTTGTTTAGCCCGAATTCAAGGCGTACCAAGGTGTTCCGAGCACGGTCAGGAATATGAAAGATCTGTTTAAATGCCAGGCAATTGGCGCGTTCCATGGTGTTAATTGATGCCGCGGTAAATGCTAGTTGGCAAGTGGTTTTCTATAGATTACTCTTAGAACTTGCCCTCTAGCACACAGCATATGTTAGGAATGCCCTCTGACTTATTGTGATTGATGGAGCATGATATTTGTAATAAAATCTGCTTAATGAAATCCCCCTGTCAGTGTGAAAATAAGTACTAATCCTTAGTAACGAGAACTACTAATGTTAACAGAAATTAGTGTACATCCATAGAAATGTGCAAAGGCGTGCTAATATGCTCTACCTTAGTTAAGACAAATAAGGATGCAGTAAGGACTAAAATGGAAGTAACATAGTTTGCATGTATTTTCTAATATATGTCATTCTGCAGAAATTAAAACGACAAGGGAAAAATGCGCCATTGTTTGGGAAATTATAATGTAGGATTTCTTTAGAAATAATTCTCTCTATTGCTTAATAAATGCCGGCCTCACAATATTAGGGGATATGTTTACATACTTGTGATTTGTAACATAATGCTGTCCTTAGCTGCAGACCTTCACATGTTACGAGTTGTTTACCTAGAGTGAAGATATTAGCCTAATTCTGTCTGAAATTATTATGTTCTTTCCTGTCAGAGCGAGAGTAGAAGGATGTTCGAAAGTTACTGTTTCAATAATTAAAATACAATTGTAAATGGGTTATTTCTTCTTCCCCCAAGGAAGTTGTATAATGTATTTGACAAAGGGTGTTCAGAAATCATGGTTAGGTCATTGTCAGAGGACCGCCACACCATCGTGTTTAGCTAATGAAAATGTTTGTAGAAAGTAGAAAGTGTAACAATTTAGTCAACGAAAGGAAGTAGCAATGTATAACGACCTCAGGGGGAAGGTGATCATCAGCTTGTTTTCAAGACTTCTGGGGACTTGTCCTGCGTTCGTGGATTGCTGCATTGCATACTGATTCCTGATACTCTGGCTGGCAAATCCTGCTGAACCAATGAACTTTATGAAGCCTTTCCGAAGACTTTGCACATCATCGACTGATGGTGTTGCCTCCGCTATTCCTAACGTCTGTGGGAATAGTGTTATATTGTACTAGAGTGTAATATGTGAGGCTGGGTTATGTTATCTATGATGTATTGGGGTTCTATCTCTGAGCTCACTGTCCAGTGTGGTAGTGACAGTTTAACCAGCTGCGTCTGGTAGGGTGGTTCTGGGTTTCTCCTGGAATTAAAGTTAAACCAAGATAAGCATTTATTCTGCGTGCTATATTACAACATTTTGGCGACATCCAGACGTGGCAAAGTGGAAGAGCAGGAGATAGATCAACTCGGAACACAGAAAACGAACCGAAGCGTGTGCAGACATGAATTGTAAATAAAACACAAATGGAACATAAGAGAGTTTCAGCAACAGCACCGTGAGTAATTTATATTTTACTCGTAAAGGAAGAGAGAAGTTAAAGATTAAAAGGGAAGCTCCATAAACAAAAATAAAAAAAAAGAAATTGTACGCAGATACCACGGTGTGAAGTAACATACTGAATTATAATCGACAGGAAAAGTTGTGTGTGACAAATTCATCTAAAAGACAGCCAGCTGTAAAGATTAAAGGTTATCTTGTCAATTACACGAAGATAACACCGAGCGTTGTTTAAATCTCTGAACGTTCTATACTGCGCAGATAAGGGGACTGTCGGATGAAAGCGCAATGACACGGTGAAACTATCACATGAATTAAAATAAAGCTGGAAGTAATACGGCCAAGGGAAATAAAACTAAACCAAGTAAATTAAGGCAACAGCACTGTGGAATAAACTTTCATTTATGAATATACGGCCAGCGTGGTTTAAATCTGGGAAAACATTCTATGCTGCGCAGACAGGGAGCTGACCACCGCATGAGAGTTAAATAATTAGTACAAGGATGCTGTAAGAGCAAATAATAAATAAAACGTGTAAATTATAACACAAACACGTGTAAAATTAATGGAAGAGTTTCAGGTGTCTGTTAGCTGAGGAACGAATCACTCGGAAAGTGTGCATGTAAAAGGAGTCACATACAGATAAAGGCACATCGAGGAATGAGTGAAAGTTCATATTAAGGAGCATTACTCACTAATTTGCGAGACAAAGTCTTCTGCCTCTCCTCACATTATCTTCAAAGTGAAGCACTAGCAAGGTAGCAGTCGAGTGGAACAGGAAAGAAACGAGTGTTCAAATTGGTAAAGAGAAGACCTGCTAAAGTGACGTGCATTTTAAAAGAGGATTCGGTAAAAGTGTGTATGTGCCGCTGAGTTAAACAGTATACAAGTGTATTTAGCAGAGGAAATATAAAGGAAACAGTGGTGCACGATGTTTTAATAAAACTGAGCATAACAGAAGTTAAAACAGCTCACTAACTGGGAGCTCCTGTGTTTCTGGAATCAACCTCTAAGTAATCCTTAAGCAAAGTGTAGTATTTAAGTCATACATACATGAAGAGATGTAACCGAGGCAGGTGTAGATGAGTTGTAAAGTAGATTTATTAAGCCATAGATATAGTTGCAGGAAGTATTATGCTGGAACAAGCAGCCCCACCAGGAGCAGCCTCTTAGCTACTCAGCCCATACTCCAACTGTCAAACCTCATACCAGTCACCCAAGCATTCCATCCATGTCAATCACACTCACATTCTAACCTGGAACACTCACACTGGCCGAGTAGCTAGATGCAGAGAAGTGCAGTAATATAAACACTAAACTCAGAACACTACACATCCTCTCCCTCTCGAAATTGAAAACAAAAGAAAATCAGAGAGTGAAGAAGAAAACTACTCACAATCAAAGTATACAGTAGTAATATTTGAAAACTATCTACAATCAAAGTATATAGTAGTAATATTTATCCGTGAACCCAGGGATGAGAAGGACTTCACACCACGAGAGGGTAAACAGACAAAAACCAGGAAAGAAGGAAGAAGGAGACAGTAAATACTAACACTGACACCATCCTCCTCCTTCAATACTGAAGAAAAAGAAAATTGAAAATTGAAATATGAGAAACGAACTCACAAATAACAAGAGAGTAAGACCTAACATGAAGAAAACGTCTTCACGAAGGTAGACAGTGGCAAATAAAAGCCACTCCTCAAGAGAGGAACTAAGAAAACATGGGATTAACCCATAAGCGAAGGTGTAACGAGGGACAAACCCAAGAAAACACACGCAGCACGGAAAGGTGCAGCACAATGTGGCAAAACAATTCCACTCCTCATGTGAGGAACATAGAAAATATGGGGCTACCCATGAATGAAGGTATAACAGAGGAAATACCTCATAAAACACACACAGCACAAGATAGTGCAACACAATGTGGCAAACCAATTCCACACCTCATAAGAGGAACACTGAAAATATGGGGCTACCCATGAATGAAAGTATTAAAAGGACAAACCCTAAAACACCCGCGGCATGAACAGGTGCAGCACAATGTGGCAAAATTTCCACTCCTCATGAGAGGAACTGAGAAAATATGGGGTTACCCATAACCAAAAAAAAAGAAGGTGTAACAAGGGACAGGACCCAAGCACACACGCGGCACGAATAGGTGCAGCACAATGTGTCAAGGTAAGAAGTGAAGCACAACCAACTTACACGAGACATAGATAAAAATGTGATGCACAGGGCGTCTTACACACTGGACACTAAAGAGAGATTCGCACAGTGCGACATGCACGCAATAACTTACAACAAGGTGTCCAACACAGGTAGAGAAGGTATAAAGTCCTAAACAAAGACTCAAACCCTATAACCCAGACATAAGGGTTAACATATGGTAAAACCATGAGGGGAAATAGGATTACAACCTAAACCCATCCCAAAACAGGGATCAATGATGCAAATGAGGGTGAGAGAACCCTTAACCAAAACTTTGCGCAGACATGAGTGGGAGAACTCACGTACGTAACTATTACGAAAAGGGTGAGAGAACCCACATGTGAAGAGTGACACAAGCATAAATGCAGTGTAGACATAAGGGCGAGAGAACCCATCATAAGTTAAACGACACATTTCTTATGCATTTCAAAAATGAACATACTGAAAGTCAAAATCGTGCTTGTAGATTAACCATAGTCATGTTACGCATTTCAAAATTGAACATACTGTAAGTTAAAAATATGCCATAGCTAAGTTAACTACAGTCATAGGTGTGCCTGTCACCGCGATAATAGACAGACGTGGCTTGAAACATTTCTTGAGGAAGTGAAGGAAAGAAACTCATGTGAATTAAAGCCACAGAAGATAATAGATCACAAATTCAAAAAAATTAATTCCAACTTTGGACACTAGATGGCAACGTAACTTTGTGAAGAGCATTGAAATAATGTAATTTAGTTCATGTTAAAATGACATCGGCTCCAAAAAGCTTCGCACCTTCAAAAATGTGTATTGTCAATTTGTAAATCCCTTCCATATACTCTTTCATAATGTCTAAATGTACCTGTCATCATGGGAACGCCGCAGTTGAAAACGTGAGGAAAATACCTGACATGAGCTCCCTTTTACTTCCTTCAATACCGCTTCAGGAATAAGCGGAGAATCCAGAGCTGCCGAGTGAAAAGCTTGTCATCAAAATAAAAAACGATTTCCAGAGACACCACATGTTGTGAACCTGCTCGTGCAAGTTCGGTATGAAGAGCCTCTTCCAGACAGTGCCGAGAAAATGACGGCACGCTGATCACGTAGCTCCGGGTGGCTCACAGTGGAACACTGAGGAAACATGCTGCTGAGCTGATATGACGCATACTCTTCACTGAACCCTCTTGCAAGGTTCGATTGCGTCACCATTTGAAATCGGCAGAGGAGAGGAAAGGAGCTCCTGACTAACGGAAATTCTGGCTTCCAAGTAAAGAGTTAGCTTGCTGACTTAATCAGGTACAATTACATTACTCGACATTAAAAGTGTCTTTCTTGAAAATTCAGTACCCTTTTCCGACCTCTGGGTAACAGAAAGCACGGCCACTGAAGAAAGCAGTCAATTATTTCCACACACAAAAAAAACTTTTTAACCTGAAACAGTGGATATGCTGTCACATGGTTCAAATCTCTGTCATAGTAAGTGCTAGAACGGATGATTACACGCACACGAAGATGTTTACACATTCAACTTTTTTTTTTTTTAAAAAGAGTCATTTTCCACGCACTAGTCCAGACAGACACCAATTACCTTGGCTCCAGATTAAGTTCAATTTTTGATACTGCTTGCTTAAGGTTGTTGTCTCCAAGGTACTATGTCAGACGTTGTTTCTTCTGTGTCACATAGGCAGTTTTGTCGTTGATTTTTTTTTTTTTACGCAGAGACCTTTTAAGATGACTTGACAGCACAACTTGACTAGGGCTGCCAGATGTTTGGCGCTGGTGGGGCTACTTTTCGTGCTTGTAGTGGTTCCTTACTTTTTAAATGATTGATGTTTGTTCCACTTCAGTTGCAGGATACTCCCAACTCTTGTAAATAGCCAGATTTTGCGCAGGAAAGTCTCCAGATCGTCGCCAAGAATTATGTAGTATTTGAATCATACATACATGAAGAGAAGTAGCCGAGGCAGATGTAGTAGTTGTAAAGTACATTTATTCAGCCATAGATATAGTTGCAGGAAGTATTATGCTGGAACAAGCAGCCCCACCAGGAGCAGCCTCTTAGCTACTCAGCCCATACTCCAACTGTCAAACCTCATACCAGTCACCCAAGCATTCCATCCATGTCAATCACACTCACATTCTAACCTGGAACACTCACACTGGCCGAGTAGCTAGATGCAGAGAAGTGCAGTAATATAAACACTAAACTCAGAACACTACACAAAGCAACAGTTCATTGGTTGTGTAAAGGAGGGCAACAACGAACGTTCTGATTGGTGAACAAACATCGTGAAGCAATCAGTACAAGGTTTGTGTGGAGTACACTGCCCCTATTGGTGAAAGTATAGAATTGAAATAACAAACCTATTTTGATTTGCTTTAACAAACTGGATATTTAAAGAGCTGGAAATTAGTAGGAAAGTCAACAATGGATGTCAGCAATGCAATTGCTGTACCACCCCCCTTTTTGATGGCACCAGGCGAGCCGTCAATTGAATGGGAGGAGTGGATAGAAAGTTTTGAGAATTATTTAATAGCATTGGATGGCACGAAATTTCCTCCAGTAAGGAAGAAGGCCTTGCGGCTGGGGTCTTTAGGGAAGGAAGGTCAACATACATTTAAATATTTGCCACCAGAAGGAAATGCGCAGGGAGGAGCAATGGAGGATGTGTATAAAGAGGCGGTGTTGAGATTACATAAGAAATTTTCTAAGCAGGTTAATGTTGTAATGAGGAGACACAAATTTTATACTCAGCCACAGTGTGCCAATAAATCAATTGATGATTTTGTGGTGAGACTAAGGGAGCTTTCAGCGAAGTGTGAGTTTGGACAGATGCAAGAAGAGATGATAAGGGACCAATTAATTGTGCAATGTGCTTGTAAAAAGACTCAAGAAAGGCTCTGGGCTGCAAGTAATCCAACATTAAAGGACGCAATAGCAATTGCAAAGGTTGTGGAGGAGTCCGAAAATTGTATGAGGGAGATGAAAATTACTTCTGATAAAATAAAAGATGATGATGTAGTGGTTTTAGATGATCACAATGATGCAGTTAATGCTGTAAAGAGTAAACATCAGTCTGGAGCTGTTGCAGGTGCAAAGAATCGTTTTCAGAGGCAATGGGGAAATGTGCTTGAAAAAGGAGTGGGAAAACAATGCACGAGATGCGGAAGTAGCTACCATCAAGCTGACTCGGAATTGTGTTTTGCAGTAGGCAAAGACTGTTTAAAGTGTGAGAAGAGAGGACATCTGGCGAGAATGTGTAAGCTACAAGGAAATAAATTTAATGCCGTAGAAGAAACACAGAGTTCATATAGAGTTATAGTGGTTGATGGTGGACAAGAGATTGCAGGAGTGGTAGGAGACGAGCGCAGAAGAGTGCAGGCAAAAGCTGATTTTGAAATCAATGGCAAGACAGTATCACTAATGGTGGATACGGGATCGCTCTACTCCATTGTTCCTCAAGTGATGTTTAATGAGACTTGGCCAGGAACTACGTTATCAAAATCGAATGCGGCATTGAAATCTTACCAGGGAAATGAGATAAGTGTCTTAGGATGTGTAGATGCTAGCATCTGTTTTCAAGGAAGAGTCACACAAGGGATATTGTATATAGCTGAAGAAGGTCCGCCTATTTTGGGTTGGCCACATCAATTTGATCTTGGTATAAAAATTGACCCAACATTGGATTTTCCAGTGCTGGCCGTGGAAAATCTGAGTTTAGAGGATATTCTTGAAAAATATAAAAGTGTTTTTGAAAACAGATTGGGTCAATTCAAAGGTTATGAACATGAGATAAAGCTGAGGAAGAATGCTGTTCCAGTGAAGCATGTGGCTAGAAGAGTTCCTATGGCGGCAAGAGGAAAAGTGAAATAAATCATCCACCACTTGTTAGATAACAAAGTAAGAGAACTGGTTGAGGCACCTATGGTGGTGAATTTATGGGGTGGCGGATGTCCCGTGTAGTTTGTTTAAGGGGGTGAGTGCCCTATAGTGGTGAGGTTGTTTTTTTTTTTTTTTTGGGGTGGTGTGTGCCCCGTGCAGTTTGTTTTAGGGTGGTGAGTGCCCTGGTGTTGTGAGGTGATTGGTTAGTACCTGGGGTGGTTAGTGGCCAACGCACTCTATTTTTAGGGCAGTGAGTGCTCTACAGAAGTGAGTTGGTGGGGTGGTGAGTGCCCCAGTATTGTGCATTTTGGAGTGATTAGTGCCCCATTTATTTGTGGAGTGGTGGATGCTGAGTGCAGGTGGAGAGTGCCCCAGTGTTGTGTATTTTGGAGTGGTTAGTGCCCCATTTATCTGTGGACTAGTGGTGCTGAATGCACTAGTGTAGTTCATTTCTGCTCTACGGTGGTGAGTTTGTGGGGTGGTTAGTACCCTAGTGCTTGTTATTTTTAGCGTGGTTAGTGCCCTATTGTGGTGAGTTTCTGAGGTGGTTCGTACCCCAGTCCTGGTTATTTTTAGGGTGGTTTGTGCCCTACGGTGGTGAGTTTCTGGGGTGGTTAGTACCCCAGCCCTCGTTATTTTTAGGTTGGTTAGTGCCCTACGGTGGTGAGTTTCTGGGGTGGTCAGTACCCCAGTACTGTTTAACTTAGGGTGGTGAATGTCCTACAATAATGTCAGAGGAAGTTACAGAAGGAACGTGTCTGATGAGAAGTCAGATAAGTTGCTCACCAATGTTGGTGATTGGGTTAAGGTCAAGCCTTGTCTTTACACCTATTTTTCTCAAGAAGTTCAGAGGTCGTTTAAGGTCAAATAGGTTGGTGGAAATTGGGTAAAGTTGATGAAAGGACAGATGTGCAGTTTGAAGAGAGTGGCGTTGTATCAGAGGAAGAATGGAAAGTGCAAGTTGGATTTGCAGATGGAGGGTGGAAAAGAAGGAGTGTCGCCTTGGATGATGTTGGTTGATGGTGAATTTAAGGAAAGTAATGAAAGATTATAGAAGGAACGTGTCTGATGAGGTGGTAAGAGATAGTGGTTATGGAAGAGGAGGAGATGGGTTGTTGTGTTCTTCTTGTGTTTAGAGACAGGTGGGAGTGAAGGGCATCTGAGTATCTTGGATGTTACATTGTCTTTTTTGAAATACTTTAATTTTTCTTGCGGGATCTTCCAAAGAAGTTTATTCACATGGTCATTTCTTTCTTTTCTTTTCTATTCTTTTCTGTTCTTTATTTTTATGTAAATATAAGATGGGGAGATATGTTATATTGTACTAGAATGTAATATGTGAGGCTGGGTTATGTCATCTATGATGTATTGGGGTTCTATCTCTGAGCTCACTGTCCAGTGTGGTAATGACAGTTTAACCAGCTGCGTCTGGTAGGGTGGTTCTAGGTTTCTCCTGGAATTAAAGTTAAACCAAGATAAGCTTTGATTCTGGGTGCTATATTACAACAAATAGATTTCCCACTAATGCTGTTTCTTTCACATGTTTTCTCTCTCTCCCCTATTCTTGATGAATCTGATATTGTCATTTGATTCTGTTATGCGGTTTTGCGATACTCTGTAACATTTGCGAACTGAGTAATGTTGTTCTATTTAGACTTTTGTGATTGACCATTCATTATTCTGAATAACAACGAGCTAATCAAAAGAAAGGTGTTTGTCTTTATTTATGAGCTAGAGTAATATTGCCTAATAATTGATTATGTCGTTTAGCGTATTTTCTTCATTCTAGGTCCTCATGGGGAAAGAGCATTTCCGTGGGTTCAAAGTCACAGTCCCTTTTAACTTTACCAAAGATCCGTCGGAGGACCTTGGTTACAGTAATCAGAGTAATAATGTCTTATGGGCCCGACATTATAGATATTTTATTGTAGTTATTATAGTGTATGGTGTGGATTGTAAGTGATGTTAATATTTCCCACCCGCTTCCGCTACATCAGTTTTAGTAGTTGCATCAGAAGTTTAGTTAGATAAAAGAATTTGTTTTTGAAAATACGGAGTTAACAGACTGACTAAGACGTTGATATGTTTGTTGAGTTTGTGCCTTTATGTCACGTTGAGGTTTGTTGAATCTCAATGGAATTGACAGGTCCGTCATTGGCCTGAAATCCTGGGATAAGCCTATGCGGTATCTTTTTGTGCAATACACTAAGCTTTATGTTCGCTGTCTGCTGGTAATACAGTATCAGGCGGTCGTCGAACTTAAAGTATTGTACAGGGAATTTTTGTTGAATACAGTAGTAAGGGTTTATTTTGGTCACTTCAGATGCACAACTGCAGAAGTCCCGAGAACTTTTCGCTTGTTAGAGAGCAAACAAATCCACGCTGGTCGAGGTTTTATTGCTGGAGTGTAGAGATCTCTCTTAGAATATGTGTTAAATACTTTCGGATTTTCTTTCAGTGGAGCAGGCACTTTGTGTTTTATGTAGTTTGTTTTGTTAGTGAAAGACTTAAAAAGTTTACGCTGGTTTTGTAAAGGGAGGGTTAGTAGAAGGAGTAGAACTGACATAAAAAGAAGCAGCGCTGGCATTGGTCAGTGATGAGAATATGTCACCAAAAGTGCTGCATTGCTATTGGTTAGTTAGTGTGAGTCACGCTGAGATTGGGTAGTGAGAATCAAACCGATTGGAAGTAGAAAAAAATAACACAGAAGTGAGATTTGTAGATTTATTTACTAATACGAGCTTTAGATTTGGGAAAGAAACATGAAAATTATAAGATTGTTAAAAACTCTATTTAGTAAAGATCAACCTATAGTAATTAGAGAAGGAACTCCGATAGCTCTAAATGGATCGCCCGCAGCATTTATGGCGATAGAAAGGTGATATCATACTTGTACTTCGCTATAAAATTGGATGAAATACACATAACAAGAAGGTAATTTAGCATTTCCAGAAAATGGTACTTTTGATATCAAGATTTTAGAAAATCTGAGGACACGAAGGAATTATTTGAGTCCAAACCCAAGACCTATGCAGTATGAATCTCTTGAAGAATGGGATTACGAAGCATATACAAGAGAAAGAGATAGGGTCTTCCTGAAAGTGTTCACGGAGGGGGCGAGTCTGATGTCTGCGGGTAGTTCATTCAAGGTTCTGGCTGCAATGTGGGAGAATGATCTTCTGCCCGCTCTGGCTCTGAGGATGCGAGGGGTTTCAGCCAGTGCGAGGTTGGCAGATCAGAGATTTCTTTTGGGTACGTGGAAGTTTATTCTGTCGTTGAGGTATTTGGGTCCGTTGTTTTAGAGGCATTTGTAGGCGTGAGTGAGGATTTTGAAGGTGATTCTCTTCTCCGTGGGGAGCCAGTGGTGTCTCCGCAGGTGTTGGCTGATGTGTTCATTCCGGGGGATGCCGAGGATGAGTCTGGTTGCGGTGTTCTGTATTGTCTGAAGTTTGCGGAGAAGGGACTTAGAGAACATTTGTAAATGGGTTATTTCTTCTTCCCCCAATGAAGTTGTATAATGTATTTGACAAAGGGTGTTCAGAAATCATGGTGAGGTCATTGTCAGAGGACCGCCACACCATCGTGTTTAGCTAATGAAAATGTTTGTAGAAAGCAGAAAGTGTAACAATTTAGTCAACAAAAGGAAGTTCTGTATTGTCTGAAGTTTGCGGAGAAGGGACTTAGAGAACATTTCCTTAGTCCAGTCGGCTGTTGATGAGTGAGTGGGTGACTGTCTTCCTTGACTCAGAGGGGATCCATTTGAAGGTCTTTCAAAGGATGCGGAGGGTGTTGAAGCAGCTGGAGGTGACAACGTTGACCTATCCATTCATGGTGAATGCTGAGTCGAGTACGATGCCGAGGTTTTTGGCATGGTCTGAGGGGGTAGTTGGGCTTCTGAGGGCAGTGGGCCACCAGGTGTTGTCCCATGCTGTAGGGGTGGTTCCGAGGATGAGGACTTCTGTCTTCACGACATTGAGTTTTAGGCAGCTGTTGGTCATCCAGACTACCACGTCTTGCATTCCTTTCTGGAAGTTCAGCTTTGTGGTGGTGGGGTCTCTGGTAAGGGAGAGGATGAGCTGGGTGTCGTCGGCGTAGGATATGATGTTGAGGTCGTGTTGTCGGATGATGGCTGCGAGGGGTGTCATGTAGATGTTGAAGAGGGTCGGGCTCAGTGATGACCCCCGAGGGCCCCGCAGGTGATATCCATGGGGCGGAGAGGAAGGGTGGTAGTCTGATTCTTAGGCTTCTTATGGTGAGGAACGATCGGATCCGGTTCAGGGAGGTCCCTTGTATGTCAGCTTCATGTAGTCTGGTGACTAGAGTGCGGTGAGAGATGGTGTCAAAAGCTGCAAACAGGTTGAGGAGGATGAGGGCTGAGGAGTGGCCTTGGTCCAGGAGGGTGCAGATGTGATCTGTAGCAGCGAGAAGTGTGGTCTCAGTGCTGTGGTTGCTCCGTAATCCGGATTGGGATGGGTCAAGGACAGCGTGCTCTTCTATGAATCGTGTCAGTTCCCTGTTGACTGCTTTCTCTGCTACTTTGGCTGCGAATGGGAGGAGCAAGACGAGCCGGTAGTTCTTGAGATCAGTGGGTTCGGCCGTGGGTTTCTTTAGCAGGGGCCTGACTTCTGCGCACTTAAAGTGCCTGCTGTGAAGCTGGTGTTGATGGTCCATTGTAGTTCAGGTACAATGGTGCCTGCGGCTCTGTGGTTGATGTGCGGGGGCCAATGGTTGTGGGCGCTCCTGAGTGGATGCCTTTCATGGTTGTGGTGGTGTCCTCGGTCGTGATTGAAGTCCAGTCAGTGATGGTGGGCTGGCTGGTGTCTCTGGGGTCGGGGGGCTGGTTGTGCTATCTTGCGGGTGGTCGAGGAAGTTGTCATAGAGAGTTCTGATCTTGAGGTGGAAGTAGGTCCCAAGATTGTCGCAGATGTCTTGGGGTGGGGTGATGTCTGTGGCTTCGCTCCGTGGGTTGGTGAATTCCTGAATGACAGTGAAGAGTTCCTTGGAGTTAGTGGCAGTTCCTTGGAGTTGGTGGCATTGGTAAGGGTTTTGCTGTGGATGAAGTTCCTTTTGGTTGTCCTGATTTGGTTGTGGTAGTCCGTCATGGCGTCCTTGTAGGTGGAGTAGTTGTCGGTGGTCTTGGTGTTCCTCCAGGTCTTCTCCAGATGTCTGCGGGGGCGTCTTGCTTCTTGGAGATCGGGGGTGAACCAGGCAGCTTCCTGGGGCGTTGTTTGTCGGGGTTGCGAATCTGGGCAAGCTCGTCTGCACAGCTGGAAATCCCAGTGTGGAGTCCTTTGGCTGTGGTGTTTGCGTCAGATGCCCAGGTGGGGTTACCTCGGGTGAGGGTGGAGTTTAGTTGCTCGTCCCTGACCTTGCTCCAGTTCCTTCGTGGTGGGCGGGAGTGGTTTTGGTGCCTTTGGTTTGCTGATGGTGAAGTGCATGCAGTGGTGGTCGGTCCATGGTGGTTACATTGTGTCATTGAAGCGGACGCTGTTGCCTGTGGCGAAGATGGGGCCGAGGGTGTGTCCTGCTCTGTGTGTGGGTGTGGTGACGAGTTGGTTGAGTCCGATGTCGGTGAGGCTGTCACGGAGGGTGGTGGAGTTGGCGTCGCTGGGGTTGTCGAGGTGGAAGTTGAGGTCTCCTATGAGTATGTAGGCCATTGATGCAATGGCGTGGGGTGCGATTAAGTAGGTAATGGTGGTGGCAAAGGGTGTCTGGGTGCCAGGGGGTCTGTAGAAGAGGGTTCCTTGGAGTGTGGTGTAGGGGCTGGTCTGGACCTGGAAGTGCAGGTGCTCGATGGCGGGGAAGGTTTCACTGGAGGTGGTGAAGTGGAGGGTGCTCTTGTGGGTGATGGCGAGTCACCCTCCCAGGTGGGTGGGACGGTCCTTCCACTGGATCTTCTATCCGTCGGGGATGGCGGTGTTGATGTTTGTGGGCGGAGGCGGCATTGGTCCAGCTCTCAGTGAAGAATTCTATGTCGGGTGAGAGAGAGATTCTAGCAGGTTCCGGATTTCTGTGGCGTGTTTGTGTAAGGAGCGCACGTTATTGATGAATGGACCTCTTCCATATCAAGAGAAACAGGTTGGTGCGAACGTGAGTGTTCCCAGTGTTTCACCAAATGCTCCTTTCATTCAAATTGAAGAACCAGTGCATAGGTTACTTAATAATGAAAGACAGAACCAAAATGTAAATAGAGATGAGTAAGTGAGAAAGAAATCAACAATAAATCCAGATGTTTTGTCAGTTCCAGTAACAATTGGCCCAATAGTTCCAGTATATAATGAGGGGAAAAGACTTACTCAAGTGCATGCTTTAATGGTTCCATTGAGGAGTAATGAGCATTTATATTCAGATTGCAGCAAATTAACAGGAGTTTATGGAAATTATATTATAAATGCGAATGAAGACTCAAGGGAGACGAGACATTCAAATGACATTTCAGAAAATGTGAAATATACAATAAGAACCAAAACGAATAATGCAGAATGAAAGGAGAATAACTCAACAGACACCTAGCAGGTCATGAAGTGATACAGGGGAAGATGTTCAGAGATCAGTGGGTCCATTGCCTGAAGAATTAGATGAGTGGATTAGAGAGATTTCACCTGAATGTAGTGGGCAAAATAAAGATGTATGTATAGATGTAAGCAAACTGAAAGGAGATTTAGAAGAAATGATTGCAGGTACTATTAGTCCTGAAATATTGAGCTGACATCAGGATGATGAGTTATTATTTTTATGTAAAATATTACGAGAAAAGCGAGAGGTTTACATGAGACCTTTGCAGGAGTTGCTCAGATGTATGGAGTTGACATTGAAAAGTCGAAAGCATTCCAAAAGACATATAGATTGGATTTTGCAGACAAGGATGTAGAGAATCTGAATGTTTCAGGGAAACGATTGCAGATTAAAGAGTTGATTAATACCTTGAGACATTGGGGAGAATCAGACAGATGGAAGGGAAGATGGGCTAAAAAGAAGAAAGATGAAAATGCAAAAGCAAAAGTTGCTTTGCCATTGTATCCTGTGAGAGACGCTGAAAAAGAGCCAGCAACAGTTGATGCTGTCTCAGCATATCCAATGAGAGCGGTACCAGGAGGAGGTATGGTTCATATTCCTTGGTTAATACAGGACATATTGTCATTCCCAAATGATTTCCCTCAGTTGATAGAAATTTCTGTTGAGTGGTATAGGCAAGTAGAACAATTTGAGAAAGTCTCAAAAGTCTTGTGGGTAGACTTGGATGGTCTTTTTGATATCGCTGTGGATTGAGTGTAAAATTGAAGTAGATTGACCGAATAAAGAATATCCAAGAGATCCAAAAACAAGAGCACCCTCAGAAGAAGGTGTGAAAAATTTATTATCAGCTTATTATATATATGAAGGGTAAGATTTCTCCAAAGGAAACAAATTGGGTAAAGATTGATACAACGAGTCAAGAGCTGAAAGAATCAGTACATACATATTATGAGAGGCTTCTTCAAGTGTTCAAGCAATTTAGTGGTATAGAAAATATCACTGAAAAAGATATGGGACATTTTGTATACAGGTTTGTGTATGGATTGAGACCAGAAATAAGTGCTATGATTCTGCAGCATTTAATTTGTTGGCAGGGTAAAACAATCAATTAAATACAATTTCAGTTCAGTTTATAAACTTCATTTTGGTTGTTAAAAAATCATAAAAGTTAGGCTAAGTATACAATTAACAGATAACGACAGCAAGCTTATTGGTGATACAGACATAAAAACATACGTTTGACACCTGGAAACGACAATAATTTGATAATAAATAAGTTAAAAAACCCCTTAAAACCAATCCACAACAGGTTCATTAATAATAAAATACAATAAAATCGTCTTCAATTTACAAAGGTACACGAGGTGTAAATCACATATAAAATTCTTCAATAAGTTAACGGTTCACATGATATTATGGAATCAAGCACATAATCTTTTTTTACAATTATTTCACATTTTTCCATCTAATCACCCATACCCAACCTAAGAATTTAGCGGTTCCAACCACAATTGGGCCTTCAACAGAACATTTTAAAATTCTGAAGGCTCTAGGCAAGATCTTGTACCCAAATTGGCACAGATAGGATTGAGCCATTTTTTTCTGGGTGCGATATATGCTTGACAAACAAAAAAGATGTGGATCATTGTTTCTTTAACGTCAGGACAGAAGGGACAATCGCTATACTTTGCCGTACACCATTTAGTGGTGAAAGAATGTAAAGGCAAGGTTCCGATCCTAAACTGATGAAAAAGTTTTCTGTCGCGAGTGGACGTGATGAGATCCCATATCCCTCCCATTTAGTTTCATGTTTTATATCAATAAAAGCCTTAGTTAGTGAACCATATGAACAAATTGAAAACCGCTACATGGTGATATGATTCCAATACGTTGCCTTCAGCTCCATTTTACTAGGGAAAATACTTCCCATAGGAGTATCCCACAGGTGTTTCAGCTCTAGATCGTATAACAGGTTCTTTATGGTAATAAACCAAAGGATCGTGTGATTTGTATCCACATCCCTCACCTCTAGGACTGCCTGGGCATAATGCTCAAGTTCAGGGGTAACCCAGAGCCGTCTCCAGTAAGCTAACAACCTATATCTTGCCACATCTCTAATTGATTGACAGCCCAAATCCAAAAGGAGAGGAACTGTCGGTGTAGATTGGGGGAGACCAATGATGGACCTGAAAAATGTAAATTCTGGCCCAACACTAGTTTGTTCAGATTGGAATGGCCCCACAATTCTACTCCATATAAAATAGATGCGCCTATCTTGTTGTTATATATCTGTAAGACTGGGGCTATTGGTTTGATCTATGACCTTTTGTGCTCTCTGAGCAAAACACCAGAAAGTTGGGCATGTTTTATAGTGAGACAATCTAATTGAGCTTTCCAGTTAAGTTTCCTATCTATTAAAACCCCTAGGTATGTAAATGTCTCCAATTGTTCGAGAGACCCATCACTCATCTTTACATCCCGACGACATTCGTTGAATGGTGCAGTACCATGTATTTAGTTTTGTCGACGTTAACTATTAAATCGTGGTCTGCACAAAACTCTTCAAACCTTGTGAGGGCTCGCTGAAGGCCCTGTCTAGTTTTTGATAATATCAGAGTATCGTCAGCGAACATTAAAAGAGGGGTCTTGTTGCCAGCTAAACACAGAGCATCTGTGGGATAATCTTTAAAATAATTTACCACCCCATTTATATAAATGGAGAAGAGGGTTGGTGCAAGGACACATCCCTGCCTCACCCCCTGATCCTCCAGGAACTTTTCCGTAGTTCGACCTGCTGCATCGTACCTGACCTCGGCATAATTCTTTGTATGCAGTTTCACCACGATGGCTAAAAGCTCCAGTGGTAGGCCCAGTTTCAAAAGGGTTAACCAAAGCTTAGGACGAGGAACCAGGTCGAATGCTGACTTGAGGTCAACAAAGGCAGCGTAAATCACCCCTTTCCCCAGTGTAACTGTTCGGCAGTATATTAAAATAAATTTTGAGACCTGGTCCACAGTGCTAATTGATTGGCGGAACCCTGCTTGAAGATTGGAGATGATATTTGAATCCTCCAACCATTCCTGAATTCTACCTAAGACCACCCTGGCAATAACTTTTTGAACACAGTCAATCAGACTTACGGCCTGTAATTGCTAGGGTGCGAATGATCAACTTTTTTAAAGACCAGTAAGATAACCGCACCTGCCCAGGAACTTGGGAGAGAAGCGCCTTGGGCAATAGCATTAAGAAGCAATTGGATATACAGTGCCAGGAGTCTACAGCATGTAAAAATACGTCAGCAGGGATACAATCCAGCCCCGGAGCTCTACTTCTGGGAACCTGAAGGAGAGCAGTTTCTACTACTTTTTTGGTAAAAATTGCTATAGGGACATTAGAAGGCATCATAAAAGGTGCTAAATCTAATTGACTGACTGCAAACTGGCCCTTGTAATGGTCTATCCATAAATCAGGGGACACATTGTTAGATGGTATATTGCTATGGTCCCTGTTACTCCACTTGACTATATGCCAGAAGGCAGTCATGTCCATTTCCTTGCAGGAATCTAGCAGGTCCTTCCAATGTTCTTCGTCCCATGCCCTCTGGGCTAATAATTGTACACCTTTATAGGCTACCCTTTTCTCACGTATCAAAACACCATCCTTACTTTTTATAGCCAAGGCTGATTGTGCATAGGCAGATCGGCAGGCAGAATTATACCAAACAGCTGCCTTTTGGACCATAGATGTTTGTCTTGGTTTTGAGTGGACACTAAAAAAATGTTTAAGATTACTAAAAAATGTGTCATGGACCTCCGTAGCTGTAGACATAGGGGTAGCCTGTACATAGTCATCCTGTAGGGTAGCAAGTGCTTCAGCCAGCATACCATCCATCAGATCCAATTGGTCAGCCTTTCTTGCCACAGTTGACCATTTAAGCATATGTGAATCGTTTGTTAGAAGTACTTCTGGAGAGTCTACCTCTGGTTCCTGTATTAGGTTTGTGTTCAAGATTCTCACCTCCATATAAAGGAGTAAGGGATTATGGTCACTCTCCAAACGTGAAATGACCTTCATATCTTTCATAACAACCCAAAACTCCACGGATAGAAGAAAATAGTCAATACGACTAGAACGCGAGCCAGAGACAAACGAAGGTGACCCCTTTTTGTCTGATAAGGAACGACCGTTGGCGGCTCTCAGCCCATGCTCAAGGCACAGAACTTTGAGTTGTAGAGCGGCCCCGGTCCATCTCTTAATAGGCTCCAGGTCAAGGGGAGGTATTGTAAATCTCTAGAATAAACATTAATCAGGAGGAAGCCCGGAAAAATACATTTGCTAACCTTTATAATAAGAACATCATGTGAGTCTGTGCATATCTCATCCAACCTCCACTTTAAGCTTTGCCTCACCCAAGTTGTTAATCCTCCTTTAGGGCGACCCCGCTCACCTTGAACAGCTTTTTTATAGAAATTTACATAGCCTTGGCGAACAACTTGATCTACCGCCCAAGACTCTTGAAAACACATAATGTCAAACCTTTCAATAAAAGAGGACCATTCACTTGAAACAGTCTTATTTGTTTAACCCGCTATATTCCATGATCCGATACTCAATCCCGCAAGATGAGACGACGAATCAGGAATAATATTACAAGGATCAGCAATATTCCTGGTCAAATCACAGTCCATTCTTTGAGACCTATCTCTCTCAATACAGGGTGTATCCTGAATATTTGGTAGACAACCCATGGGCACTTCTAGATTACTGCATCGTTCACAGCCTCCAGCATCGATTACCAGGGACTGAGCACTTTCCGTATGCACTATTACATGGGAAACTTTAGGCATGAGAACAAGTGGTAGAGATGACACATCCTTGTCTACGGAATTGCCCAGTCAATCATTACTGTCCAAACCGGAAAGTGAACTAAAGGCATTACATGTTGGAACATTATATTCGTAAGGTCCCTGGCTTGTGGGACACCCTGGAGGATAGACAACGATTGATTCTTTTTATAGAAAAAGCCAAGGGGTAAGATACTTATGTCTGCTTCGCTAAAAAGCCTGGAACCAGCTCTATCTAAAATTGTTTTAACTAGAGGGGGTGAACCAAAATTTAGCACCACACAATCACCCCTGCAATCTTTAGTTGATCTGCCTATCCACAAAACCCTGCGAGCCATTTTAAACTCCCTAAATAAGTAGTCTCCTAGCCCTGTATTTAGGTAAAAGAGTGACTTATTTCTCAATGATGCCCAATGTTTTTCCTGGTCTAATGACAATCTAGGAACATTGGTCAATATCACAGTATATGGAGTGGCTTCGGGCACCAGGTTAAAATGATCTTTTAGACCAGCCCGGCCTCTCCGGTCATTAACATTATTAGGTTCTACTATTCGCACCCCACCGGGAACCCCTCTTGCATCACTAAATAGAGGGGGAGAAGGATCATCATTGGGTATGATTTGCATACTTTGAGAGTGCCCATGACCAGGAGTAGTGACTTTTGGGATTATTACAGAGTGTGAACTTACCCCAGAGGCAATCTGACCCCTGTTTACTTGGGTTACGGGAATAGGGTTGGGTGCCAATAGACCTTGCTCTATATTATCAAGTCTCTGCTCAATCTTAGACAGCTGTAATAATAATGGACTGAGTAATAACCGTACTTTCTCTTCAATTTTGCTCAATAAACTGGCAGAAACGTCACTTGATAACCCACATGTCCGTACAGATTTCTCAGTAGCCATAGGTGAGCTTGGTTCTATATTTACCCTGAGATTTCCCACGCACTACTCCCCTAGTCTTAGCAATTTTATTCGCCTGCTGGGTAGTGATCGCGGCAGCCCCCCTGCTTTCCTTTTCTTTGACATAGGGACAGAGATAGGGGTCTTGCCCTTACCCCTAGCTTGACACAAGTGCTGATTTCTAGTAAGAATTTTAACTGGGGGTGACGGGGGTAAAGGGGAAAGAATGGACCCACCATTAGAAAGTATTAAATCGACTGGTAAAGCTAATGGTGGGGTAATGGGCAGGGTTCGCAAGGCTCTATAGATGGTCTGGAGTGTAACAATGAGCCTGCAACAAGCACTTCAGATGAAATGTGACGAGTCTCTAAAGACAGTGCCTTTCTGTAAGGATGATTTCTTTATTTAAAACAGACGCTGCCCTCGTTATAAAAGCGTCCAGTGTGCCTACAACACTGGATCCACCTACCCCCCCTGCGAGAGACTTTACTCATTTTGGAAAATCTATACAAGGGGACTATTTTTACTACTACACCATGAACATACAATAACACAGTAGCTATACTGGCACCAAAAAGTCACTGACCATATGTTAAAATATTGTCCAGTGAATGCTGAGGGGGAAGTGGGCTGAACCAACCTTCTCCAGGCTCGACCAGGAAACCAATAACCAGGCAAGAAGACACTTTAACAGAACCCTCAGGCCCAGAATAATTGCCACAAGTTCGAATCTCCTTGATCTCTCAATAGTCCAGGTCACAGCATGCAGCCACAAAGGGGGGTAGCCCGGCCCAGCCACTACCATCCCCGGATGGCCACAGACGGCCTGTCCTTGTACCAGGCTTCTCCCGGGACGCTCCCGTGCACTCCCGCGACGCGGGGGGTGACGCGCTAATCTAAGCGCATCCTGGCACGGATTCAGCGTGGGCGGCTTCCAGACGCAAAGGCACCCGGTACTTGTGGTCCCTTGCACCACGGTCCTCCCCCCACGGCGGACGAGCTATGCTGGAAAAAGCTGCGGCGGCAGGGGGAGACCGCGTGCAGCAATGTGGAGCAGCGGGCTCAACAGGAAAACTAAGCGGCATCAAATCAATACCCACAGCAGGACCAGATGAGAGTCAGGAGAGTCAGCAAATGCAGCGAAGTAAAAGGTGAGGTCCCCGCTCCACCGAGGGTGACGCGCTAATTTAAGTGCCTCCTGGCCGGATTCAGCATGGGCGGCTTCCGGCCGCAAAGGCACCCGGTACTTGTGGTCCCTTGCACCACGGTCCCCCCCCCACGGCGGCCGCGCTCTGCTGGAAAAAGCTGCGGCGGCAGGGGGAGACTGGGTGCAGCAATGTGGGGCAGCGGACTTAACAGGAAAACTAAGCGGCCTCCAATCAATACCCACAGCAGGACCAGATGAGCGTCAGGAGAGGCAGCAAAGGCAGCGAAGTAAAAGGTGAGGTCCCCGTTCCACTGAGGGGTGACGCGCTAATTTAAGCGCCTCCTGGCGCGGATTCAGCGTGGGCGGCTTCCGGCCGCAAAGGCACCCAGTACTTGTGGTCCCTTGCACCACGGTCTCCCCCACGGCGGCCACACTATGCTGGAAAAAGCTGCGGCGGCAAGGGGAGACCGGGTGCAGCAATGTGGGGCAGCGGGCTCAACAAGAAATCTAAGCGGCGTCCAATCAATACCCACAGCAGGACCAGATGAGCGTCAGGAGAGGCAGCAAAGGCAGCGAAGTAAAAGGTGAGGTCGAATTAAATACTTCGATATGCGAAATATTTTTGAGAGGACATAGAAATGAGACATAAAAAGTTAAAAGAAAAGTTGATAGTAGCACAAATGAAGATGGCAAAGAAAAAGGGATATATAAATGAGAATTTCATCGAGAATGGTCAGACTACTACTGGAATGAAAGGTGTAGTTACAAATGGCAAAAATGTGACGCAAATGATCCCAATGGGTCAGGGAAGAGTTAGAGGTAACTTTGTCGACAAAGAAGATTTGAAAAAAAATATCCTTGTTACAATTGAGGAAAATTTGGACATAAATAATACAGGTCAGACTGGAAATTATAATCAGATGCAAGTCCAAAATCAGGGTTACCAGAATCAATGCGAATGTGGGTTATCAAACAAATGGTCAAATAAATTCAAAAGTTCAGGTGCCCCACAATATATAATACAGACAGATGAAAATGACACAGATACATCACAATGACGGTGCCCGAGGGGGGAGGAAGAGTGTGTTCTTGGCGCATCTCTGGAGGTAGATTTGTTTGGTCCCTATGTGGATGGCGAGGTTGATGGTAATGCTATCACATTCCTTGTAGATCCTGGCGCAACCCGTTCCGCTGTGAGAACTGTGGAAATTCCAACCCTACCAGTCTCGGGAGAAAGTATCCCAGTTGTAGGAGTATCCAATAAATTGATCAAAATACCAATAACTAGACCTATGAAGGTTCAAACTGGTAATTTCCAAGAATTGCAAAAATGTGTTGTTTGTGACACAAGCCTGGTTAACCTATTAGGTAGGGCCTTACTCTGTAAGATGAATTGTTCTATCTATTGTACTCCAGATGGAATAGCATTTCACACAAAAGATGTCATATTCAAAATGTCAAGACAGGGAACAGAAGTGAATGAATTGATTCCATTACTTACAGCGAATTATTTGCCTGTTAACTTGAGAGACACGGTGCTGACGGATGTGTGGGATTTTACAGGGAAAGATATCGGATTGTTTAAAGAAGTAGCTTTGATTCAGATAACAGTAAAACCTGATGCAGAGTTTCCGTAAATAAATCAGTACAAAAAGAGCCCTGAAACGATTGCGAGAATGACAAATGTGATCAACTTGCTGTTTGAGCAAGGAATTTTTAAAGAAATCCTTGGAAGTCCATGCAATTCACCTATAATGGCAATTCGCAAACCAAACGGGAAATATAGGATTGCAGAGGATGTGAGAAAGTTTAATCAAATTATGATACCTTGTTGTCCGATTGTACCAAATCCTGTAGTGATTTTATACCGATTCCATTTGATGCAGAGTGGTTCTTAGTAATCGATCTGTGTCAAGCATTTTTCTCAATACCCTTGAATCCGGAGAGCTAATATTTATTCGCATTCCGGTTCAGAAACCGTGACTTGGCATGGTGCTGAGTCCCTCAATGGTAAACAGAGAGTCCTTCTATCTTTAATCAGATAATAAAGAAATGTTTGGAGTCATTTGTAATGCCTAAAGATTCCGTCCTAGTACAATATATTGATGACCTATTGGTGGCATTGAAAACGAAAGAAGACTGTTTGACAGATACAGCTGCTTTACTGGACCATTTGGCAGTAGGTGGGCAAAATTACAGTTTTGTAAGAAAGAAGTACTGTATTTGGGACATATCATTGGAAAGGGAGTTCGAAGAGTTTCTCAGGATCGGATCAATGCTATTATGCGAATGAATCCGTCAAAAACACAGAAAGAGGTTCGGACATTTATCGGAATGGTTGGATATTGCAGGCAGTGGATTATGAATTTTTCACTGATTGCCAAGCCATTACAAAAGTTGACACACAAACATGTGACAGATCCAATATACCTTGATGTAGAAAGCATGAAGGCTTTTATGGTGTTGCGAGACAGTTTATGTGGAGCACCTGCATTGGGAATACCAGACTTTGTGAAAGATTTTGATTTGTTCTGTAATGTGCATTGTCAGTTCTAACACGGACACACAGAACAGCATGAAGGTCAGTGGCATATTTTTCTGCTACTTTGGAAGCAGTCACTGCAGCTCTTGTAATTGTAATTTTAATTGTAAAACATTTAGAAAGCGCATGGTTACCAAAGGCATCCCAGCGCTAGAGGCCATGTACATGAACAAGTGTCAATTTTTGGAAACAGAAATGTTTTTATGCGTTTCCGGAAGACCAGATGTTTGGTTTCACATCGGAAGTCAAAGGGAAGGGAGTTCCATAGTCCTGCTGTGTTATATGAAAAAAGGCGACCTCCAGGTTGTTTAAAAGCAGTTGCTGCTACTTGTGTGTGTCTTGAGCAGAGTGAGTCAAATGTGATGGGACATGCTTTGAAAGTGTATGTGCCACATTCAGTTGAGATTTTGTTAACACAAACTAGCACTCAATACCTTACGAGCAGTCGTTTAACAAAATAGAGGCTAGTTATACTGGGAGCAGAGAATGTTACTGTAGCGAGGTGTACAACCTTAAATCCTGCAACATTACTATCAACTTCAGGATGTGAGTGGTTTTGGATGAGGTAGATCATGATTGCTTGGATGTGACAGAAATGTGCTCTAAACCAAGACCTGATGTCAAAGATACTCCATTGGTCGAGCCAGATGTTGTTCTGTTTGTGGATGGATCATGTTTAAGAGATTCAGACAGATGCTTACGCGCTGCATATGCAATTTGCACAGTGGCAAATGTAATTGAAGGGTCATGGTTGCAGAGAGTGAGTTCAGCACAAGTGGCTGAGTTGGTAGCTCTTACTAAAGCTTGTTGTTTAACAAAGCAAAAAAGAGTTACAATCTATACTGACAGCCAATATGGCTTTGGGGGTGTCCATGATTTTGGGCAGTTGTGGTCTCAATGTGGATATTTGACCTCTTCAGTTTCACCAATAAGAAAAGGAGAGCGTGTAAAAGATCTACTGATGGCACTGCAATTGCCAGCACAAATTGGGGTGGTGAAATATTCAGCACATCGTTCTGGTTGTAAATACATCACACTGGGTAATAGTTATGATGACGAGATTGAGCGATTTTGTGCTTTGACTACATATTCAATTAACATGGATCAACAAAACGAACAAATTGGTCTAACAGAATGCAGTTTATTGTTCTCATCCATTTTATTTTATTTATTTATAATGTTTTATTTAGCGTGAACAAGATCCCGAAGGATATCAGAGTGCTTTACAAAAGGATGGAAGGAAGGACATAAATGCAATATCGACAACAAGTAAGAATACAAAACAGGAATAATCGCATAATTACAAGACAAATGAATCAAGAATAGTAATACAATAAAAGGGTATAGAGCAGGCTAAGAAGGGGGCACACAATGCGGTAAAAAAGAGCAGCATCATATGATGGTACAATGGTTGTAGGATCAATGACTTTGAGCAGGTTAACCTAGCCCAATTAAGGTAAGAATGTGTTCATTAGGAATCTTTTGGCTTCCAGTTTTAGAGCAGTAGTTGAGGAAATTCTGCATACTTCCGGTGGAAGAGAGTTCCATATCTTTGGAGCAGCGCCGGAGAAGGCTCGGGGGCAAGTTCTCTTATTGCTAAAGATGAGTGGTTTCAAGAGGAAAGTGTTGGCGCTTCTTGAGGCTCTACCACCCCAGGATAGTTCAAGCTTTTGCACTAGGTACCTATGAGTTTTGAAATGCAAGGCTTTGTGCCCCAGAAAGGCAATCTTTAACTGTATTAGAGCTTCATATCACAACCATCTAAGGGATTTTAGGACTGGGGATATGTGCTCATTTTGTTTGGTACCTGTGACCAGTCTTGCCGCAGCATTCAGTGATGCCCTTAGTGGAGCCAGGGTGTATTTGGGAAGCCTCGGCAAGACAAGTGCTTGGACCACCTGCTTGAAATCCTTTTGTGGGAGGAATGGTTTGATATTTCTAAGTGTCCTCATCAAGTGATTAGTTCCCTTACACACATTGCTGATATGATTTTTCATATTCAGTTGCTTGTCCAGGGTGATTCTGAGAGATTTACCTAAGTCTATGATGAGAGGGTGCAGTTGAAAGCAGTGAGGTGATCAGCCTCAGGTCTAGCTTTGGGATGTGGTTCAGAGGAGAGATGAGAAGGAATTCGGTTTTGGAAGTTTTGAGCAGGAGATGGTTCTCAGTTAACCAATTTTAAATAGACATTAGGGTAGTGTTGAGTAAGATGATGTTATCCGGGAATGAGATTTTCAAAAATAAAGTTGCGTGTCGTCCGCATACATTTGGAAGAGTATGTCCGAGGAATTTTGTGAATTAGCTAATGTTTCCAAGAAAAGGTTGAAGACGATAGGAGATAGGGCAGACCCTTGGGGGACACCCATGAGTACTGGAGAGGCTGAGACAGAGAATGGTTTGCATTGACTCTTTGTGATCTGTGGTCGAGGAAGGACGAGAACCATTGTAACACCTGATCCGAGAAACCCATCCTGTTATTCCGAATGGATAAGAGGTTGTGGTGATTAACTGTGGGATGAAGTGAGAGAACTTCAGGACGAAGAAGATGATTCAGAAAAGGTGGGTTGGGTCAAGTCAGGTTGCACTCACAGAGGAGATGAGGAGGTGTGGATTTACACGGATGGTAGACCAGTAATGCCAGATAGTCTACTATCACAGATTGCAAGGGTTTTCCATGGACCAACACATATAGGCAGAGATGCAATGATTAGGTTGTTTCGCCAAACATTGTATAACTCAATTTAGGGTTATTGCATAAAGCCGCTGTCAGAGGTGTGTGATATGTCAGAAACAAAACGCAGGAAGAAAAACAGTGGTAAGCATGGGGCGAATTGGAAAGGTTGCAGGTTCTTTTACATGCATGCAACTCGATTTCATTGATATGCCTCCTTGTCAAGGACTAAAATATGTTCTTGTGATTATCTGTCTATTTTCTCGTTGGGTTTAAGATTATGGAACAAGGCGAAATGACATTTAACAGTAGCTAAATTGCTTATCAGAGAAATAATACCTAGATTAGGTTTTTCAGTCTCTTTGAAATCAGATAGAGGAACACGTTTAAATAATGAAATAATTTAAAAGTTGCAGTGTGCCTATAGACCTGAGACTTCAGGAGTAGTGGAACAGGTAAACGGCACAATTAAATCGATATTGGCAAAGGTTTGTGCACTCACAACACTGAAATGGCCTCATGCACTTTCATTAGTGTTAATGAGCTTGAGGAGTATTATAGACAAAAGAACGGGTCTGTCCCCTCATGAAATTGTGATGGGCAGGGCTATGAGACAGACAACAGTCCCAGCTAATCAGCTGATGAACATAACTGATGATTTGGTACTGGATTATTGCAAAGGATTTGCATCTACAACAATGGTAATATTCTTATACAAGCCTCTAATGATAATCGCGATATCATTGACAGGCTCTTCCCTACTCTCAAGAAAGCAGTAAACAATAAGAATAGCACACTCACCGCACCTTCGCATCTTCAGGATTTAGAGGCCTCCCTAACTACTCTTCTTCAAAATACCACTTCAAACTCGCCCAATCTGAGAAATGTCGTCCCTGACATTATGTCCAGCCCCCCAGACATGTCCGATCCAAATACGCATAGGTCCCCTGGCCCAGGTGTGACTGAGTTGTACTTAGCCACTATCCTCAGCAGTGCAGAAACCATCAGTAATCCCTACCACTTAGTTTGTTTGGTCGGGTCTACTCCTGGATCCCCCAGACCAGAAGAGACAAGGTTAGGCTTTGCTACTGATCTCATCATGTCTGACGCACCTCCGTTATCCCTGTCTTCCTCGCATGATGGCACCAAATGGGATGCCACCAGCACCGCCCTCCTCTCCCCTCCTTCATACAAAGCGGATCGCTTACACCCCCCTTACCCACTGTCCTCCTAGATATCTGAGGGAACCCTTATACCCGCTACACTCACCCCACCCATCCAATCACAGAACACAGTGACCTTTCCCCAACTTCACAAGGAAGCCTCAATCCGGCTGCCTAGCCTTTATACCACTCCACTCATAGACGTGGATCTCACATTAAACCTCCTGGTTCAAGCTTCCTGCATTGACCTCTATTGAAGTTATCCCCAAGCAAATGGAGAACATTTTTGTGCATACAGAACAAATTGGCGGATCACCCTCCATATTGGATCATACACCCATACCTACTGTAGATATCCCCAAGCAATTGGAGACCATGCACAATGACTCTACGGACGGATCGCCCTCCATAACTGATCATACGCGCACACCTACTACCTACTACCCAATTCAGTCTGGGCCACTCAACTGAATGAGTAAGCCACTGGTCCATCCCATCTCAAGGACGAAATGCATAACCTATAACTAAAGAACTTGTTATCTTACACAGAGCCACCAACGACACCGTGAATCAAAGCAGTCTCCAAATGAGAAACTCCATCCCCACGAAGGCTCACACCGAGAACACTAGTCAGTATAACCAAATCAACGTCCAACCTTGCAGTGTGTTATCTAGGAAACCTGAATCGATATTCCTATGTTATGCCCTTGTCCGGCTATAATCAATAATATCCATACAACGGCATAATAATCATATCCCTAATTCAGTCGTAGCGCATGCTGTCACATTAAGCAAGGCTACTTCTCCGGCCCCCTAGTAAGCACACCGAGTTCTCTAAACAAAACCAAGCCTCCAGCAACCTGGGAAATCCCCCTTGCTATTGTTTTGATTTTGTTCTAGAACTCCTGTAAAGCACTGTTAGAACGGCCAGTTCTTAGTGACATCTTTATTGACGTCTTATGTCCAACCTTACGTCAAACCCAGGCACCTTTCAGGTATAAATATACCAACGTTGCCTTAAGCAAACACACGGTGGTGAATCTGGAGCAGAGCAGCTATCTACTTCCGAAAGCCCAGCTGATGCGAGAGCCCACGGACGCTGCCCCTCCTCCTTGACGCGCTGAGAAAGACGCTGTCTTTTCTCCTGCCGAGAAATCCAGCTCCGGCGTTTCCAGCCTACCCTTGGGGGTTGCTGGGATATCGAGTCCTGAGAGAGAAATACCAGATCTCCTGCTTTCTATTACCCAGGTACGGAACTGACTAAACCCTTACAGAGAATTCTTGAGTCATATTCTTGGCAAAACAAACTTAACTTAAACTGCTACTTACTTACTCCCTCCCACGTATTAGGCTTAGGTCAGGTACACCGGGGTAGGCGTATTTAGAAGCACCAGTTGAGTACGATTAGTCAATGTATATATGTATGTATATATTTTATCTATTTTAAAGTATCATATGGCTAAGAAACCATATCAATGCTTTTACAGTATTATTTTATAATCCTCCTTTTACTGTACGCACTTTACTTTACCATGAGCATTACAATCGTGGCAATTCATTTCTCTTGTATGAGGAAGAAGACTGCTCAATAAATAACACCTTTTATTGAAAACACCCGTCTCTCTTTTCTCTGCATTCTGGTGAAACTAAGTACGCACATTTGGCTGAGTGAAATAGCTGTCTTTTGTTTTCACACGACTCTAGAGATACACTCTTATTCAGGGAGAGCAAAGTTGTCATGTTGTACAGTTGTCAGAAGCTAATCCCTTCTTGTCTATTCAGGGAGGTTAAATCTCCTCCTCGTTTATTCGAGAAAGTTTCTAGTGACCTCTGAGCTAGCTGGCAAACCTTAAGTCTAATATAGTCAGTAGAGACCTAGATAACCTCAGTCCTACGTCTACACTGCTGAATATATTATTCCAATGCGCAGAGCCTATTGGGAATATAGGAACTACACTACAAGGCGCCCAACGTTTGGCAAGGCGATAAATCTAACGCAAGACTTTAGAGTAACTCAGTCGTGCTTTTTCACACAGACCCTTTTTCCCGTAAATACTCCAAAAGACGTCTGGAGTGGGTAAAAAGTTAAAAATCCGCCGGAACTTAGTAGGAAGAGATTTCTATGTATAGTTTTTGGTTTAGTCAACGTTGAAGGATACTGTGTTCCAAAAATATTGTGCATCTCATCTTTGTTTCCTTGAAACTTGATCTGCAACAAAAACCTTTCTGTCAGTAAAAATGTCAGAAACTGAAGAAGAGAGGGAGACAGCTAGAATAGCAGCTCGTCTCCTAGAGGATGACAATAGTCTCCTGCAGTCCGACCCGGATGCTATACTCATTCCGGTCAACATAAGAAAAACCATAACTCTTAAACTTATAGAGAATGGACTAACATCGAGAGGTGGTATAGTCGTATTCGTAATTGAGGCACATGAATATAGGCAGACAGAGGTATTCTATTCATGGATAAACTTTCCAGCAGCAAACCCTGTCACACACGAATTCCACTATTACAAAATAGAGGAACCTTCGGAAGAATACACTCCTTTCAAGGAGGTAGAAATCCCATTAAAACACCAACACAATAATCACATCACCAGGCTCGGTCCACTAGGTAGACCAGGAGCAACATAGCCGGTTCTAGCCAGCTACACATCACATCCAGACATTGAAAAAATGTCAATACCAAAACTTTTAGCACAGCTAAAACAACTGATTAAAATTCATAGACAATTAGTCCAATATGTAATGCGGACTTCAACAGTCCAACCAGCTATTAACATTCCACAGCTGACCCCTCATCAGGGGAACACAAACAAAATTACACCACAGAACATACAATCATGTCTGGGTAAAGTACCAATAAAACGGGAACAAATTCCATTCTGGTTAGCACAAAAAATCACTCAAATAGAGGCAGTATTTCCGGATACTACCCCTACTGAGAAACACAGAATTCTGACTATCTGCCTTCCAATGGGGATCGCACCACATGTGGAGGACTTTGACACTTGGGGAACAGTCTTTGCTTCCATTTACACAAAAACACATGGTGTTCCGTCCATGGCGGTAATACCCGATGTGCTAAGACAGATTCAAAATGAATACAGTCCAGAACCTGCTCTAACTCTGGGTATGAAATTACTAAAAGACTTCAAGCAGGTCTCGGCTATATTATTAGCCAACATAAAAGGGGAAGCAGCATCTGTGGCGATCCGCCAGAAATTGAAAGAAACAGATATAGCAGAACAGCCATTTGAACTTGCCAGAATCATAGAAAAATCCTATGAAGAACTAGGAAGAGATAGTTTGGGTGGGAAACCCGTAAAACCCCAACTAACTGAAAATCCTGAAAAGATATTTATTAAAAATAATCTAAACACTCCAAAAAAGAGTTGGGATGGAAATAAACAATCCACTCCCATAGAAAAAAGATTCCAGTCCAGAGGAAGGTCTCCTCGGCGGAGAGATAGATCTCCGGACCAAGGACACAAGTCTCCCCAGAGGGAGCCCTCTGAGAAAAGATACAACCTTAGAAATAGGGATAATCTAAAGAAACCTGATAGATATCAAGATATTGATACACGTCCCTCTCGATCTTTTCAGACTTCCTCGCAGAAATCGGAAAGAAGAGGACGGTCAGAACAAAGGGAAGAGCACGTCAAGTCCAAAGACAAGGAACCTGCTCATCAAAGTAAAAAATTACAATTTCCAAAAAAGAAGGTAGCCAGCATTAAAATAGTCAAACATGCCGAGGATACTGAGGACACAGCTGAAAAACGGAGAGTGGGTCCAGACAGTTCTAGACAGCGCAGCAGAAGTGACCATAGCTCGCAAGATCCTGATGAATCATCTGGAGACAGTGGACACGAATGAATACATTCAAGTGGAAACTGCAGACAGCAGAGTTAGCAAACCTCATAAACTATACGAGATGACATTACGTATAGAGGGAGACAAGACTAGGAAAATAAGGGGTCTATTTTGGGATAACCTTTCCAAAGGCTATGACATCCTTTTAGCTGAAAAAGACTGGCCACCAGAGTTTGTCAGGGAGTGCCCTCATGGCGAAGAAATGATTATGCCTGCCTTCTCAAATCACATTCCAATTCATAAAAAATATACACTTGCAAGAAAGTGGGCAGTAGCCCAAGCTCCTGCCTTATATAAAAATCATGTAGGATGGGATGAGGACTCTCCTCCTCACAAAATCCAATTAAAATGTCAACCAACTGCACAAAGGCAGTACCCAATTAAACAAGAAGCTAAAAAACAGGTCAGGGAGATCTTAGATCAACTTGAATACCAGGGGGTGATTGAAACATGCACCTCACAAATGAACACTCCTTTGTTTCCTGTCTCCAAGCCAGATGATTCATATTGTCTAGTTTTGGACTACAGACACCTTAATTCATGTTGCAAGACATTTGCAGTACAAAACTCACACAGTGCAGCACTAATGAATAACATCGTGCGCAAAAAAATACAAAACAACATTAGACATCTCTAATGGATTCTTTTGTCAAAACATTGCACCGGAAAGCAGATATTTGACCGCTTTCTCAATAATGGGGTCGCAGGAAAATTTTTGTCAACTCCCACCGGGGTTCAAGAATAGCCCAGGATTATTCTCAGCAAGAGTAACAGAGTTACTACAAATGTATGATGATGAGGCATTATCTTATGTCGATGACATCTATCTAACAGATGATGACTTGGATACTCACTTGAAAAGAGTGAACACCATATACTTGGGTTTGCTGCAGAGGGTTACAAATTCAACTTTAAGAAGTCACGAATTGCCCATCTGACTGTCCTGTTTTTAGGATATGAATTATCAAGTGAAGGCAAAAGCCTAGCAGACAACTTCTTAGAAAAGTGTGCTGTACTCCAGGCACCAAAAACGCTGAGGAACTTACAATCAATACTAGGATTCCTGAATTTTGGAAGAACATACATTCTAAATTATGCAGAGAGGGTTAAACCTCTCTATGAATTAATAAAACCTGATTTTAAACCAATCAATTGGACTCAAAAACACACAGAAATTTTGAGATCATTGCAAACAGACATGTTAGCAAAAACAAAATTGCAAACTCGCGATAATACACGCAACCTTGTAATCCGAGTCATCCCAGGAAGATGCGGATTCACGTACCTGACCTCTTAATGAGGGAGAAAAGGTACCAATAGCATAAAAATCACACTTGTACTCACAAGCTGAAAAAACATTCAGTCTTGCGAAAAATGTTGTAAACGCGGTTCAAACAGCTGTAGCAAAAGAAAGAGCCCAGGCCCAAGGCAGACGGATTACTGTTTTAACAGAAGAATCAGCCTTCGAGGAACTAACAAGCCCATGTAATTTAACTACCGTGGCATTAGATCCAAAATGGATACAATGGGAAAATTCTCTTGCTACAGAAAAAGTGAAATACTATTTTGACCCGGAAATGAAAAAATTTAAATATCTAACATATGAAAAAGAATATCCTCTGCCTGACGACATTCTGCCCATACAACTTTACGTCTGCGTAATATACACAAACAGTTATGCAGAACCCTCAGTTTGGGGAAAACAAGCTTATAACGCTAGGTGCGAGGTTGTCAAATGCCGGTGGCGCGGACGTAAATTGATGCCACTAGTCACAATGTCACAATCTGTAAAAGACAATTCAGATCAACAAACTGAATTAATAGCTTTAAATATGGCGCTCGACATTGCAGATCGCGAATTCCCGACACTGATAGTGTGCGATTCGCATTCCTGCGTCAAATCATACAATGAAGACTTGCAGAAATGGGTTGAAAACGGTTACAAAGATGACACAGGTGCCACAATTAAGCAAAAATGGCTTTGGGAACAAGTAGTTCTTGTAAAGAAAGAACTACAAAAGACTCACGTGATACATACACTGAGTCATCAGTGTGATGGCGTTCAGGCTGCAGGGAACTCATTGGCTGAGACAGCCACAGTGGAAGCAACTAAACCGGCTTCCGTAGCCACAAAAAAGCGTTCAGAAAAATACATAGACGGGGAAACCATGCTGGCGGTAAAAACGTCTTTAAAAAGCGACTGTGCAGCATTACCCGTGAACTATCCACTCAAGTATACATACATAATCGATGCAAACTCCGTTCCTTTTGCTCGAATCCCTGGAGTGGGGGATAGAGTGATTCCAAACACAAACAGGAGAGTCTTGCTAATAGCAGACGCACACATGGGTGAAGGTCTAGGGCACCGAAGGATCAAGGAATCTGACAGAATTACAATCAGAATACTGGTGGCCGGGAATGAGCGTGGATAATCACAAATTTGCAAAAAATTGTGAAAACTGCAACAGAGATCGCTGTGGCGAACCGGCCGATGTAGTGCCAGAACACCTAATAGAAAGCATAAGGCTATCAATACGCATGATTAAACAGGAAACTTGCGTCCCTATGTATATTATTTAAGACTAGATTCACTTAAAATGTGGCCCCTGCGGTCGGCTGATGCCAGAACTGTTATAAAAGATTTGCGAGTCTATATCGGCACATACGCAATTGGCATGCTACATTCTGATCATGGTCCTGCTTTTAGCTCTCGAGCTTATAAGGAGGCCATGACCAGCATGGGCATTGCATTGCGGTATTCTTGTCACCTCCATCCTGAGGGAAACGGGATTGTGGAAAGAAAAAAAACGAGACATAAAGCAATCTATAACGGCAAGGGTATTAGGTACGGGTACTGGGGGGGTCCAACATTTAACAAGTGTCCATCGTAGTCTTAACAATCTGCCAAGAAATTCTCTAAAAGGTTTCAGTCCGTATGAACTATTGTTCGGGACTAGAATGCATATTCAGGACTTCGATAGTCAGACTTCAGTGGTAGAAGAAAAATGCTTTGATATCAAAGATCGTTTGGCTATTTTACAGGACTTAAATGAAACAAGAAAAGACCTGAGCAACGTAAAGCTAAAACAGCAGCCAACAGCCACTGAAGAGAAACCACCTGTCCCAGCAAGGCCTGTCTGTATTCCAAAGATTGGGTATCTGGTCAGAGAGAAGATCGCGGTGAAGAAGGAATTTGGGCCTTCTTACAGAAAAGCAGTACCTGTCTTAGCTGTCAACGGAACAAGATCAGTTGTACTAACGCCCCTTGCTGGTCAAAAGGAGAACCGAGTTGTATCCATCGACCTGGTAAAACCACAATCATGTGGCCAATAATAAGTAGTAGGCCCAGTGGACTCCCAAGATGTAGCAGAAGACCAAATCTTGCTACAATCCAAGAGGTTCAAACTGAGAGACTAATCACATTTGATAAAGCTGCAGTGATTAAAAAAGGACTATGCAATAATGCCATGGAACTTGTGCCTCTTGAAGCCCAAATTGAAACAGTTCATCAAGAAACACCTGTCTACAACGATGTAGCCACAGACTATGCTAATGAAACAAAGAAAATTCCAAAAGCAAATAATAATCCGGAAGCAATTCCAACAATTGATAGAACTGCATCTGGCTACTTCATCAACTTCGATGACTTTTCTGAGGATCCAAGCGAGCCTGAAGAACAGCCAACAATAAAATCTTTTAAAGACAAAGCAAAAGAACTATTACATGAACTCAAAGAAACCTATCTGATTTCTCCATGGATTGAATTTTGGATTGTGTTAGGTGTACTTTTCCTCCTGCTTTGGCTCATCATGGTTCTTTGTTTGGGAAAATTCATTGAGGGAAAATATAGTACAATGGACACAGCAAGTCAGAACATCAACTTGGTCCTAAAGCCACACAAGTCATCTCACATCGAGAAAAGAGAACTATCATCCGTGAATGTCACAGCCAATCCAATACCCGGTGGGGTAGCTTGGGACAAAACAGATTACGATATTTATGGCCCGGTCGAACTCTTGAAGTATCCACACCAGTTCAAAATTTCATTGAGTGACTTTGTAAAACCGAGCACATTCTCTGATGATTGGGACTTTGAAAGTATTAATGATATGATGTCAGGTTTAGTATTGTCAGCAAAATTTACAGAACATGATTACTTGCAGGGTTCATCTAATTATGACGAATTGTACTGCTACAACCACTTTGCGCATCACTATTTGCATAAAACTGCTCAACCTAGAAATGTTTTAAATTATAATCAATGGGAACATTGTGCAACTCCACCAAAAGGTAGTTCTAAAACATTTTATGAGAAATTCCCATACTTCTCAGGGTTTAACACAAGTGAAGCAGAAACCTTTTATTTCAAAATGTTAAATAAGACAGGAATGAAAACAATGCTGACAAACACTAAATTAATCTATTCAGAAGCATTTTATGAAAAAATGACTACATTTGGTTTTGATTTTTGGAAAAACAGTATTGAAACAAAAACCATCTGGGGTACCAAAGATTGGCAGGTCCAAGGTATAGAATCATTATTTAGAGCCTGCATGATCCCAGAACAAATTATATTCTTGAATGAAACCATTCAACAGACAACCTGTCTTGGCCTAGCCAAAATTACAGACTTGAACAAACCGTCTATTCCAAAGCCAACACCTGACAGTAATAACACTACAGATGTTGAGATAGACGCATCCCATATTTTTAACCAAAACAGAACACATCCTGATTGGAAGAAATGGTTGATCTGGCCCACAGACACAAATAACTGTCAAGATAGATTCCTGAACAAAAAACAGGGGTTCAAATTGACCAGGCCAGACCCTAGATACTCCCAGAGACAACATCCAGGGATAGTAACAACATACAGTGTAGGAAAACTCTGCCTTGAATGGCTACAGAAATCCACACTGGCAGAAATTAAGCAACACTTGACTTTACTTAAAGACGGTGCTGACTTGCGTGATTTCATAATTGGACCACGCAAACAGCGTCAAAAACGTTTCATAGCGCCAAGTATATATGCAGCTTACAATGAAGCTTGGAAAATATTGCAAATTGAAACAGCAGAAAAAATACGAGAAATTGACCGTATTAATTTGGAAAAATCACTTTCTGTTGTGGACAATGGGTTAATGACTCTGTCTTCCAGAATATATTTACTGGACAGCATTGTATCATCTGCTATAGATATAATAGAACAGGACTTGTTAATGTTACAACATGGTCAGTCCCAATTACGTTCTATTGTACAGCTTGGCTGGACGTTTCAAAATCTGCGTTCAGGCTACGTGCCTTGGCGTTTAATCAACACAACGTCATTATTCTCTATCTTTCACCTTACTGATACACAAATCAGCTTGGCACAGAAAGGAGCAGAGTATACAATTCTGAGCATTGAAAAACTTGAGAGATTACCATTGACAATGTCAGAACGACCTGTCATTGAATGGATAATACACAGAATAATAACTATTCCGATAACAACTTTCAAATTTAAATTCTGTCAAGAATATATACCAGCAGGCCAGTATGAAAGGTTGGGTAAAGGGTACATTAAGTCATCATGGAAATTACCTTACACACACATGTTATAGTGAAAAGGAACAGAATGTATTTCTTAGTGGTAATAATTGTAAAAGATCACTAAGCGGTATACTTCTGTGTCAAGGTATTAACCTGCATGGGGCCTGTGAGGGGACTTCAAATAACCTTTCATGTCACCAGCATGGCACACCTGCAACTCGTATAGAGCCATTCTTTAGACGGCTTTCTAACGGGAGCTATATTCTAATAGTGGACCACAGATGTTGTGGCATGGTGCCAGGAAAAGCTTATCTCGTGAGCGTTAGTTCCATGGTCACTTTCTGTATGCAAGTATTGTTTCCAAACAGCACTCCAGACAGGGAGGAAAACATTTGGCCATTTTTGAATATCCCTTCTATTCGAATTGATACTTTAAGCAGAATAAAGTCTGTCCTTTTGCAGACAACTGTGCCCTTGACGTCATCAAAAGAAACGTATGATCTGCAAGTTGCAAGGACAACGGCAGAGATACATAGCCTTTTATCAGCAAATTGCCCCCTATATTTCGCAGAAATGTTGAGCCAAATCCTAAATATGTCCGATATTGGAGGTATCCCGCATGTATTTAAGACAATTGTTTCGGGACTGTTAACACCCTTCACAACAGTTCTGGGCATTTTTCCTAATTTTGTCCATTCTGTCTTTGGTGGCCTACCACTCCTGTTGGGACTCGTAGCAGGCATTTTATTTTTGATTCTCCTGCTTCGTTATGGCAAGCCAAAACGCAGACAAGACTCCAGCAACAATGGAAGAAACGATCCTAGCTATACGCTATCAGGACCGCATAACTAAAGTCCTTGGATTAGCCCGGCTAAGAGATCTGAATATGACCTGGTTTCTTTCATTCAGACCCATCTGGCAGAATTGTATCTTACCTGTGCTTCGATGTATGCTATGCGGAGAAGAATGCGTGTTGGACGTCTGTCTTACACTACAATCAGAAGTACCATTGGATACAGATACTTTGCTAAGTCCTGTAACGGCTCATGCATCGTGTTGTCCCCAGCGGTTACCCATCCTGATGACGGCATTCGTTGAGACTTCACCACTGCGATTAAAGGGTAGTGAAGTGCGAGATGAGAGCAACATCACCCAGGTACGAACTTCATGCTCATGACTGCACAGTTGCGGCATTTTCCAACTTGGTCGAACTTTCACCTGAAGCGGTAAACTGCTTTTTTGAAAGTCTGTCTGAAATGATGTTTTCCCCCCGAACAAAAAGAATAACTTTTACGCAAACTAGTACACAGCATTCCCTGAACTCTGAATTCGGCCTTCGGCTTTGATAAACAAAAGCTACTGAACATATTTGGAACTATATTTTTTTTTCTCTCTCTTGAAAGCAATTTTTTTTTTTCCCCGATTCCGAAATATTTACCTTTTTCTTGGCACATGTACTCTGCTTGAAGTAGAACTATTCTTAGAGAACAGAGCTTCTATTTTAGGAACTCTAAAAGACAATATATCACGTCAACCTATGCACATTTACAGCGACTGTATTATATGTGATGGAATGGTCTCGACCCTTTTTTCTGTATTAAGAGCCATTTCATGTGTAAATTTCGCAAATCATTCATGCTGATATATATATATGCATCCTTTTTTAATGAATGATTACACTGCTTGAAACACGTACAGTACCTATAATCATTTTCATGTATTTCGCATACACCATTTCAAATGCAAAAATGTATTTTGGGGTGGGTTGGTATACACGTGCACCTTTTATGTTTACTATTGCTTAAGTTTTAGTAATGATGGACATTAATTCGTGGAGTGGGTGTAGTGTGTTATCTAGGAAACCTGAATCGATATTCCTATTTTATGCCCTTGTCCGGCTATAATCAATAATATCCATACAACGGCATAATAATCATATCCCTAATTCAGTCGTAGCACATGCTGTCACATTAAGCAAGGCTACTTCTCCGGCCCCCTAGTAAGCACACCGAGTTCTCTAAACAAAACCAAGCCTCCAGCAACCTGGGAAATCCCCCTTGCTATTGTTTTGATTTCGTCCTAGAACTTCTGTAAAGCACTGTAAGAACGGCCAGTTCTTAGTGACATCTTTATTGACGTCTTATGTCCAACCTTACGTCAAACCCAGGCACCTTTCAGGTATAAATATACCAACGTTGCCTTAAGCAAACACACGGTGGTGAATCTGGAGCAGAGCACCTATCTACTTCTGAAAGCCCAGCTGATGCGAGAGCCCACGGATGCTGCCCCTCCTTCTTGACGCGTTGAGAAAGACGCTGTCTTTTCTCCTGCCGAGAAATCCAGCTGTGGCGTTTCCAGCCTACCCTTGCGGGTTGCTGGGATATCGAGTCCTGAGAGAGAGATACCAGACCTCCTGCTTTCTATTACCCAGGTACGGAACTGACTAAACCCTTAAAGAGAATTCTTGAGTCAGATTCTTGGCAAAACAAACTTAACTTAAACTGCTACTTACTTACTCCCTCCGGCGTATTAGGCTTAGGTCAGGTACACCGGGGTAGGCGTATTTAGAAGCACCAGTTGAGTGCGATTAGTCAATGTATATATGTATGTATATATTTTATCTATTTTAAAGTATCATATGGCTAAGAAACCATATCAATGCTTTTACAGTATTATTTTATAATCCTCCTTTTACTGTACGCACTTTACTTTACCATGAGCATTACAATCGTGGCAATTCATTTCTCTTGTATGAGGAAGAAGACTGCTCAATAAATAACACCTTTTATTGAAAACGCCCGTCTCTCTTTTCTCTGCATTCTGGTGAAACTAAGTACGCACATTTGGCTGAGTGAAATAGCTGTCTTTTGTTTTCACACAACTCTAGAGATACACTCTTATTCAGGGAGAGCAAAGTTGTCATGTTGTGCGGTTGTCAGAAGCTAATCCCTTCTTGTCTATCCAGGGAGGTTAAACTCCTCCTCGTTTATTCGAGAAAATTTCTAGTGACCCTTGAGCTAGCTGGCAAACCTTAAGTCTAATATAGTCAGTAGAGACCTAGATAACCTCAGTCCTATGTCTACACTGCTGAATATATTATTCCAATGCGCAGAGCCTATTGGGAATATAGGAACTACACTACAACCTATTAGACACATATCCAAGTTCACATTCCCCAAAAACACTAATCCGGGTTATTTACCCTCCCCTTCGTGGCCTAGGAGGTCAAGCGATGAACTATCAGATAGAGACATAGACGACCTCCTCACATCCTATGCCCGGAATACTGACAACAGTAAGTCCCAATGTGACACTATTCAAACCATTGTAACCAATCCCCTCAGAGAACCGACTCTCAACAACAGATATGTAAATAGAGATAACCTCACAAATATCAACTTAGAACAGATTACCTTAAACCACTCTATTAACAAGTTGAAGTGGGGGCTCATTAATTTCAAATCTGCTAGCAAACAGGCTACTGATATATTCAATCTCATTTTAGAGAATGATTTAGACATTATGGTCCTCACATAAACTTGGTTAAATATCTCCTCCTCACCCATCCTCAACATACTGGTTCCTCCTTCCCATGACCTAATCCGACTAGATAGAATCGGGAAACTAGGGGGAGGGGTAGCCTGCATTTATCGTAACTCAATATCAGTCAAGCAAGCGGACTCCATCGGGCTATCCTCCTGTGATTACCTATGCATTATTATCTCTGATGTTAAGCGCATCGCCAACAAGCTACACATAATCTACCACCCCTCAGGTGATAACTTGACCTGTATTGATGAGATAATGGAGATCATGGCATCCAATGCCAACTCACAAGTTCCTCATATTTTCTTGGGTGACTTTAACCTCCGTTGGAATAACGCAAACGATCATATTCTAGGCTGTCTTAAAGAGTTTCTGTCAGAACAGGAGCTATCTCAATTCTGTGACAGCCCAACTCATAACAAGGAAGAGACATTGGACCTCATCATTGCAAAATCAAACATCGTCCTACTAGAATCCATCACCCCATGCGATTGGTCTGATCATTATTGCATCATCTTCTCCATCAATATCGAAGTTACTCCAAAAAGGGGCCAAACCTCAAAAACAAGGCAATGGAAAACCAACTTACAAAATATCAACCCCATCACCTTGGTAAACCGTTGCAACTCCGCTCTGACCCTTAAGACGGGCATAACTGATGTACATGACTTCACAACCTTCTAAAATGCCTCGTTACTCGAAATCCTGGACTTTACAGTGCCCCTCCATGAAAAAAAAGTCACCTCTAAGATTTCCAAACCTTGGTTCAATGAGGGCCTGAACTCAGAGCGTAGACATCTAAGAGTTGTAGAGCGTCTATGGAAATCGGCTCCTACCACTGAAAACCTTGAGCACCTGAGAAGGTAAAGGAATTCTCACAATAGGAAGATTCTTAAGGCAAAGGCAGACTTTTTCAGAACTCAGCTGAACCAAGCTATCAACCGGCCAAAAAAACTCTTTGAAATCGTCAAGCATCAATCATGCAATACAACTAACTCTAAGGAATTAAATGACCTGGCCACACCTTCCTGTGATGTGCTTGCCATTTTTTTCCACGAAAAGACTCAGACCATCGAGCTAGACATACAATCCAAGATGGCGCTCCCGCAAACTATGGTCCAAGATTCTAAAAGTGGCGCTCTATTCAAAGTACATTTTAATAATCCAGGCGAAGTCACAAAAAACAATGACTCATGGCACACCTTCTTGCCAATCTGTCAACAAATTATCAACAACACTCTTCAAACAATCAACCCCTCCAATCATTTATCTGACCCCCCTGCCTCCTGCCCTGTTCAAAATTCTAAAAACATCTATCCTACCACTATGGGCTAAAATTGTAAAGGCCTCCCTGTGTCAAGGTGTCAATCCGGACTACCTTAAAATAGGGCAGGTCACACCTATACTAAAGAAAGCTGACGCTACTCCATCTGATCTAAACAACTACCGTCCTATAACCAACATCCCCACTTTGGCGAAACTATTGGAGAAATGTGTACAAATTCAATTATGCAACTTCATTGAGAATTACAACCTCTTAGACAGTCATTAATCGGTCTCCTGCCAAGGACACAGCACAGAATCTGCACTCACACACATTATGGATGACATACTAAAAATGCTTGACTGCAATGAATCATGCCTACTGATACTTCTTGATCTGTCCTCCGCCTTTGATACGGTCAAGCATGACAACCTTCTGTCCCTATTGGAACGAAGGATAGGCCTTTCGGGCACAGTGTTGCAATGGTTCTCCTCCTTCCTAAATAACAGAACTCAAAGAATCAAGATGAAAAATTCACTCTTGCAACCCTCTATGGTAACCCTTGGTGTTCCTCAGGGATCTGCCCTATCACCCATACTTTTTAACCTCCTAATGGAGCCTTTGGCGAACGCACTGAACTCAGCGAACAATCTATATCACCTGTACGTGACACCCAGCTGAATCTGAAAATCACCTCGCCAGAAGACTTCATTGCCCTCAACACTATTCTACTGAACACGCACGATATTCCAGCAGAACCGGTTACCCATGGGCACGCAAAAGGAGGGATTGCTATCCTCCTATCTGAAGACTATCATTGGGATCAGGAGATTTTTCCAACACATTCTAAGAACTTTCAATGTTTAAAAATCAAAATAGGGACTGATAAGACCAGAAGCTTGACCAAAATGCTTATCTGTAACATTTATATTTCCCCGGGAGCAAAAATGGGCGCATTATTGATAACTATATTCGAGGATATTGAAAAGGTGGTGGAAGAACAGAATTTCCCACTGATGTGCCTTACAGGAGACCCATAATGGGCAAATCTCTAATGATTTATTAGAAACATGGGATCCAGGTGAAAAAGATGAGGCCCAGGCAATACCCATTCCTCAATTTCCCTCAGGATTTAAATCAAATAAGAGAGGAGAAATCATTTTAGCATCACTCGCTACTCTCAACGGAGTACTTCTAAATGGCAATATAGAAGGTGACATCCCAGCTTCCTTTACAAGAAAGGGAGGATTCAGTGCATCAATCCTTGATTACATGATCTGCTGTCCAGGCCTCTTTGGATTAGCCCTTCAACTTAATATAAAGTTCGAGAAAGGAAGTGACCACGCTATTCTTCAATTAACAACAGGTATAACACTGAAACGAACAACTTCAGTACATATAATGGAACTGCATAAAACAGCTCTGATAAATCCAGTCCAAGGTCGGTTAGCGTGGAACCCTAAAACCTTTGAAAAAATCACCCAAACAAGTGAGAACTCATATTTACTTTCAATTAACCACAACATAAACCCAATATTATATTTTGAGGCAGTGGCCAAGAATCTTGTTCAACTACTACAGAAAAGTGGAAAAAGAAGAATGATAAAAACACAAGGCAACAAAAGATCGACGTCAGATCCCAAGGCAAGGGAATTAAACAAATTAATTAGGGCACAATTCCTGTATTTCTCTGACACCAGAAAACAGGAAATCAATAAACTAAAAAACTATCGCAGAAGACAAAAATTAAAAGAAAAACAAATCTTACAGGATAAAAAATGGATAGACCTACAGATAGCAGCAAAAAGACAGGATAAACGCACATATTGGACTATAATAGCACAAGAAACAGGAACAAAAAAATGTTAAAATCAAACCCTGTCCCACCTTCAGACTGAGAAACATATATAACTAATTTATACAAAGTAAACCAAGCCTTCAACTGCGACACAGTAATGCAAGTCGATATATGACAGAACAAAGTCACAAACATTGAGCCACTAACACCATCCTTAGTAGAATACTACATAAAAAAGGCAAGAAGCTCGGCTACAATGGGTCCAGATCAAATTCCGATAATGGTCCTAAAGAACAACTCAAAAGAGTGGAGTACGTTTTTAACATGCATGTATAACCACATAATCAGTACAGGGAAAACTCCAAAGTCCTGGAAGGGAAGCATAGTAATCCCAATTCATAAGAAAGGTTCTAGACTGCTCCCCGGCAACTACCGACAGATAGCTCTCCTAGATGCAACCGGGAAGATTTTTGCTGCTGCACTTCTAGATCATCTAAAAGAATGGGCATTCTCAACCGGCTCCATTCCACTCTACCAAGCAGGATTCAGATCCAAACACTCAGTCATAGATAATATTGCAGTACTCCAAACAATACTAGAAAAATATGTGATAAAAAAATCGCAGGTAGTATATGCAGTATTTGTAGACTTTACCACAGCCTTCGACAAGGTTGATCGAGTCAAACTTTGGAACAAACTCCAGAAAATGGGAATACCACAACATCTTCTCCATTTAATAACATCATTGCACTCTGGGACTTGGTGCCAAGTTCAAATGGGGAGGGAGGAGGGTCTAACCTCCCCATTTCCAACTCCAAATGGCCTGCGACAGGGGTGTCTTTTAGCCCCCCTATGCCGATGATGTAGTAATCTTGGACCTGACTCCATTTGGCCTCCAACGAAACCTCACGGCACTCACCAGATATACAGATGAAAACTATTTAATCCCAAACAAAAATTCTACTATTCACAGGAACGAAGACTCATTGCAAATATAACTGGTTACTAGGAGGTAAACCATTGGAAATTGTTAAAGAATATATATATCTTGGGAGAACATTTACTCAGACTTTGCGCAACCAGCCTCATCTGCAAAAAATGGGTCATAAAGCAGATGCCCATACAGGGACCCTCCAAAGACTTTACTCATCCACTGGTCGAAGACAATTCTCCTCCTTGCTCCAGGTTTATAATGCAAAAATTCTAGCAGTTTTATCATTCGCAATAGAACATATCTCAACAAAAGAATGGTCTCAAATAGATATTAAAGAAGGGAAAATCCTGCGGAAGTTAATCAGGATGCCGCAAGCAGTTCCGGTTCAAGCTCTCAGGCTAGAACTATCGTTAGTCAGTTCCTATGCCAGAGGGATCATAAACATAATTAGATGGGCATATAACCTGGTTGTTGCCGATCCAGGAAGACTTAGAGCACTGTTAGAAATAGAGTCACTAGAGCAAGACTATCCAAAGTATATATTTGGAAAAAACCTAAGTAATGCTTTTAAATTAACATCAGTCTCCCTAGAAATGTTAAAATCTTGGACACCAGTCCAGCTGAAACTCTGCTTGAAGCACCTAACACCAAGGCTAAGTATGGAACTTGATATTCAACACTGCTCCAGGCTCCCAATGTACAAACAGTACGTGGACACAATAGTTTTTTAAAAAACGCAATCATATATCTTTTTTGATCTAAATCATGGAGTAAGGCGAACTATTCTTCAGGTACGGCTAGGAATATTACCGCTAAAATCATTCACTTTTAAGTGGTCATCAAATCAAGGAGGGACAAATCTCTGTGACTTATACAAAGGTGGGGTGCAAGATCTAGAACATGTTCTGTTTGTATGTCCAAGCGAGATCCTTGTAGCAGCCAGGAACAGATACATTACCCCGATCAAAACAAAATGTAATATAAATTCGGTCCAGATGTTGATTTCCTTCTCCAATGGTCCACCCAAGGAATTTGTGTGTATTAACATGTATAACTTTTTAAAGTCTTTTTAAAATTATATTAATGTGATAATTTTTTTAGTAACATTTTTAATTTTTATCGTGTATAAATTTGTTCTCGTAAGAGAACTGAATCAAATAAATTATTTAATTGAATACTGAACACGCAAAGCTGGCTCACTAACAACCACTTCATGCTGAATACTAAAAAAATGGAATTCATTCTCATCTCACCACCGAGCCACACACCACAGCTAGACCTATGGTTAAAACACCTAACCTCCTTTGACTGTGTCCCCCTCATCATTGACTCAGCAAAATCCCTAGAACTCACCATAGAAACATCTGAATATGCAGTCGCACATCTCTATTGCCACCAAGGGAGCTAATCACAAGTTGAGTATATTAAGGACACTCAAACCCTTCCTCCCTCAGGCTGATCTGTAAATGGCAGTACAAGCCCTAGTGCTACCAAGATTAGACTACGGAAGCATCACCCTCTGTGGTCTCCCTAAATACAAGCTGGCTCCGCTGAGAGCAGCACTGAATGCTGCGGCTAGACTGATATCAGGAAGCAAAATAAATAGTTATATCTCCCCAACCTTGAAAGCCTTGAATTGGTTGTCTTACGAGGCAAGAATACACCTTAAAGTTGCATGCATGACACACAAAGCAATTCACAACAAAACGCTCAGTTACTTGGCTCTAAAGCTGGAAAGGTCTGGAGGCTGCAGACAACTACGAAGTATGAGCACTTTCCTTCTGAAACCTCAATCCTTCCATAAGAAGAGAACTGGTTGTAAAGCTTTCTCAGGGATTGCACCAAAGATTTGGAACTCCTTACCTCCAGTAGTGCATGGAATCACTTCCCTTACCCCATTCAAAAAAGAAGAAAAAATACTACTAATGAACAAATTCATGTCCTAAGTTTCAATTCTAGGGTGTCACTGAGTCATCCTTATGATCCGAATACCATTGCCTATCTCAGAAGGACTGGACAAGACTATTTTATCTAAGAGTACTATCACAGCCCCTATTGCATAATACCTGTATGTAGTGTAAAGCTTAGTTGTTGTGGGTCCCCCTTGGTTATCTATACGCTCTATATCCATTGTGAATAGATCGAGGTTATAATATGTATGTTTGCTAGCACAATCACCTAATGTTCATTATCTGTCTATTGTACAACGTCCTGCAGATTCACGGTCCTCTATGTTTGTTATTCATATATTTTATATTTCTTTTGTACAAATTGACACATTTGAATGCGTGTACACCACCTCAACCATTTATGTTCTTATACTGTAAAGCACTCTGATACCCTCGTGGATCACTTTCGCGCTATATAAAACTTTTTAAATAAATACATTTGTAACTGAGTTATTTCCTCTTCCCCAAGGAAGTTGTATATGTATTTAACAAAGGGTGTTCAGAAATCATGGTTAGGTCATTGTCAGAAGACCACCACACCATCGTGTGTAGCCAATGAAAATGTTTGTAGAAAGTAGAAAGTGTAACGATTGAGTCAAGGAAAGGAAGTTGCAATGTATAAAGACCTTCATGGGAAAGTGATCATTGGCTTGTTCTCAAGACTTCTGGGGACTTTTCCTGCGTTTGTGGAGTGCTTCATGCTGTACTGATTCCTGATACTCTGGCTGGCAAATCCTGCTGAACCATTGAACTTTCCAGAGACTTTGCACATCATCGGCTGATGGTGTTGCCTCCGCTATTCCTAACAGCCGGGGAATAGATTTCCTACTAATCTTCGATGAGCATTAGAATTTCTATTCTTAGGTGAAGTATTTTCACTACTGTTGTTCACATGTTTTCTCTCTGTCCCCTATTCTTGATGATCTGATATCGTGATTTGATTGTTATGTGATTTTGTGATACTCTGTAACATTTGCAAACTGAGTAATGTTGTTTTATTTGGATTTTTGTGATTGACCCTTCATTATTCTGAATAACAAAGAGTTAATCAAAAGAAAGGTGTTTGTCTTTATTTATGAGATAGAGTAATATTGCCTAATAATTGATTATGTTGTTTAGCGTATTTCCTTCATTCTAGGTCCCCATGGGGAAATAGCATTTCCATGGTTTCAAAAGCACAGTCCCTTTTAACTTTACCAAAGATCCGTCGGAGGACCTTTGTTACAGTTATCAGAGAAATAATGTCTTATGGGCCCGACGTTATAGATATGTTATTGTAGTTATTATAGTGTATGGTGTGGATGGTAAGTGATGTTATTATTTCCCACCCTCTTCTACTACATCGCGATTAAGCTTGTTTTTTACCTTTTAATCGTCGAATCACTAATGTTACACATGTTTGCCCTGCGAAATTGCTCAAGGGAACTTTAGTGGTTCTATAATTTTTTTATTGTGATATCACTTTTTAAAAGATTGTAAAGATTTCAAGTAATCATTCAATAAAACTTTTAGTACTACTGTAGAAAATGTTGCATTCTGCCAAAAGCAAAAAGTGATGAGGTGAATTCTGTTAAACTTTGCATGAAGCTAGACATTTATTCCTAGTGGTGCCTATGCTTGTTTTATGGTAAATAGATTGAGTAGCATATGGGAAATTTACATTCCAAAAAATTGTTGGGTTGGCTTCAAAGGGTTAAGGAAAGAAGGACTTTTATAGACCTTGACCCTTAATTTAGTTGTAAGTTTGGGTTTGCAGTGACTATGTAAATCCCCCAAAATAAAAAATAATATGTAATTGGATGAGGGAAAATACCTTTCATTTGCGCAATAGCCAGTGGTGTAAACCAAGAGGTGTGACTGGCCACAATAGAAAATCTATGTTGCAGACACTACTAGTCACTGTGAAGCTGTGGCCTGAGAAATGAATAAAATCAAATGGGTTATCAGGGTGCAGTGTGTGCATCCTCTGACCCATAATCCCATGTTGGGCTAGAGGTACACTAGCTCTCCCACACATAAATATTGCAGAGCCAGAGGCAGTTTAGATATACATATGGGAGTGCCACTCCATTTCAATCCCCAACCTTCTCTTTTCCCCCCAAACTAATATCCCTCAGTCTCTTCCTGCTCCTGCCTCTACATGTTACCTCCTCTTTATATCAATAAATGAGAACATGTAGTGAATCTGTGTTGTGCTTTACTGCAGAACCATCTGAAAGTCAAAGTTTGGACAGATATCAGTTTTTAGCTGCTGAGCTATTGATAATAAATGAAACATAGGTTTTAGAATTGAAAGTTCTCTTTTTGATTATTAGACACTCTTGTCTGTCTTGTGAGAAGTTAGCCTGGCATATGATGTCCACTATTCTAGTGGGCACCTTGCAACAGTCTAATCGACCCTTATTGATGGTGGTTGTAAAGTCAACCTTATAGACAAGCTATCCTAGTAGTAGCATGGACCAGCAGTCATAGGCTAAGACTTCAGAGAGCATGTGAAGCAAGCTGTTTTACCAATTATAATCCCTTGAATACCAAATGAAAGGACACCACACAAGGTATATATCACATATATATGTATGTATTCTAAACACAACACCTCTGCACTCTTTATGAGGTCAGAGGTCAAAGTACAGCACCAGTTACTCAATTAGCATACGATAAGTTGCACAAATACAGTTATGCCCTAGGGGCCTCACAAACCATATACTAAAGAAGTGGTATAAGAACCATGTGAGAGTTAGACAGCAGGCCTAGGGCCTGTAGAATCGCTGGGGCTACACTAAACAACCTAAGGTTAGGAAGTAGGAGGCCCACGGGAGACGCATGCAGTGTCTAAACACAGTCGCGAGTTACCATTGACTTATAATGAGAAATGAAGAAGTTACAAAGTTACTGTTTTAGGACACTTCCGGATGGACTATGATAAAACTCCTTTAGACTAGGACACTTCGAGCACCGGAGTACTCGTGTACAGGGAAGCCGGCTGCATAGGTGTCTTTTTGTGTTGGGTTACGTCGTCGTTTTCTATGGACATCTGGAAAGAAGTGCTTCAGGCGACCAGAGGAAAAGTGTCGGGGTGGATCCAAGGGTGGATTGGTGATGTGAAGAACCTGAAAGCAGAGGAGACAGAGTCTGGGTCACTAGCCAGTGACCAAGAAAGAACCAGGAAGGGACCAGGCGATGTCGCGTGCTTGAAGGTGAAGAAGGTGAGCTTGTCTCTTCAGCCACGAGGTTCAGGAGGCATCGATGATGACCAGGCACTAGATTCGAGCTGGCCCACAGTGGATCTAGTTGACTGCGGTGTCGGTATCCAAATTGGACCCAACAAGCCTTGGCAACCGCAACCCATGCAGGATGTCAAGATTGGCTCTGTTGCAGACCAGAAAAGTCTGTGGCACTTCTCCTTAAACGGAAAGCTGGAGCAAGCTTGGAGCAACCAGGAAAGCAGTTTAGTTTAAAAGAAAAGTCTTCAGGAGGCTCACTAGTCAACGGGCAAGGAACCAGGCAGACCGTCAAGCTGAAACGCAAGAGCAGGCCCCACGCAGCACTCGTGGAGTGTGGAGAGCTGAGCTTCAGTGCGTAGATTCATTAGTCTTAACTCTACAACGGCACACCTCGAACATATATAGGGGTATATTAGCGATAATGGGCTTGCTAATATCGCTGTTTTAGGGGCAGTTTCCTGCTGCTAAAACAGCGATAATTTTAACGAGGTTCTTGCTAATATGCCCCATTGTTCGTAAAAGTACATACATACGGAGTTAACAATCGGAAAATCTACACTTCATTATACTTAACTTAATATACTTACCTTCATAATATTGTGGTAATATATTTTCTGAACACCATATTTTATCAGGGTGATGTATAAAATTCCATATTATGTTAGACATTCGCACAGGCTCACATCTTTTATCTTTCTTTCTCACTCACTCACGTTTTACTGCTTTTTCCCTGTCACACTTTTTTTAAAGCTTTCCTCAAGTTATTTGTCTTGCTTTTCGCCTCTATGTGTATGTCTGTCTGTCTCTCTGTATCTCTTTGACCCACTCTTATCTCTCAAACTAAGACTTTCATTATAAGTGGCCCCTTCAAATTCCAGTGTATGCAGTAACTCATGGATAACGTTATTCTGAGTTTTGCAGCAAACACTTTACCACCACAGCTTTCTCCCAGGTAAGTTGCAGCAGCTGACAGTTACTAGATGAAAAAAAGGCCCGGTTTTATGCTGATGTGTATCGGAACATGTAGACTTAGAGGTAAGCAACCAAATCCACATTATCTCCCAATCTGAAGGTAAAATTTGGGCTAAGTGACGTTAACCACCTAGACAAATTCCAATTATCATAGACTCAGATGTGGGATGAGGTGATTACTGGAGTTCTGAGTTCTGGAGGCTGGGCCCAGTGAGTGCCGACTCAGAAGTCAGGAGCGAGTCTGCTTCAGTGCTTAAGGGAGTTCAGCTAGGGTCTATCTACTGACTACACTCCTGAATATCTGTCTGCAATTTTATCAAATTACATCAAATCAATCAGTATTTGCATAGCGCAGTACTAACATCCCTAAGAGCATCTGGGCGCTGAGGTAGAAATCAGCTGTAGTAGAAATCTCCAGCTGATTTGCTTTGTAAGCTCATCTGATCAATGGATACATTTACAGCCAGAGGCTGCCTTTACCAAATAGAAGAAAGGAGCACAAAACCTTGTAAGGAAACTGGCGAGCAGGATAATCACAAAAGGAGCTGCATGTTTTTTAAACGTTTTGTCTCTCACTTCCAATGAATTCATATTGATTGGAGTTTCTCAACAAGATAAAGAGGGACGACATCAAGATGTAAGAAAGAAAGGTGTGAGAAAACGGTTAGTTGGATGATGAAAGGAGTGATACAAGATGTAACATTTGTAAGGTGGTGAATTAGAAGCAATTGAGAGGGAGAAGGAGTAAGAGGATAGTGTGACAGAGAGAAGATGAGAAATGAGGGTGAAAGAGGAGAGCATGTGAGATAGAGGAAGCGAGTATATTGCTAAACGGCTGGAGCGGTCAACCTCAAAGCTGGAGAACAGGGTTTGAGTCTTAGCAGGGACGCTCAACATCCAGTGATTCTGGGTAAGTCACTTAATCTCCCTGTACCTCACAAAAAATAAATGTTTCTGTCTGTATCACAGCTGGTGCTCATGTAAGGTGCTCTGATACCTTCGGGTCTAGTTTGCGCTATATAAACCTCCTAGAAAACAAAAAAAAGAAAGACGAAGGAGAGAGTTGAAGGAGCATGTTTATTAGAAGGGGAAGGAGGGCAAATGGTAGGGAATGGGACTAGGTGAAAGGTGTGAGAAAGAGAATGGTATATGTGATAGCTGGGTTCCATGACAAGGGATTACTGAATGGATGCCTAAGGTACCATGAACAAGTGAACATCTTCTCGTCTCAACAAGCAGCAAATGCAGTGCTAGAAACATAAGTATAGGGGATACCTTACACCAACCTCTAAAATGGATGTGGTTTGCATAATATGACAGGTGGTTACACACCGGCAGTCCCTCCTCTAGAAGTGGCATCACTTCTGTCCCATGTGACCCGCTATTGATGTCACCGGTGACCCTTAAACTGGAAGTTCCTCTTCTGGAAATAAAGTCTTGAAGACGTCACTTCCGGCTCATGTGACCAGGTAGTGATGTCACCTGTGACCCCCAATCCTGAAGTCCCTCCTCCAGGAATGAAGTCATTGAAATGTCACTTCCTGGCTCATGTGACCTCCTGAGCTTGAAGGCCTTCTTAACAGGAAGTGACGCTGCTCATGACCACTTACACTGGAATCATTCATGAATCCTGACCCAAAAGTCCCACCCAGGAAATTATACTTTCTATAAGGTTTCATCAGGAAGGTCTACGCTGAAGTGGCAATCCCCCGTGGCTCATGTGACAAGGAAGTGACATTGTGGAAAGTGTTTCTTTTATTTTTTTAGCTTAGGGTAGATATATAAGGAGGCCGTGAGACAGTCCCAGCTAAAGCCTGTGCTACGCCGCCCACAAGAGCGATGTGCACCATGAAGAGATATAGTTACTACGACAAAAATATGCCTTCTGCTAGAGGTCTGAATACTATTGAAAATTAAAACAATCAATTGATGCCGCCATCTCCGAAGGGGGAGTTAGAGATCAAAGCCATTACGTCACAGGGTTGGAGGAAGAGCTTTGTTAGTGGTTATCAAACCTTAAATTGCATGATGCGCCACAGGTAATATATTCCATTAAGTAGGACTATTGCAGCGCTACCTCAGACATCGAAACCCATCTGAAAACAGCTTTGTTGATAAGTAAATTGTGGAAGAATCTATAAATGTTCCTGATTCATCAGTATATGAAGATATGGGATTTTTGGATGATATGGCTACTGATGCTGCTGGTGCCCAGAGCCAAAGCCCCAACCCTGAAGAAGGTTAATCAACGTTGGACGTCCATGACTATCTGGAGTGAAGAGGGGTCTTTGAAAAGCAGAATGATCTGAAGTGAGTGAAATATCTTCACTTGTGTTGTTAAACTGTTTGCACATACATATTTAATAGGAACTAGTAGATTGTCTTTCTTTCTATTTCAACTGTAGAAAGCCTCTGCGAATATCGGCGATGATGAGGGTCCACAGCGGGCAGTTACAACTGTTAATTGTTACTCTTTATGCTGTTCAAAACAGCATGAAAGTTTAATTACCCTAAGCAACGAGATGTGTAAGAACTTTGCATATTCTGATGATATTGGTGATTTTGAAAAGGTAGCCCACGGCGTACCCCTCAATTACATTTGGTGGGTTAAGGGTTTTGCAGCCACTGTTGTAAATACCTGTTTAAAGTGAGACTTTTATATTTGCTGTTATGGACATAAAATGAAAGATCTTCAACAGGACTCCTACGACTGTCTAAAAGCCTTAACATGTCAAGAAATATTTGGCGTATATATGTTTTTTGTTCCTCAAAAAATGTACATATTGTTAAGGCTGTTGTATAATTTGATAAAGAAAAATGTGCATGCTGATATGATGAATTGTTCGTCAAAAAGATTCAGAGAGATTCAAGCCACATGTAACCTTGGCAGACAACTTGAGTGGATACAAGGCCAATGTTCAGTTTTTGTTAGGAGATAGATTGAAAGGGCTATAGAAAAACTCATTTTATTTTACAAATAGATATCTGGAAGGTTTTTAACCCCTAAGAGACTGTTTCAAAATCTTTTTATGGCTACATATCGCTTTTACTTACGATTATATACTCACCTTTTAAGGCAAATTTCAGAACGACCATCCGCAATCTGACTGTTAAATAAGAACTAAATACACATGCACAGCAAAAAGGCTATACCTGCTGCTTAAAGAAAGACTAGTAGATGTACAATCCGCAAGTTTGACATATTTGAAGTTTTATGTTCAATCTGAAGGTCCACAGTGTAATAGTCTCAGATCCCTTGCCAGCTTATGCATACACACATGGTTACCTACAATGGACCAACATTGGCATTTATACAAGTATCATATGAATGGATTGACTTCACCACTGAAAGTCAAAGTGCAAGTTGGCTTAGAAAATGTAATTGTGGGTTAGTTCAATAATAAAGGTTATGTACTTTTTGGCAATAATATGTATCAACTAATGAATGCAACAAGTTTACATGTATACAAAGCTTTAGGGGTGTAGAAAGAGACAACCTATTTTATAATTTTATAACCCGAAAATTAGCAAATATGGTGACTTTACGTCAGTGTATCTATGAACAATACAGTTATAAATACACAATATGTTTTTCTCTGAATACAAACTAATATGTATGGTGACAGATAGTATATTAAAGCAGCCCCATTATCTGCAAGTTGAAATATCTAAAATGTAAACTATGGGTTTCTAATGATTTTTTAAAAGTAAAATGACCTTACACACAACAAGTGTCATTCATTGTATGGCTTACACCTGTGAGTAACATGACTGATGCTCTGCTGAGGAAGCTTTGTTATAATAAAAAAGGGGTTGGAAGTTTCGGTATTGCTGAAGCTTTGATAAGAAGGGTCGGGCTGAAAAAGAGCCTGTTGCCAGAACTGTGGTGAAGCAGTGATTATCTGGGCAAGATACATATTCTCTACATAAACCTGTTTGGAAGTGAATTAGGAGCAGACTGAGATAGTTGTGGAGACAATGGACTATCAATGGCAGGCTGATCTAATTTGCCTTCTGAAATTTGCTAAACATAATAATGGTGCACAATATATATTCACTGTCAAAAATGTACTATCCAAGTGTGACTGTGAGGAGGCACTAAAAGACAAGACTAGTCCAAGTGTTACTGCAGCTTTTAAGGCCATATTTACCAAAGGTCGAACTCCTCAAAAACAGATGCTGTTTTTTTTTGTTTGTTTTTGTTTACATTTGTTTTATTTGTTTACGTGCAAAGCAATTAATAAGTCAATACAATCCCTGATGTAGCACCAACATTCAGCCACCATCAGTTCTGTGAGTAATTTCTAACCCCCTAAATGACACCAAAACAAAAATTACCCCCCAAACCCCCTCCCACCCTATCCCCCCACCCTTGGAGGCCCATAAACCCTTATGTCCCTATAAACCCTGACCTACTGTATTCCCTAGGGTCCCCTCTGTTAGATCAAGGTTGGGGGTCAGTCAGGTGCAGCAATTTTAGATATCTGGGGCCAGTGAGTTCTGTGAATTCCTGTGAAAGGAGGGAAATAAATGGCCACCAAACTTCCCTAAAGGAGTCATCTTGTAGTTTAAGTGTCAATGTAAGCCTCTCCATCCCCAGGAGATGCAAGATACGGTGGAGCCACCCTAGTCTAGTTGGGATTCTATCAGTCCTCCAGAGGGCCAAGATCGTTTGGTGAGTTGCCCTAAGTGCCAGTGCCATGTGTCTACCTCTCCTAGATTTGAGGGGGTATGTCAGCAGGTTACGAAGGCTCAGCACCACTTAAGCAGGGAACCTGGGTAGTTAAGTGTCGAAGTAGTGGTCAATCTTTGTCAGAATCTTATCTCAAAATTGGGTCAGTTTAGGGCACTCCCTTAAAATATGCAGAAGTGTCTCAAGGGTGTTGTTACATCTCAAGCACTTTTCTTTCCGCTCCGGATTTCCTCTATGGAGGCGAACTGGCGTCAAATACCAGTAAGTGGTAGTCTTTGTCTTTCTTTTCTATGCTGGATGTATTGGAGTCTGTGGGACTACTACGTTAAAAAATGCCTCACCATTTTTGAAGGGATAGCTCAAGGAACCTGATATATGCTGCTTGAAAGTATCGTACAATACATGGGATACCCAATCCCCCTCCCGCAGGTGACTGCCAAGTGAGCTTGCGGGGCATACGGGTCCACCAGCCCACCTATGTGTAATTTTAGAGAGCTTTTTGCAGGGTCTGAAGGATACCAGATGGGGGCCACAATGGGAGCGCCATGAAGGTGTCCAAGGTCCTGGTAAGGACTGACATCTTTAATGCCTTGATCCTTCCAAGCCATGACTGGGAGAAAGTTTGCCATCTCTTCAGATCGGTCTGTACCCTGTTAACCATGGTGCAGCACTTTACTTCCATCACTTCCTGGATGGCCGTTGTCAAGTTGATCCCTAGGTATAATATGTTCCACTCCCAACAATAGGATTATTTTTTGAACAAGCCTTTTCAGAGATTATTAAAACATCACACAATTTGTCATTTTAACTCACACAGAGTGAAATTAGAAGTAATAGATTGTTTCAATAACACTTTAACATCTAAGATATGGAGTTTTTTCACAGCATACCACAAATTCTGCTACACGGATGCATTATAATCAATTGCACATTTTTAATGCTAGTTACAATCGGACTATCAAGACTACACCTGATTCTGTAATACCCCAGAATGCTTTAGCAGTTTGGATGATTGTTTACAGCGACCGATTCATGGCTCGGGTAAAAAAGCCCCTTCTAAAAGAAGGAAATCACGTTAGAGTGTCTAAACTGACAGATGCATTTTCGAAAGGTTATCAACAAACTTTAATTGAGGAAACATTTATAGTGGAGAAAGTTGAGCTTACAGAAGACGTTAATATTTGTCACTTATGAGATTATGAACAGTGAAGTTGTTTACAATCAGAAGTTACAAATTTGTCATGGAGGATCTGTGCAGGGTCTACAGGATTGAAATGGTGTTAAAATGGATAGGTAAAGGTTCAAAGAGGCAAGCTTTTGTCAAATGGCAGCGGTGTACAGAGAAATTTAACAGATGGGATTAGGTTAGATCCCTAAAGGACATAAGAACTAAAGGCTCTTAAAGAAAAACAAATATGGAAACTTCGTCACTTTATATTACCGTACAATCAAATAGTCCACCAAACATGTTTCTCAACTTCAGAATTCTAAATTTACAGTGAAACTGGTTATACCAATAGATTAAAAAGGTGATTGGGAAGTCACCCTCACATAAATCCAGTTTTCCTGTACCCGGAATACCTTTACTAAATCTGAGGCTAAGTTTACCATTAAGCTGCATCAAGCAGTAGAGGTTATTATGCCAGATGTCTTTACGGTTATTGTCCAAGTGTCACAGCGGTGGTCGAAGCCATCAACAAAACGCTAGCTAACATTGACGTATTCTGATATTCAGCTGTTTTAAGATAGCGTTGGAAAAACATTTTATTAGGATGCCGCCCCCCTTGAGAATTTATTTGTACCGGCAAGTTAAGTAGAGTTTTAGGAACAGTACAACATGTGTACAGTTCTGACCCATTAGATTCATCATGTTCAGCTATTAATGGGGGTTTCTACACTCAGCGATATACAGCGATATTATAGAGCTGCAAGGAGTAGGTGATAGCTCCTCCCCTTTGCTAAGATGTCTGCAGGTCAAGAGTGGGAATTACCTATATTCATTATTTCAAGCCTGACTACCTAGCGATTTCCAAGAACCATTTCGACACAGCCAGTTTTGATACTTGATGGTTAGCCACAGGGAGTGGCCTTTAAATATGGGAAAGTGATTATGAAGCTTAATTTAAGACTGCAACGTGATAGTGATAATTGAAAAGAAATAAACATGGCGTTCATGAAAAAATATGGAGACCCTTCCCTAGATAGGGAATATTACCATAATCAGGCAGGATATGGAGGTCCCTCTTTCTTTCAAGGTGAGCCTGGTAAGTATGGCACTGGACGATGAGGCTTTTTTCAAAGCTTGTTTAGAAGAACTAAGCTTGTCTTAAGAAAAGGGTTTGAAATAGCCCAATTCCATGTTAAAGCAGCAGATTCAAACATTGCTCATGATGTAGTGGGCTTAGTTACATCAGCTGTTGCTGAGCGTATGAACAAACAGCACCAAGAAGGAGCCGGACTTCTCTCAAGGCGTAAGACTGGTATTAACCCCTTCGCTGCGGGGGCTATTTCGCCGCAGCGCTAAGGGGCGGGGGGCTGCGCGGTGCTCCGGCGCTTGTGACGGAGCCGCTCCATCACGGCCCTCGGGTGACTGTGCTTGTGATGGAGCGGTTCCGTCACGGCCCGCCGCTCTTCAGAACGCTCAGCGCAGGTGTGGAATTCGCGCCGCGCAGCCGCGGCGAGCGGGCCGTGACGGAACCGCTCCGTCACCAGCACAGCCCACCCGAGGGGCATGACGGAGCGGTTCCGTCACAAGCGTGGGAGGGGTTAAAAGGAAGCGAAAAGCATCAAGCTGAAGGCGTCCAACACTGCCCCCAAAAAAAGGAAGCACTCTTCAAAAGTCCCTCAAAAAGAAGAAGATCTGCAAGTCGGAAAAGGTATTTCAAGACCAGGAAAACCACTGTGCGTGTAGAAAAAAATTAAACTTAAAAAGCAGTAGCAATGGCCTTTGTGCACTGTGCCTCTGGAGAATGTACCAAGTCGAAGTTCAACTTTTTCTTACTCAAGCTCAAACAGACCAGCATTGAAAGCAATTTTTTCATGGAAGTCTCACTCGTAGTGGCTTTAACACCTGTTATGTTATGTTATGTTATGGCCGTACTTTTAGAGCGCACGGCGCTTTGGCAAAGAGACCTGAAACCTAAAAACACAGAGGTAACAGCACCACAGTCGCAGTGATTACGCGGAAAAGAGCATGGTCTTCAGCTCTTTCCTATAGAGGCCTTTGTATCTGGATCTTCAGATATGCATATGAAACTCAGCAATACTATTTTACACCTCATTTGCAAAATCACAATAGCTGATTGAGCCAATAGTGAAGGGGATGCCGAAGTTGCAACAATTTCTTAGCCCATTGATGTCATTTGAGATGTCATCAGTGATGTCATCAGTGATGTCACTGACCATGTCATGAATGATGTAATATGTGACATCATCAGCAGTGGATTGCGGGTGCGCGATATATAGTTAGTGCAACTAACTATATATGGAATTTCAATGGTTTTGTGTGAGTAAAATAAGGTTTTTTAAATGCTAATTCCTAACTATATATGGTCTATAACCTATGGTTTTTTCAGTGAATTTTCAAGGTTTTGTAAATGCTAATTCCTAACTATATATGGTCTATAACCTATGGTTTTTTCAGTGAATTTCAATGGTTTTTTAATAGCAAATATCATAAGCTGTCGAATGTCAAGTACGTGGTAAGTGAAAACATTTTCGTGTTTATGCACACTGATCTGCTTTGAATGGTGCCCCCCCCCCTCATTTCTATTAGGAGTACTCTCTCTTTGCACATAGTGAAGGGTAGTTAACGCAGGCCTTTGCCCCGTTGTAATACGTCGTGCCTGCTTCTCTCTCCATTTGATTGATTGTTATCCAAGTATTTACTGTTTTAGAATTGGTTCTCTTTGGTTCATTCTCTATTTACAAACAAACACAGAGTCGCAATACTCTGTTTAGTCTTTGCAGATAACGAAAAATCGTGTAAAAAAAAAAGAAAAGGAATCGAGCAAAATCAGTAGGCCACTAATGGGATCTCTTTTTGACCTCGCTAAAATAGAAACATTAGGAACAACCCCTCATGACAAATACAAAACTAGTGAAATGAACTGAACTCCACACAATGATGGCTGCAAAACAGCTCGGCTCCGCCACCCACCCCGCCCAAAATAACGATAAAGAGCGGCTGCCATGATTGGTTGCGGAATGGCCACGACGGAGCTACGAAATGGTGCTGCTCTCATGCTAACCCCAGCTTCAGTCTGAAACATCCAGAAACACTGTAGACTACCAATTCGATCAGTTCCGGTAGCGCCCCAATGTAACCCGGTAGAGAAGAACTAGCCCTCCCCTCTTTGACTAATGGTTCTTGTTGCCTGTCCCTTCTGTTGTCATTTAACAGAACTATTTAGCCTGCTGAAAGGGGTTGTGTTCCGACCGCTGGTTGGTGGAGACATTTTGACTATATTCTGGACCTGCGTTGTCGCGTAATGCGTCATATGACGCGCCGCGTTAGCGCATCCGGAAGTCATCCGGGGCGCGCAGCGCGTAACGTAAGCATAACAAGTCATGTGACTTGTTAATAAAACTTTTCATTGGTTCATTTTACTTTTCTTATTCTAATGATGAAAGGCTTGGTCATATGACCTAAAATTTACGCTTTTTATTACTTCCGAACATTATTTTTTCTTAAATATATGTTATAATGTTCCAGGCTAATGTACTTTCCCGGAAAATTTACAACTGTCCTGCAAGTAAAATATATTCTTTTTTTGAGAAAAAGAGCGTTTCTTCGTCCCATGACGGAGCCGTTGAGCAAAAGAGGGTCGACCTGCTGTCTTAGTCGCCGATACGCCTGAATATGAGATTCTTATCGATCACTTTATGTTGCAGGAATAGAAAACACAACAGCCCTTGACCATTTATCTTTACTGCGTTCCTTCGTATTATACCTTTTACCCTTCATGTAATTGGTCTGCTTTATTTCACTTGCCTTTTAATGATTCTAAAACAGTGACTATTATTAAAAACTTTACCAATGTATATACTACTACCATGTTTTCTTTTAAAAACCTTTATTGTGAAAATTTCATTATACAAATACGAGCCTATAACCACGTGGGCCGGCCACGGAGCAAACTGTAATCGTATATGATGAGTAGACATTTACACTGTAGAGGAACGTAACGGGCGGGCCATTAGGTTGCAAGAACTAAGGTGTCTAACAGTTACGGAATCGGTGGACGTACATTTTATAATTAAAATACGACAGGGCCAGTTACAATAAAATTATCTAGATATACATTTGCGGGCAAGTACCATGGGTGACGTTAATTCGAACTTTCAATAGTACAGTAATCAATAACACATCAGAACTTAATATCAATAGGGATGTCGAAATATTCAATCAATTCTCGTCCCCGCCCGCCATGTGCTTCAAAACTGCATACGTATCTCGTGATTTCAAGGTTCTGCAACCAGTACACAACAAGGAGTTACGAGTCCCATTTATTCCGGCGCCATTTAGGGCGAGGACGGGCAGGTCCAGGATATAGTCAAAATGTCTCTACCAACCATCGACTATGATGATGTTCATATGCTGTATTTATTAGAGTAACACTCATCTGTCCACATGAAATTAATTTGCCACAATCTAAACATGTCATTTTAATCTTTCCAAAGTTCTTCTAAATATTTGGGACCGTTTCCCTTGCCTCTGATGCTGTCAGTGCCACTTCTTTGATGAATGTACTAGCAGGTCAGGGGTTCTCCTCCAAATCTCTCTTTTATGCAGCACTATAATTAATTGGTGCCACCTCTCCATATGACGATGCATGGTATAGTTACCATAACTATATTTTTTTTCGATTCCTCTGGAGAGTTCATCGTGGCAGATGAAGCGTGTAACGTACCGGGCATTTACCTTTTTTTGCATGTACAGGAAAGGAAAAAAAAAACGAGCGTCCGAGTTCTAAGGTGTCCCAGGGCCATTTTAGTGGACCAGGCCCAAATCCAAAGAACAGGCCGCCATTTTGAGAGTCCTGTTGCAGCCGCCTGTCGCTGTAGCATCAAGAGCAGCCGAAACTCAGCTGAATGAAACGGTAAAGGGGCGCCCCACTACAGCAGACGAGCCTCCACCTAGGAAGGCCCGTTCACGCCGCCCCCCCCCCCCTTCGGGCACCCCACGCCGTTATTCGGAGCAGTATTGTAGGATGGCCACACCAGTGCGGCAACTTGCTAGACATCACCTCGGTGGTAACCGAATCTCAGCGCCTTTTGGTGTCTTCTCTTCAGAAAATATTGTTGCGCTGCCATTGGCCCCATTCGCACATCGGTCCGCTACTGACGCCATCTCACAGGCTAATGGGGCGCCCCACTCCGAGTTTCAGCATTGTAGGATGACCACACCAGTACAGCAACTTGCTAGACACCACCTCGGTGCCATCCGGATTTTGGCATCTCAACGCCTAGTGGTGTCTTCTATTCGGAAAATATTGTTGCGCTGCCTTTGGACCCATTCGCACATCGGTCCGCTACTGACGCCATCTCACAGGCCAACGGGGCGCCCCACGCCGACTTTCAACATTGTAGGATGGCCACACCAGTGCACCTTACTAGACACCACCTCGGTGCCATCCGGATCTTGGCGCGTTGTGCTGCCTTCGGCCTATTCGCACATCGGTCCGCTACTGACGCCATTTTCAGCATTGTAGGATGACCACACCAGTACAGCAACTTGCTAGACATCACCTCGGTGCCATCCGGATCTCGGCGCCCCACTGCAGATGAAGTGCCTCTCAACTATGAAACCACCACGGTGACATCCGGATCTTGGCGCGTTGTGCTGCCTTCGGCCTATTCGCACATCGGTCCGCTACTGACGCCATCTCACAGGCTAATGGGGCGCCCCACGCCGAGTTTCAGCATTGTAGGATGACCACACCAGTACAGCAACTTGCTAGACATCACCTCGGTGCCATCCGGATCTCGGCGCCCCACTGCAGATGAAGTGCCTCTCAACTATGAAACCACCACGGTGACATCCGGATCTTGCTGCCTTGTGCTGGTTCCGGCCTATTCACACATCGGTCCGCTACTGACGCCATCTCACAGGCTAATGGGGCGCCCCACGCCGAGTTTCAGCATTGTAGGATGACCACACCAGTACAGCAACTTCCTAGACATCACCTCGGTGCCATCCGGATCTCGGCGCCCCACTGCAGATGAAGTGCCTCTCAACTATGAAACCACCACGGTGACATCCGGATCTTGGCGCCTTGTGCTGGTTCCGGCCTATTCACACATCGGTCCGCTACTGATGCCATCTCACAGGCTAATGGGGCGCCCCACGCCGAGTTTCAGCATTGTAGGATGACCACACCAGTACAGCAACTTGCTAGACATCACCTCGGTGCCATCCGGATCTTGGCATCTCAACGCCTAGTGGTATCTTCCATACAGAAAATATTGTTGCGCTGCCTTTGGCCCCATTCGCACATCGGTCCGCAACTGACACCATCTCACAGGCCAACAGGGCGCCCCACGCCGACTTTTACCATTGTAGGATGGCCACACCAGTACAGCAACTTGCTAGACATCACCTCGGTGCCATCCGGATCTTGGCATCACAGCGCCTTGTGGTGTCAGTCAGAAAATATTGTTGCGCTGCCTTTGGCCCCATTCGCACATCAGTCCGCTACTGACACCATCTCACAGGCCAACAGGGCGCCCCACGCCGACTTTTACCATTGTAGGATGGCCACACCAGTGCCACAACTTGCTAGACACCACCTCGGTGCCATCCGGATCTTGGCATCTCAGCGCCTTGTGGTGTCTTCTATTCCGAAAATATTGTTGCGCTGCCTTTGGCCCCATTCGCACATCGGTCCGCTACTGACGCCATCTCACAGGCCAACAGGGCGCCCCACGCCGACTTTTACCATTGTAGGATGGCCACACCAGTGCCACAACTTGCTAGAAACCACCTCGGTGCCATCCGGATCTTGGCATCTCAGCGCCTTGTGGTGTCTTCTATTCAGAAAACATTGTTGCGCTGCCTTTGGCCCCATTCGCACATCGGTCCGCTACTGACGCCATCTCACAGGCCAACGGGGCGCCCCACGCCGACTTTCAACATTGTAGGATGGCCACACCAGTGCGGCAACTTACTAGACACCACCTCGGTGCCATCCGGATCTTGGCGCGTTGTGCTGCCTTCGGCCTATTCGCACATTGGTCCGCTACTGACGCCGCCTCACGTGCCAACGTATTTTCTCCGCATTTTATACCCTATGCCGCATAACAGGTCATGTGACTTGTTTATAAAACTTTTCATTGGTTCATTTTACTTTTGGTTTCCTAATGATGGAAGGCTTGATCATATGACCTAAAAACAACACTTTTCATTGGATGAAAACTTTTTTTTTTCCCAAACGATGAAAGCCCCACCTTGTTTCTGGATGTTTCAGACTGAAGCTGGCGTCAGCATGAGAGCACCACCATCTCGTAGCTCCGTCGTGGTCATTCCGCGAGCAATCATGGCAGCCGCTCCCCACCAGAAGCCTACAGGAGTCGGGGGCCCCCAAAACTTTTGATGAATCCTCAAGGCGGAGGGGACGCTTTCGAGAATGGGGTCCAAGACCTAGCAGACAAGCGTCCGATTTCCAAGGTGTCCCAGGGCCATTTCAGTGGACCAGGCCCAAAAAGGAAACAGCCTGCCGCCATTTTGAGAGTCCTGTGACAGCCGCCTATCGCTGCACCGCAAGAGTGGGCGCAACTCAGCTGAATTGCGGCTTTTGACACAGTGGACCAAAAACGGACGGAATGGCAACTGAAACGGTAAAGGGGCGCCCCACTACAACAGATGAGACTCCACCTGGAGAGGCCCGTTCACGCCGCCTCCCCCGGGGCGCCCCACGCCGTTATTCGGAGCAGCATTGTAGGATACCAAAACCAGTGCGGCAACTTACTGGACATCACCTTGGTGCCATCGTTCTGCTGCCTTGGAACTATTCGCACAACAGTTTGCTACTGATGACCCACCCCCCACGACGCCCCACGCCAGAAATCTGGACGTTGTGCTGCGTTGGGACTATTCGCACAGCCGACCGCTACTTCGTTGTTTTTCCCTAAAAATGTTTATATGTTATTACTGTTTTTGTTTTCTTGTATATATTTATAAGTTATTAAAGTTTTATAATCTTACTACTTTGTCGGAGTGCTATATATTTTTAATGTGACACATAATTGTAAAAACTTTGATGTACAAAGAGTCATCCCTGGAATCTTCCGCTTCAGGCTCGGTCCCCTCCCCAATCACAATACAGGATGGTTTTCAGATAATAGGAACGCGTCTGCTGTGACGGATCTCATCGAGTGTGGGCCTTGATCTACTATAACTCCTTTGAAGAGGGGTGATTCTTTACAGCTGGGGCCATAAACTACATCTGCAGGGCTAGCTGATACCCTAGGACCGGCCTGGACAATCGGACACAGAGGAAAAGGAGTGTCAGAGGGTGCGGTAGTGAATAGGGCGAAAGGGAGGTGTCGGGCGGGCACAGGGTGTGATTCTCAGGGAAGAGCAGCGCAGATGGGGGGAGATTTATTACCCATGCATAAGACAGAGAGCGGGGGTGACCACTGCCTGGGGGAGATGCTTGCGAGGGTGGGGAGCCATGCTAAGGATCGACAGCGTGCACAGAGTGGGTCTGGTCAAGGCATCTAAAATGACTGCCGTGCACGACAAAAGTGTGGCATTTGAAAAAAGACAAGATGGCGCAGACAATGTTTTTCAACACTTCCTGATTTCCTTCGAATCGAACGTTAACAGACGTTGGGGCATATTACCAAAGTTAAGCGATATTTATCCCTAACGATGCTTAGCAACGATTTTTTTACCGCTAAGCATCGTCAGAAATTATCGCAGATAAACCTTGCTATTATCAAGGTTTATCGCAAATACGATAAAAAACGACCGCAATGCATTAATATCTCTGAAAACTCAGCGATATTCATGCATTACCGAGCTAATGCTCTTAGCCATGTTATCCACCTCCCATTGGATAACATGGCTAAGAACTGCTCAGAGCAGGTGCTAGCTTTTGGAGATATTCGCGCTTATCGCGAATATTTCCAAAAGTTGATAATAGGAGATAGCGATGTTAGCGACTGTTTCCAGTCGCTAACATCTTGGCATGCCCACTTTGCATGTCATTAGTGATAAATATCACTCACATGCAAAGTGGGGCCCAAGATGGTCGCTATCTCCTACTAGCCGTCGCTAACTGGTGTTAGCAACAGCTAGGTAATACAGATATAATTTTATCTCCGCGAAGCGGAGCGCTGTTACAGATATATATCTTGTTTTTGAACGTTAATTTCTCAAAATCCACTGAAGCACATATATTGAGACCTAGCAAAGGCACATTGAGCTACCAGTCCCTACAATTTTGCCAAGTTTCGTGCAAATCCATTCAGCCGTTCGATTATTATTATTATTTTTTTTTTTGCCCCGCGGGGCCCTTTTAAAACCTCCACATCAAACCTAAGAGGTCGAGGAGGATCTACTATGCCCCCTTATGGTCATTTGCCCCTTTGCTTTGGCCTCCTCTTGTCTCTCGATCCTACCGAGAGACAAGATGGCGGCCGCTACGGACTGTTTGCAATGTTTACAGACGCCGGAGAACCAATCAGCTTCGCAAACCTCCGTTACGCGAAGCGGAGCGCTGTTACAGATATATATCTTTTTTTGAACGTTAATTTCTCAAAATCCACTGGAGCACATATATTGAGACCTAGCAAATGCACATCGGGCTACCAGTCCCTAATATTTTACCAAGTTTCGTGCAAATCCATTCAGCCGTTCGATTATTATTATTATATTTTTTTTTTGCCCCGCGGGGCCCTTTTAAAACCTCCACATCAAACCTAGGGGGTCAGCGAGGATCTACTATGCCCCCTTATGGTCATTTGCCCCTTCGCTTTGGCCTCCTCTTGTCTCTCGATCCTACCGAGAGACAAGATGGCGGCCGCTACGGACTGTTTGGAATGTTCACAGACGCCGGAGAACCAATCAGCTTCGCTTCACAAAGCTCCGTACCGCGAAAAGTCCGCGAACCGGAGCGCTGCCCGGTCCGCTGTTACAGATATATATCTTTTTTTTAACGTTAATTTCTCAAAATCCACTGAAGCACATATATTGAGACCTACAAAAGGCACATCGGGCTACCAGTCCCTACAATTTTGCCAAGTTTCGTGCAAATCCATTCAGCCGTTCGGGCTAAAAGTGAGGCCAACCGCCCTATGGAAAACTCAATGTTAAAAACACATTTTGGGACCCCCCTTTTTTCTCGGCCCCCCCTTGACAAACCCCCCCCCCCCAAATTTTCAGGGGCTGCTCGGAAACAAAATGTGCCATTTTCCTGAAAATTTCAGCCAATTCCGTCCACAAACGCCAAAGTTATTAGACATAGAATTTTCAAAAATCCCATAGAGAAAAAATCCTAACTATATATACCTACTGGCGACCGCCAGTAGGTAATATATATATATATATATATATATATATATATATATATATATATATATATATATATCACGCTCGTTTTCCCACCATCCATTCGAATAGGAAAAGGCACTCACAGGGCTTACTTCAACAAAATGGGTTTATTTTCAAAAAGTCCGTGGATCTCCAAATCAAGGTAGTGAATAACTCAATACATGTATCTCTCTTTCGCAAACCCACAGCGGGTAACTCAACCCTCCACGCTGCTAGCAATCATCCACCAGGCTTGGTGAGGAGCATCCCCTATGGGGAATTGCTCAGAATGAAGCGTAATAGTACAACGGAGGAATATTTTGAGAGGGCTGCTAGTGAAAGTATTGATAGATTCCTCAAAAGAGGTTACAACAGTAAATTTCTATCAGATACTCTTAACAGAGTGAGAAAATTAGCTAGGAAAAATATCCTAACTAATCAGAAAAAACAAGAAAAGGTTAAGGACAGTAATAACAGTTTCAGAATGATTACTACCTTTTCTGATAATGCCAACGATCTAAGAACTATATTGAAGCGCAATTGGCATATCCTAAAAACGGATAGTGTGATCGGGGGTGACATTCCACCTGGTCCCCTCATCACTTTTAGAAGGGCTCGATCAATCAAAGATGAATTGGTGCAGAGTCATTTGCAAGCAGAGAATACGAAATCTGGGACCCTAAGGGAGCTTAGGGGTTTCTATCCCTGCAGCAAATGCAAGGCTTGTGTAAACAGCAAACAAACACTGACTTATGAAGTAGCTGGATTACCTAGACCTAGACCTATTCCAAAATATCTCACATGTCAGACCCATTATGTGGTGTATTGCCTACAGTGCCCGTGTGGCCTTCGCTACATAGGCAGTACAATTAACTCTGTGAAACTAAGAATATTAGAACACATGAGGGCAATCGCTAAAGGTGATGTGAATTACCCGGTAGCGAGGCATTTTGTTGAGAAGCATAACAGCAATAGGGATCTATTGCGTTATTTTGGTCTTGATCAGGTACCAGCACAAATCAGAGGTGGAGACAGAGTCAGGAAGCTCAGAAGGCTGGAATCTAGGTACATAATTGATTTGGGAACAAAGACACCGAATGGACTCAACATGTGTCAGGAAATGTTGGTCCATTTAGGAGATTGAAAACAGAACATTAGCGTTGCACGTTTGTAGCTATAAAGTTGTTGTTTTTTTCACATGAATTGTATAATTACTGTAGTCCTACATAGGAGGGGTTAGCCGATACACGGCTTAATTATGATTCCGCCGCATAAACTTTGCCGATACACGGCATTATAATTGTGATCACGAGTTAATGATTGTTATGGGTATTAAGGAACTAACAATCATCAGAGATATTATTAACATGAATTTGAGTCACTGTTGAACAGTGATAAAGTTTGATTTTACAGTGTTAAGATGGCGGCCAAAAAACAATGTTTGAGTCCTTCCTTAACTTTGTTGACACATTGTGATCATGTGACATTTGTAACAACCAATAGCTTAAAAGAGAATGTTTCAATGGCGGCTTTTATGAAATACGAGACTAAGCCATAGGCAAAACGCGTCTTTTTCATGTTTTGTGTCCACGGACTTTTTGAAAACAAACCCATTTTGTTGCAGTAAGCCCTGTGAGTGCCTTTTCCTATTCGAATGGATGGCGGGAAAACGAGCGTGATATGTACGTGGCTGCAGCGCCGCGCTTAAGGCACCCGTTCTTCAAGTGCGCCGTGAGTGGGTGCAAGTGGAGCGAAAATATATATATATATATATATATATACTTATATTTATGGACATGAATAAAACATTTTTTAAAGTCTATCCATGTGGCAAACTCTAAAGAAATATTAAACAGACAACCATGTGTTCATTTTGAAAGGTTTCTTCTTGGTTCCAGAAGTTAAGCCATCATCAGGCCCCAGTGGTGCAATATGTGAAAAGAAAAGTGATGTGGGTGTGTATGAATGAGGCTGAAAAACAACAGGCATAGGACTCTTTGGGCTTGCAAATGGGTGATTGCCTGCATCGTTTTAAAAGTCTAAAATATCTCTGTTTGCAGCATTGCCTACAATGGAAGAAGGAATGGTCATTCTCTGCAATGGCCTTCATAAAAATTTCCCAGCTTTAGGAGTTTTCTGCTGTGTAAGAGTCTGGGGTTTTATGATGCCTCCGATTAAGTTGATGATGCTAGATCCTTCGACAGGTTGCCCTCTGTAGATAAACTCTCCTTCCTCATTCCATGAGGCAGTGTCTTTTTTTCTGGACGTTTTATTTAACAATATTTCAGTGTTTTTTTTCTGTGTTGCTTAATAGTTTATAAACCGATAGGTCTGAGGGTGGTGGGGGATCTTGAGTGGCTGATTGCTGTGGACTTTCCGAGACAGTAATACATAAAGTCAGTTTATTTTATTCCTCCAAGCTCTGTCGAAAGTAGTTTAAAAAGTTCTGAAGAACTGTTGAGCACAGCTTGGCTTTGTCGTGAGGTGTTAAATCTGTACGGTTTAGGATGATTTCATTTCACTATCCAGTCTCTGTATTTCATTTTTCCATGTGCCCCAGTTTTCATGTGCAGTGGCCCCCAAATGTCCATCTGATGTCTGGTTACCAAGTACATCCTATAGGTGTACTTCATCACTTTCCATTCAAAAGGCTGGTGATAAGAGTAATGGCTATACCCAACAAAGACCCTATAAATCCTCCAGAATGCTTCACCAATTTCTTATTAGAAACCAGGGCTGTATTTGTTACTAAGCTTTTAATAAGATGAAGCTTCTTCCATAGAGCTTTGAACTGATTATCTAATATTGGGACAATACCTTTTAGGGTGTTTAAAGCAATCGCCAAAATAGAAGCCACTAAATCATCAGAAGCGGCACAGAAACGGAAAAGGTAGCCTTTCTTTGCTGGGGGCTCACTCTGACTAAAGGTTTTACGAGGTCTAGATTTCTATATATACCTGCTGACATAGTAACATGTAGTACAGCGTTTAGATTATAAAATGTTAATAGGGATTCAATAGTGATACTTTTGATAGGGTTTGGACTTATTTTTGAGTGTGTGAGCCACCTGGAGATCAGGTGGAAAAAAATATCAATATGGAGTCTGTAGTAATATAGGGTTTGCTTTAAATCTACCTGTAAATTACCATGGGGTTTCTCTGTAGAATCTTTAAAAGCTTCCAAGAAAAATCTGGTCTTTCCGGGATACATTGTTTAGCTATAACTGGTATTTGTTGTTTATCTTTAGGGTTTTGACTAGCACTAGGTAACTCAATGTCTACTCCTACCCTTATAATCAAATTCTGCACTATATAACCAATGCTTCAGTTCGGTGGTGTGAATATTGAGTAACGACTTTCTCTATTTCTGGGCTATCACCAACTTCACTCATTACCTCATATATAATAACCACGCTTACTTGACTTGGAGGCAGTATATCATCAATATTATCATCGTTGAAAGTATCAGGTATTCCGTCAATACATCTTATGTACTGGAATGTATGTGCTAGCTCTAAATATTCATTCTGCCTGCATTAGTAAGGCAATACAATATTGGTTGGGGTGTGGCTTTAAACACTAGAGGCATTTTTTTCTAAAAGCTATAACTTTTACCACTATTTGAAGAACCTGCTAAAACACAGAAAAATTTATTCTGCAGTCTAATGTCCATTTTGTGGGTAAAGACAATTATGTCTGTCAGTACCCATAGAGCAGTGTTTTGTACTCTTCTTTCAGTGCCCATTTATCAAACACGGTGTGTAGGGTTTTATACAGGGGCCTGGCTGAAATTTGTCTTTGTTTTTTGGACCTGATATTACTAGGCTGTTCCACCACAATAGTTTTAATACATTTGTTTGTATTTCTTTCGTATAATTACTGACCAGATCCTTTAGGCTGTTAAAATGTATTTTGATGCTATTGTTAACATTGTGTAATGCCTTTCACTTTCATTCACACTACCTTTCTGGATGCCATGATTGCAATAGTTCTTAGGACCAGCTGACACAAATTCTATAACATGTACACCAGAAGATAACTTGCTTGTTAAATCTCCCAAGTAATCAACAAGTTGAGGGTCTTCATCGCCTGGTCTACTCACAAAAATCACATAGTCAGTATCATGGTACAAAAGATCTGTCCTGAAGTTGATCCAGCACCTTGTAAAGCTCTAAATTAGCATGAGCAGTTGTAAAACAAACCATAAAAATGTTTATACTGTTAGAAATAGTCAGGTATTCTTTGGTATATTTGCAACACAGAGAAGCAGTTTCGTCATCTATGAAGTTACAAATGGAGATGTCATTACACGAGTAGGCCTGTGCGGTGAACTCTGTTCTGTTTGCCAAGTTTGCAGAGTTTTCTGCACTCCGGGCTCGCAGAGCTCGTGGAGTGCAGAAAACTCCACTCCGCGTAGTGCAGCAGAGTTTTTACCCTGCTCGTGCTCGCGAACGGTAAGTTCACGAGCGTGAGCTGCCGAACGGGTAGAATTTCTACCCAAGTGGCAGGAAGACCAAGGCGAATGGCAGTTCCCACTGCACTCCGCCACTTGCGGAACTCTGCAGAGATTTGTTGTCAATTTGCGGAGTTCCGCGTAACGAAACTCCGAAAGCTATGCCTAGGCCTGAACACGAGCAAAAAAAGGTATTTATACAACTTATTTGGATCTATGACTATTTTAGTGTTTTGCAAGTTTGTCCACTGTGCGAATTTGCCCCTTAGAGAATTGAGACTGAGTTTCGCCTGGAGGCAAGAAGTAATCATAAATATATTGTTGCTTAATGGCATCATTGATACACCAGTCTGGAAATTCTGAATCATCCTGCTTGTCTTTGAGAAATAATTTAATATGCTCAGAAAAACGTTCAGTCATAGTCTGCTTTAAGTGCCATATCTCATGTACCCTTCCAATCTAGGAACCTTCCTCTAAGCCAATCTGTTCCTCTATGCTACACCGGGTACTTGTGATTGACCTTTCTTTGTCAGTGTGTCTACATTCATTGGTCTGTTTGTTTGAAGCTCATGTCCTGCAGAGGGGGAACGTTAGCTTTCCCCCAACTCTATGTGGGAGAACAGGAATATAAAACCTGTGGGGAATGTACACCTCACATTTTATCAAGCCGAAGTGTTCACTTTAAATTCTCGGTAAATGATGCAAGGGCGCCATAGTTGGTAAAGTTTCATTCTGTTCACATAAGGAGTTGTGAAATCATAATAGTGTATTTCTTCACTACCTACCAACTTTTTGTACAACGTAATAGTATTCGCTAGACAACCAAATAAAGCATCACAGGGCTTAGGCAAATCTGTGCTCTTAATAAAACACACAAATTTTTCATTTGATTTGACTATATCTAGCCACCCATACTCCCACAAGGATCTCAGAACATTACTGTGGTTCTCGATATATTATACCTTTAACATTTAAAGCGGGACAGCAGATCAAAGATGGTACCCAGCAGACTATTAAAATCATGTGATTTGTGGTAGTGGGGAAAACTGTGATAAAAAAACTGTTAAATTCAATAGCGGTTGGCATACCATTAACTACAGCATATCCATATATGAAATATCGAAATATCTTCCCACCTGATATTCAGCACCCATCAAAGCGTTCTGAATAAAGATGTTTTCATTTTCAGAGACATATATTAGCCTTTGAATTGACGGTGTAGAATATCTCCTCTGATTACCATTATACAAATCAGGCGCCACCAGCGCTGTGTTTTCAGGTTGTAAAAACATGTGGTTATTGATAGCCATACACATTGAAGCCAAAGTCACACATTCAAAAGGGTCTATGTACTCAATGCATTTCCCCATGTCAGCAGTGTTTGGCTGTAGAACCGTTTCTTGTTTTGTTACCTGTATGAAGCCTTCCTTACGATAAAATGATCTTCTTGGCAGTATGCTTTCAACTATGCCTGATAATCAAATGCCTTGTCAAGGTTTCCTGTGTACCATTTTAAAAAGGATTCTTTCTCATACAGCATCAAAAAGCCTAGACAATATTATTCAGGGGAAGTAATAGGTCCCCACATAGTTTTGGTTTGCTGAGGTGTTAAAAAAGTGGGGAATAACCATTAGGACGTAGAAAACTAAATGCTTTTGGCAAATTGTTGAGCTTCAGGGGTAAAAAAATTCAAGCAGTCGATTGACTTATTTTTAGTGGCACCACCATGAGCAGCAACAATTTGGAGCCTTGAGTGTTAAGTTTCACCTCCATTTTTTGGTAACTATCTGACGTAGGATGAAGAACGAGTCATAAGCTTTTTAGTTATGGGCTAGCATTGTATAACCCGTAAATTATTTTTGTAAGAACATGCTAAGAAAATCATCCATGCAGGATGGCCTGCAAACCCTCATTTTTCATTGCAAGTTAAATGGTGTGCAAAGATAACGGTGGGGATCATTATCATTTTTTAAATATTTGACCACCCTGTGAAGGAAAGTGGAAGGCCTTTGTTAAAATTTACTTTGCCCATTTCTTCCAGGTCATCCACTATCTGAACTTCCAAGTATCTGATTTCCTGCTTTTCCAAGGGTCTATTGCAATGGGTGTTCCATTCCGTTAGACCTTACCGAAATCCTCCAAAATACTTAAAATCATTGGCATTGATCTAGCAAAATCTCTTGTGTATATAATTAGATCATCAGCATATAAGACCCATCAATTATATTCAAATGTTATGATGTCCCAGTTAGCTCTGATTTTCTCGCTAAAGACTCAATTTATAAGTTTTAAAGCAGAGGCGATAACGGACAACCCTGACGAGTTCCTCTTCTAAAATGTATCTGGTAAGATTCCCATTCACCAAACTTTTTGCTACCGGGTTTAATACAGGGATCCGACAGCTCTTTAAAAAACCTCCCCTAACTCATTTTGTTTGATCACACATTGCAGGAAAAGCCAGCTTTCCCTATCAAAACCTTTGGCTGCTTCAAAAGTGAGCACCGCCAAGGAGATTTTATCTTTAGTAGCCAAATCTATTGTTCCAATAAGATCTTACATAGATTCACAGAGTTGCCTTCCTTTAACAAAACATTTTTGATCCTCGTGTATAAGTGGTTTGATCAACTTCTTCAATCGCTTAGCCAATATCTGTGTATGGATTTCTATAGTCATAATTCAATAAGGATATCGGCCTACAAGACTCACATTCCCTGGAATTCATGTTTGGTTTTAAGATTTTACTGATGACAGCCTTATCCCAAGAGCACGGTGAGTCCTGTCCTTTTATAAAGGCCTCATTCAATACTTTAGTTAAAATGGGAATCAACTCCGCTTTCAAAATAATATATAGCTCATTTGGAAGGCTTTCTGGGCCACCTGCCTTCCCTCTTTTTAATTTCTTGATTATGTTAGCTACCTCCTCCTCATTAATTTCAGTATTCAATTCTTCCTTTGACTTGGTTTTTACGACTGGAGTGGGAGTCCTACTAATCTAATTCTAATAATCTGTTCTTCTGTTTCAAATATAGCTTCTATGTACAACTTTTGGAAGAATTGCATAAAAACCTGCTCTATTTCCAACTCTTCTGTACATACTTTGCCTGTCTCTTCATTATGTATGCACTTAATGATGTTTCTGGTCTGCTCTACCATTGTTTTCCAAGCAAGTAACTTGCCATAACTTTCTCCACATTTATAATAAAACATTATTTGTGCTTCCTGTTTGTATTAAATATTTATCTCTAACTCATTTGTGACGTCCTTCCTTACTCTTTTTATCCGCCCCTCTACTCCCACTCAATCTTGAATACTATGTACTCAATCTATCTCGACCATAATACTCAGTATTTCAGATTCAAGATTTTTAATATTTTTTTAATCTTTATATTGATATGCAGCTAAACGAATTAATGTCCCCCTAATAGATGCATTGTATGTATTCCAAATGATGTGCAAAGGGGCAGAGCCTCTATTTAACAGGAAGAATTATTGTGTCCCTTGTCTCTACTATTTGGGAATCTAGTAGGAGCACTCAATTTACTGTCCACCTTCGAGATGATGGAATTGTATCAACTGCAAATTAATTGCAGAGTGGTCAGATAGGTGTTCTGGAACATGTTCTACTTTTTTAGTATTACTACCTATTTAATTGTCTGTATCAAAAATAAATTCTATAAGAATGCCCATAGTTCCCATTGTGAAAAGTAAACCTTTGCCCTTTATGGCCCTTCAGCCTCCAAATATCAACAAGGGCTATATCATTCATTATTAGCTTTACCATAGCTCTGGTTTTAGGTGAATTGACAGTGTTTCTTATGGTGGATTTATCTAAAACAGAGTCTATAAGCACTATAAAGTCTCCTCCTAAAATAATGGGGATTCGAGTCTCTAGCAGTTGGTTATTTAGATCTTGTAGAGGACATGATCTTCTATGTTTGGGCCATAATAACCTGCAAACGCATACCAAGAATCATACATTTTAGCTTTTACTATCAAACACATCCCTTTCTAATCTGTCATTGAATCCCCCAACAGAACTTTGGTGAATTTTTTAAACAAAATTTCTATCTTCTGAACAGAGCATGTCTGATTCGAACAAACCTATTGATCAACCCATTTTTGTTTTTTATGATATCCTCCCACTATGCTCTTAATAGATAAGTTCCCTGCAAAATTATAAACTCGTGCACAAGTTTTAAGTCCTACCAAATTCTTCTCCTCGTGCTCCTAACTTTCAGAATGTTAACATTTCAAGTTCACAGATTGAACGGTACTGAGGTTAACGACCCGTTCATGTTACCTCAAATGCATAGAGCTGAATTACTTTTATATGAGCTCCTTAACCAGCCTACATGTTTTATTTCCACGAATGAGGATTACATTTTATTTTTATTTCTCCAACATCCTCCCCACCCTGTGTTTGAACAATATATAAAAAAAACTGATGCAACCATGACCCTCTCTCCCCATCCTGGAGAACCCTCCCTTCAATCACTGGGTACATCTGTAGAATTTACCGTGTTTGAGCTTTCTTTCCCCAGGCTACATTTTAAACATTATTTCTGATGTGTTTTAATCACATGATTTTTAGTGTGGTGAGGAAACACATCTGTGCTGTGGCTCTCAGTGACCGGAGTGCTTGAATATATTTTCCTAGTTCCCACTGTCTGTCCTGTGTGGTCCTAGAAATATCTGATCTAATACAGAAGGACTATTCCCCTTTAGAATATCTACTCTCTTTAAGTACTTCCATGAGAATTTTCTCTTTGATTGAGTTAGTCCTGAAATTGATCAGCACTTTCCTTTGATTTTTTCTGTCTGCTTTTTTTTTTTAAAGGGGCACAATGAACTCTGTGAATATCTTCCTCCAGAACACTGGAATCTATATCAGAAATAAATCCCTTTATTAGGCTGGTCATAAAACTTTTATATTCCCCCCCTCCAGCCCTTCTGGAATGGCCAACACTCTGATCATATTTTTTTTTGCATTATTTTTGATTGTTTCAATTTTATCATGCAAATGATTCTCTCCAATTTTTAACTTTGGTATTTCTTCCTGATTAACATCCACCTCTCTATTAAGTTCTTATAATGAGGCTTCCATAATTGGCACTTGGTATATCAGAGCATTCATTTTGATTTCCAAAGCTTCACATCTCTTGTGAATCTTTTACAGATTTTTCTCTGAGGTTGCAAATTTCTGTCTCAGTTCCTCTATTAACATTACAGGAAGACTTTCTATGCTGGATTGTGTTTCCTTCTCATGGGGTAGTGGGTTGAACACTTGTGGGTGGTGAACTTGTGTATTCAATTCTTATTGAGTCAACACTTGGGGTCATTTACTCATTTCTAGTACCTCAGTGTTCCCTCCAGTTTCAGCCATTCTGTTACTGCAAACAGTTCTATTAATCTTAGCAAAACCTAAACTACCTATTTGAGGTAGGTTATGGGTCTGGTGAGAGTACCTTCTTTGCCTAAACTTTCGAATAAGGAGCATAAAGAGTGAAGAACTTTAATAGGGTCTGCAGCTCTACTGCTTTCCCCCCCAGACTCATTTTAGTAATTTAATTCTGCAGAGCGATTCCTGAACCTGCTTGTTGGAACTATTAGAGGACTCATGACAGAAACATTTTTGCTGCCGTATTCACTTCCCTTTGAATAGATACAAAAACTAGTTTCACTTGTGTAGAAATGGCGGAAGAAGTGGTTTCTGCCAAGAATTTCTTGGTTCTTAATGAGTATGTTACATTAAGGGGGCCACAGAAAAGCCTCTCAAAGCCTTCCAGATTCACCCCAGAACCAGATGAAACTTGTTTTTTTATCTAGTGTCCCTCCTTCGTTTGCAGGTGAATCAGAGGCTGCTAATGAATGTCTCCTTCCAGGTCCCCATTATTTTGCCGCAATCATGTACGTCCCCTTTGTTCGCTCTATTTCAAGAGTTTTGTTGGCGTACCTGCTCGCATCTCTCTACCTATCCCAATGATCCCTGGGATGCCCAGGAAGCAAATACACACTGAGGCTCTCCTATCCCAGCTGAGCCTCAATGTAACCTCTGCCCACACTCTGCCACCACAGCACCATTGGTCTCTCCCCTGTCCAGTTCTCACCTTGTTCCGAATCCCTTCCTCCACCATAGATCGCATACGGTGCAATACACGCTAGGAAACCCAGAAGACAGCAACTCCTGGTAAGTGTCAGGGGTAAGGAGGGACCTCCCAGAATACTATCTTGCTAGCACACATTCATTTCAATATACCATTTGCTTAGGGGTTAATGGCTCCAAACAGGCGCACTCAGCCACTGCTTATGACCTCACATAATCCATCATTCATGACATGGTCAGTGACATCACTGATAACATCACTGATGACATCTTAAATAACATCACTGATAACATCATCCAGTGAGTGTGAGTGTTTTCTCAAAGTTTATGAGTGTTACACATATATGTACCAAGGCACTTCAAAAGTTAAAATAGTATACTTTCTGTACTACTAATGAGTAATACTATTTGTAACATATATTATGTGAGTGGCTCTGTGACTGTGTGTATCCGTGTGTGAGTGGGTGTGTGATCACCTGTGTGGGTGTGTGAGTGGCTTTATGAGTGTATAGGTAGGTGTGAGAGCAGCTGTGTGAGTGGCTGGTAAGTGACTGTGTTGGCGAGAGAGTGGGCATGTCAGGGGCTGTATGGGTGAGTTAATTGTATGAGTAGTTTTATGGGTGAGTGAGTGGGTGTGTAGGTGACTATATGGGTAAGTGCGTGGCTATTTGAGTAAGTGTTTGGATATGTGAGTTGATATGTGAGTGGCTGTATTGTAGAGTTAGTGTCTGTGTGAATGGATGTATGAGTAAGTGAGCAGATGTGTGAGTGCTTACATGGATGTGTGAATGGATATGTAAGTGGTTGTGTGGGTATACGAGTGCTTGTATGAGTGAGTAAGTCACTGTGTTGAGAGGCTCTATGGGCAGCTGAGTAGGCATGTAAGTGGCTCTATGGTAGAATAAGTGTGTGTGTGTGAGTAGCTATATGAGTGAGTGTGTGGCTCTGTGAGTGGGTGTATGGGTACATGACTGGTTGTATGTGTAGCTGTATGGGTGATTGAGTGGTTGAGTGAGTGCCTGTATGAGTGAGTGGGTGGGTGTCTGAGTGACTCTGTGGATGATGAATGAGTGGTTGTGTGAATACTTGTATGGGTCTGTGAATGAGTATGTGAGTGGTTTTCGCACATTACGCGACTTGCTGAAATCAAGAACCTCGATTCATTTATAACTCTGTAATCCAATTGTACGTCTTACTAATTTCCTTTATTTTTACTATATACATGTATCTTAGTGATGCTTGCTTATGTGTTTTACTAACTTCGTAACCCTTGTCCTTAAAATGGCCGTCGCTTGGGAATTTACTACTGCGCATGCGTTAGTCACACTCACGTGACGTGACGTAGTCGCAGTTGTGGTGGGAAAATGTGCGCATGCGTATTAGCCACTAATATTATTATTATTATTATTATTCGGGTTTTATAAAGCGCAAACAACCCGGAGGCCTCGTAGCGCTGTGGCTGTCTGGAATACTCACATGGTGAAGCTTGCGCAGATGCTCTCGTGTTATTGTGTGTTGCACTAATCTATAATCGCATAGTATATTTTTACAGTGAGAAACCTAAAGTACCAAATCATGATATGTAGAAAATTCATTTATTTCTATGTTTTAATTTGTTTTCGCTTACTTTTCATGTACCGCGATAACTGGGGGGGTCTGAATGAGACGTGAACCATCTTGAAGGTCCCTAGTGCGCATGTCCAGTTTGCTCCTGATGGCATTGACCAAGTGCCAACTGAAGGTCCTTGCCAAGACGTGCCTGGGAAGATGCACCTTCACCCAGCTAGAAAACTGAAAATGTTCTGCATTTGTTACATTTGTATAAATCCTATTGTATTCTGTAAAATATGTCATGGGAACCCCAAATCTGCTAGGCGGTACCATAAGATGCAAAACTAAGCTTGAAGAAGTCGGTTCTGATTGGTGTGCTGACCTATCCTACTTGGGGACCAATCGAAATATGGGATTCTGACACTTCGCAACATTGGGGGGTGGTACACTGACCCGAAAACAGTATATCTAGCCTAGGTTCAGCTAGGGAAATTGTCCGACTTGTCTGAATAGCTGACCTGTCACTGACCCAACGCACTCAATAGGTGACTGAATACAGAGCGCTGCTGAGCACTCTGTCCGAATTTGACCTTAGACTTTAAAGGTTTTACTAAACCTTAAGTGCTGGCGGAGCACTTTTCTGGGGAGTTCGCTAACCCAATCGGGGTTCTGACTGATAGCTGCAGAGAGGGTGGAGCGCAGGCTTTGCTTCCAAACTGCGGGTGCTGGTCGTGTCCTGGTGGTCCCGTCCTGATCCTAATCTGGTTTTCCTGTCCTGTCCTGGGGTGTCCAATCTGCACCTGCTGTCCCATAGATGCCTGTCCTTCGTTGGGGTATTTCCTGTCCTTGACTGATCCGTGGCCAGGGTTGGTCTGCACACCTTTCTAGGTAAATATAGTGCGAAAATTCTTCCCTGCATCTTCTATTTTTCTGTCTTTGCTTTAATAAAGACATTCCTTTGCATATGTTAATTTTCCATGCTTTCCGCAACCTACTATAAAGTCATTCAGTATATTTTCCTTAGCATGTCCCTATGTTTCCCTACCTTTTAGAAACACATTCTCTCCATTCTGTTTATGAAACATAACTGTGGTATATAATACTTTCTCCTAAATCTGACTTCGCGTTAAGATACTAGAACTATAGCGTGTTCCAATTTTTCCCCCTCCTATAGATGTATAGGATTAACTTTCTTGTAGACTCATAAATGGTTGCCTTGACACTGTTCCTCTATGGCTATGTTTTTTTCGTTATCTTGATTATTGATTGCCTTCTAACTGTAAACTTGCTAATTTCCGAACCTGATTTCTAGATAAACTTTTAAAACTTCCCAGTTGTCTGTTATCATTTAATGTAGGAATAGAAATAAGTTGGGTTTTGTATTTTGCCTGCCTTTCTTTTACAGCTAGCTCCCTGATCCATTGTGGATCTTAGGTACCTGCAACGGTGGATTGGTAAGTCAGGTACAATAGAAATAAGTAGGTAGGAACCAGGGTTGCTGGTAGAAGAATCGGTAGGTCATCTGATTAATGTATAGGTTGTACTGAAATTTATGGGCCCGAAGACTATATGGTGAAATTATTGGTTAGGTGACCTACGATCCCTATCAGTAATTTTCTGGTAGCAGAGGTGATGGTTAGGGACTAGTTAAAGTTAGGAAGGACTAGTTAAGCTAGATAAGTTGGATGCTGCTAAAAAGTTTTTTTTGTGTTTATGCTGCTATGGAAGTAAAACAATTTGCATGAATTGATCACTCACGTAAAATGTTTGCTTTGAAAAATTATGAAATGTTTTAAATTGTTTTTCCTATTATTGTACTGATATATGTATTAACACATTTGTAAGTTAAGCGTTTCATGTTGTTGGGAATCCCCGGGGAATTGAATAGCGAGTGGTGAAAAGAATCCACTTGTTTTGAGGTCACTGACTCCAGGAAAGTTGGTGCAGGTTAGGCAGAACTGGAAGCACTAACTAGGGTTTTTTCTGAATGTATGTTTGAATAAATGATAGCTGCGAGATCACTGGCAAAACTTCTATCGTGATATAACCTAGTAAGGGTCACAGCGGAAGGAGTAGCAGATTCGTCGGGGCTTGAGTGATAGCAGAAGGGTTCGCTGGTAAAAACTTGGGCTTAGAATATATCCCGATAAGAAGTGGATGAGTCAAAAGAAGTAGCAGGTTCCCTAATGCTTGAGTGAAGGGTAGGCAGAAGAGATCTATCCGTAGTGTGTGAAAAGTAGACAGAAGGAGTTTACTTGCAGTAAAACAAATCTTTCCTGTCTAGACACTTGAGTACAGTGGCGAATGTGTATTAAATAACCAAGCACAAGCACTTTAGAGAGGAATTAAGTTTCCGTTACCTTGTGAAGGAGGGAGTCAGTCGCGAAGCAGCTCTGACGTCACTCCGTGCCACGCTGGGATTGGTAGACGCAGCGGGTGTGTAGCGGAGCTGGAATTGTAAAGGAGGGGTGAGTGCCGAAGCGTCAGACCCTGTCTCGCGAAAGGCCGTGCACACATTGGTCGAGATTATTTGAATGCGTGCACTTTATTGGTCGCACGAAAAATAAAAGACGCAATTGGATTGGAAGTGATTTGTAAACAAAGTCGCTCGCAGAAATCGTATGTGGCACTCGTATAGACCGCATACTAGACCTGATCCTCGATACTTAGGGTTTGAGAACGATCAGTGGAAAGGGCATAAAACCGACATTATGTACGGAAATAAGAGAAAAATATCCCTTGTAAATAAGGTGAAGAGTTATTTCAAAAAGGACAAACCGATTAAAACCAGAGAAGGTGTTGTCATTCCGCCACCTAATACTCCCGCATCTTTCATGATGTTTGATAAAGGGTACCACTCGTGTGTATGGTTAGAAAATTGGGCGGAATACACCAAGGATGACGGAATTTTGGCTTTTCTGTTAGAGGGTACATTCAATGGCAGAATTTTATTTAATTTGAGAACCCGAATGAATGATTTACATCCCAGACCTCGACTAACGCAGTACGAAGCACTAGAGGAATGGGAAATCGAAGCTTTTGAAAGGGATAAGCCCCGGATGGATAAAGGGTTAACTAAATTTTATCCGAAACTGAAGCAAGAGACCCGTGACAAAAAGATGAAACAGTGGAGACAGAATATGATTATGGAAGGACTGTTTCCAATGATGCCAGTGGGTGGTCGTCCTACAGGAGAGAAGAAAACAGAAAAATGTAAACACTGGGTGCCCATTGGAGAGTCGGATGATGAGTTGTTAGATGACATGTTTATGAGAAGTCCTCCTCCTTATAATGAAGGACACCGACCTTCTAGTGAAGGGGATAATTCTCGAAGACCTCCGCCCCAAGATGAGGCCAGATCCGCAAGTGTAGGAGGGAGTTGTCAAATACCTCCCTATACCGAGAGTTTAGGACCCATAGATGCAAGAGATATTTATCCTAGAATACCCGCTGGTGGAGAAACGAGATATACACGCGAAAGAGACTTTTTGCCCAGATCTCCCTACGAAGGTGAGGCAAGACCATCCAGTTCAGGAATGCCGTTCCTAAATATGAGGAAGAACTTTGCACCCAAGACCTAGTTATGGTGAAGGACCCAGAGAGACACATCCCACTGCCCCGAGTTGTGCTCCAACTTTAACCCCACAAGTATTACATGACAATTCAGTCGAAAGGATATTGGAGGACAGAGAACGAGAGGCACTAGCTAAGCAGAGAGCTGAAATCATTCAGAAGATTTCCCAGTTAAATGCAAGTCCTGAGTCCTTAACAATCCCGGTTACTATTGGACCAGTGGTTCCATTGTATGGGGACCGACAGGGAAGTCCAAGAACTCCAGTTATTACCCCAGTTGTAGCCCAACCGAGATCAGAGCCCTTAATTGTAGATGACTTAACAAGTGAGTGTGAGACTGAAGTCTCGCTAATGGATCTGCCCATTAGGGAAACAGGAAAAAGGATGCAGAAAAGACATAATCCTTTCAATACGAGGGAGATTCAAATGGAATCAGCTTCGGGTACTAAGAGCGTCACGGTAGTAACTCCTGAAGAAATTGAGAGATGGAGTCGAGAATTAGAAAAACAAACTCTTCAGTCGAAACCTCTAGATCTCTACAAACTGAGAGTAGAAATAGAAGAACTAATGGCAGGAAATGTAGGATTAGACCGATTAAATACCTACTCGGAAGAAGAGCTGTTGTTTATCTGCAAGAGCCTTACTCGAAATACCAGAGTACTCCATGAAAAACTAACTGACACTGCAGCTAGTATGGGAATAGATATCTCGAAATCAAAACCTTTGCAAAAACCGTACAGAGCAGATTTCTCAGACAAGGATCTGGAAAACCTGAACATGTCAGGAAAGAAGGCACAGGTCAAAGAGTTATTGACAGTATTACAGAAATGGGGAGATGTGGACAGATGGAAAGCCAGGTGGGCCAAAAAGAAAGAGGAGGCTAGATCCAAACAAGTGACTCCTCAGTTCGTTCTAAAAGAAGCTGATAAACCAGAACAGTTATGTCCTATGCGTGAAGTACCAAGTGGAAAATACGTTCCTGTTCCATGGTCCAGACAGGATATTGTGTCCTATACAAATGATTTCCCAAAATTACGAGAGAAGCCTGTGGACTGGTACAGGCAGGTGGAAAGGTTTGTAAAGGTACAGAAGTGCCTGTGGAAAGATTTGGATGGGTTCTTTGATATTGTAGTTCCTGTAGATCTATGGACCGAGTGTAAGATTGCCATAGCTTGGCCTAGTGAGGAATACACGAGGGATCCTAACACAGGAGCACCCTCTGATGAAGTAATGAAAAAATATGATCAGGTGATTTTACACCTAAAGCAAAAGGTGCCTGCGAAGGAAACTGATTGGACAAAGATAGATAGAACCACGCAGGAAAGAGATGAGACTGTGCACCCTTTTATGAAAGACTGTTACAGGTGTTTAAAACGTACAGCGGTATAGATAACATCGAGATGAAGGACATGACCCACTTCATTTACAGGTTTGTAAACGGTTTAAGACCAGAAATTTGCCAGTGGATCAAAGATAATAAAATCTGTTGGCAGTCCAAGAAAATAGATGAAGTCTTGGGATACGCAAAGTATTGCGAAGACGAGATGGCAGATAAACGAAAGGCTTTGAAGGAGAAGGTGATGTGGGCACAAGTAAAATTAGCCGAGCAGCAGGAAAAGCAATTAAGTAAAATGAATAAGAATACCCCAAATCAAGGAGCTGGGGGTGGAGGGAAGGCCAAGGTAAAAATGAGCAGAGAAGAAGCTAAAAAGAAATTTCCCTGCCACCAGTGTGGAGAAATCGGGCACTGGAGAGACGAGTGTCCATATTTACAGCATGATAATACCCAAACCCCTGATTTAACTCCACAGACGCAGAATGAAAAACCAAGAAAGACTCAGCATCAGGTAAAGGCAAGTCAATTGCCCCGAGCGCCAAAGCCAAATTATAAGGGAAAATCACCACAGGTTGATGACATAGAGATCTGGGGAGGCGATGAAAATAGAAATGCAGCAACTTCGCAGTTTTTGTTGAATGATACCTTTTTCTGTGACGATCAATACTGACGGGGCCTGAGAGGGGAGGATAAGGAGTGTGTTCTTGGCACCTCCTTGCCGGTAGACCAGTCAAGGCCATACATTGAAGGAAAGGTTGATGGAAATGATGTCACCTTTCTATTGGACACTGGTGCTACCCGTTCTACTGTGAGAACAGCGGACGTTCCAAACCTACCCCTCTCGGGAGAAGCAATCCAAGTAGTGGGTGTGTCTAATCAATTGATTAGTACCCCAGTTACAGAGCCCATGGAGATCACAATAGGGAATTTTAAAGAAATGCATAGATTTGTAGTGTGTGATACCAGTCCAGTAAACTTACTGGGACGTGATTTGTTGTGCAAAAAGAACTGCACCATCTTTTGCACACCAAAAGGCGTCGAAATACAGACCCCAGACGAGGATGGTATATATAAATTAATGTTAATCAGACCTGACTCAGAAATTAAACGAATGACTGTACAAGACTTGTCCGAAGAACTTCAAAAGAAAGTGAAATCAGAATTATGGGACTTTACTGGAAAGGATGTAGGATTGATGGCAAATGTAGACCCCATACAAATAGCTATGAAAGAAAATGCAGTTTACCCCAATACCAAGCCATATAAAATGAGTGCCGAAGTGAGAGCAGGAGTTGCGATTGAAATACAAAAATTGCTAGAAGCAGACATCATACAAGAAGTAATGAGTAGTCCGTGTAACTCACCCATAATTGGAATCAAGAAACCTAGTGGCAAGTACAGAGTAGTGCAGGACCTGAGAAAGGTAAACAAAATTGTGGTTCCTTGTTGTCCTATTGTCCCGAACCCAGCAGTGATCCTGTATCAGATTCCCTGGGATGCTGAGTGGTTCACTGTGATAGACCTATGTCATGCATTCTTTTCAATCCCATTGCATCCAGATAGCAAATTTCTTTTCTCATTTGCTTTCGACAGTCACGTGTATGTTTGGAATAGGGTCCCCCAAGGGTACACCGAAAGTCCCTCTATCTTTAATCAGATCCTGAAAAAGTGCCTCGAATCCTTAGTCTTACCTGGAAAGTCTGTGTTGGTGCAATATATAGATGACCTTTTGGTGGCATCTAAAAATCATAGAGATTGTGTGATTGACACCATTGCCTTGCTGAATCACCTAGGTGAAAAGGGACATAAAGTGGCCCCTGAAAAATTGCAATTCTGTTCAAAGTCAGTAAAATATCTGGGGCACCAGATAGAAAAAGGCATTAGAAAAGTCACTTCAGAGAGAGTCAGAATAATTCAAAAGATGCAGTTACCCTGTACTCAGAAAGAGATCAGAATGTTCCTTGGGGTTGTAGGTTACTGCAGGCAATGGATTGTGGGATTCGCAGTTCTGGCAAAGCCTTTGATAAAAATGACAAAGAAAGGAGCAAAGGACCCAGTTGAATGGGATGATGAAAGCTTAACAGCATTCACTAAATTACGAGACTGCCTGTGTACAGCCCCTGCTTTAGGGATGCCTGACTATTCTAAGGAGTTTGCACTGTTCTGTGACACACGTGACAACTGTGCATTGTCAGTTTTAACTCAGGAGCATGGTTTGACTAGACGTCCAGTGGCATATTTCTCTCCCACTTTGGATCCAGTAGCTGCTGGATTACCCAGATGTCTGAAAGCAGTAGCTGCAACCTGCACGAGTTTAGAACAGAGTGAATCCATTGTAATGGGACATCCTGTAACTGTGTATGTTCCACATGCAGTTGTGATTTTGTTGACCCGAACGAAAACTCAGTATCTCACCCCTAGTCGGCTGACTAAATACGAGAGGATTCTCGTGGGTGCTGCAAATGAAGTCATTACTAGGTGTAATATCCTGAATCCAGCCACCTTACTCCCTGACTCAATGGTTGTGGAAGACCAGGGAGAGAACGAGCATGATTGCATTGACCTGACAGAATTCAGTACTAAACCACGCCCAGACATTAAAGAAACTCCTTTGCCTGTTAAAGATGAAGAACTGTATGTAGATGGCTCATGTATACGACACGAACTAGTGGGCCTAAGTGCTGCCTGTGCTGTAGTAACGTTAAACAGCATTAAAGAAGCATCCTGTTTATATGGAATAAAGTCTGCACAAGTAGCCGAATTAATTGGGTTGATAAGAGCTTGCAAAATTTGGAAAAACAAAAGAATAACAGTATATACTGACAGTCAGTACTGTTATGGGGTTGTGCATGACTTTGGCCAGTTGTGGTTACAAAGGGAAATTTTTACTTCAACAGGTACTCCCATTAGAAATGGGAAAGTTGTACAAGATTTACTAGAGGCCATCCAGTTACCAAAAGAATTGGCAGTGGTCAAATGTGCTGCTCATAAAAAGGGCCTTGACCCTGTATCATTGGGAAATAATTTTGCTGATGAAGTGGGCAGACATTGTGCAATAAATCGCATGTCTGTAAACGTTAAACTGGAAGGACCTGGAAACAGCTGCCAACTTATGATGTTTGAAGAGGTGCCTACATGGGATGAGGTGAGAGATTGGCAGCATGCTGTGCCATCAGAAGAGAAAGAGAAGTGGAGGAAACTTGGTTGTCGACCAAGAAGTGAGGATGGTGTCATTGTGGGCCCAAATGGTATGCCTGTGTTGCCTAGGCATCTGCTTGCTTCTATGGCCAGACTGATACATGGAGAATCACACACTGGTAGGGATGCCATGGTTCTGGTTTTCCAACAAACATGGTACAATCCGAAGTTTAGGAAAGTAGCAGGATCACTCTGCCAGAGGTGCTTGACCTGTCAGCAGTTCAACGCTGGCAAAAGGACAGTAGTTGAATTGGGGAAAATTGGAAAATCAGGGGGTCCCTTTGTGAGGATACAAATTGACTTCATCACCATGCCTCATTGTGAGGGGAAAAGATATGCCCTTGTCATTGTCTGCCTGTTTTCAAAATGGGTGGAAGCCTACCCTACCAAACAGAGTGACGCCATAACAGTAGCCAAAATGTTACTACGAGAATTGATACCTAGGTTCGGGGTTCCAGTCACTATTGAATCAGATAGAGGAAAACATTTTCAGAATGAAGTAATCGATCAGCTCTGTAAAGCATTCGGAATCACACAAAAACTGCACTGTGCATATCGTCCAGAGGCTTCTGGAGTAGTAGAGCAAATAAACGGCACTATAAAATCGAGATTAGCAAAAATGTGTGATTCTACTGGCATGAACTGGATAAATGCCTTGCCTCTTGTTCTGATGGGACTCAGAAGTATTCCAGACCGAAAAACAGGCCTGAGTCCTCATGAAATCCTGATGGGAAGAGTGATGAGACAAGCATGGGTACCAGGATACAAACTGTTAAACATTTCTGATGATTTGGTACTTGAGTACTGCAAGTAACTGGGTGACCAAGTGTGTCCTATCTCTCGCCAGATTGGAGAAGACGCCTTCGCCAATCCAACGACTCCAGTCCACAAATTGGTCCCTGACGATTGGGTCAGAATAAAGAAACATACTCGTTCGAGTTGCCTTGCACCAAGGTGGGGAGAAAAACGCCAAATAATACTGGTGACCACGACAGAGGTGAAGTGTGCAGGCGTTCCCAAGTGGATCCATGCCAGCCATACACAGAAGGTGATTCCAGACGAGAAAAAGGGCGCTGAAGGTTGTCCAGCTGAGGGGTCTGCAGACGTTGGTCCTGAAGTAGCTGATGACGAACAACCGAGCACCAGTCAAGATAATTGGATAGCCTTAATCGACCTGACCGAGGACCCAATCAGAACAAGAGAGCGAACCCAAGAAGATAGAGAGTGGAATAGAGAGGAAAAGATAGGCACAGGCGAAGACCCTCAGATCATTGAGATTCATGTCAAATCTGAGGAAGAAGAGGAAGGTCAGACAGGGACAGAACAGGTGATTGATACACCTCCACAAACTCCTGAAACTGAAAAGGGACAGACTAGAGCTAGTACAAAAGTTTGAGCAGAAGAAAATCAAGAGATCGAAGTGCTTGAACAGGATCAGATAGAAATAGAAGAACGTGTTCAGGACTCAGAAATAGTGACATTCGAAAGCCAAAACAAAAATTCCCCTGAACCAGGCCAGCTTAGTAACCAGGCAGAAGAAATAGATACAAGACCTGGAACTAGTCAGACAGGAAGGGAAGAAAGAGAGACAGAAGTGCCACAAACAAATGAAAATAAAAGAGTATTAGAAGAAAGCCAAATCACAGTGCCAGCTAAAAGACTCAAGAAAAAGAAACATATTGAACCAGGATATATTAAGAAACTGAGACTGAGAATAAAAACAGTAGAAGAAAAACTTGCAGAAAGAAGGAAAAGTCTCCGTATTACCAATCAAGCTGGAGAAAGCTCCAAAAGACGGAGTGACCAAATAAAAAGACTGAACGAAAAATATCAAGATCCTGAATGGACATATCTAGTGTCAGAAGAATTCGAAGATCTTGATATTACTGACGAAAGTGACGAAGAACAGACAGCTGATTATTCTGCCGAGGAAGACGAACCAACCTGAAGTTGTGCAGTGTAAGCTACCTGTACAGAGTTACACAGAGGGGTTGAGAAATCTTCTTCTGAACGAAAATGTCTGATTCAAACGTGAATGGAAGGCCTAGACGCAGTTGTTGCAAAACATGCTGCAGAGTATGTATATGTAGCATAGCTATAGTGATAATAATTTGAATAGGACTAACAGTTTTCATTCCTTATATGGTGAGCAAAAATACCCTATATAAAAATTGACCCTACTCAGACTGTGACCACTGACACTGAAGAACTGACAACACGAAGTATAGAAAGACGTGAAAAGACACTCAGACAAACCAAACGAGACTTAGAAGCATCAGATGAGGAAGGACTACACTATCATGGAGTTAAAAACCAGACACAGTTAAATGTTTTCGCTAATCTTTTAGTGCACTATGTAGAAACTATGGAAATAGAAGACTGCTATGTCTGCATGAAGCTACCTACTTCTGTAGCTGAAGGCGTGACTTACCATCACCTACCTTTGACCTATGGAATTTCCTATAGCATTTTAGCTAGTTTATTTTACAAAAGAGGACCGTTACAGTACTATTATTCTAACTCAGACGTGATATTTTCTGAACTTCCCATACGTGGAAACTTGAATCCTGTACATACTAAAAGTGACGTTACACGTTATATGGGAGAGTACTTCCTGACTATAGGTACTATAGATTTGAATGAAGCACACAGAGATAACTTGACCTGTTCATTACATGAACAAGAAAAAATGTTTTTAAACATGGCAGAGAAAAGAAGGGAGAGTTTCCAAAGAAAGGCAAATGATAAGAGACAGAAAACTCCTAAATGGGCTGAAACCATGAAAAGCACCTCAAATGGTGGGAGTGGTCCTGCTTTGTTGCTGGATTTCGAAAGGAAAGGGAAACTCTGTCTTCATCGCGAGAAGACTAGTTATTATAATAACATTTTCATTGGTTCCAGTCAATGTGAACACAATTACAAGGTAATTGGAGGTTGGGGTTTCAAAAATGGGTCAGAACCTGTGTTTCCCGGAATCTATTATATATGTGGAAACAAGGCCTATTTCAAATTGCCGGATCACTGGTATGGAAGCTGCTACTTTGGCATTGTTTTCCCGAAAATATACCATGTGAAGGAAATTGCTGGAAGCAATGAAAACACTAATGGCTTAATGCGTAGTAAAAGAGAAAGCGTAGGTGAAATAATGGGTAGTATTTTTAGTGCACTGATACCTGGAGTGGGAGTGGTTCTGAACACACACAGAATTTGCAAATTATCCACTATAGTGGATGTGTTGTCTACTGACACAGCTCATGGATTCCTGCTGGTCAATACCGAAATGGTTGCGATCAGATCAATGGTTTTGCAGAACAGACTTGCGCTGGACACCTTATTAGCAAAAGAGGGCGGAGTCTGCCGGATGCTGAAGGCGCAACATTGTTGCACTTACATACCGGACAAAAGTGTACAGATCAAAAGATATGTGAAAAACATTACTAATTTGGAAAAGGAACTCAAACCACTGGAGGTTGACAGTGCCTGGAAGAGACTTGTCGATGGTCTCTCTAATGTAGGTCATTGTTTTGCTAATTTAGGTAGAAGTTTATTGTTCAAGGTACTGATGCCAATTGGAGTGATAGGTTTCATAATATTTCTCATATTTGTCTGCTGCAAATGTCGCAAACACACAAAGAAATACACTGTGAATAAGAGAGGTGTGAAACGGAGTGTGGATGAACTAGAATTGGAAGACTTGAATAATCAGATTTACAAAAGGGTGAAAAATTCTCACCCTAATAAAGATGTGAAAGAGAAATTGAATAGGATGTTGGAAGAAATTGAACTGCACAAAGTGTGAGAAAAGTTGGCATCTGGTTCCATTAAGTTGTGATGATAGTAAATATCATCAAAGAGGGGATTGATGAAGCAAGATTTCGCACATTACGCGACTTGCTGAAATCAAGAACCTCGATTCATTTATAACCCTGTAATCCAATTGTACGTCTTACTAATTTCCTTTATTTTTACTATATACATGTATCTTAGTGATGCTTGCTTATGTGTTTTACTAACTTCGTAACCCTTGTCCTTAAAATGGCCGTCGCTTGGGAATTTACTACTGCGCATGCGTTAGTCACACTCACGTGACGTGACGTAGTCGCAGTTGTGGTGGGAAAATGTGCGCATGCGTATTAGCCACTAATATGGCTGTCTGGAATACTCACATGGTGAAGCTTGCGCAGATGCTCTCGTGTTATTGTGTGTTGCACTAATCTATAATCGCATAGTATATTTTTACAGTGAGAAACCTAAAGTACCAAATCATGATATGTAGAAAATTCATTTATTTCTATGTTTTAATTTGTTTTCGCTTACTTTTCATGTACCGCGATAACTGGGGGGGTCTGAATGAGACGTGAACCATCTTGAAGGTCCCTAGTGCGCATGTCCAGTTTGCTGCTGATGGCATTGACCAAGTGCCAACTGAAGGTCCTTGCCAAGACGTGCCTGGGAAGATGCACCTTCACCCAGCTAGAAAACTGAAAATGTTCTGCATTTGTTACATTTGTATAAATCCTATTGTATTCTGTAAAATATGTCATGGGAACCCCAAATCTGCTAGGCGGTACCATAAGATGCAAAACTAAGTTTGAAGAAGTCTGTTCTGATTGGTGTGCTGACCTATCCTACTTGGGGACCAATCGAAATTTGGGATTCTGACACTTTGCAACATTGGGGGGTGGTACACTGACCCGAAAACAGTATATCTAGCCTAGGTTCAGCTAGGGAAATTGTCCGACTTGTCTGAATAGCTGACCTGTCACTGACCCAACGCACTCAATAGGTGACTGAATACAGAGCGCTGCGGAGCACTCTGTCCGAATTTGACCTTAGACTTTAAAGGTTTTACTAAACCTTAAGTGCTGGCGGAGCACTTTTCTGGGGAGTTCGCTAACCCAATCGGGGTTCTGACTGATAGCTGCAGAGAGGGTGGAGCGCAGGCGTTGCTTCCAAACTGCGGGTGCTGGTCGTGTCCTGGTGGTCCTGTCCTGATCCTAATCTGGTTTTCCTGTCCTGTCCTGGGGTGTCCAATCTGCACCTGCTGTCCCATAGATGCCTGTCCTTCCTTGGGGTATTTCCTGTCCTTGACTGATCCGTGGCCAGGGTTGGTCTGCACACCTTTCTAGGTAAATATAGTGCGAAAACTCTTCCCTGCATCTTCTATTTTTCTGTCTTTGCTTTAATAAAGACATTCCTTTGCATATGTTAATTTTCCATGCTTTCCGCAACCTACTATAAAGTCATTCAGTATATTTTCCTTAGCATGTCCCTATGATTCCCTACCTTTTAGAAACACATTCTCTCCATTCTGTTTATGAAACATAACTGTGGTATATAAAATTTCTCCTAAATCTGATTTCGCGTTAAGATACTAGAACTATAGCGTGTTCCAATTTTTCCCCCTCCCATAGATGTATAGGATTAACTTTCTTGTAGACTCATAAATGGTTGCCTTTACACTGTTCCTCTATGGCTATGTTTTTTTCGTTATCTTGATTATTGATTGCCTTCTAACTGTAAACTTGCTAATTTCCGAACCTGATTTCTAGATAAACTTTTAAAACTTCCCAGTTGTCTGTGATCATTTAATGTAGGAATAGAAATAAGTTGGGTTTTGTATTTTGCCTGCCTTTCTTTTACAGCTAGCTCCCTGATCCATTGTGGATCTTAGGTACCTGCAACGGTGGATTGGTAAGTCAGGTACAATAGAAATAAGTAGGTAGGAACCAGGGTTACTGGTAGAAGAATCGGTAGGTCATCTGATTAATGTATAGGTTGAACTGAAATTTATGGGCCCGAAGACTATATGGTGAAATTATTGGTTAGGTGACCTACGATCTCTATCACTTGTATGGGTCTGTGAATGAGTATGTGAGTGGTTGTGTGGGTGTGTGAATGGGTGTATGAGAGGTTGTATAGGGGTGTGAGTAGGTGTGTCCATGCTTCTATAGATGATGTCATCAGATGTTGTCAATGACCATGTCATGAGTGATGTAATATGTGAGATCATAAGCAGTGCACTGCCGGAGCATAAGGTATAGTTTGCTCAGGTATCTTTAACAGATGAATTTCACTGGTTTTGTACAAGTGAAATGTGAGCCTAACTATAACGTCTCTGTAACATTTGTTTTTTTCATTTAATTTCCAAGGTTTTATAAATTCAATTTCCTAACTATATCGTCCCATTAACCTTTGTTTTTTTCTAGAGCTAGGCATAAAATTACGCTCCACTCGCGGAGTTTGCAGAATTTGATTACTCTGTGATCTGCGGAGAACGCAGAGGTACTGATAAACTCTGCAAACCACAAAACAGAGAAGAATTTCTTTTACATTGGCTCGCTTGTCACATCATTTTGCTGAAGCAGGGAGCACAACAAGACTTTACTGCCACTCGCCAACAGACAGGCAACCAACCCTCAGCAGCCATGAGGAGCTCATCCCCTAACCAGTAGTGTGCTAGGAGGCTCCTTTGAAGAGTGCTTGAGAAAGGGGGCAGGGGCTCCTACAAGTTCTCAGTAGTCCGGCTGTGGGGGACTTACTTGGCACAACAACAGGGGTTCTTGCCCAATGATCCTCGGACGCCAAGGGTAGTTTGTCTCCCAACCAGTAGTATGCCAGGAGGCCCCTGTGCAGAGTGGTTGAGAAAGTGGGTGACAATGGCATCTCAGCAATCCAACTGCGGGGTACTTGCTTGTCCCCGCAACAATAGGGGGTTCTTGGCCCCAACGACCCTCAACAGCCAAGGGGAGTTCATCTGACAACCAGTAGTATGCTAGGAGGCCCCTGCGCAGAGTGGTTGAGAAAGTGGGCGGGCCACCGATGACATCTCAGCAATCTGGTTGTGAGGGACTAACTTATCGCAATGATAGGGTTTCTTGGCCTCCATCGGCCCTCAGCAGCCAAGGGGAGTTCATCCAGTTGTACAAAAGAAGGTCCTGTTGCTGAGAAAGGGGATGGAGCCTCTGATGACATCTCAGCAATCTGTGCCCTGGAGCCCCGGCCATTATCAAATGGGGGAGATGAACAGAGCGGCCCACCTCCCCAGGCCGATGTCCACCTCGGGGACCCTACTTCCAGGGCTCAACCTTTTATTTTTTTTTTATTTAATGGAGGAGGGGGGCCATATGGGCCTATCCCCAGGCTGATTTCGGCCCCTGGGACCCCATCCCCTGAGGCCACCATTACCAAATGGGGCAGGGGGCAAGCAGCCCACCTCCTGGGGCTGATTTAGGCCCGGGGACCCCATTGCCAGGGCACAGTCATTACCAAATCAGGTGGCCATATGGACCCCCTCCTTGGGCCGATTTCAGCCTCGGGACCACATCCTATGGGGCTTGGCCATTCCCAAATGGGAAAGGGGACCCCATCTCTCAGGGCCCAGCCATGGTTCTATTGGTTCTTGCTATGTCATCCATTCTGCACTGGGACCACTCCGGTCCCCATGGTCCCTGCTGGCTCCTTCCCTCCTGCGGGAGCCAACATTGCTTTCACACACAGGTCGCTGCTAAACATGCAGCTCCCTGTATGTAAAAGCAATATGTCTGTTTCTTTGTTCACTTGACAGCAGGCAGAGAAAACAAATGAATGTTCCGCTTCCAGCAAGCTAGAGCATTTTCATTGCCCTGGATTGGTGAAAGCAGAGTGCTTGCTGTGAATTGGCAGGAGCACTTTAAGCTCCTGCTAAGCCACAGCAAACAGTTGTTCCGGCAGGGACACACTCCGGGACATAGCAGGAGCCGGCCCTGGAAGGTGGCGGCTCCAGGGCCATCCATGGGTCCACGAGGGGGCTTCTCCCAGCCCTCCATTCTAGTGCAAAGCCCCAGGTAGGTGGAAATCCCTGGGCCGTTTGGAGGGTTGTGAGCCTGCCCTTAAGTTCAATGAATTGCCCCAGTGAGGTGGCGTCCCTGGGGCTGCAGGGGTGCCACATGAGGCCCCCTTATTAATTTTATGTTTAGCCCCAGGGAGGTGGCATTCCCCTAGGCGCAGGCGGCCCCAGTGGTCCAGCCTGCATACATATTTTATAACTGCCCCGAGGAGGAGGTGGTCCTCAGGGAAGCAGGGTGGGTGCGCAAGCCACCTGCATTCTTTTATTAAACATTTGCCCTGGAGGGCGGGGGTGCCGCATGGGCATACATAAAATTCAATGCCCTTGTGAGGTGGCGATCCCCGGGCATTCATAAGCTCTTGGAGTGAGGCCCTGTGCATCCTCTCCTATTTTTATATTTTGCCTCCGAGACATGGCCCAGCCAAGGGTTATTTGAAAGCTAGCGAGAGAGCATGTGCAGTTTTATTGAAGAAAAAAATCCTGCCAATTTGCATTTTCATGGCTAGATTTCTTTTGTAAATACTATTTTGTCCTGCTGGGGCCCCAAGGGGGCTCCAAGACCAAGGCTTGGGGGTCAGGGTAATCCTCACCCACCTCCTTTTCAGCTTGGATGTTAACACTTGAGATATTTTATTATGACTATTCCGTCACACTGGGCACAAAGCAGCACTTTAATCATGTACGAGGATGTTATTGACTGCAGTTTTAAATCTTTTATGTTAGTTTATTATGATGTTTTTATATCTGGAAGCTGGGCAAGATTATCTTACCCTTGCTTGTTATCTATTGACAATGTATACTTTGATGGTTTGGATCAAACCGAACAAAGTTTATGTTAAACAAATGAATGAACTAACTGTATTTTATTACAATTCTTAAAAACTTCTGAACAGATTTACACCCAATAACAAAAAGCACAATCTGTGTACCAAAAGCTAGCTTTCTGTCAAATTTGGTGTATTTCCGTCCAGCGGTTCCGGCTGCAGGCGCGTCTAAAGGTCCTATTGGAATTAACATGGGAAAAAATATTTTTTTTTCCCACCCCTTTTTCTCGGGTCCAGCTTGACGGATCACCCTGAAACTTTCTATACACACAACAAGATTCACAGGGACACTTTCTGGGGAAATTTCACAAAATGACATCAAAGATATAGGCAAGTCAAAAACGCTTTTCTTATGGAACAATGATTCTATCTAAAACTACCTACTGATTACCACCAGTAGGTTATATAAATATATACACAGATATAAAGATCATAATTACAACCTACGCAAAGGTAAAAATAATCTTACCATTAGGTACTTTTTTGTTTGGGAGTCAACCCTTCAATGGTATTGCAATTTTGAAATTGGTCTAGAATGTCAAACGAATCTACATCAGGAATAGTATCACATGGGCCTGCGATTTAGTCTGCAAAAAATAAAAATAAAAACCTTAATTAAGCAAAACCAACTTACTAATAAAAAGGCTGTAAAAGTCACCAATGGTATTTCATACTAGACCTTTTCTAATACTATAATTGGAGTGGCACTGAGTCTGGACAACTCTGACCGGAGGTGTAGAGGTCCCTTGAAACTCTCCCTTTTTTTCAAATTGCTTCATTTAAAGTGGCACATTTGCCTAGATGAAATACCTGAGCGCAAACTATTCGAATTATTTGTTTCCAATATACATCAACAAGGCGGTTTAAACTGCCTTTAAAATACTTTTAACAAAGTTACATGTCTGACTGTCTACCAGCCCCTCTGGTCTTCACATAACCCTGAGCCATGTCTGGCACTATGAACGTATTTGGAAACTTAGTAATATCCTTAGTAAAAAGCAGCATCAAAAGCTTAGGTGTAAAACGCCTGTAAAATTCAGCATCAAAACAGGTTTGTCTGCAAAAGTCCAGTTTGGTTGCACCATGCTAAAACAGTGTAAAATTCTAAAACCCTAAGAAGTTTTATTTTAATACGTTTGTAGCCACCCCTCACAATGACTTTTCTCCTCTCACAAACACATATTCATGAAGCACAACCCAGGAAGACACTTTAAAAATCCCAAAGGCAGAATATCTTTAGAGCAATATTATTTTAAAACTTTGCATTTGAAAGCAGAAGGTGTGACATGAGCTGTCAGGCCTCGGCTGGTTTTCAAGTGAAATCATGATGCATTTGGTTGGCTACAGTTGTAAAAGTAGGTTGTTTGCATCCTTAATTAAGTATAAACAAGGGCTACCCAGCGTGAACACATTAAATAAAACAAGTTGCTCATTGCAACATCCAAACAAAACATACAGTGGTGACTCTGTTTTTTACTGCACGAAACTAAAAGCCCAGAGAACATGTAATATACATTGGAATTCATATATTATTTATAAACAGCATTAATATTTATGATCAAATTCACAAACAAAACCATAGATTTTTTTGCATGTTTCATGTACTGAAATGCTACATTATGCAACATGATGCTTAATTGAAACACAATAGGCATCTAGCAACTCATAAGACAGTTTGTCATACAAAACACAAAATACATTAATACATACAGTTCACTAATAAAACAATCATCAAGTAACCTTGTATATAAGTGTACAGTTCATGACCAAGTGACATCTGTAATTAAATAAAACACATGTAAACAATGCACAATACTATACATATTCATGGCAAGTCAATGGTTGTTTATTCAACCAATATAGACAATAAAAGCACATTAATTAAACATGTCACCTAAAATCAAAACAAATACATAATACCCATAAAAAACAGTATACATTCATTTCCATTTTTACGTGAATAGGCAAAATCTTAAAAATATTTGTGCAAGTGAAGAAAAAAAATTAAAAAGAAATACAAAGTCACTAAAGACAATATAACGTTCCGGCAGAGAGACCTCATAAAGAGTAGTCTTCCAGAAATGGAGACTCACGTATAAGGATGTAAAGATGCCTCATTGCATTACCAAGAACAAATTCATTTCTTAACAATACAAATGCCACAGTTAAATATGTATAGCTAGTGACCCATGCACACAAAACCAATATGTGGCTCTCTATTCCTTGATAGCTTTCTCCTAAGTCTAAGGGCTCCTGAAAGAAAACTTTCAACAAGTACAATAATGCAGGCCTTACTTGTACAAATTAATTGTTTCTTACCAACAGAGTGATATAGTTGTGCCTCAGGGTACAGTAAAAATCACAAAGAAGTAAAAAGTGCATGATATGCAATGCCCCTCGAGAGTGATACAATCTTCTAGTACATATTGATTCAGGGTGTGGACAGGGGTTGACCAAATTCACAGGATGCACATTATAGGTGCCACTGAGATAAGGTTAGATTTGTAACCCGCTCCAAGCTCCTCATGAATCGTCAAAGAGGGCATGCTATTGGAAACAGCGAGAAGTCTGCTAAAACATTTGTTGTTAACCACCTGCAGTTCTCTTACATCTTTGTACCCCCACACATCACACCCATATGTACCATGGGAATACATTTTTCTTTAAAAACCTTTAGCGGGGCAGGCACGGGTTTAGCAACTGATCTCTTGGCAAAATCCATTGTGGCACCCACTGCCGTCGCCAAGATATTCTTTTTAAGGGTTCTTTGAGTAACCCATGATTCTATGTCATCAAACAACACCGCCAAATTTGGGAAAGTAGAGACTTTGGTAAGTTCTGCCCCCTTAGAGAAAAACCTGCTCCAATAGCCTAACGGCTGCCAATCGTCATGCTATGAAATTTATTAAAATTGGAAGAAAGGTCTAAAGAGTCCATACATTCAATAAAAGCATATAAAGGGGTTTGAAGACAAATAGCAGTCCATGCTAGCAATATTGTATTGTCAGGGTTTTCGTCTCGTGATCCAGTTGCCACGTTTTGTGCCGGACCGGCCCGCCAGAGTGTGAGAGGGAGAGAGAGCGGGTGGCGTGGACGCCATGTTGCTGCGTTGCTGTGCCTTTGGTTTGGTGCTATTGACTCCCCCCCTACCCTTGCCTCCTAACTGGGGGTCACTGGCGACCCTTGCTGTCTTGCCGTCTTGTCAGTGTTCGCCGGTAAGCTGGGGAACTGACCCCAGAGTGCGCTCAGGGCCGACAGTAACCGAGTGGAGCTGGAGTGGAGCGGAGCTGAGCTGAGAGGTGCAGTGAGCGCGATTGAGTGCGTTGGAGTGCAGCTGCCGCTGAGAGCAGTGGCGGGGGTGAGCCGCAGGACATCCAGGCTACAGGCTACAGCCCCTCGGGGGCCTGTACGACCACGCAATCACTGTCTTTCCTCCCTTCGCGCCGACCCCTTACGACCTCTGCCACCACCACTTAGCCGTGTCAGAACAGCCCCGGAGCCCTTAAGTCTTTAAGTTATCAAGTCTTTGGCTGTGGTTTCGTCTGGCTCCCTGTGTTTCCCGGTGAGACTTCCAAACCTTCGAAATTCCCACAAGGGCCTTACGAAGTGGGTAGGAGAGTGAGATCAAGAAGTAGATACTTTTAGAGCCCTTGGGTGTCTCTTGGAGCATACACAGCTATGAGGTCGGGCAGGAAAAGGGGTCAGCCCATGACTAAGTCTAAGGTCAAGCAAAACGGAAACATCAAACCAGCTTGTGTGAGTTTGGATACGTCTTCAGATGAAGCAAGGACTTGCAGTGATCCAGCTCTTGAGGCTGGAGTCCACTATCCTTATTTTCGTCAACCAAAATCACTTCAAAATTTCAACTCCTAAAGGACCCACCTTCATCTATTTTTCATTTGGTTATAAAATGTTGGGCCTTCAGGATCCTCTACTTCCCCTATCTCCTCAGGGACTGTTAGCATCACTATCTTCGGGTCAGGCCCCGACATCACCAATATGCCTTTACCCATGGCTTGTTTGCCCGCATATGAACGGATTCCAACAAAAGGCACACTAGCAGCCCAGTCGCCCTGCAAAAAGAAGGCGATAGGGAGCAGTCCCCCTCCGGTTCATAGCCTCCCCTCAAGTCCACTACTGTCTCAATTACCCCATACAATCTGAAGGAAAGACTACCTTCGCTCAGCTTTACGACAAACAGTGGCAAGTATCCTAACCGAGAGCAAGAGGTTCTTAGCGGACCCAATTCAAATGATCTCTCAAAGACCACCTACATCTCCCCTCACCACCTGGATGCCTTCAAGACTAGCCAATTGCCTACAGAAGTAAATGTAGACGAAAAGAGCTTCTCTGAGTATCCGAAGGAGGCCGCAGAAACCGCACAGCATTCAGGGTGCGACGGCCCTGTTCACCTCACTTACTTGGGATCACAGGAATGGGCGGATTTAATTGCTTCTTACACCCTGGTCACCCCTGTTAAACAACCTATGTCCATAGTTAAAACTAACAAAAATCAGTGTGCTAATCAGGTCTTTGATCAGGAAGCAATTCTTTCTAACTCAACAATTCAACAAAGTCTTTCTGCCTTTTCTACATCCCCCGGTCCCTCAGGTCAATCTGTGATCCAATCTGGGACTCAAGCATCGAACGCTTCGAACACATGGGACATTCTCTTAAACACAATGCAACGAACCGTCAATACCCATCATTACCAGTCCGACAAAATGGACCCACAGCTGCCTTTACTTGATACCTTGGCCCTTTTTGTGGGGTGGATGGACGAGAAACTTGGCCAAATAAATCTTCTAATCGGCAGAGCTCAGCAGGAAGCAAAGCTGATCTGTAGTTGTGGCCCAATCATTGGCAAACTATCATCACTCCCAGAAATAGTATCCACTTTGATATAAGGCCTGCCAAAGGGCCCTCATAAAGGGGACTTTTACACCAATCCCTGCACAACAACAAATTTCGATCTTTCAAAAGGGGATCCCACCACAGCCAATACCGCTAAAAAAAATTGTACCGGCCCTGCCAGTGGGCTACTCGCCCAAATGTCCCCCCCCCCCACTTTCTGAGGATCAAAATTCAACTCAGAACGCTAAGCGTCGTCGTCAAAAAAGAAGGAAAGGTTGTAATCAAAAATTAACCTCAGATCCCACTGAGGTCTATCCCCTTTTTTTGGATTGAAACTAGACAGCAGTCACCAGAATCTGAACCTATTACAGCATCGGACACAGGCTCAGAACAAATATCTACTGAGTCCAACAAACCCGCACTTGGGAGGAACGTGGAGGCAACTAAAGAGGTTCTAACATTGGGGGCTGGCAGGGCCCAGTCCAGCAGCCAAACTGGCACCCAAAGTATTATGGACCCTAGTGGAATTAGTAAGGGGAAGGATGCCAGTCCCCCCCAGACAACCATCGTCAAATGAGTTAAGGGAGGCACCACTTACACATGGCCCCGACCAGGCACCGGAAGCTACGACCACTCTCCCCCCGTCTCAACCATTGGGCGAGGAATCCACGAAAACTAGACTCCTGGGTTTTCAGTTTCAACTATATCCCTATCCAAATGGTGATTCCAAAGCTCCCATAGTTTTCAAACCTCGAGAACTTCCTATCCTTGATGTCTCTACCGGATCTTCACAACAGTCCTTCACTAACAACAGAGGAATCCAACTGGGGGGCAAGTATCCAACAGTTCAGCCAGTAGACCAAACTAAGAACTCCACCATTATTCTTTTTACCCCATAATATGAATCAAAGGGTCCATTCGACATCTTGAATAGAGGGAATTTACTTTGACTTCTCGGCACTATACCAACCTTAAATGATCTATGCTCAGCTGACCTCCTCTCAGTAGTGTTGTGAACCATTTTAGGACACTATTGTAATTTTCTCGATTCATGCACCTATATAGGTATAAATCACCATAATTAATCAGAAGGAGGGATAAGGGATCGAGATCTCCGTTTCATTCCCCAAGGTTAGTTACTAAGTTATCAAAAAGGAAACGGACACTAGTTACACCTTATGGCCATTGGCATAAGGAATACAGGTCAGAGTAGCCTCAAAAAACTCTAAGTAATGGTTGGAAAAGGTGCGGTATATCTGATTCATCCGCCCCACATTAGAGTTGTGGCAGTTATCATAGGCTACTCCGAAGTAGTGAATTTGCCGGCCTCACCCGAGGCGCCTCTGGTCTAGGGTGCAGTGTCCAGAGAATTCAAGGTGAAATAAGGGAAGTGTAAAGAAAACTGTGCAAAAAAGGAAAAAATAGTTAAAAATGGCAAACGACCCAGAAGTTCTTTAATGAGGGTTAGTTTATACCACATTAAAAAATGGTGATACGATTTTTAGACCGAGTTATTGGGTCCAATAGTATAATTAATAAGGTACGTCGACATGTTTCAGCTCCTTGGGCCTGGAGGGGTCTATGGAGCTTTCGTCAGGACTAACAACAAATAAAATTGTACTTACACAATTTGTGCAGTGGTATTACACATATAGGTACTCTTATTTTGGTTATATGATTCGGGTATTTTCCTCCAAAATCTGCAATGAGATGAGATAATGTACACAGATTGCACACACCCACACACCTTACTTATCTTCTTATAACGTATCATTAATCATGATCTAGTCTGGTTAAACGACATTTTCCTTCTACCAAAACATTTTTGCTTTTCTTATATAAAAGGCAATACACATGGGAAGTAGAAATGCTGATATTGTTAAGGCTTAAAAGATACTGGTCTGCGGCGCAGGTTTGGATTTCATTTACAAACGTTCAGAATTGAGTGGCTAGTAGGTCTCATATTGCACAAAGCCATACACAACATTACAGGGATCAGGCGCCTGTGATATTCATTTTGTTTACATAAACTTTAAGACGCGCTGAACAATTTAGATTATGTAGCTTAGTCAAGTGTTAAAATGCAGTTGGAAAGAAAGAGAGAAAGAAATTTGTTCCACAGTCGCTCGTTCAGATTAAATACATCCGAGCGTTTTTTACAAATATGCTCCGGCGTTTGTTAAAGTGGGAGGTCGAAAGGTGCTGGCAAACATATTTAGCTTTTCAACAATAAGTGTTAAGTAGGGATATGCAGCAAAAGTTAATCGCCTACCTGAAACCAAGAGCACTCCTGCTTCGCCAGGGTCTCGCTTGCAGGGTCAAGCACAGAGCTGTTTGCAAATCACCATATCCTTAATAGGCATAGAAATCATAACCATATTTAGGCATAGCTCATGCAGTCCAAATACGGCAGCGCTACTTCCACTAGTTTCGGAAATCTACAACGATTTCTTGGAAAACTCGGCAGGTAGGGACTTTCCCTAGCTCGAGAACTTACTTGTCCAAGAACTCATGGAGTTTTCAAAGAACCGAGAGTCTTTAATGACGTTAATATGTCCACCTTTACGTCAAACTCGGCACCTTCACGGTATAAATATGCCCACACTCGCCCAAGCAAACACACGGTGGTTTGGAGCAGTTCGACTATCTACTTGCCCGACGCGCCCTGATATAGCAAGTGCCGAAGAAAGCCGACCCTCCAGCAGACGCACTGAGAGAGACGCTGTCTTTTCTCCTGCCGAGAAATCCAGCTCCAGTGTTTCCAAGCTACCCTTGTGGGTTGTTGGGAAATCGAATCCCGAGACTGACCTTCTCCATTCTAAACTAAGGTACGGAGCTGATTAGACCCTTAGAGAAATCTTGAGCAGATTCTTGGCAAAAGAATACTACATTTATGCTACACCTCACTTACTTCCTCCCTCGTACTAAGCTTAGGTTAGGTACACCCGGGGTAGGCGTATTTTAGAAGCACCAGTTGAGTACTTTTAGCCTCTGTTATTTATGTATGTATTTATATATGGTTTAGGAATCATACAATGCTCTTACAGTATTATTTTATTCTACTATTTATACTGTACGCATTATATTTTACAAGCAGTTTTACTATTGTAGCAGTTCATTTCTTATGCTTGAGAAAGAAGACTGTTCAATAAATCCTTTTATTGAAAACGCCCGTCTTTCTACTTTCTCTGCACCTCTAGTGAAACGAAGCATGCACGATTGACTGAGTGAAATATCTATCTATTGTTTCCACGACTCTGAAGATACGTTTTATCTTGGGGAAACAAAGTTGTCATGTTTATGCGGTTGTCCGAGACTAATCCCTTCTTGTGAATTCTAGAAAGTTTCTAGTGACCTCTGAGCTAGCTGGCACACACAATTAAGTCTAGTATATTCGATAGAGACCTAGTCGACCTCAGTCCTACGTCTAATCTATAGGATATATTATTACAATGCGCAGAGCCTATTGGGAATATAGGAACTACACCACAGTAGAATTCATAAAATGCGACAAAACACAAGATTCGGAAGCCACAAAAGCAATCTGGAGGTCATCTGAAATTGCAAACAAAATCCTGGAGGAGCAGACAACCCTCAAAGCATGGGGGATTCAATCTGTCCTACACCACAACACAGTATACCCGTTCCCCCTGCTTGAGAGACCATGAGATGGACCAACCCGAAAAAGCTCCAAGACCACATCATTGCTTAGGGGTGCCCAGGGACGATCACCACCAAAAACTCAGGCGTTGAATATCCAAAAGAGCATAACAGCTTCTTATTCAGACAACCCAGATTACCTCCGGACCTTTAGAACGATTAATACCTTTAGTTACCCACAATGACAGGGCAACCTAATGAGGGCTGGTGTGAACTTGGACGTTCCACTATTGAAACTATGCTCATGGAACATAAATGAGCAGAACAACAAGGCTGTAGACACCAAATTCCTTCAATACGCAAAATCATTTGACATCATCCTATTGCAGGAAACATGGCTAGAGGAGCCTGTGCAAATAGAAGGCTATATTTATTTTCATTCTCCAGCTATAAGGAAAAGTAAATATGGTCGGCTAGCGGGTGGTCTAGCTACCTACATCAAAATCACAAAAATTCATAGTGCTCAGGAACTAACTTCTCACTCACCAGCTATAAACACTATCAAGATCAGATTAAATCTTAGTGGGAAAAAAGAAGAGGTCCTGTTGACTAACATTTACATTAACCCAATAAAGAAAAAACAGGAGTTGAAATCTCTAATGGACTATTTGCATCAATTAATGACTATGCACATCCCCTCTAATTTCATTCTGTCTGGGGATTTTAATCAATACATTCTAGGCTCCTCTTCAAACAAGGATATTCAGGCCCAGTCTTTCTATTGGAACGTTCTAACCCAATCCCTTAGTGGCCAGGGAAAAACTCCCAAGATGGGTAAAGAGCTGTTAGAAGATCTGGAGCATATCGGCCTGAGAGCTCTAAATGAAAGATTTGATGACAATTCACCATCTGCCGCTTCATTCCACTCAGTCAACGCGACTTCCACAATAGACTATATGCCAGTGTCCCTTCCATTTTTTCATTATATAATATACTAGGCTTTTGCCTAGGAGACAAAGGGGACAGTGACCATCGGCCTCAGGAAGTTTTCATTCTTGCCTCTTCAGACTTAACTCCCCTCAATCCAACAGGATCACATGCATGTCACACTATAAATCTCAAAAGAATTAAGCCTTCTGTTGTAAATACCAAGGAGGTACTTCAGGCAGCAAAACAACAACTAAACAGCCTAAACTATCCCATGGGTAACCCAATCACTTCATGGGAAACTTTCACGGCTGCATTTGCAAATTCATACTCAGCTACAGTACGGCACCTCCCGTCTTATTGCCCTACCGTTACAGAGAAGATTTCAAGCGTCCAGAAATCGGCCCTGAAACACCACAAGAAAGCCATAAATAAATTATTAAGGCTGCTGAGAACATGCCCAGGGGGATATGGTCTTCTCCAACAGCTTTGTAAGCGCAAGGCGGATCTTAAAAAATGTATGTGGGAGATCAAAAGATGCAATAAAGATGACTTTTGGGCTAAACTTCATCACGACTCCAAAGGAAACAATAGTGCCCGATTTTGGTCCACATTGAATACATTTTTAAACCCTAAACACGGTGGATTAACATCACATATAACAGATCATTCCTGGGAATCTTTCCTAAATACCCACGTCAACCAACAGGTTGTCGGAACAAAACATGCTCCAAGACGTCCAGACGGCCTATCCGTTGCAAATAGTAAATTCAAAGGAAGACGCAGCAATTGAAATCAACGCTGTTATGATCAGGGAACTCATTTCTAAAGGGAGGAAAGATGGAGCACCAGGGCCAATTGGAATTCCACCAGCCCTATTCAAATATGACCCGGAATACTGGTCAGAATCTCTGACTCCCCTCTTCACCTCGGTCAGACAGTCCGGGTGCATGCCAATCTCATGGAAGGGTTCTATCATATCACCAATTTATAAAGCCGGGGTAGAACCCTACCAAAAAATTACCGCCTGATCACCTTATTAGATGTTGAGGCCAAATACTTTGCGGGGCTTCTATTGATACAGCTACGCGAATGGGCCACTATTACATAATTCCGCCCAGCCAAACAGGATTTTGCAGAGATGTCTGAACCACAACAAACCTCCTAGCAATATCACTACTTATTGACAAAGCAAAATTGACTAGACAAACTCTTCACTTCTGCTTTGTGGATTTCAAAGCGGCTTTCAACAACGTTAATCGAGCTAATCTTTGGAGGAAATTGGCTCTTTGGGGGATCCCTGCACCCCTTTTAAACCTGCATTCCAACACGTTGGTTCAAGTGAAGCTTGGAAATGATACCCATCTCTCGAGACGTATATCAACAACAAAAGGCCTCAAGCAGGGGTGTGTTCTGCACCAACCCTTTTTAATTTATATACAGCCGACCTGCCACCAGCTCTAGAAGCCTGCAACTCGCACGCCTGTCGATTAGGGGGTCAAAACGTGTCTAGCATTTCCTATACAGATGATGTGGTCCTAGTTATTTACACCAAAGTAGGACTATAACATCTCATTAATACGCTGCATGGATATGCTGTGGAGAACCTTCTCAAAGTCAACATTGATAAAACCAAAATACTGTCAATAACCGGGAATAAAAAGTCCCATTCTTGGTTCCTTGGAACAAGGGCAATTGCAAATTGCTCCGAATATAAATAACCTGGCGTCATAGTTGACAGGGGAGGCCGTTTTTCAAACTATCTTGAGGCCATTAAGTGAAAAGGCATGCTGATTGCGACAACACTTAGACAACTCAAAACCAAACTGACCGGTCCTACCTTTCTGCCATTACTTCGTGTTGCCCAAATCAAAATTCAGTCATCAGTCACCTACGGCAGGGAAGCACTAAGAGGTACAGATGCGAAACTGCTGGACACTATAATTTCAAAAGCATACAGAGTCCTCCTAAATTTACCATCCTATACCTCACAAGCCCATATCCGGTTAGAATTCGGACTAACAAAACAACTGCTCGCAAGGCGAGGATCGTATATTAAGTGCTGGTACAAAATAAGGAATTCACCAGAGAACACACTGAACCACCAGCTTTGGCAAGATTTGCGTAGTAGTTCCATCGTACCGGCAAAAAAATACTTAGAGGAGTCATTGGCTATTACAGGATTAAAAGAACTATGGGAAATCTCACTACCGCAAGTACAATTTAAGCATGCAGTAAACAAGTGCATAAAGAGACTTTCTTTTATAGAGGAAAGGCCACCTTTGCCCATAGGTGCCTCGCCTGGATGATTCTGAGCACCTATAAATCACCCAGGCTACAGGCTTACTTTGGACTGGGGTATTGCAGGAAATCAAAAGAAGCCTTACTAAAATATAGGCTAGGAATCCTACCTGCCATACCCCACCTACAACCAGGGCTGACAAGGAACTGCGGGACAACATGTAGGTTATGTGGTGTAGGGAAAGAAGATATTGAACATTTGCTATGCTCCTGCACAAAGCTAAAAGAGGAAAGAGTAGCCCTCTTACCTCTTAAAAACCCCTTTTAACGAATATAGTACACGGTGACAGGCAGTCCTTGCATGCTTTGACCCAAGACTTCCGCTATTAAATGGAAAGTTTGTAAAAAAAATTAAATCAGTGGTGCTCAAACAGTATACGTACACGGTGACAGGCAGTCCTTGCATGCTTTGACCCAAGACTTCCGCTATTAAATGGAAAGTTTGTAAAAAAAATTAAATCAGTGGTGCTCAAACAAGCCAACAGAGATGTTGGCGGTTCAGGAAAATAAGGAATTATGGACAATCCTCAAACTTTTATTTTACAATGACTGCATTTTTAACAAATTAAGATTTCATCAATTTTTCTCTTAAATTTTTTTTCGTGATGAAATGTGTTTCCTAATGTACTTTTGTAATGGTTTTAATTAATCAGAAACAATAAACGTACTTACTGTCAGCGTATGGTAAGGCAGGAATGAATTTAGTGCCCACCGTAGGGATGTTTCTACAAAAAGTACTGACAATACATCCCCCAGCTTGTTAATGTAGTGGTTGAACAAAAGGGGGGTCAGAATGTACCTCTGCCTTACCCGTCTCTTGACCCTCCAGGAATCAGACAAAGTACCATTGTCATTATACCTCACTGAGGCTGTAAGTTTAGAGTGGGAGGTATGTAAAAAGGCCTCCAGATCGGTGTCCACTCAAAAGTCCAGGAGGATAGGACATAGCTTGGATCTATTGACACGGTCAAACGCTGAGGTTAAGTCCATAAAGGCCATGTGCAGGCAGCCCCTCTTATCCATAGTATATTTTCCCACAATCAGGTGTAGATTAATACACCGATCCAGTGTCCCTCTACCCTGCCTAAAACTGTATTGCAGCTCTGAGATTAAAAGTATCAATCAAGGAGGCTAGGTGCTCCAGGACAACCTGTCCGATGATTTTTGCAGCACAGTCTAGAAGGGAAATGGGAAAAAAACATGCTAGATTGTCCCTCGACCCTTGTTTGAAAACTGTTTTTTTTTTTATGAAGTGGAAAATGTGCACAATTTCAAAAGGAAAATAAGTTGTGGTTGTAATTTGGTCTTCAAGGTGCTGTCAGGTTACTCATTCATTACAAATGGGGGTGAGGTCGAACACTACTCACACACCAGCAGGATCGCCCCTAAGGACTGTGGTAAGTGTAGTTCGTGTTCCGCGATGCATCTTCTTTCGATTCTCTGCTATCTTCGCTATCTTCGCCATCCCTGGACACGTGTTTCGGGGTATTTACCCCTCATCAGCAGGGATTAGGCCGTGTTCTGGGGTAGCCAGTGGCTGCCAAATATTGCCAGGTTTAGTAGCACTCAGGCGCGCAGGTGCGGGGTCCCAGGCTCGTCAGCCAACTGCTCAAGGGAACTTTAACATCACAAATGGGGGTGGGGTCACACACTACTCACACACCAGCGGGATCGCCCCTAAGGACTGTGGTAAGTGGAGTTCGTGTTCCCTGATGCATCTTCTTTTGATTCTCTGCTATCTTCGCTATCTTTGCCATCCCTGGACACGTGTTTCGGGGTATTTACCCCTCATAAGCAGGGATTAGGCCGTGTTCTGGGGTTGCCGGTGGCTGCCAAATATTGCAAGGTTTAGTACCACTCAGGCACGCAGGTGCGGGGTCCCTGGCTCGTCAGCCAACTGCTCAAGGGAGCTTCAACATTACAAATGGGGGTGGGGTCGCACACTACTCACACACCAGCGGAATCACCCCTAAGGACTGTGGTAAGTGTTGTTCGTGTTCCGCGATGCATCTTCTTTCGATTCTCTGCTATCTTCGCTATCTTTGCCATCCCTGGACACGTGTTTTGGGGTATTTACCCCTCATCAGCAGGGATTAGGCCGTGTTCTGTGGTTGCCGGTGGCTGCCAAATATTGCCAGGTTTAGTACCACTCAGGCGCGCAGGTGCGGGGTCCCAGGCTCGTCAGTCAACTGCTCAAGGGAGCTTTAACATTACAAATGGGGGTGGGGTCGCACACTACTCACAAACCAGCGGGATCGCCCCTAAGGACTGTGGTAAGTGTAGTTTGTGTTCCGCGATGCATCTTCTTTCGATTCTCTGCTATCTTCGCTATCTTCGTCATCCCTGGACACGTGTTTTGGGGTATTTACCCCTCATCAGCAGGGATTACGCCGTGTTCTGGCATTGCCGGTGGCTGCCAAATATTGCCAGGTTTAGTACAACTAAGGCGCGCAGGTGCAGGGGTCCCAGGTTCGCCACCGGCAACCCCAGAACACGGCCTAATCCCTGCTGATGAGGGGTAAATACCCCGAAACACGTGTCCAGGGATGGCGAAGATAGCGATAGCGAACTACACTCACCACAGTTCTTAGGGGCGATCCCGCTGGTGTGTGAGTAGTGTGCGACCCCACCCCCAATTGTAAGGTTACTCATTCACTTTGGGTAGAATGCCAACATTGTCTTACAAGTGTAGATATAAGTATGCCAGTTCTAATGGGCAAACGTTGACACTAATCTAAAGCAACTTTACACGCTCATTGGCATGCTGGCCATCGAAGTGTAAGTCCCCACAGGGTGTCTTGATGTCGTATAATGAAAGCCCCCACAGGGTTTTCAGAAACTGTACTGAAAAACACAGTGAAGAGCCCCAATGAGAGTTGGATCCTAAGAGAAATCTCACCACACTGCAACCTCATCCATTCTATTATCGTGTCTGCATCTTAATTTGTAAATGAATGTGTGCCGATGCGTAAAGCTCTTCTAAGGAGCAGAGCTTTGGGCATGTTGGTGCTCTGAATATGAAAGCTGTTTAGTCTTAGATCCACCTCAGGCCTCTTTAATCCACAACCACACATTCTCTCCCCCTTTATCTTATTCGTGCAGGTCCCGGTTTCTCCCTTTGTGATGGTTTTTCCGTCTTTCTCTTCCTCCATCTTCTGCTTTCTTCGATTTCCCACTCTTAATCTCCATAAATATTTGGTGTGAAAAAATAAGCGCCAGTCCCCAAAAAATGGGTGCTGATGGCCCCCACCGGCTCAAATTAGGCACTGCTGAATAGATAGGAACTACTGAGATGTTGCGTCTGTTACTAGCTGAACTCAGCCTCTCCTTTAGTTTCACAATCAAGACAGATGTGTCCCATGTTTTCTTTCAAAACTGCCATCTCTTTTAAAGGGCGAGGAATAAGAAGCCTTATCTAATTGTCTGTAGGTTTGTCGTGATTAGAAAGGAAAAGTGCTTCTCCAATTCTGTGTCTTTTTGTGCTCTCAAATAAATGTAGTCCAACAGTGAGCATATATTTTCAGTGAGTAGCAGTAGGTAAGAATCTGGGTGGGTGTGCTAGCATATGGCTGACATGTGCCTCGCTCGTACCCCAAAGTGTCTGATCGGATATCACAGAATTTTAGTTGTCTACTAAAAAGACTACAAAGCATTGACATGAATTATTTTTCCTCCACCCTTCTAAATCTTAAAGCCTACATACACCAGCACTTTGTAGGATGGGCGAATAGGCTCTCTGGTCAGACACAAGACACCAGAAACCTGTCTGCTCCCATTTGATGTGCTTCAGCCAAACTGGCACTGAAGAGGAAATACATCTATCAGAAAGGAGGGGTGTAGTGTGAGGGGAGGCACACTAGTGATGGGGAGCGTAAATGGAGAGGGGACAATTGAAGGTATAGAAGATTAGGCATCTGGGTAAAAGAAAGAGCAACATTATCAAAATGTAACTATGGAACTAGATATTAGTTATAATCCCGATTTTTTAAGAAATATCCGAAAACACCCATTGAATTGGAAATAAGCTATAACTTTTAACAAGTGACCTACTCGCGCAAGGCATGACACCCCGCTAAAAATCTAATATAATGTGACACATCAGCTGCATCTGGGACCACTTGAAGAGCAAACAGCAGGAGGAACTCTGACATTCTTAATACAATTATGACATTTCAAAGTGCATTCTGAAAATTGCATGCGGAGAAGATAGTGAGCGATTAAATGATTAAATGTCTAGAGTTTGCTCTACATTGACAATCAACCTTTGTAGAGATTGACCTACTGTCAAATAGTTGTGTATAAATATAGCATTCGAAAGTACAGTCTGCCTGCATTAATAGTTTATTGCCAGAGTACAACCATTAGTCTGATATAATTGAAGGGGCCTTCTTCAGGACTTTGGAGGGAGGCTTAACTTGTATCTGTCCTGGGCGGCTTTCCTGTTTGATTGTCTTGAAATGCCCAACATCCTTGTAACAAATTCAAGACATTCAGTGAGAGAAAAGTCAGTCTTCATTTTTCCCCTATCCTGTGGCATCTCTCTGATAAGTAGTATAATCATTTTCAGAATGTTCATGTGGTCTGGCGGTGTTGGTCTTTGTACCATCCAAGGTTTCCAGGAAACTACCTAGATCATTTGGGTCATAAAACTAATTTTCTCCATTCTTTCAATTTGCTGTAATCAACATATTAGCAGGTTCTAACAGGCTTTGAACATATTTATTTATTTATTTATTTTGAAAGTTTTATATAGCGCGGACAAGATCTTTGCAGATATCAGAGCGCTTTACAAAAACAGGGGGTAAAGAAACAAGGGGGTGATTAACAGACTTTTGAGCAAAGAATAGTTGTAGGTACAAGATGAGTAGCAATATAGGGTAGGTACATGGGGGGCATAATAATCAACAAAAACCAATGATACAAATCGACAATCAGACAAAACAATAGTGCAGATAGGTGCAGAGTCTCAAATAGATCCAAAGTACAAGTTCAGGTGAATTTAGTCATGAGGACAGCTTTTACTTCTTTCTTAAAGAATGTAGTGGAGGAGATAAGTCTGGTTTCTGGAGGTAGTGAGTTCCAGATCCTGGGTGCCATTCCTGAAAAGGAGCGTTTATATGTTTTTTCTTCCGGAATCTACGAGGTTTCAGAAGAAGATTCTTTGTGCTTCTAGTGGTTCTTGTGCCACCAGATATTGTCAGCTTCTGAGTGAGGTAGCTGGGTGAGTTGTTGGGTACAGCTCTGTGCGTCATGCAGGCAATTTTCAGATGTATTCTGGCTTCAAGAGGTAGCCGTTCAAGGATTTAAGGTCAGGGGAAATATGTGAGTGTTTTTCTGATCCAGGGATGAGTCTTGCTGCAGCGTTCAAAGAGGCTCTCAGGGGTGCAGTTGTAGTTAGAGGGAGTCCACAAAGGGCGACGCTACCGTAGTCTATGCGAGGAATGACTAGGGCTTGTACTGCAGTTTGGAAGTCCTTGGCTGGTAGGAAGGGTTTAAGTTTCCTCAGGGTATTGTTTGAAAGTTTGCTCCCTTAGTTGCCTTGCTGATATGCTGCTGCATGTTGAGGTTGGCGTCAAGTGTAATGCCTAGGGATTTCGCTGAGTCCACGATGGTAGGTTGGACATTGAGTGCAGTTAGGTGCTTAAGCCAAGTTTGAGTGGTGGAGATATTCGAGGGAGGTGAGATCAGAAGGAACTCAGTTTTCAGAGTATTGAGTTTGAGGTGATTATCGGCAAGCCATGATTGGGTGTTTCTGAGCGTTGAGTTCAGAAGTTTGATGTCTTTGGGGGATTGTACTTTGAGATATAGTTGGGTGGCGTACATGTGAAAGTGTACATTAGATGCTTGTAACAAGGTGGTGAGAGGTTCCATGACCAGATTGAACAATGTTGGGGATAGAGAAGATCCTTGTGGGACGCCTAATGTTACAGGCACTGGTGGGGACATCAAGTTGTTGCTCTTGAATTTCTGAGACCTGTTATGCAGAAAGGAGGTGAACCATTTGAGAACAGTCCCAGATAGACCCATTCTGGTGTGTAACAGCTCAAGTAAGTTCTCGTGTTTGACAGTGTCAAATGCTGAGGAGAGGTCAAGAAGGATGAGCAGTGGGTGGCGGTAAATAGGAAATTCTTTCTCTTTATGGTGTTATTTTGAGAGAAATCCATTGAGATAAATACCTTATTGAAATACATGAGTGAATCAACATATTCTTGGTCTCTTTTAATAGCTGCCTGGCATATTAATATTGCAAAAGGCAAGTGATGATTGGTCAAAATCTCCTGATATAGGAGCATGTTTAGGATGAGTTGTATGCACTCTTTGATATTCCAATTGGACCACAAAAGACTGTTTAAGGAGAGTCAGCATGAAGGAACTCAGAAAGAGCATTACATTGTTACACTGGTCAGATATGGGCACACCCATGTATGTGTTTTTTTTCCTCCTGTCTACTAAATCCAGTACTTTTGCTTGAAGCATCCACATGGCATGACCCAAGTCCGGTGCCTGTTCTAAATGGCCAAATGTTCATAATTGCAAGAATACACCTTTATGAACAGCCCAATATTGTTTAGAATTTGATGATGTCTGGGCAAATTAATTTGACCTTTGTCCTTCCTTGTAGAAATGGAATGGATACCTTTCTGCATGTAAGTTCCTTCATGAGGATATTTAGAGTTATGTCTGCACTACCTTGCTTATTTGATGGCATATGCCCTTCTGGCTTTTACCAGTAAATGCTTCTATAAAGAGAAACATCCTTGAAGGATTCTGGTGAGAAATCTGCATCTGTTCTTTCCAGTAGTCCACGATTAAGTGATGTTATACAGGAGAGGAAATGGAAATATGAGGCAGGAGTCACAGATTGTTGGGCAGGTATGCACCAAATTTACTGCCCAATGTCACTAATGTGGGGAAGTGAAGAGACATAAAATTAGAGACCGGGAAGAAATTAGCCGGAAGGTGCAACTCAGAGTAGTGTATGGGTTCAATATAGATGACATAATTAAGCCCTCAATATCCTCACTTAAAATGACTAGTTCACATGCAGTACATTTGAACAGCTCTATTACAATGAGCTAACTATCTTGTAAAAACATTTTGCCATACTCATCAGTGCTGGGGCACTCTTCTTTAGGCCCAGGCAGTAAACTCTGTTCCACTGGCAGAGTTGCGGAATTCGAGAAATCTACACAAAAGCGGAGTTCCTGACTTCCACCATTCAGGCCCAAAGAGGAGGGTTCTTTTCGGTTCATGTGCTCAACTTTCGTTTTGGCTCTCAACCGTAAGCGCCAAGAGTCTTGGGACACCTGTGAGCACACTCGAGACTTCTTGCACCATTAGCGAGCTCCTCCAAGACTTTGCGTTCACTCGCATGGTTTGCGGCTTGCGACGGCGCCAATCTAGCATTCTTAGTTCCAATTGCATCTGAGAGGCATTTGGAGTGTATTTTCTTCCCAAACTGACTGTTTTTGTGTAAGAAGCCTTTTTTAAACCTTGTGTTTTCAAACCCGAAGGAAGTGCCCCAGAGACTCCAACCTCCTGTTCCTGTCTAGCAGGCTCCTCCCAGTGCTTTCTCCCTCTCCTGGTCACTTTTTATTGGTATTTGGAGTCAGATGGATCACTCTCCTTGTCTGCTGCATATATACCATTGGATAGTAAGTTGAAAAACGAGTGTGTTTGTATAATAAAGAGCACACACCTGGATTTATTTGTACTTTTATTTGATTTTATAACTGTATTGTGTTGGGTGGCCTGCAGTTTGAGTAGGGGTCTTGTTATATTTTTTGCATTTACATTTTCTTCTTTTGCAAAGGAACAATGTTGCACAGTTCAGTAGATTTCTCCATGTTTGTTAAAATATGCAATATTTATTTATATTACTATGTGATCTAGTGTGCCAACGGACCATGCAGCCAGTAGGCCTTAGACTAATCATGGGTGCAGGAAACAAGTGTTTTTGTGGTGTCTGTAAACATTATTCTTTTTTTTCAAATAGAATTTTTGTAATTTTAATTTTTCCAAACATCTGGCACCAACCCCATGTCTGCTATGGGTACACTGTACAATGGCATTCATTGTCTTAGAATTAGTTAATTGTCACCTGCACCTCCCCGAGTGCCACATCCCAACTTGATGCACATAAAGCAAACAGTTGTTGTTGTTGGTCTTTCTGATCCTTCTTGAGTGTACTATACACCATAAAAGGTTATGTTGGTGGGGTTTTATGAATGGATAGTTAGACTGTATTGCTAATTATTTAAAATAAGTTATGTAACCACACTAAATGATATTGTTTATTTGTACTAATTGAACTACAACAAGGCCATGTTTCACTGATGTTCTTCTTGCTTGTTTTCTTTTTGGTGCACAAGAGAAGATACATCACCCCCAGTACTGCCAAGCAGAAGGCTTGTGCACAACGTGATGCATGAATGACTACGCAACAAAGGCATCTCTGCAGTTCATGAAGCTAAGTGCCACTGCCAACTGGCAGCTTCAAAATGGCCCCCAAAGAAAGGTGCTTTCAAGAAAGTGGCCAGTGGGAAAGAGAAAAAGCGGCTTTCCACCACTGGCATGCCGCCCACAACCTTTTTCTGCAAAGTTCTGCCTACTGCACCAGCCTCCGGTGAGAAAGATGGGAGCAGCACTCCTCAGCCTAAGCCCAGGACCATGTCTGTCAGTGAGGCAGCCAGTGCAATCATGTTGATGCCGATGAGTAGTGATGTTGAATTGGACTTGTCCTTTTTGCAAAGTATAGAGCAAAATGGACAGCAGCCACCTCCAGCAATAGTTAATTAGCCTGATATTTGGAGTAGACCCGGAGGTTGAGTTTCCTTCCGAGCAAGAAGATGAACCTCCTCTTTTAGAATCATTGGCTCCCAAATCCTCAGCAAGGAAATGAAAGGGTGCTACTGCACCATCTTCTCCAAGCACCACTTCTGATGATGATGATAGGGCCTTGGAGTGGGCCCCGACAGAGTCTAGGTGACAACAGGAGTGACAAGGGAAAAGAAAAGTTCCAGAAAGACTTAGACTTTTGGAAGGTGATGAGGAGGGGGATGATGATGATGAGGTTGTCATGGAGGAAGGTGACATAGAGGAGTCTGACATTGCTATTCAAGCTGCTCCGAGGGATGTGGCACAGGTAGCGCCCCCTCCAACTCTCATATTTGCAAAGCCCTAGCTGAGACCTGCACCAACCCCTGCCTCAAGAGAGGCGATTGATGACACACCCACCTACCTCCAGTTCTTCTTCAGGCATTGGCATTGGCACAATAAAAAAGTGTTCCTCCCCAGTTTGGGACTTTTTACAGTTAGGAAAGAGAGGAGCACATTGTAGTATGCACCATTTGCCACATGATTGTTCGTTGAGGTTAGCCGGGTACACATATGGTACTGGCGGTTGGATGACCCAGTGGAAAAACACTACACAATCAAGTGTGAGGAGCACCTTAAAAAATTCCTGAATGTGGTCTTGGTAGTAAGGAGAGCCGTAAAGCATTTGCTGCAAGGACAAAAATTTGAATGCCGGACCTCTTCCCTTTTTCTTTTAGGAAACAGTGGGATTCTCAGAATTTGTCACAGCCATCTGCCCAATGTAAGGTACCATATAGGACCTATTTTGCCAGAGTTGCTGTTCCAGCTCTGCATCACGAAGTGCTGCAGTTGGTTGGACAAGCTTTGAAGCAAAATATTGTTCACACCATCCACCTGACAACAGACATGTGAACCAGTTGTCAGGTGACTGATTCCATGTACATCACTGCACACTGGATCTCTTTTGTGGGGGTAAAGCAAAATATATCTTCCGTTCTTGACCCTATAGAAAGTTTTAAGAGCATTTGGAATTCATGGAGAAATCACATTCAACTGTAAACATCTTCGAGGAATTTAGCACCAAAGTGAGTGAATGGCTATGATACAGAGGTCTTAGAGTTGGATTTGCTGCCATGGATAATGGCAGTAACATAGTCCAGGCTATGTCAGACAGAGGCTAATATTGGGTCCTGTGTTTGGCACATTGCATTAACCTGATGGTGCAAGACTTCTCTAAAAAGGAAGACATAGTCAGCAACATACTGACTTCCTGCAGTAGAATTTGCCCACATTTCAACCATTCTTGTAAAGCCCGGAAGCAGTTGTGGATTATTTAGCATAATTATAGAGAACCAGTTAAAGCCCTGATACAGGAGTTAACAATATGTTGGAATTCGACCTTTTACATGTTGCACCGTCTGTTTGATCAGTACAAACAGATCAATGATTGTCATTCAAATAGGAGGGGATGCAGTTGGGAAAGCTATGACCATGGAGGCGGACAAATGGGGCCTATTCAAATGACTAACACAGATGCCTCTCCCTTTTGAGGTTGTCACATGGGAAGTTAGCAAGGAGGAAACTATGATGGGTGTTGGACTTGGTCCTTTTGGCAGGTTCACCCCAAATCGTTTTGCCTAAAGTTCTGATATGGTTGGTGGTTTTAGGCCTCTGGGCACTTTAGCACTGTGGTCCAGTGTAAAGTGCATGCGCTCTCTGTGTGCTTTTGGTAACGTTGGCCAGCCCTCCCATAAGAATGCATTGGGGATTCCCTGACTAAGTGTGTCAGTGGTAATTCCTGAACGGGAGGAGCTGTGTGGTCAAATTTAGTATGTATGTAATTGTAAGAATAAATGCAGCGCAATGGTGTGCACAGATTTATTATGACTATGGGGGAAATGCCACTTTTAGAAGTTGGTATTTCTGTGTGCCATGTGTCTGCCTGCTGATGTGAATTGCATGTCTGGCTTGTGAGGGACAGGGGCTGGGAGGTGTGTGTGGCACCAGGAGGGGCCGGGTGAGTCAGCGATGGGTTGAATAGAACATCTGTGCAGGGGGTAGTGGGAGGATTAATCCCCTGATTCCGAATAGGAGTGCACCTGGTCTGTACACTGCTTGCTCCGCCCCCTGTGATGTGTCTGATCACCTAGCCCCCACCTGACAAAGGGGAAGAGAAGCTTGCAAAACAAAGTGCTCCAAATCCCCCCGAACCAGTTGCATCTGGTTCCCCCCATGCCCTGTACAACAAACAAAGAGAATCTGTGGTATAAATGGAGGAGCAGGGACCCCATGAATATGTTAAGTTCTTGTTCTGGTGTGCTGTTCCTGACTGGGGGGGCATGCTGCTGCTGGGGCCCAGGAGAAACCACCATTGGGGCTTACCTCCCTGCTAGAGGGCCATGTGTGCTGGCCTCCGTTGGCATAGCTATGCCACCTGGACCCTGGAGGGCAACTTGAGCCATGCGAGCGCTTTGTTTTTTACATTCCAGGACCTTCAGAACTCCTAGCACCTGGAAGCGCTTTTATGTTACATTTTCCCTATAGAATGAGAGCAACATGGGCTGCGCAGCGCTGAGATGCAGCCCCTTTAAGAGGGAATCCTTGTTGTGTTGACCCTCAGCCAGGCCTACCAGTGCTAGGGGCTCGCCCTTCTCTGCACAAGTCCTCAGACCAATAGAATAGAAGTTGGCACAGAAACTGAAATATAAAACAAAATACTTTTATTAACCTAAAGAGGTGGAACCACATTCACACAACACCCTTCGGTAGTGTATGAAGTAGCACACTGAACAGAATGAACATGGTCCTTTTATACCCATACAGGGGCTCAGAAGAAGGCGGTACAAGTACAGAAGAGAAAGTTTACATACATAAAAGGTCTTACAGAAATGCACAGTCAACAGTAGGGTGGAGCTTAGCAGTTTGCTAATTGCGGTAAAAATACCCTGACAGTTACAGTATAAGACATATGTGAACAGTTGCAGTGTCTTCTGCGCAAGTGCAGAGTAGCAGAATTTAAATATAGTCTGTCCATAAGCAGAGTACAAGAGTAAACAACAGCAAGGAAGAACAGAGCACAAGGTGAGCACATGGCAGACAAGATGGATACCGAAAACAAGATGGCTTCAGCTTAATGCTAACCCCGATCGCTGCCAAATTACAACATCCTCACCGTAGCGATTCCCCCGTGAAGCCTACAGCGGAGGGTGCCTACCCTGCGTTTTTCCTTACTATCGCGGGTGCCTATCCCGCTTTGTTGCTGTGTTTGCTTTTCATTGATGGTGGGTGCCCACCCCACTCATGTACTGTCTAGCAGGTGCCCACCCCGATTTGTTTTTGTTTTCACAAGAGCGGGTGCCTACCCTGCATGGATGATTTTATTTTAGAATGCGGGAGCCCACCCCGCATTTGGTAATCTCCTAAAGAGCCGCCACGATCGAGCGTGGCGACCTGGAAGCCAGAAGGCCTTGCCTGACTATGGGCGGGGCTTAGACCACACTCGGCGAGCAGGGAAAGGAAGTCCCGCCCACTGGAGAGTTGTCAGGAACCCGCCTTGCTGAGAGAGGAGCCCCGGCAGGAATCTAGTGAGCAGCTGGTCGGTGGGGCTCCCGTGAAGCTCACGATAGCCCTGCGCAGACCCCAGCAAGCATTAGCAAAGTGGGGGATCCCCGGCGCTGGTCTCGAAGAGAAGAGAGGAGAGCAGAGTCCCCACAGGAGCCGGTGATTGAAGGCTCTATGTGGGTGGTGCCGATCAAGGCACGGTGACATTGCCAATTTGCTTTGCGGATCCGCCATTGCGGGCTGCTCCAATGATGGTGCAATTCTTTCCAAGAGTCCCTGTTGGGGGGGCATGGCAGGGCATATTGTCAATGCCCGCCCCGTGACCACCTTGTTGTTAGGGCCCATGGGGGTCTAGAGTGCCCGTGTGGCATTCTTACAGCTGCCCCGCCTGCAAGGGAGCAGCTGCACCGAGGGTGGTAATTTGCTTCAGAGAGCCCAGTAGAGTCCTTGAAGGCACAGTCGTGCCAGGCCCCCTTTACTTTGTCTCAGCTGCGCCACACCAACGCGGGCAGCTGCAACATTTTGCATATTTGTTCCAAGGGCACATTTCATTCACAAATGCACAGCAATTAACGTCAGGTGCTATGTTTAGGCCAGCAATTCTTTGGGGGCATTTTGAAGGAGACAAGAGTGAGAGACACTCCTACGCCCCAGCGCAATGGCGCACTTTGGATTCTGCTGCATTGGCAGCCACCCTGACTTTGGGACATAGGGCGTTTGAGCCCCTTGAGAAGGCCAGTTGACCAGGGGGACTGTGAGGTTTGTAGGGCGCCAGGCCCTAATGTGATTTATGTGGTGCTAGGAAATGGGATTCATGTACTATGATTTACGCACCCTGTTTCATGCCTCTAACTGTGGTTTATGTATGAGGTTCATTGCATACTGTGGTTTATGCTGAGATTATTCTCTACTGTGAATTATGCCGCTAGTGTGAGTTATGCTTAGGAGGTTATTGTCTAATGCGTTTAGACTTATGAGATGATTGCATAATGTGTTTATGCTGGTGAGGTCGGCGCAGAATGTATTTCACGCCTAAATGTGATACTGTGCATAATTTGGTTTATGTTACAGGATGATGCTGAGTACAGTGTTGGGCAGTGATTACTGGTTGTGTTCTACATTTATGATATGTCCTACATTTACGAAGTTCAATTTGTGATGGTTCTGACAGTGGTCCACATGGCCCTGTCAGGTGTACATAATCCCTTGTAGATATTACCTAGTGCCAGGTGGCACAATGTATATTATGTGATTACTATTTTAATGTGTTATGAGAATACAAAGGCTATTTTTGATATAACCTTGTGTGGAGTTTCTTCTGCGGTGTGCCTTGTATGTTGTAGCTGTGTGCCTGTGGCGCAAACGCTTTACACATTGCCTCCAGGATAGGCCTGATTGCTCGTGCCAAGCTACCAGGGGGTGAACAGGGGTTATCTTTGGTGTGTAACTCCCTTTGCCCTGACTAGAGTGGTGGTCTCTGCCTGGCTTTAGTGCAAGCCTTAGCCAACCAGAGATCTCATTTCTAACAATGGGCCAAGCTATCCAGTTGTTGCATCTACTATGGGACCAGGAAAATAAGGTGTCTGAAAATATTTGCTCCCTCAGGTGTAAACGAAAACACAGCAGTGCATGCCTTGGTTGAGACCTTAATCCTTTGCTTGGCATGTAATACAAGGCTGCAACATGACATCATCGAGTACATCTGTGCCACACTATTCTGCCCACTGTCATTCCTTTTTCCGAAGGGGATGTTTTAATAGAAGAGTTGGATTGTAGAGCAAGCCAGGGAGTGGGACTTGGAAGTAGGATGGTCAGAGCTTTGAGTCCCACCCTGCAGTTCTGAGGTGCCACCTGCAACTTCCAGTGAGGGCAATCTAGTCTCACAGCAGCCAACAAAACAGGTTGATCAAGTGGCTGTACCAATGACTATCCACATGATGTTCTAGTGGTATATGGATGATCCTAAAGAGGTCTATGTGGATCAAAATCCATTGACATATTAGTATGGGAAGATGCATAAATGGCCAGAGCTCAGCAGGCTGGCAATAAAGTATCTGGCATGTCCTGTTGCCAGTGTGTCTGCTGAATGTTTGTTCAGTACAGCTGGTGCGGTTGTTACAGTGAGAAGGACCAGTCTCTCACCTCATAACATGGAGAGATTAAATATGAACAAAATGAGAAAACATTTTATACCACACAATTACACTATTCCCGGAACAGCAGCACAGGAGGAGGAGGGTTATTGGCCAAAATTTAATCAAATGTGTTAGCTGACCAACTTATGGGTGAACCACCTGAGTTTGTGGATGAACTCTACTTCCCAGACTCAGAATGCAAGTGCCCCCATGGAACTTTTATTTTCTTTATCATTGAAGTTAGTAATTTCTTTGCAAAGTAGCTAATGGAACATAATTATTTTTCTGTCAGATTTATGCTGCCACACCTTTTTTATTAGTCACATATATTGCCGGACTGCAGTTGGACCAGTGTGCATTGAAAAAGCCTCCACAATTCCTTCATGACATTGAGCACAATGCCTGCCCCCCTCGCATGCCAATCGCCTATCCCTTTTTGTATCACTTAGCAGTAAAAGATCTTACCCAAAAGATCATTTCTTATCAACAAGACTGTCTGCCAATACCAAAGTCCAATATGTTGGCCGCATCACAGATGATTGAACACCTAATACCTAAACTACCCATGCTTGGATTGGAAGAGGTAACTTCAACTATTGCAATGGTGAGTGACTGATAGCGTGAGTGATGATGATCACTGATGATTCATGTAGTAAGGGAGGATCTTGAACTATAATATGGGAACTTACCTGAGATGATTTATTTGTAATGTTTGGGGCCTGAGTGATGCGCTATCATTTTTTGCCTGAAGGTGATTGCCCTTCACAAACTTACTTAATGAAAATGAATTAACTGTATGGTCCACTTCTATGATCCTTCAGTTTTTTTCATCATCTAGAATGGCTGCCTCAGACAATCGTGTGAGTTACAAGACTACCAAATTCCAATGTGTTGCTAGCATTAAAGGGGAGATAGTGTGCCTACCACAGTTCTTGGAGTAGTACAGGTACCATTGCACCAATAAGTGTTCAGATTATTGAGTGACAGTGTGCGATGATTGATGCACAGGCTGATAGTGAGGGAAGGTGTGTTGAACTGTAATACTGGAACCTTCTTGAGATAATTATTTATTTGTAATGTTTGGGGCTTGAGTGATGAGCGATAATGTTTTTTTCACACTTAGCCTGATTTAACTGCAGGGTGCTCTCCTTTTTTCCGGTTCTTCAGAGCACTGATCATCAGTAAGTTATCAAACTAAAACCCATGCAAAATACTGCAATTCTGTTTCTCTTCTTGTTCTTCAACAGCAATATACTCCATGTCTATCTTGCTTGGGTCATCATGATGATGACTGGTCTGGGATGGAGTAACTTAGAGTCAGGAGGAGGATCATGGAAGAACTCAGGTCGGGAGTAGCGGGACTACCTCATCAACAGCTAGTAGTAAGAAGCTATCGAGTATCAACCTTAGTTGAGAGGTAAACCAAGAGTCTGCGGCCGAGTACTATGTGGAATAGATAGAGGCATATTTGTGAAATACTGCTGTGTGTGTGTGTTGGACTCGTGGCAAAAGTAAAACTGAGTCCCTCTCTTATGTTTTTTGCTCTGCTTCTGAGTGTTCTTGATACAGTTTTTCTTTTACAATTCATAGAATGTTTCCTAGTCTCCTGCATGAATTAAAGGCAAAAGCTAGTTGAGCTCAATAACACTCCTGCTTACCTACCAAACCAGTCCAGACAGGCACCAAAGCATGGAAATTCCCAAGGAGAATGCAGATGCACCACCTAATTTTGCAATGCGGTATCATTTTTATTTTAACAATCATTTTAAGAGAACTGGGTGGGTGGATTCACTCCCAACCTAGAAGACAGAACATTTAGATTTCTAATAACTTAGATCTCGGAGGGAGAAGGGCTGTTTGCAATGCATTTATCTGTACTCTGTCATACTCATTCCTTTGTTTCCTTCTAACAACAGATTAATGGTGAATGATCTGCTGCTCATTGTCCAGATAAATGATGTCCTTGTGTAGTAGTGTTAGTCTTTGTCATATCTTTCCCCAAATCCTCTTTTACATACACTCAGCAAACCCCTAACACTCTTCCCCTGGGCTGTGTAATTTATTAAGGTGTGGCTTAATTTACACCATCAATGGATAATACACTTGGTGGGGCTGAACTGGTAAAGGCAACACCATGCCTGTTGGGTGGTCCGTCTGAACCAGCAGGAGCAGCTATATGGAGAAAAAAGACAAATTATAAATAATGCTCTTTGTAAACAATTGTTTCAAATTACTGGGTGGCATAGTAGCAGTACATTGCTGGTACCACAGGGCCATGGAATTTTTTTGTTGTGATTATGATTATGAGAGTCACAAGGCCAATTTGATGTTTTACCCACACATACCAAACATAAACAAGCACTGACTGTGTGGCCAAAAAGAATCTAGAGGCAGGATAACATCACTGGATTAAAAAAATAGTGATTTGATTAGTTTTTTTCTTCTAAAGGCTTTTCAAGTAACTATAGACAGAGTCAGACACTTTCAGTTGAAAAATAAATTACCTCTCATTAATGAGTATGTTGTGTGTTGTGCTAAAACTATGCAGCCATGCTGATTGCAAGCCAGTGTGTCGGATAGTTTGCTAGTGTCTGCAGCTGTAGTTGACAATTATCTATTATGTGACCTTGCTTTTCGCCGAATGCATTTCCCTTTCTACCCTGTCTCCAAAGAGGCAGATGAATAATAAATAAGATACTTCCTCACACATCTCAAGTATGACATGTGGATATTCATATATTATCCGATCTGCTGTAGGTAGAGGAAATGAATCTGATGGACTGTACTACAGGGAAAGGATTTGGCTAAATACATTTTATCTGGCACATTCGTCACTGTGTATCCGTTACACCAGACTTGACATCAAATCATGCACTTACTCGCATTTTACTCTGTTGCCTTGCCCACCACCACATATTTCCAACAAATTAATTCGCTGGGCAGGAAGCAAGGGAATGAAACTTGATTTACTCTATTGCAGGGGTTAGGGTAGAGGGATTAGACTGGAAGGGTAGAGCTATTTTGATATGTAATAGAGGGGCCACTACACTGATTATCGATTTGCCATCTTTGGCTTATCCAGTCACTGTATAATTCAAAAGGGAAAACTCTGAACATGTGTAGAATAAATCTATTATGGGAAACAAATAAATATATTCTGGAATCACTTCACTTCACATGATTATAAAATTAAATGTGGCACATGCCAAGAAGGTATTTTCCAATTTGGTAGGCTTTTAAGGAAGAACTTAGGAAAAAATAAAGGGGTGAATTACTAAGAGGTGACTCAGGGGGCAAAGGGACACAACACACCTTGTGTGTTCTGTTTGCAATGCATTGAAAACATTGTAAATGCCGCATTAACTAAAGCAGACACACATTATACAGCCAACACCGCAGTCACAAATTGACCCATACTGCACTTCAGTCATAGTTGTTAAAAATGCGATGGGCAGGGAGGAGGGATGATGAATGATGGGTGGGATACATCTGGCTCACTTAACTTATACAAACAATTGATGGACAGAATGCAGAACAATGTCATATATTCCTAAATGCATTGTTTTTTTGCTCACCATGCCATTCCAGTTTGGACCCAGCCATATGCAAATCAGTTTTGATCCTGCACCCAGTGGGAACAGTCCAGCACAAACTGCCAGGCCAGGTCCTCCCGGGACTGGAAAAAAGCATCCTAGGACCAGTTTCAGGGTTTCATCCATCATCAACCAGGATATCTTAATTCCAGTGGCATGGAGAGCACAGGGCCCACGTCTGGGCACACCCGTCCCACTTGGATGAACAAATGCAAAAAGAACAATTGATGGACAGAATGCAGAACAATGTCCCAGGATGCTTATTTCCAGTCCAGGAAGTACCTGGATTGGCAGTTCGGTCTGGACTGTTCCCATGAGTCAAGACTGATTTGCATATGGCTGGGTCTAAACTGGGTTGGCATGGTGAGCAAAAGAATGATGGATTTAACCCAGATCTCTTGACTGGGGGTGAATGTATGATTTATTCAGCATTTCGTTCATCATTTGGTTGCGTGGCACTTTTCACCCTAAGTGTGAGGGGTATGCCGAGACGTGGGTCCTTTGCTCACTGTGCCACTGGATTTAAGCTAGTCTGGCTGATGAAGGATAATACCCAGAAAGCGGTCCCAGGATGCTTGTTTCTGGTCCAGGAAGAACCTGGCTTGGCTGTTCGGTCTGGACTGTTCCCATGAGGCACAGGGTTATGACTGATTTTCATATGGCTGGGTATAAACTGGGGTGGCATGGTGAGCAAAAGAACAATGGATTTAACCCAGATCTCTTGTATGGGCTGAATGTATTATTTATTCAACATTCCGTCCATTATATGTTTGCATAGCAGTTTTCACCCTAAGTGTGATGGGTATGCCCAGACGTGGGTCCCTTTCTCACTGTGCCAGTGGATTCAAGCTAGCCTGGCTGATGAAGGGTAATACCCAGAAACCGGTCTCAGGATGCATGCTTCTGAACCAGGGAGGACCTGGCTTGGCAGTTCGGTCTGGACTGTTCCCATGAGGCACAGGGTCAAGACTGATTTGCATATGGCTGGGTCTATATTGGGGTGGTATGGTGAGCAAAAAACCAATGGATTTAACCTATATCTCTTGACTTGGGATGAATGTATGATTTATTCAGCATTCCATCCATCATTTGTTTGCGTAGCACTTTTCACCCTAAGTGGGATGGGTATGCCGAGACGTGGGTCCCTTGCTCACTGTGCCACTGCATTCATGCTAGCCTGGCTGATGAAGGGTAATACCCAGAAACCAGTCCCAGGATGCTTGTTTCCGGTCCAGGGAGGACCTGGCTTGGCAGTTCGGTCTGGACTGTTCCCATGAGGCACAGCATCAAGACTGATTTGCATATGGCTGGGTCTAAACTGGGGTGGCATAGTGAGCAAAAGAATGATGGATTTAACCCAGATCTCTTGACTCGGGTTGAATGTATGATTTATTCAAAATTCCGTTCATTTATTTGCGTATCACTTAACAAATACAGCGAGTTAAGGGAGTAGAACAAAGAATAAAAATAGCCCACACTTAGAACCACTGCTTTGAATGATAGCCCTACTTAAACCAAGCAAGCAAAGTAGGTGAGCAGCATGCTCCTCATGAGAAGAGCTGCCTTGCTTATTCATCTGAACAATCCAAATATTCATTCATCCTTTCATTCGAACACACTCATAGCCACCATAATTAAGCTTTACTTTCTCTCATCCAGTCTTTCACCAACATTTCCAATCCATTACCCATCCATTCAATAGCCACCCTTTCTTTAAACCATCCTTTCGCCCATCTATCACCCAAATACAACTGCAATAGAGAACTACAATTCAGTTAGCACTGCAGTATCTTCCAAATATCACTATGGGCATTTAATTGGTTTGTTCACAAAGTTAGTCAAGTCAGGGGTGGAATAATGGTCAATGAAAGACATATGGTGTTGGTTGGCAAATGCACAATGGCAGTGGGACCTCCTACTCCTTTTCCAGCCATGCTGCACTGTCATGAGAAACTGATGGTATATGTAACTATAAATGAACGTGACAGCAGCACATTACATGGGGGGGTCCATGATGACCATGGTCACTCTCTTGTGATCTCAACTGTGTTAGAGCACGATCAGGAAAAGGTAAGCCTTCTCAACAAACATGCATGGTAAAAACATTTTTTTATAATACTAGCTTGCTTGGGCCTGCTATCTGAATCTTCACGATAGACAGCACCAACATTCCGATACCCCAAGATTCTACCGTAAGAAGTCCACAACAATCATAAATGGACTTACTGGGATCAGCAGAGCCCTCGGAAGCAGCGCTGGTGGTTGGCCCCGGCTGATTAGCTTCTCCTAGACCCTCAGAAACATCCCTCTTTTTGCCCTTGAGTGCTGATGAAAGAAATCAAGAAGATAAAAAAAAATTAGATTAGTGACATATTCAATCATTGCATTTGTAAAGCGCACTGCATACCCGTAAGGGTCTCAAGGCGCAGGAGGGAGGGGAATGCTGCTACTGCTCGAAAAGCCAGGTCTTGAAAAGTCTTCTGAAGGTCAAGAGGTCTTGGGTCTGCCGTGGGTGGATGGGGAGGGTGTTCCAGGTCTTTGCGGCGAGGTGGGAGAACGATCTGCTGCCGGAGGTTGCTCTTCAAATGCTGGGGACTGTGGCGAGGCCGAGTTCGGCGGAGCATTGCTGGCGGGTGGGGGTGTAGAAGCTGAGTCGTCCGTTAAGGTACGCTGGTCTGGTGTTGTGGAGTGCCTTGTGTGTATGTGTGAGGAGCTTGAATGTGACCCTCTTGCTGACGGGGAGCCAGTGCAGGTCTCTCAGGTGGGGAGTGATGTGGCTGCGGCGAGGGATGTCGAGGATCAGGCGTGCAGAGGCATTATGGATGCATTGAAGCCTTTTTAGGAGTTTTGCCGAGGCTCCTGCCTAGAGTGCGTTTCCGTAGTCGAACCTACTGCTGACGAGTACCTGGGTGACCATTCTTCTCATTTCAGTGTGGATCCACTTGTAGATCTTGCGGAGCATGTGGAGGGTGTTGAAGCAGGAGGAAGAGATGACGTTGACCTGCTTAGTCATGGAGAGGGTTGCGTGCCTGGTCGGTGGGTGTTGGAGCTGTTCCCAGTGCGGTCGGCCACGAGGAGTCGTTACAGGCCGAAGGGATGGATCCGAGGATGAGGACCTCCGTCTTGTCCGAATTCAACTTCAGTCGGCTGTTCCCCATCCATTCGGCGACGGCCTTCATTCTTTCATGGAGGTTGGGTTTGGCGGTGTGGGGGTCCTTGATGAGGGAGAGGATCAGTTGGGTGTCATCGGCGTAGGAGATGATGTTGAGGTCGTGTAGTCGGGGGACGTGGGTGAGCGGTGCCATGTAGATGTTGATCAGCGTTGGGCTGAGGGATGAGCCCTGGGGTACGCCGCAGATGATCTCGGTGGCTTCGGAGGAGAAGGGAGGGAGGCAGACACTCTGTGTTCTGCCGGAGAGGAAGGAGGTTGTATTCTATAGATAGCTTCATCACCGCATGGATGAACAACTATCACATTTGCACAATATATGGCCAACCTTGTACGGGAGTTCAGGGTGTCGTGATGGTGTTCTTATGAAGTGGAATTTGTAAGCAGATGTAGTTTCATGGAAACTAATCCTGCCCTGTCATGCACGCATATGTGTGTCAAATGTCATTGTGTGAAGGAGAAGGCAACTTAGGAAAACAGTAACCCCACTCTATATCAGTATGGGGTGTTCGCTCCGTGGAACATCCATCCTGGTTTGACCGGATTGTGAATACATTTGGGCTCTCCAAGAACCCAGGGGAAACATGCACCATTCTATTACTGTACCTCACACTTTCCAGGCAGATTTTGTTGTTCAATTCAAAGGCAAGCCCCTTTGTTTATACCACGTCCTTTGTGATAGTGGACTGAGCTGCAGTTTCTAGCAGTCCTGTGAAGGCATGTTGCTGTGTCTTCTGAATCTGTATTCTCCTTATGTTGCCTAGGGGTCACCACCAGAGTTCAGCACCTGTGGAACCCTAGAAGTGCATCCCAGAGCAGCTCCATCTCATTGCCTCCACCACTGGAAGGCAGTTTTGCACCGAGGACATGCCATGCAGATAGGTCGTCTCATATATCCTGCGGAAGCTTCCAGGGCCCTGTCATCTCAACGGGACTCAAACTTCATCACTTTCAGCAGTAGCCGCTTCCGTCACAGTAGAGGAGTCCACAACAGCAGGTGAATTAAGAAATTGTCCAGGACAGATGGGAGCTTTAGAAGATGGTAGCAATATTTCTTGGCAGACAAGTTGTGAATTATTTTATGAGTTCATAAGAATTAATTGCAAATGCAAACATTGCAGGTATTGATTTAAAGACACCAGATGAGCTCTATGAACAAAAAAGAACACCTTTCGCTAGTACAAGTTAAAGATAACTTGTGGAAGAAAGGTTATCAACCAAGACAATCATCTATATATTCACATGCTACTGAAGATAAAAGGATCCCCTACATTTGGTGAAGATACAGACTTGTCGATTCTGTCTTTTAGTGTCACAACGAAGATCTTAGACAAAGGTGCTGTGTTTTCAGTCACACAGATGTGCCAAATAGTGTCTCCGGATATACAGGAGTCAAGGAACATTCTAAACCAGATGCTACTTTCATTTCCCAGGTTCTGTAGTAAAAAAGCAATGTGAATAGTTACATATTTTCAGTGCAGAACATTGTTACTGGCCAGTCACAAAACACGTATTCCTTTAAAGGAACACAGGATTCCAAGTACATAAGTGACAGTAAACCCCATGATTGCTTGAATGTGGAATGTAATACAGGTTAACATCACAAACGCTGGAAAAGACACAAATGAAAGATGCCAGAGATAAGTTTTAAATACAAAAGTTGTACAGCTTTTGAATGAAAGTGGATACCAAGATGCGTGTGAACAAATTAGTGACTCCAGCCTATACACTTACTGCCTCAAGCATAGTGGACGTTTGGAAAGTGTCTGTCGGCTTGATTTTCGGCATGATGTGTACTACACATATCAAGATATTGCAGAAAAAAAAATATGAAAGCTGGTCATTTCACAAAGACTGGCTGATTGTAATGGTTGACTGTTGATTCACCAAAAAAGTTTATTAAATCACCTCAAACTCTTTCGTTGGACAAGGAGACAAAAGGGATTATCTCTATGGCACTGCTTTAACTTTTTAAGACATGGCATTCAGAGGAAGAATGTCAAGGAGAACTTGCCCCTTTTACAAATGTATTAAATATTGTGAAAGACATCTACCATCCTGTCTTCCTAACATATATTAAAAAGGCTAAAAGAAGAAATTGGGTGAGAACAGTTTCTAGTAGCCAAACTTGCTAAATAAACCCGCTTGGCTAGTCAGAGTGCAGGTTCAGAAAGTCAGGATCAACTTGGTAACTGCTCATTGAAAGCAAAACTGCTGTTCATGAGGTTGAAAATGCTATTGACCAAGGGACAGTAACAATTGATTTAGATAGTCTTTTTGAACAACATAATGAAGATAAAATGTCAGTATATATCAAACAATTAAATGTCAGCAGCATGTTATTCTTTATCAGACTTTCCAGTGGAAGCTTATGAATGTTAACCATACACCACTGTATCTCAGTAGATGGGCAGGGACAGAAAAAGGCTTTCTGATTCTGGTTATAACAGTCTATGCACATCAAAGGACGCACTATAATCACTTGAATATTGTTATTGCACCAACTGGTCGATCACACTCAATCAAACATTATTTTGTATAGTGCTACAATCACCTATGAGGGTACCCAGTTGCTGGGATGTAGGTCACAGTCAAAAAGCCAGGTCTTGAGTCCTTTCCTGAAGTCCGCCAGCGAGGGTGATGATCGGCAATGGAAGGAGCAGCCTCCACTGTGGCTTTGGTGGATGTGCAGTGTCTGTGCAAGGAGAGGCAACGGAGCTAAGTTTTCTGGATGGTTGGTGGAAGTTCAGGCAGTGGTTGATGTTTGCTGGTCCTAGGTCGAGGAGGGCTTTGTAGGCATGAGCATCTTTTCTGGATGGGGAGTCAGTAAAGGTTCCTAATGTGTGGTGTGATTTGGGTCCGTTTAGGCCGGTTGAGGATGACTCTGGCCGCTGAGTTCTGTGTCCTCATGAGTTCGCTGGTAGTTCCTGCATACAGTGCATTGCCAAAGTCCAACCGGCTGATGACTAGGGCTTGAGTGACGGTTTTCCTTGTTTGGATGAGGAAGCATTTGAAGATTCTTCACAGCATGTGGAGAATGTGGAAGCAGGGAAAGGAGCCAGAGTTTCTCTGTCACTTCACAGCGAGCTTTCAGTCCAGGAAGATGCAATGGTTGTGGGTATGATCTGTTGGTGTCGTAGTGGGTCCGAGTTCTGCCGACCACCAGGTCTCATTCCAAGGAGAAGTATTATTGTCAAAGTCTTGCCAGTGTTTAGTTTAAGTGAGTTGGTCTTCATCCAGTCGGCGACGTTCTTCATGCAGCTGTGGAAGTTGGTTTTCATGGCGGAGGGGTCTGCTGAGAGATGAACCTTGGGGAACATTGCAGATTGTGCTCTTGGGTTCTGAGGCAAAGGGAAGTAGGCAGTTTCTCTGAGTGCATCCCGTGAGGAACAATGAGATCCATCTGAGGGCATCTCCTTGAATCCCATTGAGGTGCAGTCTCTTGATGAGAGTGTGGTTGGATATGGTGCTGAATGCTGCGGAGAGGTCAAGGAGGATCAGCACTGCCGATTTTCCTTTGTAGAGGAGGCTGCAGATGTCATCAGTGGTGGCAATCAGGGCAGTCTAGGTCCTGTGGTTGATGTGGAATCCGGATTGGGAGGTGTCAGCCAGATTGCTTCTTTCAAGGTGTTTCGTGAGCTGCTGGTTGATTGACTTCTCGAGGACTTTGGTATGTAAAGGCTGAAATGAGATAGGGCGGTAGTTCTGGAGTTTGCTGGGGTCGGCGGAGGGTTTCTTGAGGAAAGGTCTGACTTCAGTGTGTTTCCATGGGTCTGGAAAGGTGGCTGTGGTGATGGATGCATTGTGCATGGTGATGAGTTGGTGGCTGATGTTCTTGATTTTGAGGTTGAAGGGATAGTGTGGGCAGGAGTCTGTGGGTACTCCCGAATGGATGGAGTTCATGATGGCTGTGAAGTTCTGTGTGGTGAGCTGTTCCCATGCGGTGATTGGCTCTTCATGGGAGGCTTCCTTAGGACTGAGGAGGATGTGGAAGTCAGTGGATTGGGGTTGAAGTTCTTGTAGAGGGTGGACATGTTGTTGTGGAAATGGTCCGCAAGAAAGTTGCAGAGTTCCTGTGAAGGGGGATCATGTTCTCGGTGGCCATAGGGCAGGAGAACTCTGATGATGCTGAAAAGTTCTTTGGTATGATTGGTGCTTGCTTCATTGTGGTTTGCTAGGGGATCATTTTTTATGTGTTTGGGTCGTTTGTGGTATTTGTTGAAGGCAGACTTGAAGTTGGCTGAGTTTGTGGTGTCTCTGATGGCTCACCATCTTCTCTCTAGTTGTCTGCATTTGCGTTTCATTATCCTGAGGTCTGGCGTGTACCAGCTGCCTAACTTGGTGGATCTGCGGGTCTTGACAAGTTTGATGGGGCTGCCTTGGTCAGCTGCATTGGTGATTCAGGTGGTGAACTTCTGAACTGTTTGTTCCAGGTTGGTTGAGAGGTCGAATTGAGTGGTGTTGAGGATTTCCATCCATTAGGTCTGTGACCCTTTTCTCCAGCTGTGGAATGGGGCTTTAGGAGGTTGGTGGTCATGCCTGGTGATCCTGTAATGGAGAAATGGATGATGGAGTGGTTGGTCCTGGTAAGGTGAGTTCTGTGGCATGGCTGTATTTGATTCTGTTACTGGACATGAAAACCAGGTCCAGACTGTGTCCTGCTCTATGTGTGGGGTCAGTGACCAGATGGGAGAGGCCGATGTTGTCCATGCGTTCCAAGAGGTTGGTGGTATTAGTGTTTGTGGGGTGCCTCTGATGGTCGTTCTGTCATCAGTGTAAAGTTGGAAGTTGAGATGTTCCATGATTGGTGTGGTGTTGTCTTTGGTGATGGTGCAGCGGATTGTTTCTTTGTTGATGATAGTGCTGCCTTTTCTATGTTTGTTGGTGCAATCCCGGTGAGCCATTTGTTAACCTTTGGGCATTGCAGTGGCAATATCAGGAACAGATGAGGGGTTGAACTAGGTTTCATGGATGAAGATCACTTCCGGGGTGAGGGTGGAGATGGTGTCCCAGATTTAGATGGAGTAGTTGCAGAGTGATCAGGCATTGAGCAGGAGGTATCAGAGTGGTTCCAGTGTTGTTGGTGAGGTGGGCTTGATGCAGTTTTCTGTGAGGGCGGAAGGTCCTGAATTGCACGTGAAGAGACAGAGTTGGCTGATGATCTGACATTCTGTTGAGCTCGGGGATGTGAGGCAGCAGTCTTTGTGGCATCTGGGGTCCAGAGCTTGGGGTTCTGCAGAGGAATATATGTGGGTGGCCAGAGAACCAGGGTTCCTTGTTCTGGGCATGGTTCAGGCATCGACAGGTGCAAATGGCTTGTCTTTGGCACAATATCAGCTCACCAGCTGCATGTCTCGACTGCGTGCCAACACTGCAGCCGACATTAGGTAAGTCCTGGGGGTTGGGGTGCTGGGTGACTGGAAGCTGGAGGATGGAGTTGAGTATGAAACCTGTAGGAGACAGCACAAAAGAAGAAATGCACAAAACAAATACACAGGTGAAGGTGGCACAAGAGCAGGACATTCGACAAGTACAAGTATGACAAATATACACAGGCAAATTAACAATACGAGCTAACGAGTACAGGAATGGAGGCTGACTGGCTGACACTGTGCTAGGCAGTTTTGCGGGGGAAGGCCCTGGCAGTGATGTCAGCAAGGGGTGTTGCTGAGACCCCTCCAGAACACATGTGGCAAGTGACTCCTGGGTGACCCCATCTTGAAGAATTCCAGAAGGCTGTGCAGAAAGGTTTAAACAGTGGCGGAGAGGTGATGTGGCTCCTCAGGATAGGCCAGAGATGCATCCATGCTGGCACCTCCCACCCCTACTAGAAAGATCTTGCACAGTGGGGAGAGCTCTCCCTTGGATATGTATTACTGCTGAACACTGGGACTGGAGGCTGGCACCATGGACAATTGGAAGGGGGAACTCCCTGACTGCCATCTGAATTAAGAACTCTACCTCTGATTGACCCAAGGACCAGTGAGGTACTCTCCCAGGACCAGGGAAGCTGGTCCCCTTACACCCCTGAGGACTAGGTGGGGACATGCTAGGTATCTGCGCAGGAAGGAGAGAAGTCCAGAGAAAGAGAAAAGTGAAAGACTGGCACAGAGAGCAAGGGAAGCTCCCTGAAAAGAGTGTTGTCTTGGAGTCAAGGAGGCCTACAAAAATGTTCCAGGTGGCTGGGGCTCACCACCAGGAGCAAAATGACACCATAGGTGTTGAAAGTGGCACAATGGGGCCAGAGTTATGGCATTTTGAAGTTGGATGATCTCTGACCTTTTGCTGAGCAGGGGATGAAGTGTGTAGGGCTCTGCCGCCATAACTCAACTGCCTCCGGTGGGGTCCAGGGCCCATAGGCTGCCCCCAAACACATAAAAATATGGGGAAGCACTGTCACACTTTCCCCGGGAGAGGTGGGACCCATGACCCCATCCCTGGGCCGCACAGAAAGAAGAGGGCAAGAGGCTTTGTCTGCAGGGGGCCAGGACCCCATTCCTGGATCTGAAAGGCCACCTAAAAAAACTAAAACTAATGAAAAGAACGCGGCTCTCTCCGGCGCAGTGGGAGAGCTTCTACTATCATATGCATGTCCCCACCAACATGATGCTTAAGTTCAGGGGGAGCTGCAGGACAGCTTTCCTTCCCCCTCAAAAATAATTACCAGGGTCCTCACCCTACATTTGGTTGTACTCAAGAAGAATAACATCTCCAGGATTCCTTAGAATTTTTAAGCCCTCCCAGGCTGGAGCTTCTGCTCTACAGGTAGGAGTGCTGCACCCTCTAGAGACAAAGATCACAATATTAGGGGACCTAAATCTTCATTTTGAGGACCAGAACCTCCCTAGTGTCAAGAGGATGAAGTTAGATCTTGAGGGTCTACAACTGTCCCAGTTGATATGTCTGCTATACACATTAAGGGCCATATACTCGATCTAGTAATCTCAAATGACCCTAATATCTCAGTTACCCCCTTCAACACCAGTACCCTGGTCAGACCACCACCTCATCCCAGTCAAACTTGGCAACAGTGTAAGTGGAAAGGAAAAGTACCCTCCTTTGGTAGTTAAGAAGGCAAAAAACTGGTCTAAGTTGAACACAGATTCTTGGAGAGATCGCCTAGCCTCACTGGACACCAAGACACATGATAATGAAGAAGAAGCTTACTCCAGCTGGGAAAATTGGATCATACATTCACTGGATAAAATAGCACCTATTACATCTTCTAAACCAAAATCGAGGCCCAAAACGGCAGTATGGTTTAACGCTCAACTATTATCCTTAAAGTAAAACTGCAAAAAAATTGAAAGGAATTGAAGAAAACCTATGATTTACAATTCAATGCCAGGTAGAAGGCGGCATCAGACTATACCAGAACAGCATTAACCTGTTCCATGCTCATGACAAGGTCAGCTCGTCATGCAGTACACTGGAGCTGTGCTTATGACGAGCTGACCTTGTCATGAACAATGGTAAATATCGATTTGCAGCACAGGACGGGAAAAGCCTTAGCAGCCAAGGTGTTAAAGAGGCACAGGCAAAATTCTTTGAGCTAAAGATTAGTCAGGCTCAGAACATCTCAAAGGAACTTGCAGTAGTCAAGGCCTTAACCTCCCTAACAAACTACACCCATAGGGCTGAGGAAAGATGTAATGATCTAGCTACCTACTTCCTTACAAAAGTCATGGATATCTATAGCTCGTTTATGACAGTGAGAGAGACATTTATAAGACAGGAAAGAGTTCAGGCATAGATCTCCTCTACGCCTACTCTCACTAGCTTCCCCTCAGTCCACATAGAGGATGTGAGTTTATTGATGGATAAGGTGAAATCAGGCTTGATATTAGATCCTGCTGCACTGCATTTTCTCAAAAAAGTTACTAAGATCCTGCTCCCAATACTAGCTGAAATTATGAACCTCTCACTTGAGTCGGGCAAAGTTCCAAGTGCAGGGAAACCTGCAATAATTTACCTCTTTTAAAAAAAACGAATCTAGACCCAACCCAACTAGGGAACTATCGCCCATTTCACTGCTGCCATTTGTTGAGAAACTGTTAGAAAAACACGTACATAGAGTGCGGACAGAGTTTCTGGGAACGAACAAATACCACCATCCCACACAGATGGGGTTCTGCGCTCAGCACAGCACAGAATCAGCACTCCTGGCAGTGGTAGAGGAACTTAAAATGAGGCTGGATCAGGGAAGCCCAGCAGCTATACTACTTCTTGAACTTAGCGCATCATTCAACACGGTGGACCACCATACTTTGAGAAATAGACTGCTGGACCTCGGCGTCCAAGATGAAACCCTACAGTGGCATGCATCTTTTCTGGAAGGTAGAACTTTCTAAGTCATCGAATCTAACTTCCTCTCTAAGACAATGCCTCTGACTTGCGGGGTGCCTCAGGCCTCCACGCTGAGTCCCACACTGTTAATGTCTACATGGGACCACTAGTACGGATAGCACAATAGTTTGATGTCTCCATGATATCCTATACTGATGACACTTAGTTGTCGATCTCCCTAGATCCCAGATCCAACAGTGACTCTGATTGCTGAGCACCCTGCATGGAACGGGTGGTGGATTGGATGACTAACAGCTGCCTAAAGCTGAACAGGGATAAAATGGAGCTGATGATCCTCAGCAACAAGGCAGTCCCCAGGCCTCTGATCAACAGGTACAATTGCCTAGGCAGCCTACCCACTCCAAAGGTGACTATAAAAAATCTTGGTTTCTGGCTCGACAAGGATCTAACAATGGCGATCCAACCCCATAAACTAGCAAGCCAAGCACATGTTTTTCACTACTAGGAATTCTCCGCAAAGTCCTGGAGCGTATCCCCATGCAGCTCAGAAAGACAGCAGTAGATTCCCTTGTTACATCATGTATGGACTATGGAAGAGCGCTGCGCCCCAATAGGAGCGCTCTGCACGGAGGGCTGAACACTTGTATATACGCAACACGAAATCCATCGTGCCCTAACAGATCACTACAAACAACTATATAAGGCCGAGGGAATTGGCCCCGGTTGCCTCCTGGAGGAGGTCCTGGACTCCATCCATCTACCCACGGCCTCTGAGGAGCAGAATGAGTCGCTTAATGCGCCTCTTTCATTAGAGGAAATTGGGGAGGCGATCCAGTCGCTGGCTTCTGGGAAAACTCAGGGGCCGAATGGCTTGCCAGCTGAGTACTATAAGGCTTATCTGGAGTCCCTGGCGTCATTATTGCATAGGCTGTACAATGAAGCGGTGGACGAAGGATCGCTGCCCCTTCCATGCTGGAGGCGTTCTTGGTCTCCCGGCCCAAGCCCGACAGAGACCCCACAGCACTAGGCTCATATAGATCCCTGGCAATGCTCAACGTGGACTATAAGATCTTCACAAAAGTACTGGTGGAGCGGTTGGCACCGGTGGTCCCCCACTTAGTCCATGCTGATCAGAATGGGTTTGTCCCTGCAAGGTCCACTTCACTGAACCTCAGGAGGTACTTCAGGGTGGCAGCTGAGGCCTCCCGGGAGTGGCCCAGGGCGGAGTGCCTCATACTAGATCTGGAGAAGGCGTTTGACTGCCTAGAGTGGGGCTACCTGTCGACGGTGCTACTGCGCTATGGGCTGGACATGGGGTTTCTCCATATGGTTGACCTACTATACAAAAATCCCACAGTCCGGGTACGGCTGGGCCCCTACATTTCCGAAGCGGTGGTGGTGGGGCGGGGCACCCGACAGGGGTGCCCCCTGTCCCCGTTGCTGTTCGCACTGGCAAGTGAGCCTTTAGCTGTAGCTATACGGGAGACGCTTGGCGATGGTATACCAATGGGAGACGCAGTCCATCAGGTGTCACTCTACGCGGGCGACCTGCTGGTATTTGTGAGGCATGTGGAGCATATCCCTGAGCACTTGGCCCAGCTGCTGCACGCCTTTGCCAATATCCCGGGGTTCCGAGTAAATGCGGGTAAATCCTGCCTCTACGCCTTCAGTGAAGGGAATGCGGATCCGGGGTACTGCCTCAGGGGTACACGGGGGCAGTGGAAAGAAGATACCTTCCGGTACCTGGGTATACAGATCTACCGCCACCGACTGATTTATTTGATGGGAATCTGGGGAGGGCAGTTGAGGCGCTCAGGTCGCAGGTACGCTTCTGGAACACGCTCCCGCTGACGATCACGGGTAGAGTGGCGCTCGCCAAAATGGTCATGCTTCCTCGCCTCCTGTAATACTTTGTCAACTTGCCAGTATTCATCCCGGCTCCCTTTTTTAACATGCTTCATAAGATGCTGCGGGACTTTATCTGGGGCACCTCTAGACACACGCTGGCGTTGGCGAATCTGTATCTGCTGACGCATCGGGGAGGCCTGGCTGCTCCTTGTTTTGAGCACTACTACCTAGCCGCTCAGCTGCAGTGGGTCGCTCGCTGGCTGGTAGATAGAGATAGGGACGATACAGCCACAGCACTGCCGCCATACTCACTAGAGCGCATAACCAGACTCTTCCACTCCTCTGCTGCGATTGTGCACCTAACACCGCCCCTCCTGGAATTGGTGTATAATTGCTTCCGTAGGGCTCTATACCTCACCCGCAATACTATCCCTTATGCGGAGGCTATACCTTTGGAGGGCTCGCCCGGTGGTGAAGGGGTGCTTATGACTCCTATGCTAACAGAATTGTGGGAGGCTGACATCCACACACTTGGAGACCTGTATCAGGATGGGGAGTTCTTGCCTTATGAATCCTTAGTAGCAGAAGAGGGGCTTCCACCAGGGGGGGGTTTAGTGCACTGCTCAGTAATAGCGAAGTTGACAGCTCGGTAGGGGTATGTGTCCGCGGAGCCTAGTCAGCATTTAACTATGCAGTACCTGCACGTAATGGGGAGAGGGGGGCATCTGGTCCGCTGGTACGCATCATCGCTAAGGGAACACACAGCTGTTAGCTTAGGCCCACTTAGGTGCAAATGGGAACTAGATCTGGGGCGACCACTAGCAGACAAAGATGGGAGAGGGTCCTTAAAAGCCCCGTGCGCGTCCCTAGAAATATGCGATTCCACCAAATCCAGCTCTCCATTGTGCACAGAGCTTACCTCACGCCTGAATTGATCAACAAGTACTTTTATCGTAATGATGCACTTTGTCCTAGGTGCAGCGAACTGGGGGCGGGGTTCTTGCACATGTTGTGGAGCTGTCCGGGGTTGATCGCTTACTGGCCCGCAATCAGTGGGCTGCTGCAGAGCTGCACAGGCCGAACCATACCCTTTGACTGGCCCGAGCACATACTGCACCACTTTAAAAGGTCCCCCAAAGGTAATGTGGCGTTCCGGTTCTTGGATCTGGGGCTTATGGTGGTAAAGCGCCTTCTTGCAAGAAGATGGAAAGCGCATGACCCGCCGTGTGCGCAGGCGTGGACTTCCTCATTCCAGACATGGGCTAGGGCAGAGTGGACTGCCATTCGCAGGGAGGAAACGCTGGGTTTGCGGAAGGAACCTATAGAGGCCCACTGGGAGAGGATGCTTGATGCGCTACAGCGGTCGGGCAATGAGGAGCACACGAGTCAGGCGGGTGGCGCGGGAGGCGATCGCATGGGCGGATGTACACCACAGGCTGCTCCACTGACGGGATGATCTGGTGACATTCTGCCTCTGCTCTCCCAGGGGATGGAGGCAATCCCAGCAGCGCAGCTATAGATGGGGGGTGCTAACGCGACCGAGGGGGGGGGGGCGGAGGGCGGGGATACCGGAGAAATTGTGAGGGAGTTAACATGTGCATGTGGTTTTTGCTGCTATCGTTATTGTTTCTTTTTTAAATGTATACCATCTGTTTGCATGCCCAAGATGCAGGGTCAACAATGATCATGCAGGCAGTTGAGAAGTTGCCACAACGGCCCTTACTAGTGGCCTTAAAGACTGCACCAGAACTGGTGAGAAGTAGAATAGTTCGCTCCTGGGTGGGCACTATTTGTTCCAGTTACAGCAATGTTTATACACCTGTACAACATCATGGCCATGCGCTAGCGCATTGTTGAACATCCTGTGCATAACTGTGAACTACTATATGTGATGTTTGCGCTGTCAAGTGTAATCTTAAAACAATAAAAACAGATTTGACAAAAAAAATGTATGGACTATGGAAATTCACTCTTCCTAGGGGCACCAAAATATGTTACATTTAGACTTCAAGTGGTCCAGAACGCAGCAGCAAGGCTGCTGTACAAGGTCCCCATTCAGGAATCAGCCAGGAAGTATCTAAAAACGCTTCACTGGCTCCCAATTGAGGCCAGAATTAAGTTTGAGGCATTATGTATGACACACAGAGCTTTACACAGCAAGAGCCAAGTAAAATCAAAAACCCGCTGATCCCCTATGTTCCAAACAGATGCCACAGATCCGGATCTGAACTGCTTCTAAAAACGACCAAAATTAGGAGAGTCAGATGGGGAGGCAGATCCTTCTCTCATCTGGCACCCAAGCTGTGGAATTCACGGACATGTGAATCTAGACTTCTGGAGAGTAAGCAGCCTTTCAGAAGTCGATTAAAACTTGGCTGTTCCATCAGTATTATTAATCTTCCTTTATCCTTCTATGGTATTGGTCTCCTAGCGCTGGGAAGCCTTTGGGCAGCTATGCGCTCTACAAATCACTAAAATAAATTATTGAACTAGTTCTAGTGGCCTGAAGTGGTGCAATGTGACTTTTCATGTTGGGAGACACCCTTTTGGGCTGAAAGTTTGTAATTGCCCATGTGTGCATTTAAAAAAAGATGTCCTTTAAGGACTATGTTCAAAATGCAATATTTTATTCTGAATGTAATTAAAACTGCATGCTGCAAACACCCTCTGGGATGTTAGTCTATAATTGCATAGTGATTCAATTATAAAGGTGATGCCCTTTAGAGGCTGTGGTTAAATTGTGTCATTCAGATGATGACTACACACTACAGTCATGTATAGATATTTCCTCTTGCAAATGCTTTATTTAATAACAACACTGACTGCCACTCACAATCAAAGCTTTTATGCTTTCTTGCCAGTATTAAGCCCTATTATGAAATGCTTGTTGAGATAATGAGGTTGACAACCGCTCGCTTTGGTGCCAGTATTAAGTGCTCTTACTCCAAATTATGTTCAACCCTTGCAGTTAGGGATAAAATAATGTTTAGACATGTGAGTTGTTGTACTAGATCCCCCTTTGGGTGGGGTAAGAATGATTACGCAATGTCATCAAGAAGCATTTCCACCAGCTTGTTTATATTTGGAAATTGCTAGATAGTATTGAGCAGTGTGTGTAATAAATGTACTTTATCAAAAGAAAAAGCACAGACCGGACAATCATTTATTGAGTGTTATTGTATATCTGTGAATAGAGATTACTACCCCACACCACCTCCCATGAGTAGGCCTTAGACAGGTCTGCTTTGCTGCCATATGAGAGTCAAGTACTACAAGGGGGTCTTTGGTTCCCAGTGGACGATAAATATAGACCTATTACCTGGGCAGATCACACAACTAATGACTCATTTTCTAACAGTGGGATTCTCTATAGCCATCACAAGCAACTGTCTATTAATTATGGTGAAATAGGCCGCCGGTGGTGGGAAAGATGAGAACCTTTGTCTCTAATGATCAGCAGTTGGCCCCTTTGAAGATTTTGAGGAAAGAGGGCAGATCTGAGTAGGTGAAGAAAAGCTCAGACACTGATATGTCCTGATTCTGGAGAGCAACAAGGTGATTGAAGAATGCCTGAATTAATCTCGGCCACTGGTGATTGCTTCGGCTGCATTCCAGTCTGTCATTCTTGGTTGTCACCTTGTAGGTCATTACACTATATGCCTCAAGTGATACATGCATGCCCAGATGGTCTCGAGCTAACTGTCCTACAGGACTCTAACTAAATCTCAATGCACAGGACAAACCCAGCCTAGGCATGCTTTTGTTCTCATCTAGTTCTAGTTCCTATTGGAGTAGTATCACAATTGATTTGTAAATGGCTGCTTTCGGTCTAGAGTAGAATAATAGTCTCTGAAGTGACCAAAAGTGATTGCCTGTGGCTGAGGTTAATTCAACCTTTGGTTTGTTGCTTCATGGGAAGTTTGTGAGTTGATACATTTGATCGCAGCAGAGGTTGGAAGATGATGTGGCACCAACAGATTGGTTTTGTGTCTTACTAATCACTCCCTCTATTAGCTTTTATGTAGGCTGTTACCCTCTCAGAAGCCTAGCAGTTGTGGACACATCCACTGCTGATTTCTGCTTTGGAATTTATAGACTACTCAAATATCTGTTCAAAGTTAACCTTCACTCAAACTGCTATTCAATTTAATTGAAATAAATATCCATTGCACAGTCTGATATGCATATTGATTTGACTACATTATCTCAAAGATCACTTAGAAAGCCTGTATTCTATTGCAGTAGGTCTAGAAAATTATGATATTTGATTAACCTCTAATCTTAATAATGTCACTGCCAGGAATGTTATCTCTCCCTTCTCTCAAAAACAAATGGAATCCACTAGTGGGTGGGAGTGGTCCCTACAATGGTGAGGAGCACTAAGGTTTTTTTTAAAATACCCCTCACTCACCAACAGGACCCTTGGTGTCATGCTTCATCATTGGGGATAATGAGTAACCACTCGCACCAACTGTGGTGAACTACTTTTTACTCGTCCATCTACATGCACTACATGTACCAGAGTGCTAAGGGGCGACCCGGAGGAGAGGCTAGCGGTGTGCGATCCATCTTGGTTGTACTTAAACGGCTCACGTGAGCCTTGAGCTGACAAGCTCTTGGAGACGCACCTGCGCGCCGGAGAGGCATCAGGGCCTGTGACGGTTACTTGGCGGCCTTCTCATCCACCCCAAACACTGCTCTGCTGACGAGGGAAATTGTCCCGAAACCCGGGCCATGTCTCGGGTCCAGAGATCTTGGGGATAACGAGTAACCACTCGCACCAACTGTGGTGAACTACTTTTTACTCGTCCATCTACATGCACTTCATGTACCAGAGTGCTAAGGGGCGACCCAGAGGAGAGGCTAGCGGTGTGCGATCCATCTTGGTTGTACTTAAACGGCTCCCGTGAGCCTTGAGCTGACGAGCTCTTGGAGACGCACCTGCGCGCTGGAGAGGCATCAGGGCCTGTGACGGTTACTTGGCGGCCTTCTCATCCACCCCAAACACTGCTCTGCTGACGAGGGAAACTGTCCCGAAACCCGGGCCATGTCTCGGGTCCAGAGATTTTGGGGATAACGAGTAACCACTCGCACCAACTGTGGTGATCCACTTTTTACTCGTCCATCTACATGCACTACATGTACCAGACTGCTAAGGGGCGACCCGGAGGAGAGGCTAGCGGTGTGCGACCCATCTTGGTTGTACTTAAACGGCTCCCGTGAGGCTTGAGCTGACGAGCTCTTGGAGACGCACCTGCGCGCCGGAGAGGCATCAGGGCCTGTGAAGGTTACTTGGCGGCCTTCTCATCCACCCCAAACACTGCTCTGCTGACGAGGGAAACTGTCCCGAAACCCGGGCAATGTCTCGGGTCCAGAGATCTTGGGGATAACGAGTAACCACTCGCACCAACTGTGGTGAACTACTTTTTACTCGTCCATCTACATGCACTACATGTACCAGAGTGCTAAGGGGCGACCCGGAGGAGAGGCTAGCGGTGTGCGATCCATCTTGGTTGTACTTAAACGGCTCCTGTGAACCTTGAGCTGACGAGCTCTTGGAGACGCACCTGCGCGCCGGAGAGGCATCAGGGCCTGTGACGGTTACTTGGCGGCCTTCTCATCCACCCCAAACACTGCTCTGCTGACGAGGGAAACTGTCCCGAAACCCGGGCCATGTCTCGGGTCCAGAGATCTTGGGGATAACGAGTAACCACTCGCACCATCTGTGGTGAACTACTTTTTACTCGTCCATCTACATGCACTACATGTACCAGAGTGCTAAGGGGCGACCCGGAGGAGAGGCTAGCGGTGTGCGATCCATCTTGGTTGTACTTAAACGGCTCCCGTGAGCCTTGAGCTGACGAGCTCCTGGAGACGCACCTGCACGCCGGAGAGGCATCAGGGCCTGTGACGGTTACTTGGCGGCCTTCTCATCCACCCCAAACACTGCTCTGCTGACGAGGGAAACTGTCCCGAAACCCGGGCCATGTCTCGGGTCCAGAGATCTTGGGGATAACGAGTAACCACTCGCACCAACTGTGGTGAACTACTTTTTACTCGTCCATCTACATGCACTACATGTACCAGAGTGCTAAGGGGCGACCCGGAGGAGAGGCTAGCGGTGTGCGATCCATCTTGGTTGTACTTAAACGGCTCCCGTGAGCCTTGAGCTGACGAGCTCTTGGAGACGCACATGCGCGCCGGAGAGGCATCAGGGCCTGTGACGGTTACTTGGCGGCCTTCTCATCCACCCCAAACACTGCTCTGCTGACGAGGGAAACTGTCCCGAAACCCGGGCCATGTCTCGGGTCCAGAGATCTTGGGGATAACGAGTAACCACTCGCACCAACTGTGGTGATTCACTTTTTACTCGTCCATCTACATGCACTACATGTACCAGAGTGCTAAGGGGCGACCCGGAGGAGAGGCTAGCGGTGTGCGATCCATCTTGGTTGTACTTAAACGGCTCCCGTGAGCCTTGAGCTGACGAGCTCTTGGAGACGCACCTGCGTGCCGGAGAGGCATCAGGACCTGTGACGGTTACTTGGCGGCCTTCTCATCCACCCCAAACACTGCTCTGCTGACGAGGGAAACTGTCCCGAAACCCGGGCCATGTCTCGGGTCCAGAGATCTTGGGGATAACGAGTAACCACTCGCACCAACCTGTGGTGAACTACTTTTTACTCGTCCATCTACATGCACTACATGTACCAGAGTGCTAAGGGGCGACCCGGAGGAGAGGCTAGCGGTGTGCGATCCATCTTGGTTGTACTTAAACGGCTCCCGTGAGCCTTGAGCTGACAAGCTCTTGGAGACGCACCTGCGCGCCGGAGAGGCATCAGTGCCTGTGACGGTTACTTGGCGGCCTTCTCATCCACCCCAAACACCGCTCTGCTGACGAGGGAAACTGTCCCGAAACCTGGGCCATGTCTCGGGTCCAGAGATCTTGGGGATAACGAGTAACCACTCGCACCAACTGTGGTGAACTACTTTTTACTCGTCCATCTACATGCACTACATGTACCAGAGTGCTAAGGGGCGACCCGGAGGAGAGGCTAGCGGTGTGCGATCCATCTTGGTTGTACTTAAACGGCTCCCGTGAGCCTTGAGCTGACGAGCTCTTGGAGATGCACCTGCGCGCCGGAGAGGCATCAGGGCCTGTGACGGTTACTTGGCGGCCTTCTCATCCACCCCAAACACTGCTCTGCTGACGAGGGAAACTGTCCCGAAACCCGGGCCATGTCTCGGGTCCAGAGATCTTGGGGATAACGAGTAACCACTCGCACCAACTGTGGTGAACTACTTTTTACTCGTCCATCTACATGCACTACATGTACCAGAGTGCTAAGGGGTGACCCAGAGGAGAGGCTAGCGGTGTGCGATCCATCTTGGTTGTACTTAACGGCTCCCGTGAGCCTTGAGCTGACGAGCTCTTGGAGGCGCACCTGCGCGCCGGAGAGGCATCAGGGCCTGTGACGGTTACTTGGCGGCCTTCTCATCCACCCCAAACACTGCTCTGCTGATGAGGGAAACTGTCCCGAAACCCGGGCCATGTCTCGGGTCCAGAGATCTTGGGGATAACGAGTAACCACTCGCACCAACTGTGGTGAACTACTTTTTACTCGTCCATCTACATGCACTACATGTACCAGAGTGCTAAGGGGTGACCCGGAGGAGAGGCTAGCGGTGTGCGATCCATCTTGGTTGTACTTAAACGGCTCCCGTGAGCCTTGAGCTGACGAGCTCTTGGAGATGCACCTGCGCACCGGAGAGGCATCAGGGCCTGGGACGGTTACTTGGCGGCCTTCTCATCCACCCCAAACACTGCTCTGCTGATGAGGGAAACTGTCCCGAAACCCGGGCCATGTCTCGGGTCCAGAGATCTTGGGGATAACGAGTAACCACTCGCACCAACTGTGGTGAACTACTTTTTACTCGTCCATCTACATGCACTACATGTACCAGAGTGCTAAGGGGCGACCCGGAGGAGAGGCTAGTGGTGTGCGATCCATCTTGGTTGTACATTTCAATCATTATTTTCATTGATAGTAGTATCACTCCTGGTTCAGTGACCTAAAAAAAGGGGGTGGTGTGGGCAGCCGTATCTAGACAAATATTGTCATACTAATCGTGACATGACATACATTACACAAAACATAAAACACACGCTTCTATATGTTATCATCTACTTGATTCTGTTGATCTTGTACTAATGGTAGGGTAATGTAGATTAGTGACATTTTATATCCAGTACATACTTGTTCTCAATGTATGTTGTACCTCATGAGCCTCATAGAGTTCTGGGGACCAATTGGGCCAATATGCATCCTGTAAAAAATAGAGGGTGGCTCAGACACGACTACTTACAGGTTTCAGTTGCTGTTACCTCGTTATCAGGTCTATTACTCACGATTACGGAGAAAGGTTTCTGCCTTGTTGCCCCTGACATGGCTCCGCTGGAACTGAGGTCTCTAGCGGGCTTCGCGTTCATATACTACTCCCAATCATCTTTAATCAGGTACTAATTGCATGATTGAGATCAGAAGCTCAACTCATGCCCAAACATGGGTGCACCTGATTTCGGCGTTTCCTCAATGGCTGGGTACACGCATGCTCGCTTTATACAGCGTCTATGTGCCAGCGCATGCTCACCTCGTTGTTTGTCAGCGTCTGTGTGCAAGCGCATGCATAGGTGGTCTAGCACATTTGCGAGTGAAGGCACTTACAGTTAGCGCATGCGTGGGGTGCTCTGCCACACTTATGCGCTCCGTTGATGAAAGCACTCGTTTTTGGTGCCTGCATATAACTGGTTATCAATTGTTACATGCATAATAAAGATTCTGTTAACAGTCCTGCTGAAAAAAGTATTTCTACTATAAAGATGGTTATTTCTCCTTCTACTCATGTAACATGATGCCCTTTTCAGTGCCTCATCTGTCCTGGTCTATACTTAACTGATTGTGCATTCATTTTTCTGAGATGAGATGTGTTAATATGAGCCTGACCTGGTGGGTAAACCCGTTTCACAGGTTTGGCACTCTTTTAGGCCCCACGTGAGGGAGTGCTAAGTGATAGCACATTGATAGTGTTTTTGCAAAGGGGTGTTTTTGCAAATGTGGTATATAAATAAATAATACCGGATCTAGGTTTGACTAGGCATAACAATAACAGATAGCTCAATAAATAAGAGTCAAGATTCGAGGTAGTAGGAGTTTTGCAGGTTTATTACAGCATAAAGGACAGGAACAGGACAACCTGCATAGGAATAGGATGGCAGGGCCTGGCAGCTGACGGGGCTGGATCTGGGATGAGCGCGCCAACATTTAATAACAATACACGATCATATATACTAAAACAGTTGCATTACAATACATACGATAGGCGGAGCAGTGGGTGTGGTCAATAGCAGTCGCGAAAGATAAGGGTGAAAGTAGGTGTAACAGAGGCGTATACATAGACATGTGATGCAAACGTAACAGAATATGTCATAAATGGGGCGGAAACATGGAGGGGGCTACCTAAGGAGCCGGGACCTCTAACCTAGTGGTGCGCGCAAACTGGCAATGACGTGTTACTAGGAGAAGCTGGGGGCTACGAACTCTGTGCTAGGAGCAGAGACTGAAGTCTGGAGAATCAGGGCGACATGTACCTAAGCAGTATCTAGTATCTGATGTTTAGAGAACATGTTGATATAAACTAGAAGTCAGGAGGGGAAAGGCTAACTTGATTCTAAGACTGGAGCATGCATTATTCTACATGTAGTGCGTGATGAAGAATACTAAATGACCATAAATACAGTATTTCTCTTACATGGAGACGTAAAGGCTAGACTATGACGGAAACTATTGATGCGGTTCAGTAGCTTAGGAATGCAGAGAAGGAGGGCTGGACTGATAACTAGAATCATAACATACTCTTGGCAGACTCAGAGGCAGAGCCAGGCTGAACCGGGCACTGTGAGACAGGAAGTAAGTGAAGGGTCAGGAACACAGGTGGGGGCTGTATCGCTCCTCAGCGAAGCTCAGGAGACAGGAGCTGAATCTGGTGTCCGGGCCCTTTTGAGGCCCAGAAACGGGGACTTTACAATGGAATAACGTGCACACTGAGAAACGTGGCAACGTAACTTTTAAATAGGCCTGATATTCGTAGTATTCACGAGAACTGGAAATAGACATACTAGAGATGGACACAACTGTAATTGCGTCATTAATCGAACATGGGGAATACATATGCATATTAATCATGTACAGATAACATATGATGGAGGACGCGTAGGGACACAGAACATGGCAAAATTTACTTTTCCACATTCCCTCCTTGTCACTACGTTTCCATCAGGAAACATCAATATTCATGATACCATCTATCATTTCATACAGTATCAATTGTTCGTCTCGAATTTTCTTGGAACGGGATTTAGAACGGGGCTTGGGACTAGGAATACAAGAGGTAGCACAAATGCCGCAAATCGCAGGGCCACATTGTATACAGAGGCAGCAGCTGAATATGATCGCTACTGCAATACCTAGAAAGGACAATACTTTCCATCCCCAAGCGGAAATTATATTCCAGAACCAACCGGACCATGTCCAGGTGCCTGGATCTTGGTGTAACAGATGGGCAATTTTATGGAGTCTGGTTATAGCTGAATAAACAGACGGTGCGTTATTTGGAATGAAAATGCAGCAACTAGATCCGATGACTCTACAGGCCCCGCCCCTATCGGCCAATATGACGTCAAGGACGAGACGATTCTGGAGCACGACAAATCTCATAGCAGATTGCTCTTCGGTTAAGTTACCTAGAGCAGAGGCAGTCTCATTTACTACAGCTTCAAGGGTTCTGGTTAACCTACGGATTAGCTTGCTATTCTGGATAGGTCCTATAAAGAAGAAGAAACCTCTATTGAAATCTGTATACTGTTCTAGAGCAGTTTCAGTATAATCGACAATTGGGGACTCAATCTCCCTTCTATGTCTAAGGTGTACTAGATGTGTGTTTCTATGATAATCAGATGGGGCTAGAAAAACTGGTGGCAGTAGGAAGGCAATGTAACAGGTTCCCTCCCAATCGAGGGGCAGACGAACATATGCGGTTTGGCCACAAACAAAATAAGAATGACGTGAAGCTTTGAAAATAGATTTCCCACTGTCACTATATTTGACAATAGTAGTACAATCGCTATGTCCTACATGTACGGAACCATTATTTCGGACACATAATTCGCCTTTGACTGGTAGTACTGAAATAGCAGGTAAGTCTGGAGTAGAATCAGACTGAACATTCAGGACCATGAAATTCGAAGAATAATTACCTAAATTGTAAACTTCATTTTCTAGATCTAACCCTGTTCTGTGGGGAAGACCTTGCTTGTCTGGGAAACATGTACTGTTAAGGAAAGACATATCTGTTGAGGATGACGTTAACGTGGACCATGCTCCACACGAACCATTATGAGAAAATGGATAAGGAAAGAGTGGCAGAACTCCCTTCGGTGTCTGGAAAGGGGGGAGTCGACCACACACCCAACAATTAGTGGCATTGCTGGTCTGGTGTGAATAATGTAGCATGCGGATAAAAGAATTGTTACGCATAGCGAGGCGGTAAGAGAGTTCATGAGGAGGCAGATCACTAAACGTGTGCTCTACTGTAACATTAGAAGACTTATTTACATGAGAAACTGGAAAATACAGATAAAACGCATAACTGGTGCAGGAAATCATAATACTGAGAAATAATATGAAACATAGAAAAACGATACATCGGATTGAGTTTTGACTAACTCTCTCACTATGGGGGTCTATTTTATACATGTCAGAAACCGGTCTAACCGTTTCACCTAGGGGAGGACTTAGACAATCAAACTGGCTGACTTATTTTTACTAGACCTTAACTTAAGTTTATACTCCTGTTGCGGAGTTTTCTCTAACAGGGAAGGGTTCGTAGCAATGTCTTTTGCGGGACAGTCCTTAAGAATAGTACTTTGGCAGTCTTTTAAATCCTCGGAAATGTTCTTTGAAACGGGCTTTAATCCATAAAACTTTTTGATATGCGAAAGATGCACCCAGCCTTTGCGTCCCTCCAACTTCACGGCTGTACGGGTGGCCAGGAGGACCTGTCGGGGCTCCTTCCAGCGAGGCTCCAGCGGACTTGAACGATCGAAATTTCGCACTAGGACCATGGATCCGGGAACGATTTCATGCGGTGCCACCTCGGTATTGTCTGGAAATGCGGCGGCAACCTGTGAACGACAAGAGTTGAGGGCAGACATCAAGGAAGCTAGGTAATCTGTCAGCATATTACTTGAAACATCGGTAATACTTCGGGGTCTAGGAGTACCCCACATGTTAGGGGGGCGGCCGAAAACGACCTCATACGGGGACAGACCTGATCTGGAATGTGCGACCATGCGCATATAGAACAGGGCAACTGGCAGAGCTATTAGCCAGTCCACACCTTTCTCTTGACATACTTTGGCAATGCGAATTTTCAGGGTCTGATTATGTCTCTCTACGAGACCGGCTGCTTCAGGATGGCGTACACAATGGAACTTCCACTGGTACCCTAACAACAGGGAAACGTGTTTCATTAGCTCGGATGAGAATGGCTGGCCGTTGTCAGAATATACGACCCTAGGGAGTCCGTAACGGGGGAAGAACTCACGAACCAACTGCTTGGCAGTGGTCGCGGCTGTGTAGTCTGGAACTGGATATGCCTCCGTCCACCTGGACAAGGCACATACAACTACGAGGACATACTTGAAACCTCGACATCGCTCCATCTGAATATAATCCATCTGGAGGACTTCAAAAGGGTGGTCAGGGGGCTGGAATCCACCTTGTTCCACCGGAACACTTTTACCTGGATTAAACTGGCAACATATCATACAGGTACGGACTTTCTGCTTGGCAGCAGCTCGTAAATGCTTGTTGAACCAAATGTTCTGGATACTATCTAACATAGCTTTTTCTCCTAAATGTGCTGGACTATGTGCGGTATTGATAATGACTTGAACCATAGAGTCGGGGAGAAACCATGTGGCTCTACCCTTCGTTAACCATCCTTGATCTGTCTGGACCCCTCCTTGTTCGGACCATTTCTTGATTTCTTCAGGAGTAGCATGTAACTGGACATCTATGACATCTTGAGTAGGGTCCTTAACTGTCATACATGTAGTCGGATCTGGAGTGTGTGTCGGTGTCTTATTAACTGGAATGTCTGGAGTCTGAGCTGTGAGCTTGGCTGTTCGATCTGCTAGATCATTACCTTGGGAAATAATGTCAGTAACTTTCGTATGTGCTTTGCACTTCATGATAGCAATGGATGTCGGTAAGTGTATTGCATCTAACAGAGCTTGAATAAGGAGACCATGCTGAATCTTGGTTCCATGAGAAGTCATGAAACCTCTCTCCTGCCAGAGCACTCCGAAGTCGTGTACAACTCCAAATGCGTAACGTGAATCTGTATAAACATTAACTTTCAGGTTCTTGGCGTGTATGCAGGCTTGAGTCAGAGCAACTAGCTCTGCTGCCTGAGCAGACAGGGTGTCAATACGGTGTGTTTCAATAACTTCAGTGTCAGTAGTCACTGCATACGCGGCGACTAGTTCTCCTGTACTTGTTCTCATACATGAACCATCCACATAAAGCGTTAGGTCGGGATCTGGTAATGGAATATCTGTCAGATCTTGTCTTGGCTTGGTCATGATGTTAACTACTTCCACACAGTCGTGTGTGGCAGGATTCAAAGTAACTGATGGTAACAGTGTGGCAGGATTTAAAACGTTGCAGCGTCTGATTTCTATGTGTGGCTGGAACAGTGTCAGTTCATAACCTGTTAAACGTGCAATTGTCAAGTGCTGAGTTTGTGTTCGGTTTAAAAGAACTTCCACAGAGTGTGGGACTTGTACTGTCAAGGAATGTCCTAAGACTATGGAATCACTTTGTCTGATAGCTAGTGCTGTGGCTGCAACTGACTTGAGGCACGCAGGCAGAGCCTGGGCTACAGGATCTAATGTGCTCGAAAAATAAGCACAGGGCTTGTATTGTTCTGCTTGATCTTGTGTGAGAACAGATAATGCTGTACCTTCGCGTTCAGTGACAAAAAGTGTAAAAGACTTACTGTAGTTCGGTGTAGCTAGAACTGGAGCTTGGCATAAGGCTTTCTTTAACTCATTGAAACTAAGTGTATGTTCAGATGTCCAAGGGAGAACAGTCGATACGGCTGCCTCCTGTGTCGTTAACTGTATCAGTGGCTTGGCTAAAAATGCATACTGAGGAATCCATTGTCTGCAATAAGAAGTAAGGCCAATAAAAGCACGTACCTCCTTCTGGGTCTTGGGCTGAGGAAGACTCTCTATTAACTAGATACGGTCTGGTGTCAACTGCCTACCCCTCTTGGACAGTAAGTGTCCTAAGTAGACCACTTGCTGGACACAGAATTGAAGCTTCGAAGGGGACACCTTGTGTCCCATCTCGGCTAGGAAATACAAGACTGTAAGTGAGGCTCGCTCGCAAGCGTGTTCAGAACGGGCTGTGATCAGGAGATCATCGACATACTGGAGCAGGGCAGTGTCAGTTGGCATGTGAATGTTGTCTAGTTGTCTCTTGAGTGCTTGACTGTAAATACTAGGACTTTCTGTGAAACCTTGAGGAGCGCGTGTGAACATATAGCTCCTTCCATTTAAACAAAAGCCGAAAAGAAACTGGCTGTCTGGATGAATGGGGACACTGAAAAACGCGTTCTTGAGGTCTATGACCGTAAAAAATGAGGCTTCGGAATCAATGGCTGTCAATAGGGAAGAGATATCTGGGACAACTGGGTACTGGGGAATAATACATTTGTTAAGCTCTCGGAGATCAATCACTAATCGATATACTGGAGGTGCATTTGGATCAGTACGTTTCATGACTGGAATGATCGGAGAATTACATACATTGGAGTCAGTTTCTACCACTACTCCTTGAGCCATGAGCTCGTCAATAATTTTGGATAAGGCTGCTACAGCCTCAGGTGGCAATCTGTACTGTCTGATTCGTGGTAACACTACACCTGGCTTGAGAGTCACACGATGGGGTGTGATTTGCATATAACCAACATCAGTTGGACCTTGCGCCCATAGATGCTGCGGAACATTAGACAATCTTGGATCAAAATCTCGTAATACATAGTGACCCTTGAAGTCACGTAGGAACAATCGTATTCCCTCTGGGGAACAGCATATAACTGCACCTAATTCTTTCAGTGTCTTAATGCCTAATAGATTCTCTGGACATGACTTAGTAAGTAACAGATCAGTAGTGCGGGACAATGGACCTACTTCTAGAGTAACTGGTTTTGATATTTCATTTACAATAGGTTTTCCTGAAAATCCAAGGGAAACATTTCTAGAGCCTGAGAGCGGAGCCCCTGGAACTTCGGCGTGACTTATAGTGGTCCTACTTGCCCCTGTATCAATCAGAAACTTTCTGTCTTTCCCTAATACTTGACTATGAACATAGGGACCTTCTTGATCTACAGGTATCTCGATGAGAGGCAAGCCTACCTCCCTCTCCAGGCTGTTTCATGAATACGGTTGATACTCTGGATACTCTGACTGAGCATACTGGTACATCTGCTGTGTAACATGCTGTGTTGCAGCAATAGGCTGCGGTACAGTAACTGTCTGTTGTGCATTCTGTGGCTGAGAAGTCTGTGAAACTTGCTCTTGTCTAGGCGGACGTGGTCTTTCTTTAGTCTTACCGGTAGCTATGTTGTGTTTCAGAACTGCACACTCGTTTATAAAATGACCTGGCTGTTTACAATAATTGCAGTTCCCTTTAACGGGAGCTGCAGGATGACTGGCTTGATTTGGTCCCCTCTTCTGACTGTCTTGAGGAACAGATTGTGCAACTAGTACTTTCATTTTCGTGTCTTTCATACGCTTTCTCTCATGATCTTGCTCTTCTCCGATTCTATTCTGGTGATATTGAAGCATCTGTAACATCTGGGACGGGGTATTAGCTTGCCAGGTACTTTCGACTTTCAAAACTCGGTTTTTAACTTGTGGACTTGAATTCTCGACTAGTTTAGTAACAAAAAGATGAGGGTATGACTCGCTACTCGTCTTGAGGCCACTGTTTATAATAAAACATTTTTCAAATCTAGAGTAAAAATCACTAGTGTCTTCGTCTTGTTTCTGTTTACATGCTGAGATTGCATCCCAGTCTTCCTTTTTAGTTGCTAATAGTCTGGGCAAAACTTGTATTAACAGTTCAGGTAATTCTTTACATTTATCTCCAAGACCGGTACCTGGTACTCGTGTCTTATCTTCGGCTTCTAGAACTGCCCAATCGATCTTTTTCTCTCCCACCTCCCATTCTTTTTCCTTGAGTTTCTCATATACCCCTGCGGGCAACAGGACCTTTAACATTTTAATAATATCTGGATACGTGTATTCTCCCATACGGAGCATGTCTTTCAATTCTCGGTGGAACCCTGCTGGATCTTTATCATGACAGGGAATTAATTTTTTCATCTCTAAGAGCTCCATCTTTGTGATAGGGGTGTAAACAAACACTCGTTGCATTTCACCACCCTCTGTCTTAACTGGATGCACTTCTCGTAACGGATTCTGTCTGTCTATGTAAAAGGGTTTACTTTCTGGGGGTGAGACATGAACAAAATGCGGGTTCAAAAACATACTATATTTGTGGCGCTGTTCCAGAATGACACTAATTAAATCGGTACCTAAACCTTTCCATTTATACTGGAGTAACTTGTTCAGGACATCATGTAACGGACCTGGATCAGAATGTTGACCCTCATACAATGTAATGAGGTGCTGGATCATATACATACCCGCCAGTCGTTGCTCGGCTGGGGGCAATTTCAGAAACATTTGTGCCACTATTTCGTCTGGAAAAGTGGTAGAATCAGTAATCCATCGGACTGCTGATCGGACTAGTTCTTGTTCATGCATAGTACTTTACTCACTATAACCGATTCGTGACTTCAGAATGTGATCGGTAGCTTGAAATACTTGTTCCAGAGAACCTTGTTCTGGTGCTGGATGATGTAAAACTGACTTGTGTTCTAGGCGCAAATGGCGATCTGGAAGTCTAGATTTTCCTACATACGCTATTCTGGCGGGATTCTCGTCCTCTACCTCTTCCGCAGAGTCATTTTCTTTCTCGCTTACTTGTGCTGCCTTACGTTGATCATGTAACCTTATTATTTCCTTACGAATTTTCGTGTACATACTCTCTATACTACCGATAGTTCTATGCTTACCGTCGGCTATATTATCACTCCATCTTGTCAGGGTTCTCATTTCGGCTTGATCTTTGGTCGGATAATCTTGTTCTCTTATTAGACAATTAATCAGAAACTTTAATAGCATGAGCTGGATCTCAGCTTTCCTTTGAGACATGACTTCACTAATACTTTCTGGATCATCCCCTGTACGGATGAAACGATATATTCTGTCTAGATCTTCTTTCATATCTGGTAGGGTGTCTAAAAACCCGAGCACTCGTCTTACACGTATAGAATATAGAATCATACTGTCATCACCTGTGACTGGATCATAGCGACATTCAGTAAGGACTCGTCGGATATCTGCAGCGGACTGATATTTGGGCGTACGTTGTGACGCACATTCATGTAACTCGGCCAACGTTTTACGTTGGTGCGGTGGCGGGGTACCATGAGGACCTCCTCCTGCGGCCCCTAAACCGGAATCATCGACTGATGCTCTTCGTACTAGCGCGGCGGGAAATTGAAATGCGGGCTGAACTTGTATGGCGGGCTGAACCTGGGGGACCGTAGCAGGTACTGCAAGGGGTGCCCCGGTGTCTGGAGGAGCAGGAAGTGCCTGATTTACAGGGACTGGCGGAGCGGGATTTGCATATTCTGGGACTGTGTCGTCCAAATAGGACGAAATGAAAATATCAGCTGCGGTCGGTTTGTGACGTAGCTTAGTCGGAACTAGTGGTGGCGGAGAATTACTGGATGCCTCCGGGGTTGCTTTTGGCAAGCCCTCGGCAAGAAGAGGATACATACCCTTGATGAGGGCATGCCTCTGTCTGTCTGACTGTTCTGTTTTAACTCGTTCACCTATCTCGATTAGTTCCCTTTCCTGGGCTCGTTCCAAGGATTCTCTACTTAGTTCTGACTTTCTGATTTCTTTTTCGGTTCTTTTATGAGATTCTTTGCGCCATAACTCGATGGCATCTTTCTGTGACTGTCTGGCTTTCTTTTTCCATAATGCTTCTTCTACTCTCATGATGCACTCGGCATCCCATGTACCCGATACGGGCCATCTATACTTTTCTTCTAACTGTTTGGTATACTCTACCCATAAATCTAGATATAGTATGGCACTTATGCCATGCTTTTGATACATAAAATGACCTGGACTGTCCCTAGGCGGGACAGGAACTGCTTCTTCTAGCAGACCCTTTCTAGTTTTTAACTGACGTAATCTCGAAAAGAGGGACATTGCAAACTTGAATCTGAACACAATACAATACACGAGGAACAATAACAATTTAAGAAAACAATTCAGGCATACCACGACATTGAAAATACATTGAATAACATTATGAAGCAACAGTTCGGACAGAATACTACCTGGAACACTGAGAACAGAAACACCTGAATTTCTCGAGAACGGAACAGACTAGAATTACTGGATGCGCTGCTGAAACAGCACGGAACATACCGGTCCCATAAAGGGACGCATCAAGACCCGTATCCACCTAGGTGAACACTTCGTTTCAGATCTGCGTACCCAGACCCATCGGACCAGAGACAATTTAGATTGACCCTGTCTAGATACTACCCCAGCAACGGTACTCACCGGGCAGCAAGAACGGAAGGCCTCGGACTGGACTGGACTGTTTCGACGCCGGACGGACGAACTTCGGACTTCTGTTACGGGTGGGCCTCCGGATACCTCGGACCTTGGACTCTCGGCTTGGGCTCTGGTCGGGACTCGCCGCGTTCCTCCACCGTCTCGTCTGGATGCTGGACCGCCTCCTCCGTCTCCTCCGTGGGCCTGAGGGATACTTAAAGCAGAAATATCTGCCGGTGCGCAGAAGAGTTCCGTCACGACTGCAGAGGGTCAGGGGGCCGGCGTGGCTTCACCGACGCGTGGGGAAAGGGCAAGTCCCTGTTCGGGCGCCATTATGTGGTATATAAATAAATAATACCGGATCTAGGTTTGACTAGGCATAACAATAACAGATAGCTCAATAAATAAGAGTCAAGATTCGAGGTAGTAGGAGTTTTGCAGGTTTATTACAGCATAAAGGACAGGAACAGGACAACCTGCATAGGAATAGGATGGCAGGGCCTGGCAGCTGCCGGGGCTGGATCTGGGATGAGCGCGCCAACATTTAATAACAATACACGATCATATATACTAAAACAGTTGCATTACAATACATACGATAGGCGGAGCAGTGGGTGTGGTCAATAGCAGTCGCGAAAGATAAGGGTGAAAGTAGGTGTAACAGAGGCGTATACATAGACATGTGATGCAAACGTAACAGAATATGTCATAAATGGGGCGGAAACATGGAGGGGGCTACCTAAGGAGCCGGGACCTCTAACCTAGTGGTGCGCGCAAACTGGCAATGACGTGTTACTAGGAGAAGCTGGGGGCTACGAACTCTGTGCTAGGAGCAGAGACTGAAGTCTGGAGAATCAGGGCGACATGTACCTAAGCAGTATCTAGTGTCTGATGTTTAGAGAACATGTTGATATAAACTAGAAGTCAGGAGGGGAAAGGCTAACTTGATTCTAAGACTGGAGCATGCATTATTCTACATGTAGTGCGTGATGAAGAATACTAAATGACCATAAATACAGTATTTCTCTTACATGGAGACGTAAAGGCTAGACTATGACGGAAACTATTGATGCGGTTCAGTAGCTTAGGAATGCAGAGAAGGAGGGCTGGACTGATAACTAGAATCATAACATACTCTTGGCAGACTCAGAGGCAGAGCCAGGCTGAACCGGGCACTGTGAGACAGGAAGTAAGTGAAGGGTCAGGAACACAGGTGGGGGCTGTATCGCTCCTCAGCGAAGCTCAGGAGACAGGAGCTGAATCTGGTGTCCGGGCCCTTTTGAGGCCCAGAAACGGGGACTTTACAATGGAATAACGTGCACACTGAGAAACGTGGCAACGTAACTTTTAAATAGGCCTGATATTCGTAGTATTCACGAGAACTGGAAATAGACATACTAGAGATGGACACAACTGTAATTGCGTCATTAATCGAACATGGGGAATACATATGCATATTAATCATGTACAGATAACATATGATGGAGGACGCGTAGGGACACAGAACATGGCAAAATTTACTTTTCCACACTGGACCCAGACTGTCTGTATGTACTACTAGGCAGGGCACATCTAGGGTCACCGTAAATGACCCAATGGGATATCGTCGTTGAGACCGATGATGTGGGTCCCAAGGCGGAACACCCAACGCTGTTCCTTTTCAAACAGTCTTGCTTCAGATTGTAGTTGCTCGATCACTGTCCAGCTCATATCGTTGACACAATGTTGTTCTTTTAAGAAGTGGGTGGCCATTTTGGTAGTGCTCTTCTTACATCTCACATTGCTTTTGTGCTCGTTAATCCTGATCTTTACTGCTCTGGTGGTCATCCCGACGTACTCGAGACCACAGGGACATCTAATTAGGTAGACCACATGTTCGCTGTTGCAGTTTGTGAATCTCCTCTGGTCCCACTTGCTCCCATATCTAAAGGGCATTTGTTGACTTTTTTTGGTCTCCTCCTTGCCACATCACAGTGTTACCTCTCTTGTTCCTGCCCCGCCAATCTGTGTAACAACTTACAGTACTCATTCTAACGAGTTCTCAAAGATTATAAATAAACACTGGCGCACTTTACCCTGTGGAGAACTCAATTTTGAGAAACCCCTCTGTTGGAACTGGGGTCACCAGTCCCCTAGGGTAGCATGGCACGAGCGGGTAGGCATCCGAAAGCACATGTGTTAAGCGATCATGCAGCACACACTCACACTGAGACAGAAACCTGGGCACGCAATAAATGACTCCACTCCAGAGCTTGTATAAAAACAAGTGATTTGTATTAAGATAAATAATCAGATAGATAGAGCAGGATCAGGGAAATCATAAATTCATTTAAAATACATGTGTCTCAAAACTTGCGATCAATATTAGATGAATAAATATCCGTTCTGCAATAAATATTAAATATTGGATCAATAAATAGTTAAATACATTTTTAGTGGGACACAGGCCCAACCTACGCCTTGCTTCTTGGTCAGTACCTGAAAGGAATACATCTCAAAGAACAACACTGCATTAAGCATCAATATCCATTTCCTCAGGTAAACAAAGGGACAGTTCCATAACAGAAACATCTCCCCGCTGTAGGAATAAACAATTCGTTAAGTGTAGTTCAAACATTTCCTTAAATATGAAACATTTCATTTGCCACAAAAGTATGTGGACGTAACTCTCCTCCTGTAATAGGAATTAAACATTTCATTAAGAATAATTATTCCATATAACAAGGTTGGGCATCCCTTTGGGAGAACTTCTCATTGGGCCCAGCTAACCATTGCATTAGCCAGCACTAACTAGGAGAAAACATTGCAATCTAGGTAACCATCCCCTTGTGCAGGTTTAACTGTATCAGGGCTACACCAACATTCCATCAGGGAAGTAGAAATCCCTACATTGAGCAGGTGTAAGTAGATCTCTGTTATAGCAGGGGTATGAGACCCTTCCCTGGGCAGGAGTAAACATTGCCTCAAATGAGGTCAACACCTTTCATTAGGCATAAAGTATTTCTTTAGGCATCACACACCATCCTATTACCTGATGCCTGAACAGGCAGGGCCTTCCCCCTATTAATCAGGAGCTTACAGGTAAAACATTTCCTGCAATAGAGATAATCAGTTTAGCAGAAGTTAAACACTTCACTGAGGGTAAAACATTTCATTAACCATTTCCTTAGGCAGGAATGAAACTCCTATGGCAGGAATAAAAACACGCCACTGCGGATAAAACATCTCATTAGGCAGTGTAACTATATCCTTATAGCATTAACGTTCCCCTACTCAGCAATCAACAGTTAACAACTCTTCAAGGCAGAGATAACCATTTTTAACAGGCAAGCCTGAGCTTAGAAGACTTGGTTTATGCATGTAAAGCCTTTTAGTAAATGTAAACATTTCTTTTAAAGCAAGGAGCACCTCACTCCATAACTGTGGGCATGTGCTCCACCTTTCAACCAACATGAATAAATGTTTCATTAGTCAGCAGACACAGTTCATTATGCAGCTGTTGGGGTTTCCACCCCCAGGCCAGGATCAACATTCTAATTCCTACATTAAGCAGGCATAAACCTTTCAGCACCCAGGAGTAATCCTGTAAATAAGTAGAGGTTATAACACTGGGGCAGGGGTGTAATAAAACTTCTATATTTCAGAATAATCCTGGTTCCAAGCAGGAATAACCACTTCAAAACTCTTCCCCAATCATAGGTAACATCCCCCTAATCAGGAGTAAACATTACAGGGAAGGAATCAGGCATAGGCATTTCATTAAGTAACTTATAAATAGAACATTACTCATTGCTAGAGAGCAACCTCTCATTAAGCAAGCACAGGCCTTGCTTTAGACTAGTAAAACATTTCTGTTAATTAAGGTGAACATTTCAATAAGCAATTCAGTAAAGCATTCTCAATGAGCATTTTACTATGCCTTGGACTCCCCTATGCAGGGCTAAGCCATCGCAGGTGAACTCAGTATGTCTTTAGGCCTACGCCGGAACCAGGGCCCAAACAGTTAATGAATGGCAAGCCTGTCCTCAGGCATAAACAGTAACTTAATGGTCTCCACGTCACTAGAGGCACATAGGGGCCAACAGGTGGGCACTTAAGGTCAAAAATACAGCGTTTCTCTGGGGCCTACAAGAGAGCGCTTGGAGGCACAATTACAGCGCTTCTATGGGACATTCAAGAAAGCGCTTGGAGTGAAATTACAGCGCTTCCCTGGGCACTACCTCAGTTCCTCACATGACATCGCTTGGCCACAGGCAATGCTGGGGACAGCGCTTCAGCAGGCAATCAGGTTTAGATAATAGCACCCTGCAGGTACAGCACTTCACAAGGCAGCAACCCCCTTCTGTACCTCAGCACTCTTCACAGGGACAGCAAAGGAGCGTTGGGGGAGCAGGGAGTCAGCGCTTCAGAAGGCAGCAACTTCTAGAGCCACAGAAGTTCTTGGTGACACAGCGCTTCAGGGGGATAGCGCTTTTCAGGATTCACAGCGCTACGATATAGCAGGCAATTCACAGCAGAGGTAGCGCTCGGCAGACAGTTCATTCCAGGTAGCGCTGCTGAAGGGCACCACAGAATATAGTGCTTCAGGCAGGAATCACGCCCAGGATTCTAGCGCTTCACAGACAGCAGGGTGCAGGGCTATAGCGCTTTGGCCCACACAAGGTGGGGGCAAGACCAGCAGGTCTAATAACATTCAGTTCAGGGTGCTGCAGTTCAGGCAAATATAGCGCTTCAGAAGGCAGCAACCCCCTCCATTACTTCAGCGCTCTTCACAGGGTCAGCAAGGGCAGCGCTAGATATACAGGACAGGTGACACCCCAGTAGCAGGTTAGCAAGGGAGACCCCAGGTGACATCAGGAAACGCAGGGTCAGTACCGCGCCAATACCTGTTTGCTTCTTCAAAAGTCCTGTGATGATTTAATTTCTTCTTAGCGCTTTAGGTTTCTTGCGCCCTTGTAAATAGAGGCTTAGTTTCTTGTTGGCGTGATGTTTCTTGCGCCCTTGTAAATAGAAGCTTAGTTTCTTGTTGGCGTGATGTTCCTTACGCCCTTAGTTTTGTTGCTTGGTTTCTTGTTCCTTGAAGGGGGGAATAGTTTGGTGGCTGGTGTTCCAAGTTCTTCTCAGCCAATCCCTTCAAGTGGTCCCTGGGGGTTCCCTTCCGCGGGGTTAGGTCAGTGGGGGGGTACAGGATGCCTCAATACTTGTAAAGCAGCACACTAGGCCCTGTCATTCCAGCATCATAAGACCCTGCCCTGACCCCCACTGCCTATCCTCCTGCGTAGGTACTTCCCCAGGTCTCCCCTTAGTCCCTCTGACAGGAAAGTTTTCCTTCCTTTCCTTATACAGTGCCAGTTGACAGTTGGCAGTGGCAGTTGGTGTCACCTCACCTGTTCCAGAAGGTTCCAGGGGGTTCTAGGAGGTTCCACCATTCTACCTGTGGGCAGGCTGGCAGGCTAAGTTGATACATTGTTTGGAGGGTTCCAGCCAGGCACTAGCCACTAGAATGCGCCCACTAACCCCGCTGCAGCAGCAGTGGTCAGTGGCAGCCATGTTAGGGGTATAAGACACCTGCATCTTAACATCAGTTTCACAGTACACAGGGCTTTCCTCACTACACAAGGCCTATACATTTTTGTTACAATAGGGGCATTCTAAATTAAAAGGGGTAAAAAACGAAAAATTTCTGGGGAAAGGGCCAAGTCCCACACATCTCCCCCCCAGCCAAAAGCCAGGGTAGTCCGATCATTCCCTTGATGGGCTTCCCTGCTTGGGGCGGAAAAAGGTGGACGCAGGCCCAATACCACCATGACATTCTCGCTAATCCAACCACCCCACTGGTGTTCCTAGTGGGATGCGGCCAGGACAGACCTCCAATCCAGATGTCTCTGGCCCTTACTCTCTCTCAGAGTGGGGGGCAGTCGCCCCAGGCCCGTGGTACCTTTTTCCACTCTCCTCCTCAACCTAGGGTCTAAACCCTTAAGTTGAATTGGTGACAGGGGCGAGACCTACCTCTCCCTGCACCCCCTCCCAGGGTTCCGCACCCTCCCACCTGGAGTAGTACCCCTGAGAGTCACAACCGGGGGAACTCTGAATACAGAGATTCCTCCCGCCAGGACAGGCAACCCCTGAACCTGGCCACCCAACCCAGGATCTTTAACCCCGTGGCTGGACCGGTGCCAGAGGAGAGTCCTTCCTCCCTCTGCACCCCCTTCCAGGGTTCCGCACCCTCTTCCCCGGATAGGTACCCCTGGAAGTCACAACCGGGGGAACTCTGAATACAGAGATTCCTCCCGCCAGGTCAGGCAACCCCTGAACCTGGCCACCCAACCCAGGATCTTTAACCCCGTGGCTGGACCAGTGCCAGAGGAGAGTCCTTCCTCCCTCTGCACCCCCTTCCAGGGTTCCGCACCCACCTCCACGGATAGGTACCCCTGGAAGTCACACTGGTAGGGTCCATAGTTACTGGTACCCCACCCTCCAGGTCAGGCAATCCCTGTACCTGAAACCCCAGTCCAGGTTCTACACCCCGTGACTGGTCCAAACCCCGAACCTCGGGTACGCTGCCACCATGGTAGTACCTGGCACACATGATTTCAAGGTCTTCAGCTCTGTCTCTGTTTAGCTGAAGCCTGTGCACCAGCTTCCCTTCCTTCATTGCAAGGCTCACACTCTCCCTTTTCTGCTCTAACCTCTTTGACGACACCCCCCCCTTCCAAGGTTCTCTGGTGTGACCGCCTCCCTGGGTGTGACCTGCCCCTCCTGTCCCCATCCCCTCTCCCCTCTGGGTGGGCTCCTACCCGTGCCCCAAAGTGGTACGGAGTTCCTTCTTCCCTCCGCCCAACAGGCAGCCCCATCCCCTGACACAACACTCCAGTGCCAGGTGAGGACTCAGATAATTCAGGAAAAAGGTTCTAGGATGTGGCGACAGAATGAGGTCCAACAGGCCCTGATACACTCACAGGCTAGACAGTGGAGGGGTCAATTCCTAAGGCTTGCACACACAATAATTGTGCAGCCCAATTGCTGTGCACCCTGTCCCAATGGAGGGTGCTGCATGGTCACAGGTCCTGGATCCCACCGCTCGACACCAATATGTTGGAACTGGGGTCACCAGTCCCCTAGGGTAGCATGGCACGAGCGGGTAGGCATCCGAAAGCACATGTGTTAAGCGATCATGCAGCACACACTCACACTGAGACAGAAACCTGGGCACGCAATAAATGACTCCACTCCAGAGCTTGTATAAAAACAAGTGATTTGTATTAAGATAAATAATCAGATAGATAGAGCAGGATCAGGGAAATCATAAATTCATTTAAAATACATGTGTCTCAAAACTTGCGATCAATATTAGATGAATAAATATCCGTTCTGCAATAAATATTAAATATTGGATCAATAAATAGTTAAATACATTTTTAATGGGACACAGGCCCAACCTACGCCTTGCTTCTTGGTCAGTACCTGAAAGGAATACATCTCAAAGTCATAAGAACAACACTGCATTAAGCATCAATATCCATTTCCTCAGGTAAACAAAGGGACAGTTCCATAACAGAAACATCTCCCCGCTGTAGGAATAAACAATTCATTAAGTGTAGTTCAAACATTTCCTTAAATATGAAACATTTCATTTGCCACAAAAGTATGTGGACGTAACTCTCCTCCTGTAATAGGAATTAAACATTTCATTAAGAATAATTATTCCATATAACAAGGTTGGGCATCCCTTTGGGAGAACTTCTCATTGGGCCCAGCTAACCATTGCATTAGCCAGCACTAACTAGGAGAAAACATTGCAATCTAGGTAACCATCCCCTTGTGCAGGTTTAACTGTATCAGGGCTACACCAACATTCCATCAGGGAAGTAGAAATCCCTACATTGAGCAGGTGTAAGTAGATCTCTGTTATAGCAGGGGTATGAGACCCTTCCCTGGGCAGGAGTAAACATTGCCTCAAATGAGGTCAACACCTTTCATTAGGCATAAAGTATTTCTTTAGGCATCACACACCATCCTATTACCTGATGCCTGAACAGGCAGGGCCTTCCCCCTATTAATCAGGAGCTTACAGGTAAAACATTTCCTGCAATAGAGATAATCAGTTTAGCAGAAGTTAAACACTTCACTGAGGGTAAAACATTTCATTAACCATTTCCTTAGGCAGGAATGAAACTCCTATGGCAGGAATAAAAACACGCCACTGCGGATAAAACATCTCATTAGGCAGTGTAACTATATCCTTATAGCATTAACGTTCCCCTACTCAGCAATCAACAGTTAACAACTCTTCAAGGCAGAGATAACCATTTTTAACAGGCAAGCCTGAGCTTAGAAGACTTGGTTTATGCATGTAAAGCCTTTTAGTAAATGTAAACATTTCTTTTAAAGCAAGGAGCACCTCACTCCATAACTGTGGGCATGTGCTCCACCTTTCAACCAACATGAATAAATGTTTCATTAGTCAGCAGACACAGTTCATTATGCAGCTGTTGGCGTTTCCACCCCCAGGCCAGGATCAACATTCTAATTCCTACATTAAGCAGGCATAAACCTTTCAGCACCCAGGAGTAATCCTGTAAATAAGTAGAGGTTATAACACTGGGGCAGGGGTGTAATAAAACTTCTATAGTTAGGAATAATCCTGGTTCCAAGCAGGAATAACCACTTCAAAACTCTTCCCCAATCATAGGTAACATCCCCCTAATCAGGAGTAAACATTACAGGGAAGGAATCAGGCATAGGCATTTCATTAAGTAACTTATAAATAGAACATTACTCATTGCTAGAGAGCAACCTCTCATTAAGCAAGCACAGGCCTTACTTTAGACTAGTAAAACATTTCTGTTAATTAAGGTGAACATTTCAATAAGCAATTCAGTAAAGCATTCTCAATGAGCATTTTACTATGCCTTGGACTCCCCTATGCAGGGCTAAGCCATCGCAGGTGAACTCAGTATGTCTTTAGGCCTACGCCGGAACCAGGGCCCAAACAGTTAATGAATGGCAAGCCTGTCCTCAGGCATAAACAGTAACTTAATGGCCTCCACGTCACTAGAGGCACATAGGGGCCAACAGGTGGGCACTTAAGGTCAAAAATACAGCGTTTCTCTGGGGCCTACAAGAGAGCGCTTGGAGGCACAATTACAGCGCTTCTATGGGACATTCAAGAAAGCGCTTGGAGTGAAATTACAGCGCTTCTCTGGGCACTACCTCAGTTCCTCACATGACAGCGCTTGGCCACAGGCAATGCTGGGGACAGCGCTTCAGCAGGCAATCAGGTTTAGATAATAGCACCCTGCAGGTACAGCACTTCACAAGGCAGCAACCCCCTTCAGTACCTCAGCACTCTTCACAGGGACAGCAAAGGAGCGTTGGGGGAGCAGGGAGTCAGCGCTTCAGAAGGCAGCAACTTCTAGAGCCACAGAAGTTCTTGGTGACACAGCGCTTCAGGGGGATAGCGCTTTTCAGGATTCACAGCGCTACGATATAGCAGCCAATTCACAGCAGAGGTAGCGCTCGGCAGACAGTTCATTCCAGGTAGCGCTGCTGAAGGGCACCACAGAATATAGCGCTTCAGGCAGGAATCACGCCCAGGATTCTAGCGCTTCACAGACAGCAGGGTGCAGGGCTATAGCGCTTTGGCCCACACGAGGTGGGGGCAAGACCAGCAGGTCTAATAACATTCAGTTCAGGGTGCTGCAGTTCAGGCAAATATAGCGCTTCAGAAGGCAGCAACCCCCTCCATTACTTCAGCGCTCTTCACAGGGTCAGCAAGGGCAGCGCTAGATATACAGGACAGGTGACACCCCAGTAGCAGGTTAGCAAGGGAGACCCCAGGTGACATCAGGAAACGCAGGGTCAGTACCGCGCCAATACCTGTTTGCTTCTTCAAAAGTCCTGTGATGATTTAATTTCTTCTTAGCGCTTTAGGTTTCTTGCGCCCTTGTAAATAGAGGCTTAGTTTCTTGTTGGCGTGATGTTTCTTGCGCCCTTGTAAATAGAAGCTTAGTTTCTTGTTGGCGTGATGTTCCTTACGCCCTTAGTTTTGTTGCTTGGTTTCTTGTTCCTTGAAGGGGGGAATAGTTTGGTGGCTGGTGTTCCAAGTTCTTCTCAGCCAATCCCTTCAAGTGGTCCCTGGGGGTTCCCTTCCGCGGGGTTAGGTCAGTGGGGGGGTACAGGATGCCTCAATACTTGTAAAGCAGCACACTAGGCCCTGTCATTCCAGCATCATAAGACCCTGCCCTGACCCCCACTGCCTATCCTCCTGCGTAGGTACTTCCCCAGGTCTCCCCTTAGTCCCTCTGACAGGAAAGTTTTCCTTCCTTTCCTTATACAGTGCCAGTTGACAGTTGGCAGTGGCAGTTGGTGTCACCTCACCTGTTCCAGAAGGTTCCAGGGGGTTCTAGGAGGTTCCACCATTCTACCTGTGGGCAGGCTGGCAGGCTAAGTTGATACATTGTTTGGAGGGTTCCAGCCAGGCACTAGCCACTAGAATGCGCCCACTAACCCCGCTGCAGCAGCAGTGGTCAGTGGCAGCCATGTTAGGGGTATAAGACACCTGCATCTTAACATCAGTTTCACAGTACACAGGGCTTTCCTCACTACACAAGGCCTATACATTTTTGTTACAATAGGGGCATTCTAAATTAAAAGGGGTAAAAAACGAAAAATTTCTGGGGAAAGGGCCAAGTCCCACACATCTCCCCCCCAGCCAAAAGCCAGGGTAGTCCGATCATTCCCTTGATGGGCTTCCCTGCTTGGGGCGGAAAAAGGTGGACGCAGGCCCAATACCACCATGACATTCTCGCTAATCCAACCACCCCACTGGTGTTCCTAGTGGGATGCGGCCAGGACAGACCTCCAATCCAGATGTCTCTGGCCCTTACTCTCTCTCAGAGTGGGGGGCAGTCGCCCCAGGCCCGTGGTACCTTTTTCCACTCTCCTCCTCAACCTAGGGTCTAAACCCTTAAGTTGAATTGGTGACAGGGGCGAGACCTACCTCTCCCTGCACCCCCTCCCAGGGTTCCGCACCCTCCCACCTGGAGTAGTACCCCTGAGAGTCACAACCGGGGGAACTCTGAATACAGAGATTCCTCCCGCCAGGACAGGCAACCCCTGAACCTGGCCACCCAACCCAGGATCTTTAACCCCGTGGCTGGACCGGTGCCAGAGGAGAGTCCTTCCTCCCTCTGCACCCCCTTCCAGGGTTCCGCACCCTCTTCCCCGGATAGGTACCCCTGGAAGTCACAACCGGGGGAACTCTGAATACAGAGATTCCTCCCGCCAGGTCAGGCAACCCCTGAACCTGGCCACCCAACCCAGGATCTTTAACCCCGTGGCTGGACCAGTGCCAGAGGAGAGTCCTTCCTCCCTCTGCACCCCCTTCCAGGGTTCCGCACCCACCTCCACGGATAGGTACCCCTGGAAGTCACACTGGTAGGGTCCATAGTTACTGGTACCCCACCCTCCAGGTCAGGCAATCCCTGTACCTGAAACCCCAGTCCAGGTTCTACACCCCGTGACTGGTCCAAACCCCGAACCTCGGGTACGCTGCCACCATGGTAGTACCTGGCACACATGATTTCAAGGTCTTCAGCTCTGTCTCTGTTTAGCTGAAGCCTGTGCACCAGCTTCCCTTCCTTCATTGCAAGGCTCACACTCTCCCTTTTCTGCTCTAACCTCTTTGACGACACCCCCCCCTTCCAAGGTTCTCTGGTGTGACCGCCTCCCTGGGTGTGACCTGCCCCTCCTGTCCCCATCCCCTCTCCCCTCTGGGTGGGCTCCTACCCGTGCCCCAAAGTGGTACGGAGTTCCTTCTTCCCTCCGCCCAACAGGCAGCCCCATCCCCTGACACAACACTCCAGTGCCAGGTGAGGACTCAGATAATTCAGGAAAAAGGTTCTAGGATGTGGCGACAGAATGAGGTCCAACAGGCCCTGATACACTCACAGGCTAGACAGTGGAGGGGTCAATTCCTAAGGCTTGCACACACAATAATTGTGCAGCCCAATTGCTGTGCACCCTGTCCCAATGGAGGGTGCTGCATGGTCACAGGTCCTGGATCCCACCGCTCGACACCAATATGTTGGAACTGGGGTCACCAGTCCCCTAGGGTAGCATGGCACGAGCGGGTAGGCATCCGAAAGCACATGTGTTAAGCGATCATGCAGCACACACTCACACTGAGACAGAAACCTGGGCACGCAATAAATGACTCCACTCCAGAGCTTGTATAAAAACAAGTGATTTGTATTAAGATAAATAATCAGATAGATAGAGCAGGATCAGGGAAATCATAAATTCATTTAAAATACATGTGTCTCAAAACTTGCGATCAATATTAGATGAATAAATATCCGTTCTGCAATAAATATTAAATATTGGATCAATAAATAGTTAAATACATTTTTAATGGGACACAGGCCCAACCTACGCCTTGCTTCTTGGTCAGTACCTGAAAGGAATACATCTCAAAGTCATAAGAACAACACTGCATTAAGCATCAATATCCATTTCCTCAGGTAAACAAAGGGACAGTTCCATAACAGAAACATCTCCCCGCTGTAGGAATAAACAATTCATTAAGTGTAGTTCAAACATTTCCTTAAATATGAAACATTTCATTTGCCACAAAAGTATGTGGACGTAACTCTCCTCCTGTAATAGGAATTAAACATTTCATTAAGAATAATTATTCCATATAACAAGGTTGGGCATCCCTTTGGGAGAACTTCTCATTGGGCCCAGCTAACCATTGCATTAGCCAGCACTAACTAGGAGAAAACATTGCAATCTAGGTAACCATCCCCTTGTGCAGGTTTAACTGTATCAGGGCTACACCAACATTCCATCAGGGAAGTAGAAATCCCTACATTGAGCAGGTGTAAGTAGATCTCTGTTATAGCAGGGGTATGAGACCCTTCCCTGGGCAGGAGTAAACATTGCCTCAAATGAGGTCAACACCTTTCATTAGGCATAAAGTATTTCTTTAGGCATCACACACCATCCTATTACCTGATGCCTGAACAGGCAGGGCCTTCCCCCTATTAATCAGGAGCTTACAGGTAAAACATTTCCTGCAATAGAGATAATCAGTTTAGCAGAAGTTAAACACTTCACTGAGGGTAAAACATTTCATTAACCATTTCCTTAGGCAGGAATGAAACTCCTATGGCAGGAATAAAAACACGCCACTGCGGATAAAACATCTCATTAGGCAGTGTAACTATATCCTTATAGCATTAACGTTCCCCTACTCAGCAATCAACAGTTAACAACTCTTCAAGGCAGAGATAACCATTTTTAACAGGCAAGCCTGAGCTTAGAAGACTTGGTTTATGCATGTAAAGCCTTTTAGTAAATGTAAACATTTCTTTTAAAGCAAGGAGCACCTCACTCCATAACTGTGGGCATGTGCTCCACCTTTCAACCAACATGAATAAATGTTTCATTAGTCAGCAGACACAGTTCATTATGCAGCTGTTGGCGTTTCCACCCCCAGGCCAGGATCAACATTCTAATTCCTACATTAAGCAGGCATAAACCTTTCAGCACCCAGGAGTAATCCTGTAAATAAGTAGAGGTTATAACACTGGGGCAGGGGTGTAATAAAACTTCTATAGTTCAGAATAATCCTGGTTCCAAGCAGGAATAACCACTTCAAAACTCTTCCCCAATCATAGGTAACATCCCCCTAATCAGGAGTAAACATTACAGGGAAGGAATCAGGCATAGGCATTTCATTAAGTAACTTATAAATAGAACATTACTCATTGCTAGAGAGCAACCTCTCATTAAGCAAGCACAGGCCTTACTTTAGACTAGTAAAACATTTCTGTTAATTAAGGTGAACATTTCAATAAGCAATTCAGTAAAGCATTCTCAATGAGCATTTTACTATGCCTTGGACTCCCCTATGCAGGGCTAAGCCATCGCAGGTGAACTCAGTATGTCTTTAGGCCTACGCCGGAACCAGGGCCCAAACAGTTAATGAATGGCAAGCCTGTCCTCAGGCATAAACAGTAACTTAATGGCCTCCACGTCACTAGAGGCACATAGGGGCCAACAGGTGGGCACTTAAGGTCAAAAATACAGCGTTTCTCTGGGGCCTACAAGAGAGCGCTTGGAGGCACAATTACAGCGCTTCTATGGGACATTCAAGAAAGCGCTTGGAGTGAAATTACAGCGCTTCTCTGGGCACTACCTCAGTTCCTCACATGACAGCGCTTGGCCACAGGCAATGCTGGGGACAGCGCTTCAGCAGGCAATCAGGTTTAGATAATAGCACCCTGCAGGTACAGCACTTCACAAGGCAGCAACCCCCTTCAGTACCTCAGCACTCTTCACAGGGACAGCAAAGGAGCGTTGGGGGAGCAGGGAGTCAGCGCTTCAGAAGGCAGCAACTTCTAGAGCCACAGAAGTTCTTGGTGACACAGCGCTTCAGGGGGATAGCGCTTTTCAGGATTCACAGCGCTACGATATAGCAGCCAATTCACAGCAGAGGTAGCGCTCGGCAGACAGTTCATTCCAGGTAGCGCTGCTGAAGGGCACCACAGAATATAGCGCTTCAGGCAGGAATCACGCCCAGGATTCTAGCGCTTCACAGACAGCAGGGTGCAGGGCTATAGCGCTTTGGCCCACACGAGGTGGGGGCAAGACCAGCAGGTCTAATAACATTCAGTTCAGGGTGCTGCAGTTCAGGCAAATATAGCGCTTCAGAAGGCAGCAACCCCCTCCATTACTTCAGCGCTCTTCACAGGGTCAGCAAGGGCAGCGCTAGATATACAGGACAGGTGACACCCCAGTAGCAGGTTAGCAAGGGAGACCCCAGGTGACATCAGGAAACGCAGGGTCAGTACCGCGCCAATACCTGTTTGCTTCTTCAAAAGTCCTGTGATGATTTAATTTCTTCTTAGCGCTTTAGGTTTCTTGCGCCCTTGTAAATAGAGGCTTAGTTTCTTGTTGGCGTGATGTTTCTTGCGCCCTTGTAAATAGAAGCTTAGTTTCTTGTTGGCGTGATGTTCCTTACGCCCTTAGTTTTGTTGCTTGGTTTCTTGTTCCTTGAAGGGGGGAATAGTTTGGTGGCTGGTGTTCCAAGTTCTTCTCAGCCAATCCCTTCAAGTGGTCCCTGGGGGTTCCCTGCCGCGGGGTTAGGTCAGTGGGGGGGTACAGGATGCCTCAATACTTGTAAAGCAGCACACTAGGCCCTGTCATTCCAGCATCATAAGACCCTGCCCTGACCCCCACTGCCTATCCTCCTGTGTAGGTACTTCCCCAGGTCTCCCCTTAGTCCCTCTGACAGGAAAGTTTTCCTTCCTTTCCTTATACAGTGCCAGTTGACAGTTGGCAGTGGCAGTTGGTGTCACCTCACCTGTTCCAGAAGGTTCCAGGGGGTTCTAGGAGGTTCCACCATTCTACCTGTGGGCAGGCTGGCAGGCTAAGTTGATACATTGTTTGGAGGGTTCCAGCCAGGCACTAGCCACTAGAATGCGCCCACTAACCCCGCTGCAGCAGCAGTGGTCAGTGGCAGCCATGTTAGGGGTATAAGACACCTGCATCTTAACATCAGTTTCACAGTACACAGGGCTTTCCTCACTACACAAGGCCTATACATTTTTGTTACAATAGGGGCATTCTAAATTAAAAGGGGTAAAAAATGAAAAATTTCTGGGGAAAGGGCCAAGTCCCACACATCTCCCCCCCAGCCAAAAGCCAGGGTAGTCCGATCATTCCCTTGATGGGCTTCCCTGCTTGGGGCGGAAAAAGGTGGACGCAGGCCCAATACCACCATGGCATTCTCGCTAATCCAACCACCCCACTGGTGTTCCTAGTGGGATGCGGCCAGGACAGACCTCCAATCCAGATGTCTCTGGCCCTTACTCTCTCTCACAGTGGGGGGCAGTCGCCCCAGGCCCGTGGTACCTTTTTCCACTCTCCTCCTCAACCTAGGGTCTGAACCCTTAAGTTGAATTGGTGACAGGGGCGAGACCTACCTCTCCCTGCACCCCCTCCCAGGGTTCCGCACCCTCCCACCTGGAGTAGTACCCCTGAGAGTCACAACCGGGGGAACTCTGAATACAGAGATTCCTCCCGCCAGGTCAGGCAACCCCTGAACCTGGCCACCCAACCCAGGATCTTTAACCCCGTGGCTGGACCGGTGCCAGAGGAGAGTCCTTCCTCCCTCTGCACCCCCTTACAGGGTTCCGCACCCTCCTCCCCGGATAGGTACCCCTGGAAGTCACAACCGGGGGAACTCTGAATACAGAGATTCCTCCCGCCAGGTCAGGCAACCCCTGAACCTGGCCACCCAACCCAGGATCTTTAACCCCGTGGCTGGACCAGTGCCAGAGGAGAGTCCTTCCTCCCTCTGCACCCCCTTCCAGGGTTCCGTACCCTCCTCCACGGATAGGTACCCCTGGAAGTCACACTGGTAGGGTCCATAGTTACTGGTACCCCACCCTCCAGGTCAGGCAATCCCTGCACCTGAAACCCCAGTCCAGGTTCTACACCCCGTGACTGGTCCAAACCCCGAACCTCGGGTACGCTGCCACCATGGAAGTACCTGGCACACATGATTTCAAGGTCTTCAGCTCTGTCTCTGTTTAGCTGAAGCCTGTGCACCAGCTTCCCTTCCTTCATTGCAAGGCTCACACTCTCCCTTTTCTGCTCTAACCTCTTTGACGACACCCCCCCCTTCAAAGGTTCTCTGGTGTGACCGCCTCCCTGGGTGTGACCTGCCCCTCCTGTCCCCATCCCCTCTCCCCTCTGGGTGGGCTCCTACCCGTGCCCCAAAGTGGTACGGAGTTCCTTCTTCCCTCCGCCCAACAGGCACCCCCATCCCCTGACACAACACTCCAGTGCCAGGTGAGGACTCAGATAATTCAGGAAAAAGGTTCTAGGATGTGGCGACAGAATGAGGTCCAACAGGCCCTGATACACTCACAGGCTAGACAGTGGAGGGGTCAATTCCTAAGGCTTGCACACACAATAATTGTGCAGCCCAATTGCTGTGCACCCTGTCCCAATGGAGGGTGCTGCATGGTCACAGGTCCTGGATCCCACCGCTCGACACCAATATGTTGGAACTGGGGTCACCAGTCCCCTAGGGTAGCATGGCACGAGCGGGTAGGCATCCGAAAGCACATGTGTTAAGCGATCATGCAGCACACACTCACACTGAGACAGAAACCTGGGCACGCAATAAATGACTCCACTCCAGAGCTTGTATAAAAACAAGTGATTTGTATTAAGATAAATAATCAGATAGATAGAGCAGGATCAGGGAAATCATAAATTCATTTAAAATACATGTGTCTCAAAACTTGCGATCAATATTAGATGAATAAATATCCGTTCTGCAATAAATATTAAATATTGGATCAATAAATAGTTAAATACATTTTTAGTGGGACACAGGCCCAACCTACGCCTTGCTTCTTGGTCAGTACCTGAAAGGAATACATCTCAAAGTCATAAGAACAACACTGCATTAAGCATCAATATCCATTTCCTCAGGTAAACAAAGGGACAGTTCCATAACAGAAACATCTCCCCGCTGTAGGAATAAACAATTCGTTAAGTGTAGTTCAAACATTTCCTTAAATATGAAACATTTCATTTGCCACAAAAGTATGTGGACGTAACTCTCCTCCTGTAATAGGAATTAAACATTTCATTAAGAATAATTATTCCATATAACAAGGTTGGGCATCCCTTTGGGAGAACTTCTCATTGGGCCCAGCTAACCATTGCATTAGCCAGCACTAACTAGGAGAAAACATTGCAATCTAGGTAACCATCCCCTTGTGCAGGTTTAACTGTATCAGGGCTACACCAACATTCCATCAGGGAAGTAGAAATCCCTACATTGAGCAGGTTTAAGTAGATCTCTGTTATAGCAGAGGTATGAGACCCTTCCCTGGGCAGGAGTAAATATTGCCTCAAATGAGGTCAACACCTTTCATTAGGCATAAAGTATTTCTTTAGGCATCACACACCATCCTATTACCTGATGCCTGAACAGGCAGGGCCTTCCCCCTATTAATCAGGAGCTTACAGGTAAAACATTTCCTGCAATAGAGATAATCAGTTTAGCAGAAGTTAAACACTTCACTGAGGGTAAAACATTTCATTAACCATTTCCTTAGGCAGGAATGAAACTCCTATGGCAGGAATAAAAACACGCCACTGCGGATAAAACATCTCATTAGGCAGTGTAACTATATCCTTATAGCATTAACGTTCCCCTACTCAGCAATCAACAGTTAACAACTCTTCAAGGCAGAGATAACCATTTTTAACAGGCAAGCCTGAGCTTAGAAGACTTGGTTTATGCATGTAAAGCCTTTTAGTAAATGTAAACATTTCTTTTAAAGCAAGGAGCACCTCACTCCATAACTGTGGGCATGTGCTCCACCTTTCAACCAACATGAATAAATGTTTCATTAGTCAGCAGACACAGTTCATTGTGCAGCTGTTGGCGTTTCCACCCCCAGGCCAGGATCAACATTCTAATTCCTACATTAAGCAGGCATAAACCTTTCAGCACCCAGGAGTAATCCTGTAAATAAGTAGAGGTTATAACACTGGGGCAGGGGTGTAATAAAACTTCTATAGTTCAGAATAATCCTGGTTCCAAGCAGGAATAACCACTTCAAAACTCTTCCCCAATCATAGGTAACATCCCCCTAATCAGGAGTAAACATTACAGGGAAGGAATCAGGCATAGGCATTTCATTAAGTAACTTATAAATAGAACATTACTCATTGCTAGAGAGCAACCTCTCATTAAGCAAGCACAGGCCTTGCTTTAGACTAGTAAAACATTTCTGTTAATTAAGGTGAACATTTCAATAAGCAATTCAGTAAAGCATTCTCAATGAGCATTTTACTATGCCTTGGACTCCCCTATGCAGGGCTAAGCCATCGCAGGTGAACTCAGTATGTCTTTAGGCCTACGCCGGAACCAGGGCCCAAACAGTTAATGAATGGCAAGCCTGTCCTCAGGCATAAACAGTAACTTAATGGCCTCCACGTCACTAGAGGCACATAGGGGCCAACAGGTGGGCACTTAAGGTCCAAAATACAGCGTTTCTCTGGGGCCTACAAGAGAGCGCTTGGAGGCACAATTACAGCGCTTCTATGGGACTTTCAAGAAAGCGCTTGGAGTGAAATTACAGCGCTTCCCTGGGCACTACCTCAGTTCCTCACATGACAGCGCTTGGCAACAGGCAATGCTGGGGACAGCGCTTCAGCAGGCAATCAGGTTTAGATAATAGCACCCTGCAGGTACAGCACTTCACAAGGCAGCAACCCCCTTCAGTACCTCAGCACTCTTCACAGGGACAGCAAAGGAGCGTTGGGGGAGCAGGGAGTCAGCGCTTCAGAAGGCAGCAACTTCTAGAGCCACAGAAGTTCTTGGTGACACAGCGCTTCAGGGGGATAGCGCTTTTCAGGATTCACAGCGCTACGATATAGCAGGCAATTCACAGCAGAGGTAGCGCTCGGCAGACAGTTCATTCCAGGTAGCGCTGCTGAAGGGCACCACAGAATATAGCGCTTCAGGCAGGAATCACGCCCAGGATTCTAGCGCTTCACAGACAGCAGGGTGCAGGGCTATAGCGCTTTGGCCCACACGAGGTGGGGGCAAGACCAGCAGGTCTAATAACATTCAGTTCAGGGTGCTGCAGTTCAGGCAAATATAGCGCTTCAGAAGGCAGCAACCCCCTCCATTACTTCAGCGCTCTTCACAGGGTCAGCAAGGGCAGCGCTAGATATACAGGACAGGTGACACCCCAGTAGCAGGTTAGCAAGGGAGACCCCAGGTGACATCAGGAAACGCAGGGTCAGTACCGCGCCAATACCTGTTTGCTTCTTCAAAAGTCCTGTGATGATTTAATTTCTTCTTAGCGCTTTAGGTTTCTTGCGCCCTTGTAAATAGAGGCTTAGTTTCTTGTTGGCGTGATGTTTCTTGCGCCCTTGTAAATAGAAGCTTAGTTTCTTGTTGGCGTGATGTTCCTTACGCCCTTAGTTTTGTTGCTTGGTTTCTTGTTCCTTGAAGGGGGGAATAGTTTGGTGGCTGGTGTTCCAAGTTCTTCTCAGCCAATCCCTTCAAGTGGTCCCTGGGGGTTCCCTGCCGCGGGGTTAGGTCAGTGGGGGGGTACAGGATGCCTCAATACTTGTAAAGCAGCACACTAGGCCCTGTCATTCCAGCATCATAAGACCCTGCCCTGACCCCCACTGCCTATCCTCCTGCGTAGGTACTTCCCCAGGTCTCCCCTTAGTCCCTCTGACAGGAAAGTTTTCCTTCCTTTCCTTATACAGTGCCAGTTGACAGTTGGCAGTGGGAGTTGGTGTCACCTCACCTGTTCCAGAAGGTTCCAGGGGGTTCTAGGAGGTTCCACCATTCTACCTGTGGGCAGGCTGGCAGGCTAAGTTGATACATTGTTTGGAGGGTTCCAGCCAGGCACTAGCCACTAGAATGCGCCCACTAACCCCGCTGCAGCAGCAGTGGTCAGTGGCAGCCATGTTAGGGGTATAAGACACCTGCATCTTAACATCAGTTTCACAGTACACAGGGCTTTCCTCACTACACAAGGCCTATACATTTTTGTTACAATAGGGGCATTCTAAATTAAAAGGGGTAAAAAACGAAAAATTTCTGGGGAAAGGGCCAAGTCCCACACCCTCTTTGCACACAAATGAGGGAAAAACCTAAAGGACATTCTAGTACACACCAGGCCACAGATTAAGCAACAGGAGCAGGCCACATTGCAAGGCATACAAGGCCATCACCCGTGTGTCAATTGCAGTTGCTGCCACCTGACCAAAAAAAGTTGAGGAGGAGGGTTTTGCAGATACAGGATAAATTGTGTACTTATTCCCTATGAATATGCATGATCTGTAAATTATGTTTTAATTAGAGCGGTCTGTTCAGTGATCATAATTCTATTGAGCTGATATTGATTTTTAAAGCTTTAGCTTTGAATAAGCTAATAAATATGCCAGCTGAATATTTCTAACATAAGGATTGCAAAGTAAAGTGAAACAATAACACTAGTTAAAGTGTAAACACTTTCTACTTGCTTGGAGAGATTTATGTCAGCACTCAGATTATTTTGTCTTCGATTTCAAAACTTTTACAATTCATCAACATGATGTGAAAAAATACCTCCTGAGGAAAAACCAATCACATTTCTCCCACCACCTCACCAGGGGGCCGATTAGGATCGCGGACGGACCTGCGTCCGTCCGCGACCCCGGAGGTGGAGGGAACGTCCGCAGGGGCTGCGGCGTTCCCTCCAGTGCAATTAGGATGTAACCGCCAGGGTGGCGGTCACATCCTCAGTCTTTAACATTGCGGCGGGTGCAGCTTGAAGCTGCACTCGCCGCAATGTTAAAAATGCATGCACCGCATTTGCGTGCACAAAGCGGCAGGCACCGCGCGGTGCCTGCTGCTTTGTTCATGCAAATGCAGGGGGGTACCATAGGTACCCCCCATGTGCACCCCCACCCCCCTTCACCCAGGGGGCCCGCAACAGGCCCCCGAAGTGAAGGTCTGTATGCTTTTCCACAGCGGAAAAGCTGCCGCGGAAAAGCATACATATTACACCATCATAATATGGCTGGCGGTGTCTGATAGACACCGCCAGCCATGTTATAGCTATTCCGCCGCGGTCGGAAGGCGACCGTGGCGGAAAAGCTGCGGACGGAAAAAAGATCCCCCAGCCATCCTAATCTGGCAGGGGGTCTTTTTTCAGTCCGCAGTGGTTTTCCCGCATCCTCCGGGCCGGCGGTGGCTTCCGCCAGCCCGGAGGATGCGGGAAAACCGATATTGTAATCGGCCCCTAATAGTCAAGCTCCAGATTGTAGATAGCAAAAGCCTAGCATAATATGCATAATCAAGAGAAATATGGCAGTTTTGATTTCATGTTGCTTCCATGACTGGAGAAACTGTTTAAAACAAGCTGGTTCCCCCCGGAGAAGCGATGTGGCGCATATATTTTCAAGACTTAAATAAAAATAATCATGCAGATGTCCTTGCACCATGGTTTATATATATCACACTGTCCAAACGGTTACAATAGAGTTATGGTAAGACTAGCAGATCCTCTGTGGTATAAGGGCTTGATGGATTTCCTACTACAGTGCATCAAGCAAATTCTTCTCTCTGGACAAACCTCTTTACTTAAATCTGTATGCAAACCTTAGTTCTCTATCTACCTGGAAAGGCTTGTCTATTATATACACAAGGAGGGAAGTAGAGGGCTGCCTCAAAATTATCACCCGGTTACTCAACTTGAAACTGTAGGTATATTGTTTGCGAAAACACTATTATCGGCTCTCTCAGACTGGGCGGACTGTAATATTATCCTACAGTTTGAAAAATACTGCTTTCACTCTAGAAGAAAGATTAACACCATTTTGGTATATTGCCCTCCTAAAAAAAATATAATCATTATTATAAAATGACTTTGTAGGTTCCATTTATCAACCTTTTGTCTGCATTTGACCAAGTTAATTGGCAAACACACTGGACATACATCTTTAACTGCAAAATTCCTCTTGCACTTTAGCAATGCTGATACAACTTCTGTTCGAAATTGGGTTCCTGTTTAGCAAAGTTATGCATACTGTCCAAGCAGGAACCACAATTCTAGTCAGGGTAAGTCAGATATACAGCATAAATTAAGCTGTGCTCACCCTCTTCTAGCTTGCCACAGATCAGGAAGGGTTAACTTAAGAGGCAATGTGTTTGTGCAACACTTCAAATAGTAATACAGTGAAAACACCATAAAATGACTCCACACTAGTTTGGAAAAACAGCTTGTATTTTTGTCAACAAAACAAGACCAAATTGACAAAAATCGAATAAGTATAAACGGAGTTCTGAATATGTAGTGCTGGAAAACTAAAGGGCCAACAGGGTGTGTCTTGTTTTCGCTAGGCCAGGGTAAATCCAAAATTTCAGGCCAATCTCAATGCAGCGAGGAGCAGATACAGGGACCAGCATGGGCCCGCTGAAAAGTACCTGGGATGCGTCATTGATGGAAGATCCAGCGTCTGCGTCGCACCGCTGGATCAAAGGCAATGCATTGGTGTTGAACAGCTGGCGAAGGCAATGCCTTGACACAGAGCTGCACAAAGAGGAGACGATGAGCCTCGCAGTCAGTAATGCGAGGTCGCAATTCGTGCAGGAGCGGCGATGTGTCGGCGTCGAGAGAGATGCACCGGTTCAAATTGGAGCAACATCGTCAAAGCATGGATTTTAGCATTTGCAGCACCTTATCCCCACTTCCAATGTCCCAGGACTGGGTTGACACCATTTGGCAGGGCAAGACCTGCAGCAAGCAAAGGCCAGGTGCTCTTGCAGCGTGATGAACAGCCTTTGATGTCATTGAGAGTTACAACTCTAAGTTCAAGTAAGGTGGATCCAGTCGTTCTTCCGCAGAGCAGAAGGCAGCTGGCACCAGGGTAGCACAGCAAAAAAACACTTCGTCCAGAGCAGCAGTCCAACAAGGTGGCAGTCCTTGTATCAGCACAGCAGTCCTTCTTCCTGTCAGAGTTCTTCACAGTTCCAGTAGTGTCTGATTTAGTGGAGGCAGAGATCCAGTACTTATATGCAGTTGTGCCTTTGAAGTGGAGGTGACTTCAAAAAGGGTTTAAAAAGCACAGAGGTCCTCACTCTGACCTCTGGCTCCAGGCTCACTCAAGGGGGGTATGCAGCCCTTTGTGTGGGGACAGGACACTGTGTATTCAGTTGTAAGTGTCATCTCCTCCCTCCCGTCCTGCACAGGTAGCCCATTAGGATGTGGATGGCCACTCAGTCAGGCCCAAACTTCCTTTGTGTGTGGTTGTCAAGAGGGAATACTCACAGTCCAGTAGTGACCCATCCCAGAGGTGTATTGGAGACAGCCTACAGACACACAGGGCTAAAAATAGAAAAATGCCATATTTCTAAAGGTGCCATTTTTAAAAGGTTAGTGAGAAATTCATCTTTACCAGCACAGAGGATTTATCATTATCATTCCAGTGATTTAAATCATAACCTAATCCACGCCTTCTCAATCAGGAATTACAACTTATAAGTGTAATAAAGGGGTCCCAGTGTTTACCTATGAAAGGGGTAGGCCTCACAGTAGTTAAAAACAAATGTGGGTGTTTTTCACTACCAGGACATGCCAAACATAAAAGTACATTTAGTTCCTTTTGGTTATGCAGCACCCAGTCCTATGGGCAAACTAGGGCTTACCTTAGGGGTGACATATGTAATAAAACTAGAGTTTAAGGCTTGGCAATGGGTTTTAAGTGCCAACTCGACTAGCAGTGTAAACTGCACACACAGGCTCTGCAGTAGTGAGCCTAAGACATGTTTAAATTGCTACATGTGTCAGTGCCACAATGAGGTCTGGAGGCCCAGTAGTAGCATTTAATTAACAGGCCTTGGGCAAAGGTAGTGCACTTTACTAGGGATATATAGAAAAATTAAATATGCCAATAATAAGAGGATACTTCAATCAAATCATATTTTAGGGGAGCAGCACGTGCACTTTAGCACTGGTTGGCAATAGTAAAGTGCTTTGAGTCTTAAGGCCAACAATAATCATTTGGTAAAATTGGTGTAAACCAAGCTAAATGTTTGGGGGAAAACCACCCTAAGGCTGTCAGGTCTAACAGTGTCGTTCCAGGAAATGGTGTAGGGTCCTTTGGAGTTCTTCCAATGGGTATTCTTGAACAATATTTGTGAAGAATGGATTAAAACAACGGTGCATCTTAGTTCCCCTTTTATTTTTAGTATATATTGTTAACATCCCACAATATCAGGAAAAGTCTACTCTTCTCTTATTTTAAGTGGAAAGAAGAAGAAGAATATTTAATGCATGCTGATGGCATCGTCTTATTTGATTTTACCCATGTTGGACCTCAGAGTAAGTTTAACTATTTCATTCAATACTCTGAATCTTTGGATCTATTAATTAACATCAATACAACTAAAATCATGATTGTAGGGTGTTCGATTTATGCAAACTAATACAACTGGTTTATTAAAACATGGCATCTGGAGGAAGTGTTACATTATAGTTATTTAGGGTATTTAATTCAGAGCAATATTTCTAGTAAAGGTTTTGCTAAAATCCAGACTGCCAAGTCACAAGTGTTAGTAAAGGTTTATTACATGTTTTGGTGTGTGAGTTAGGCAGAAAATGTATGTTCTTTGAAAGAGATATACAGTCAAGATACCTGAATGCTACAAAATTTCAGATTATTAACTTTTAACCCAAGTCAAAAGTTTACAATGAAAATCTTACTTGACAATTCAAAAAAAGATTAATTAACATTATAATTAAACATGATTGGTATACTACATCAGGGATATGAGCAATTATTACAGATGTGGTTTCTTTTAAGAACAAGTGAAGTATTATCATTAAAGCATCCTTTCTATTAAGAACTTTCAAAATTAAATTCTAAATCAAACGTGTTGGTCCTGGCCCTCTTTGCAGGGTTATCGCCAACATTTTTGCCTTCTTCCTCCTATTTTCCTGACCCTCTATTTGTTGGCTTTAGGACTCTGGGCATTTTACCACTGCTAATCAGTGCTAAAGTGCATGTGTTCACTAATTAAAAATGGAATGATTGGTTTACACCTGTTTGGGAAATGTAATTTACATGTAAGTCCCTTGTACAGTGGTATCCCATATACCCAGGGCCTGGAAATGAAATGCTACTAGTGGGCTTGCCAAGCTGCTTTTTCCATTCACAGAAGTAGCTTTTCAAACTGGTCTCAGGTCTCTGCCATTGCAGGGCTTGTGTGCGCAGTTTACTGCCACATTGACTTGGCATTTAAGGTTACTTCCCAAGCATGAAACTCCTCTTTTATTTTATATAGGTCATCCCTGACAAACAGCCTATTTTTTTCTCAGTAGTCTGAGGCATGCCACTTTCATAGGCTGACATTGGAGATCCCCTTACATGTGTTTAAGTGGTAATTTCTGATCTGAAAGGAGTAGCGCTGCTATGTTTGCTATGTTTAGAATGGTAGTACAAAAATCATGCTTACTGGTGTAAATAGATTTTTTTGTTACTATTTTAGAAATGCCACTTTTAGAAAGTGGAAACAAAATTACTAGGACTGACGACCTTAGACAGAATGCGCACTACCTTCTACACTCATCTGAGTGTTAAACAAATGTAATACCAAAAATACAACAATTTGCAATTATACACACACTTTTTCATTGTATGCGAGCGTGGTTTTTTAAAGTTTTCCCAATGAATGTCGTGACTTTAACAATTGTTTTCCTCATGTTTCTTGTTTATTCAAAAAAGTTATTTCCAAATAATTTGTAAATGTCCAAACTCCAGCTAAACAAAACAGGCATGGATTACATCAATCTCAATGTATTTCAGGTGTAAAACTTCACCCTTCGTCAGGGGAACTCTACAAATAAATCATATAAACAATAATTGTATTTTACAATGAATTTTATGCTGCATGCTACAATATAGCTGGCCTTTACAATCCCGTAAGTTCTATGTGACTGATAACAACTCAACGAGGTTATGCATTCTCCAATGCTCTTGAATTGCCTAATATAGTCTAACTGAAAGTATTGAAATATGTAGGAATAAGAGGATTGTACAAAGACATAGTGGGTTGGTGAGTGAAAAGCCATCCGTGCTGAAATGGACCCTTAAAATAACAAGAGCTCCCAACTGTTGATCAAACAGTAATTTGACAATCACCCGTGAATGTGCTCAAACTTGTCAAGCTGTTTATTTTTCATTCAAGTACTATCAAACTGATGGACGTACCTCCACGCCCCTGGACTTAAACAATTACGATCACAGCTTGGACTCGATAACTCGCTCCTGCTGCCAAAAGACCACAGCTTCCAGAGCTCGAGAAAATCTTGCTTCGTGTTGGCTCAGAGCCAAAATTCAAAACGTGCTCTATAACCAATAGAAATGAACCACAAACGCAAACTTACAAAGGGTAAACATTTGTAAACAATGTCCTGCTCGCAACAGTGATATTAATAGCTTTCCCAGTCACTAAAGCGTGACTCACCTATGTCTAAAATCCTCTGTATTAAAACATCTTGCCGCCCACTGTAAAAATGCAATAGCAAACCGCATGAATACAGTTTACCCCACGTGCACTACCTCCGCCACTTCCCCGTAATCACCTACTCACTTCACCTGCGCCATGAAAATCCTTTCCTCTGTGTCAACGATTTCTCACTCCTGTAATGGAACCGATAACTAGCGTTCCTCGCCCCAGGCTAAGTCCATCACCGGCCATAAATAATTTGAATTAATTTATTACTAGCCCCCCCAACCCCTGGCTGGTTTGCCTTGCCCCAGCGTTGCTTTCTGCTGCCGGCCTGCCTCATGCCTACCTCTCTGAAGCCGCAGCCTGCAGGCCAGACCCAGCCCCAGCCCTCAGGTCAGGTAAAACTTCAAGAGTGGCTGCATCTTCTGAAGAAAGAGGAGGAATATTTTCAGAAGTCTAAAGTCAAGGAAGAGGAACAATATAAAACCATAAGGCCCTGATGATGCCCCAGATGGGACGAAACGCGTAGGCTGGCTGTAGCTGTTGGAAAGTTGTATCATTTGAAAAGTCAATTGAATTAATGAAAATGTATGCGTGGATATGATGAAGCAATGAAAATAAAAAGACTTTTTGACGAAGTGACGAAGCAAGCCTGCTTGGAGCTTTTTTCTTCTAATTAATAGCATTAATTCATGCTTTAAAATATTTAAAACGTTAATTTGTACACTCCTTGGGTCAAATTGTGTATGTATCTTTTTAGTGTTTTTTTGCATTGGGCCACTCCAAGTAGTAGTGTTAAGAAACCAGTAAGAAATTGTGTTGAAAATATAAATAATGTGTTAAAAATATCTCACTGTGCACACGTCAATTCCCTCATCGCGTAGCTCAGTTTCATTATTTTTAAAAAATGTTTTACTTTATTTTTTATTGATTATCCAATTGTTCATATCCATCACAGACATTACAGAGATCAACAAATCGCGCATTCTTTCAACATATGAATAGCATTCTATCCTTGCGTAGCAAAAAACAGCCATGCCAAGTGTTGCAGTTATATTGAGCAATTGTACATGTGAAATTTGAGAAAATAACAGAAACGTAATTCTAATGGGTCCCGCCCTGTCCATTCATATAACCGTGCCGCAAACCCAGTGGCATCAGCTATATAAAGGCGGCGCACATTCAGAAATTATAATAGTATTGAGAAGTGTCCAATACGACTAGTCTACGCCTAGTCCCTTTGCTCTATCCCACCCCGTAGGTACTATACGCGACCTGGCCTGAGACGCGGCAGAATTGTTCAGGGAATCAATATATACTTTATATGGACCCCAAATATCCCTGGGATGTGCTGCGCTCGATAAGGTGCTGAAGTATATCTCGCTATTTGTGCTACAGTGGGCTAAGCTGTGTAACCAACCTTGCAGTGTGGGTGAAGACTTGCCACCCCAATGCAGTGTAATTTCTTGCTTCGCCAGCAGCAAACTAAGAGATGCCAATTTCCGGACTGCTTTAGGAAAATTCACTGTGTATCCCAAGAGTGCCATCTCAGGAGTAGGAACAATGGACAGACCAAGGATCTCACCCAGCATTGAATGCACTAGGGTTCAGTAGGGCCGTATGCAAGTGAAGGTCCAGGATAGATGGGGAAAATCTGCATGCTGAGCGCCGCATTTCCGGCACGTGTGCCATGTACTGGGATCAATTTTATGTATCTTGTCCGATGTCATGTATATCCGTCGAAAAAACTTGTAGTGTAATAATTTGTGGCGACTATTCAGGGAAACGTCTTTTGTAGTTCTGCAGCAGCCCGTCCATTGGGCGTCTGTAATCTGGTGACCCAAATCCGCCTCCCACTCCGCACGTAGGCTTCTGTCCACCATAGCAGGCCCGGACTAATTGTTGTGGGCACCGGGCAATCCCCCGGGGCGCTGCAAGGGTGGGGGCCGGTTTTGGGCCCCTGAGGGCCGTTCTTGTTACAGGGCCGTTTTTGCAGCGTTGCTGCAAAAACGGTGTTTCTGCAAAAACGGCCCTGTAACAAAATCGGCCGAGAAACGGCCCTGGCAAAGAGCGCGGTCGCACCCCCACCCCCACCGGGGGGGGGGGGGGGCGGCCGAGCACTTTGCCAGGGCTGGTTTTGGTTTCCAGTCCGGCCCTGCACCATAGAGAGTTGTGTAATGCAGAGTTTGTAGAGTTTGATACTATGTGCACTCCACTATTGCTCTCAATAATGTGAGTCAGAGGAGCGAATGAGCCAGGTTCTAACGGAAGGCCAAATACAGTCATTGGAGCACAAATCTATTCATGAATGTGGCCTCCTGAAATCGGGCCTCCTCAGTGGCCGAAAAAATGTGGCCATCTGGATATAAGTCTCTATCGTACAAATATTAAACTTAGCCAGTGTACGTTTTACCAGTGTCTCACTCGAAATGGGAAACCAGCGAGCATTGGGAAACGGCAGAGCTGACAAATACAAAATACATGTAGCGATGGAGCCTACTCCGTGCCCAACTAGTGATCAAGACTGTCTGTATATCTACGGGGTCCCTGGGTTCTCCCCTGGGCAGAAAGTCCATCGAATGCTCAGGAAGAACTAAGTCCGCCTCAGGGCGCAGATACGGAATCCTGGCGTCCGGATGGTACCAAGCGCAGGTGAAACTACACTGAGCCACCAAATAATATAAGTAGAAATCCAGGACCCCGAGGCCACCTCTATCATATGGTAAAGTGAGTATCCTCCAACTAACATGTGGCTGGTTGCCGCCCCTGACCAGTCGGAGAAGGTGAGATCGCAGAAATGAAAAAAAAACGTGCATTAGGGGTATAGGGGTATAGGGATATAGTTAAAAAAAATACAAAAAATTTGGTGAGGATCATCATTTTAATTATGGCAATTCTACCAGCCATGGATAATGGAAGCCGGAGCCACCTGTCCACCTGAGTCTCCAATTTCGCAATTGCCTGCCCATAATTTAGCCGAATAATCTGGACTGGGTCATGGTGAATAAGAATACCCATATATTTAATTGAGTCCGAGCACCATTCCAAAGGGAACTCGCATTCCCAAGGGGTTGTACAGGTAGTCAAAGGAAAAATAATTGATTTGCGCCAATTAATGCCTAAGCCAGAATACAGCCCGAACTGAAGAATCTCTCGAAGGAGCGGATCGAGGTTCAAGTGTGGCTCGTGCACATAGAGGACAATGTTGTCAGCATATAAAGAGACCAACAGGGGGCCCGTCCTAAACTGTAGCCCTCTATGCAAATGACGCTCTTGGAAATGGCATATTAATGGGTCCATGGCGAGAATGAACAGCAGAGGCGATAAAGGACAGCCCTGACGCGTGCCGCGGGTCAACGGAAAGGATTCAGAAAGGGTCCAGTTAATGCCGATTTTAGCTGTTGGCCGACTATATAGTAGGCTACTGTGACTATAAATCTAACCGGCATGCCCACATGCTGGACATGAAGAAGGGCCATTCCAGTGTCTCAAAGGCTTTTTCTGTGTCTAGTAATATTGCTGCTGCCGGTACCTCAGGACTTATTCTATGGAGCACAGCAAACAGAGTTCGCAAATTCAAAGAGGTCGACCTATCGGGAACAAAACCCAATTGTGCTGGAGAAATGATGAATTCTACTAATTGGGAAAGTCTACTAGCGACAATTTTTCAAGGATTTTGTAATCCACATTCAATAGTGAAAGTGGCCTATAGGGTGAGGTCTTTACCAGACTTAGGCAGGAGAATGATAACCACTTCACTTAACGTGAGCGGTAGGGTCTGCTTTTCATGGGCCTCAGCATACACCTCAATAAGCTTCGGCGCTAGCAGGTCAGAGAAGGCTTTATTGAACTCCCCAGTAAAGCCATCTAATCCAGGGGCGGAGGAGTCACGCAGCACTTTTATTGCCCACTTACCTCAGTCTCAGTAATAGGTTCCGCCATGAATTCTGGCATATCTTTTTCAAGGTATACAAGGGCCACTTCAGAGAGATATGCCTGCTGCTCGGTCGGGTCACGGCCCAGTATGGAGGTGTATAATGTGGTATAATACGTCCAAAATTCATCCCAAATATCCGTGGGGGATGTGAGTAGATCTCAGCAATACAGGCCTTGCTATAGGGCGGTCTAAGCGTCTGTGCTAGTGTGCGACCCGGGCCGTCCCCTTCTCCATAGCGACGGGCAGCTTAATATTTGCCTAAATAAAGGATCTCGCGATCCGCAGCTTCCCTGTATTCTTCAAAGAGGGCCAGCCTCCGTCCCTGTGACGGGGATGCCAAGGGATCTTGAGTCTTGCAGTAATCACCTCAAATTTGGCTATGGTTGTGCGAAGAGATTTGAGCCCATCAGCGTGTTTAGAGATGCATATGCCTCGATATAGGCTTTGAATCCCTACCACAACATCGCCCAGGTGTCCACCGAGCCAGTGTTAAGTGTGAAATAGTCCTCTATTGCTTCTTCAATTTTGTGACGAAAAAGATCGTCAAGGAGGGCCCGACCAGGGAAACGCCACAGCCTCTTGTACCCCTCCAGTGGCGGGACCTGGAGTCGAAGTAGGATCGGGGAGTGATCATAGTACGTTCTAGGCAGTGTAATCAGCGTTTGATACCACGAGGACACATCGAGTGGTAGGAGCCAGAAATCTATCCTGGTCCATGTGTTGTGCTGACCCGAATAAGGTGTGAAGTTTGTAAGAGTGGGGTTGTGTCTGCGCCAAATGTCAATCAAAGAGAATTGGTCGCATAGTTCTAACAGTGTGCGCCGTGCTCGTGGCTTTGTATCGGATGCAGCTGAAGTGCTGTCTAAATCAGTGTTAAATAAAAGATTAAAATCTCCACCCAGGAAAATCAGACTAGGTTCTAGTTTGGAGAGTTGTGCGTTTAGCCCGTGGAAAAATTCTGGGGAATCAGTGTTAGGCGCATAGACACATAGCAGTGTGACCTTATGTCCCATCAAGGATCCTGTGACAATGGTATACCCGTCCTCCCTATCATTAACAACCATTTGACAGGTGAAGGGGATCCTCTTGTGGATCAAAATCGCAGTTCTTCTTGCATAGTTGCTGAAATTAGCAAAATACCTGTGCGCCCCCCCAACTTGAAGCAAAACGCACTGTATCTGAAACTGGCAAGTGCGTTTCTTGCAGGAAGGCAACATCTACATTGTGTCTGTGCAAATAGTGCACCACCTGACGTCTTTTGCGGTTATTGTTTAAGCCACGAACATTCCAAGACAGCATGGACAGATTAGAGGGACTCTTAATCGAACCTGGCTGTGCCATTTGCAAACTGGAAGGATTCTAACGCGATTCGATTCAATGAAAAAGCAATGGACCTAAGCGTAAAACAATAATAATGACAATCAACAATGAAAACATTGTAAAATACCCACTCCCCCCTCCCACCACCCAGCCCTACTGCAAGAAAGGCAAGGCATACCCCAATCTGCAACCAAAAGACAAAGGGCAGATGTAGGTAGCCCAATACCGGTCGGTAACTGCCGAAATTACAGAATTTCGGCCGTTACCGACTGGTATTAGGCTATTGAGATGTAGGTGGCTACATTTCAGATTCGCTAATTTACCGAATCGATAATTTAAGGAATCGGTAAATTACCGATTCCTTAAAATACCGAATCAGTAAATTACAGAATCTGAAATATAGGGAGCACCCAAATGAGTGCATTGCATGGTTAAGGATTCGGTATTTACCACCAAATAATAGTTGGTGGTAAATATCAAAAACCTTTGAAAAAGCAAATTTGTGCTTTTTCAAAAGTGCCATGTGGCAGACAGGGCATGTATGTCTGCCACATGTGCACCCATGCACTATTCAGGGGTGCAACAAGGTGTCAATATGACACCCTGCCACCCTTGAATGTGTTCCCCCATTACCGAATCGGTATTTACCGATTCGGTAATTCCCATTCATTCCTGGAGGCCTGGAGGCCCATAGGAATGAATGGGAATTACCGATTCGGTATTTACTGAATCGGTAATTACCGAATTTTACAGATTCTGTAAACTTTACTGAATACTTACCTACATACCAGTAACCGATTATGAAATACCGAATCGGTATTTTAGAATCAGTAAATAGAACTTACCTACATCTGGCCCAAAGTACCCAATTTTTGTACATCAAAACAATGCTGTGTTATAATGGTACATCCGAACAAACAACAAGAGTCCAAAGGTTTCCACCAGGGGGGGGCGGCAACACTACGTCAGTTGACCAACTGTGAAGATTCTCTGAAACTGCGACACCATATAATCCCAACTCAATTTAAGATTAATCAAGGATATCGGTACTTCAATATCACCCAACACCGGAACCTGGGAAGAGTTCTAGACTGGCCACGGAACCACTGTGAGGAGGGGATGGATCACCCCTGTCTTCCAGCCACTGTTCATTGCTGCGTTTATAAGTACGACAAAACTCCTGGAACTCAGTAGGGTTATCAAAGAAACATGACCGGCCCCCCATCTCCACCCTCAGCTGTGCAGGATACAGCATGCCATATTTAAGGCCAAGATTACGAAGCGTGGCTTTCACTCCAGTAAACTTGCACCTGGTTCTTGCACCATAACAGTGAAGTCTGGATACAGTTCAATTTTGGAGCCCTGCCAGATGGTTTCTCCACGCTCTCTTTCCAGACTAAGGGCAGTATCCCGATCCTGGAAGTTCATGATGCAGGCAATAAGAGGTCGCGGGGAGGCCCGGATTTGGCCGCGGTCCCAAAGTGTGATGGGCACGCTCGACCATGAACCACGGCGTGAAGGAGTCTCGCCCGAACAGGTCCGACAGCAGCGTTTCCAAAAAGAGGTCCAGGGGACCTATGGCGGTGGATTCCGGAACCCCAAGGATACGGACATTATTGCGCCGACTGCGCGCTTCAAGATCTTCATTCTTTATGGCGACGTCTTTCAATATATGTTCCAGCCTATCCAATCTGCGCAGTTTCATCTTCTAAATCAGAGATCCGGGCCTCCACCACGTCAAGACGCCTGTCATACGCCTGGATCTTTGTGCCCATCGACTCAAGAGTCTTAGCGAGGGTATCAAAACGGCCGTCCAGCGCCTGAAAACCTGCCCTCATCTCCTGGAGCCACTCCCCCGAAGAGGCCGCGCCGCGATCCAGGCTAGGACCTCGCGCTACCATGTCCGGCTCCTCCCCCGCAACCCGTTCCACCAGTTTGCCATACGGGATTGTGTGCTGTTTCAGATCTTTGCTGCCCATGCCACTAGAGAACTAGTAGGGGTCAGGCCAGAGATGCCCAAGGGACGTCACAGAGAGCGCCACCCAAGTATATAAACATAGCACTTAGCTGCCACAGCCGCACCGGGCATTCAAGCCGCCTCAGCCGAGCAGCACCAGAAGCTCCTCAAGCCACCATTGCGCCAAGCCAGCCCTATGTCAATGCGCCCAAGGGGGGAGGCGATAGGATATGCAGCGTGCCACATTACGTAACGGCCTGGGAGAACAACAGGGGGCTAGCATTTGCTATTGCAATGGGGCCATGGACCAGAGTTTGTGTGTGCAATGGGCTGGTATATGTCCGCTGTTGAGCTACTGTATTGTGTAGACGGTCAGAGCAGGAACTGCGTAATCAATGCATACTGGCGGACCAAGCAACGCGTGCGCCGTTTATCACACACGTAGTGCATTCTGCTGTGCAGCTATTTAGATGGGGGCAGCTCGGGAGATGTACTGGGCACCGGGAGCATTAGGCGGCCTCAGGCCCTGCCCAAACCCTGACCCACGAGCCGCCGCAATAGGCCCCGCAGCCGCCCTCCCAACACCAAGATGGACCACTGGGGCGGTGGTGGGAGTGCGGCCCAGAAATGGCCCGGCAGCCAGGCAGGTCTCAGCCCCACTTCAGTGCCCCACTGGAAGTCAGAGCGCCGCAGGGGAGAAAACCAGGGGGGGCAGAGACACGCCCAACCGGCACCCAGCACACTCACCGGCTATACGAGGCCCGAAGCATGGAGATTGACGCAGTTGAAGTCCTCAGCGCCAACGCTCCGGTCCAACGCTCTTGGAAGCCGCCATTTTCTCACAAGCATGTCGTCGGACCCAGCATCTCGGCCACACAGGCTCCGCAGCGATCCCGAGATAACAGCAACTGTGCAGCTCGGCTTCCGGGGGACATCGACCCCGGCATCACCCGCTCCGACGCACTGGATGTGGAATTACACACACCGGATAAGTTGGTCGACTGGCGGAGCTTCAATGCCAGGTGGCCATTGCTGTCCGCGGCTTGGCCACACCCCTGCCGCAGGCTATTTAAATTAGTCCTACGCGTTGTGCTCATACAAACATCACCACCCCAAGAGTGAGAGCTAGAAACAGGACTTAAAAGCTACCTTCTACTCTATATATACTTGGCGGTCATCTTAGTCAGGGCCAGAGTAAGCTGAACAATGGCGATGGACATAAAACGTGACTTAAACTCTTGTTGCTGTGATTCACCCATTTCAATAAACATTTACCCTGAGAATCAATGTTTACAATATTATTTGAGTCTGCATAACATTGAATCCCTTGACACTATGAAAAACTGATTACATGTGGCAATTCACCTTCATTAAGAAGAACTAGGGGAAATCTATATCTCCATTCTAACAATTCTCAACACATATTTTATCATTATGTCAATCACATATGTTGAAACCTCCACTTGTTACAACTATACAACTGTTTTTTTGATCATTTATCAAGTAATTTTGGATTGACATTATTCACAATCTGTTGATGTTTCTACATCTTATTAAACATTATCACTCAATGAGAGCTTAATCATGTGTGTGTGTTCGCCTGCAATATTATGAAGGTTCAGATGAATTTACAGCACAGGTCCACTATGCCAGTCGCATATATCAAACTGATTTTCGCTTTTTAAAGTAAACTACTACACATTCAATCTGACCACTGTGTACAGGACTGCCTTAATGATATTCTATAATGTGTCTGTCTCGCTGTGACATTAACATGCTCTTAATCCTGTCATCGAGGACGAATCCTTCTCTCGCATCTGTCTGTAGTATGACCAACTTCTCTAGTATATGATAACCATCTCCAACCTGATGTGGAACCCTAAAACACTCTGTGAGGGGAAAAATGTGTATATACATAATTGACTGTTCACTAACTGACCCAGAACACTAAGGGCCAGATGTAGGTAGCCAAATACCGGTCAGCAACGGCCGATTCCGGCCGTTACCAACCAAAATTTGGCTTTTGACATGTAGGTGCCTCGGAATTTACAGAATCTGTATATTTACTGATTCTGTAAATTTACCACTTCGGTATTTTTCCGATTCGGTAAATATACCGATTCTGTTAATCCATATGTAGGTGGCACAGTTTGCAGTGCCACAGGCCATTAGGATTTCTTATTTTACCACCCAATCCTATTGGGCGGTAAAATACCGAATTCCAGTGCACATGCACATCTGTACATGCACACCTATGCCATGTGACACACAGACATGCCCTTAGGGCATATATGTGTGCCACATGGCACACAAGCCTGCAATTGGGGTGCTACAGGGTGTCAAAGTGACACCCCGTTCCCTCTGCCAGGCTTCGGTATTTACCGATTAATACCGAATCGATTCGGTATTTACCGAATCGGTAAATACCGAATCTTACAGAAGCGGTAATTGTAAAATAAAAATTACCTACATCTGCCTACTTCCAATTTACCTACTCTTAAATACCGAATCAGTATGATTCGGTATTTAAGAGTAGGTAAATCGGAATTACCTACATCTGGCCCTAAGTCTATTCTAATCTCCCAAACTGAAAAAAAACGGCAACCCATCCTGCTCATGACAGGATCACAAGGAACTTGTCATTAAGACCCTTGGGAGTTAAAGTGTCCAAATACTGAATACAGTATATTTCTCGTTGGGTGATAAACTTAGACATGTCCCTATCTTCATGGCTCTTGATGGTTTCTAGTGCCGTGAATCTAAGCTGTGCTGTAGTATGGTGAAACTCACTCCAATGGTTAGCTAATGGTGAGCTCAAGACCCTGGTTCCGATTCTGCTCTTGTGTTCTGTGATGCATGTGCATAATGATCTCTTAGTATTGCCCACGTAATATAAACCACATGGGCATCTTATAGCGTAAATCACATTTTGCACATTGGAATTTGTGGTGAACTTCAGATGCACAAGCTTCTCTGACCATGGGTGTGAAATAGACGTGCCCATCAACACATTGTTACGGTGTGTGTAGTTGTACTTCTGGTTTATCAGTGTCCCTCCTCATGAGTAACTCCCTAAGATTCTTTGATATTTTATATGCAAAAATGTGGCGATATCAAAATTAATTCCCACGTCAGGTTCTGATTGTAAGAGATCCCAATGGTCCATGATCACCTTTTTTATGGAGGCTGCCTGAGTGGAAAAGATGGAAACAAATACTTCTCTTCTATCCTGGGTTTCCTCTTTCTTTTCTAGAAGAGCTAGTCTTGGAATCCCTTCTGCTCTCTTCACTGTCGTTTCCACTACCTCAACAGGATAAGCCCGATCTAGTAAACCTTTTTTGTAACCTTTCAAATCCTCAATGTAATGGGTTTTTTCTGAGGTAATCCGTTTGATTCTCAAAAACTGAGAAAGAGGAAGGTGTTTTTTCACTGATTCAGGGTGAAAGCTGCTGTACAGTGATAATTTTAGTGTCAACAAGCTCTATATTCACATCTAAATATGAAATCTTCCGGCTATCTACAGTGTGTGTGTAAACTCTATTCTGGGGTTCTTGCCGTTGAGTTGTTGAAGTTTAACTTCTAAGTCCTGCAATGTCCCCTGCCACATGATAAGTATATATTGTTAAAGTACCTCCGATATAAAGTCAAATGTTCCATCCAGGTAATGTCATTCAACATATGGTCTTGTTCAAATTTCATCATGTAAATATTCGCATAGCTGGGGGCTCCTGAAAAACCCAAAGAGGTACCATTAGTTTGTAAGAAGTATTTATCCTGCCACTTGAAATAACTGTGGAACAGACATAACTGTAACTGTTCTAGAAGAAAAACGTTGTTGGCCTGTATCTCTGCTTGTTGGAGACAAGCCCACTAAACTGCTTCAATCCCCTCTATGTGTGGTATGGAAGTGTAAAGTGACACTACATCGACTGTGCATAACCACATATCAACTCCAGTTGGCATTGTCAAGTTCTCTAGCAATTTCAAGAAATAGGTAGGGTCCTGCACATACGTAGGACTAGACTACACTAACGGTTGAAGAAAAGTGTCCAGATATTGTCCCAGTGACTCATGAATTGATCCACAGCCCGATACAATGGGGCAAAATTGGGGACCCTGTAAATCTCTGTAAAAATTTTTTTAACAAGTAGATCCATGGTCTACAGGGAAACCTAGAGTGTTAAAAGTCTGTGAGTTCCAACCCATATCCTTGGCATGTATGAGAATCTTCAATATGATCTCCTGAAACTCAGATTTAGGGTCTTGAGTCAGAGGTAAATATATGGATTAATCTGCTAACATAGTTTCAACTTTTCGCTCATAGAAACTCCGGTCCATAACCACTAGTACACCTCCCTTATCTACTGGAAAAAACACTAAGGACGCACTGCACTTCGGAGATTTAAGTGCCATTTTATCAGATTTTGTTCAATTTTGCCGCTTCCTAGATGGAGCTGGTAATTGGGCCAAATCTTTTTTCACAAGTGTTTCAAAAGAGTCAATGACTTTATGAGTTATGGGTGCTGAAAATTTGCTTTTTGGTCTGAACTCCTTATATTGACTGATGCTTGGGTCTCTATGTTGGAGAAAAAATACTGTAACCTTATTTTCCTCATGAATTTGTACAGACCTACTTCTGCATCTAAAGGTTTAGAGTGGTGAAGGTACAAATGAGGTACCCTTATTCAATACTGACTTTTTAGCTTTAGTTAACTGTACAGATGAAATATTCACCACTAATGTTTGTTGTGTCTGCGATCTGTACTGGTAGGTTTTGTTGTGTTAGAAAGTGGGCATTTCTCTGTGCTTATAACTCTAGCGTTATGCAGCCTGACTCCAATCTATGTCTAGGGCAAAGTGACAGCCACACTTTATGCATGCTTTCCACATAGCCTTAACGCAGGTAAGGCTGGGTGTGACAAGAGAGGCCTCTGTATAATAATAGTCTTTCAGGGCTGGCAGAGAGAGAGGTGGGGAACAGTTAGATTTGTATAGTCTGTGTCCTGCCCTCTCACAAATGGCTTGTTTATCCCCTAATGATGTCTGGAGCCAGGGCTGGGGTTAAGAGGTTGTGTTGTTCACTTCTAAGGTTTCTTTTGAAATCACCTTTACATCAAAGACATTTTGAGTATATGTGCAGCGTCTCCAACCCAAATTTGCAGAGCACTTTTTGGAACTGGGACTGAACTTCTGCCTGAAGGACTACTGAGCTGCAAAATGACTAGTTTGGACTGCTCTTCTATTGTTGGCCTACTACCTACTACCAGTTAAGTGGCCTAAAGGACTCACTGGATTGATATTCTGCTTGTTGCCCTGCTGCTTTCAGCTGCTCTCTGACTTTGAGTATCGCTCAGCCCTGCTAGGTTGTTAGGGGGAATTTGCATAGAGCTACCTGCTTCTTGTGCTGGCCCGCCTGCCTGCCTACCTTGCTTTGCACCGTAGTGTTCTCTAGGGCTTGCTGGCCTTCCCCACTGTTATCCCGAAGTTCTCAGGGACATAAAAGACCTTGCTCAGCCAAGATCTGCGTGTCAGGAATTCCGGAGCTGCCCGATTGTTTTGGGCTTAGCACGCTGTGACATCCCCTGCAATGACTTTGGGGTTTGTTTTATTTAAAGTTGGAGGCTGTTCTGTGTGCTGTGCCCTTTGTTTCTAACCACTCTGAGGACTCGCGCTCCGGCTTCCAGAGAGCACTGTGATGCCCAATCCCATTGTGGAGTTTGTGAGCACTTGCTTTACACTTCTTGGTTACTCCCTGGCCGCCTCTCCATCGGAAGAGAGTCCCTGCTCAAGCGAGGGAAACCCAAGGGAAAGACGAGAGCGGAACAGAGGGACTCCAGCTACACAAATAAAGTGGCTGGGGCTGGCTGGCCCAAAGAAGACACCGCAAGCCCTGCATTGAAGCCGGTGCTGTTTTGCCTGCTCTGCTGGAGAGCTGGCCATTGGCATAGTTTCTAGAGTCTGTTGCCGCTCATTTCACTGTAAGCAGTTTTCTAGGATGATGAGTGCCTTGTGCTGCCCCCAGCTGCACCATGTGTTTACAGGCATCTGCCTCTGACATCCCGGGTCGGCGGGGTCTGCCCGCCAACTTCTGAGGTGTGTCTGTAACCCCCCACCTTCCTCCTTTTGAGGACATAAATGGGGGCACTTGCTCTGCGGGGTTTCACCATTACGGAGCAGATCCTTGACGGAGGCCCCCAAATAAGTTGTAGTGATTCAGAATAAATGGATTACCATATTACACGTAGTAGGCGTGCAAGAGTTCCTGTGGCCTACATTTCGTGCCTACAGTGCAGTTGTTGCAGAAAGGCACTGATATCCACTGTAACCCTGCTAATTGGAGCACATATGTGCTGGTCCCTCTGTGTTCATGGATACATGTGATGTCTTTGTGTTTAGCCCTATACAAGGCTTTCTTACCTGCAAAGTATTTGTGGTCTTTTGGTGACATATGGTGATTTATGTGTTTACATCATTACCAAACTGCTGCACATTCTGACCCTGATGTTAAAATGTATGCTGGTTTTTTCATTGCCAGGATTTGCATAGTACGCACAGCATTTATGATTCATGTGCTTTCATGTTGCGTTTCATGCCCTGATTTTCTCATGTATGCAGTTTTAATTCTTACCTCACCAAGATAATGCTTACTGATTCAGGAACTGCATAGGACGCACAGTGTTTATGATTTATGTTATTTTTGGTCTATGTGCTATGAACACTATATACAATATGTTTGCATAATTCTATGTGGAGTCTTTTTTGTGGTGAATATATTGTATTACTGGTGTGAGTCTGTTGCAGAAACGCCTTACACATTGCCTTTGGGATAAACCTGACTGCTCTGGTCAAGCTATCAAGGTGGTGAGCAGGCGTTATCATGGGTGTGTAACACCCTCGCCAACCAGAAACTTATGTCTAACATGCAGTAAAAAGTTCATAGCTATCTTTTAATCAACCTCTCTGCAATTACTTGTGCAATGTCTAAGTCTACTTTTAAGAAGTGTCTAAAAAGGTTAGTAAATGTTAGACCTGGTACCATTGGCATGGGTCTCCCCTGCACTTTTTGTCTTCGACTCCTGTTTTTTTGCTGTGTGTTGGACTCCGTTTTGTTGGTATAGATGCTTTGGGCCCTTTGCCAGTGCTGTTCAGTGCCAAAGTGCAAGTGCTCTCTGTGTAAATTATTGGTATGGATTGGTGTTTCCATGATTGGCTGATTTGATTTACTAGTCAGTCCCTAATACTGTGCACTGTGTATGACCAGGCCCTGTAAATCAAATGCTCCTAGTGGGCTGCAACATTGATTGTGCCACCCACCTAAAAATCTGTAAATGTAACTCTGGCCTGCCATAGCAGAACCTGTGTGCAGTCTAACACTGCTATGTCGACCTGGCAAGTGCACCCATTTGCCAGGCCGTAACCTTCCCTTTTCTTACATGTTAGTCACATCTAAGGAAGGGCCAAGGTAGCCTGTGGGCAGTGTGCAGTGTATGTGACAGGTAGGACATGCCCTGTTGTGTGTGGCATGTACCGATAGTGAATTACTGCCAATTTAGTTTTTCACTATTGCAAAGCTACCTGTTCCCATAGGATAGAATGGGGAGTTTGTTTATAACATCTAATAAACATAACTAATCCTGGGAACAAGGTAGGAAAATAAAGTTTAGTATGCCTGAACTCAGAATGTTAAATTGCATCTTTAAGTGAGGGTGAATTCTTCATTCTGTGTTTGAAAATACCACTTTCAGAAAGTAGGTATTTTCTTACTTAGCCATCCAGTGTGCCCCTGCTAGGTTTGTGTATTGCATGTCTGGCTTTTGGATGACAGCGGCTGGGGAGGAGCAGTGGTTCCAGAGAGCCTGATCAGTCAGGACTCGGCTGAATAGACCTGGGCTGCATTTAGTGTTGAGAGAGGAGAATTGCTGTCACCTGAATGGGCCTGGTCTGCCGTCTACAATGCTGTCTCAACCTCTTGCCAGGAAGCTGCACCAGAGAGGACAGAACCGGTTTTAACCAAGCACAGAGCTGCTCTGCTACCAGAGAACAATGGATTTTGTAGTATAAATATTGGGGCCCAGATCCCGTAACTTAAGATCACTTCTGGAAATCAAGGCGAACCTTTGCCAAGGAGAATACAGGAGGAATACTGCCCCTGTTTGCTGTTTGCTGTCTGGGGTTGGCCTGCAGTGGTTCTTGCTGCCTAGGAAAGGAAAGAAAGACTTTGCTGTTTGCTGTGTCCCCTGCTTGAAAGACGATTCCCAAGGGCTTCAATTGAACTTACCTCCAGCTCTGAATTCTCAGGGACACATAGACTTCGCCCCTAGCTCCCCTAAACGTCCTTGCTGGGAGTTCTGACCTGCAAAGAGGTTTCTGATGTTGATTTGGATCTCTAGAGACTGTTTTCCACTGGGAGCTGGAAAAGTACCGCAACTTCAAGAAGCGAGATGCATCCGCACCTGTTTCCGATGCATCGCCAAGGAAATCGTCGCAGCCCCTGCCCGAAGCTCGTGAAATCCTTGCACACTGCATGAAGTGCACTGATCTCAGAAGTCCAAGATCACCGCACCGATTTCGATGCAAAGCCTGCTGTGCAGCTGCAATTGTTCATGCATCGTTCCGGATTGTTGCATCGCGGTGCCAAGTTTGTCGCATCGTTGGGGGATGAAGTAAGAAACTGATGCATCACCTCCCCATGCAGTAAGAAACCAACACATCACCTCCTCTCCGGTAAGGAAATGACGCATCATCTCCCCTGCCCTGCAGTAAGGAACCGATGTATCACCTCCCCAGAGCAAGGAACCAACGCATCACCTTGCATTATACTTAACAAAAATTTGGATACCGCAGATGGGTTATCTACCATATTTTGAAGGAGTATCGCGTTCACCAAACTCTAAATGAGGCCCTTAATCTTTGTTCCAAAACTCCAAGTCCTTCAGTAGGGCAAAGGAGGAAGGAAAAGCCAGAGTGAGGGTCCTTCTAAGTTAGGTATACTGTCATAGAACTCCCACTGAAGCTACTGATTTTATTGCCAAAACTCCAACTGAGACAGAGCTGGACCTAGTTGCCATTGAGTCTGCTTCACCCCTGGGATTCATTTATCATCTCACACTTGGAGTTACTTATGTTTTGGTTCTCAAAGTAACCCAATGGGGTAATTCTAGAAGCTGTAGTCAGATAGGAGTCCACAAGCTTATGTACCTCTACCACAAGGTCCAGCTGAATTGGTTTACAGGACAACAAATGGTTTTGAGGGGGGTAAATCTATTTTTATTGCCCAGGAAGGAAGTGGCCTACCTCAGAAAGCCTCAGCACCTTGTACTGGTCCTTTAGAGGTGAAAGAAATAACTAAGTTACAATTTTATTAAAACATACTGAATGTTTCTCCTGGACACTAAAGCAATCCTCAGATCCTCAGGGTAGGATTCCAGACCCCATATCTCTCACCAGCCAGGTTTCCTATAGAGTCCAGTCCTCAGTATTCAGTTGGGCCTTGAAGTAAGTTGTTCTTCTGCCTTTTGTGTCCTTGTAGCAGGTAGCATGGTGGTCAAAGTAAACAACCAAAAACACATTTCTCCAAATCTAACTTGAATTTGAATTTGAATTTTGAATTTTATATAGCGCGTAGCTACCCTCGGGCATCCCAGCGCTTATCCAGAATGAAAGCAAATGGCAAACAGGCAGATACAGCGGCATCAGATAGGGAAGAGATGGGTTTTCAAAAGTTTACGAAACCTGACAATACACGGCTCTGAACGCACATTCAGAGGAAGCGCATTCCAGAGAGTGGCAGTATTAACAGAGAACCTTCTCCCACCCGTGCGTGCCCTTCTAACTCTAGGAATTTGCAACAAATACTGTTGGTCAGAGTGCAGAGCTCTGTTAGACTTATAGGGCACAACTACATTTCTCAGAATGGGAGACCCCTTATCCTGACGCGTTTTGTGCGCTATACAAAGCGACTTAAATGTAATCCTTTCCCGCACCAAGAGCCAATGCAGCGCCTCTAATGCGGGTTTGGCTGACTGCATCCTAGACGAGCTCGTAAGAAGCCTTGCAGCCGCATTTTGGATTTGCTGAAGTTTATTCAGCGTTGCTTCAGGGGAGCCCAGGAAGATGGCATTACAGTAATCCAACCTAGATACAATAAGCCCCTGAATAAGCAGCTTCTTCGATGTCAACGGAAGAAGGGGCAAAACTTTCCGAGCTGCACAGAGGAGCCCAAAGCAGACTCCTGCCGTCCGTTTTGCTTGGGTCCTAAAGGAGAGGTCCTGCTCTAACCAAACCCCAAGACTCTTAATCTCCTCTTTAGGACTGGGGAGGTCGCCTAGACAACTGGGCCAAACAGTCGCGGGGAGTGAGGGTCCTTTATGCCCTAGCAGCATTATTTCGGTCTTTGACCCGTTCAGTTTTAAAGCTGATTCACACATCCAGGTCTAGACTTTGGACATGCAAGAATGCAGCGCGTCTGGATTTTCCGTCAGCTGGGATAGAGCAACCACCAGCTGAGTATCGTCAGCATAGCTGACGATTTTAAAACCAAAAGGGGCCACCACATCCTCCAGGGGGCCATATACACATTGAATAATGTGGGGCTTAGGGAAGAGCCCTGTGGCACACCACACTGGAGGGGGATAGATGTCGACCGTTCACTGCCTTCCCATACCTGGTACGACCGGTCGCTAAGAAATGACGTAAGCCATTTCAAAGCCGCACCTGTGACCCCCAACTCTGACAGCCGATGGATCAACACTTGATGGTTAACAGTGTCGAAAGCCGCACTGAGGTCCAGGAGGATCACTGACACTGACCCTCCTGAATCCAAAATGCTCCTAGCTTCTTCCACGACTGCCAGCAGGGCGGTGTCTGTGCCCTGACCTGGCCGAAATCCAGTTTGCGAATCACGCAACAGGCAATTGGACTCCAAAAAGTGGGAAAGATGACGATTTACCAACTTTCAGCAATTTTACTGAGTCCCGGGAGCAGGGAGATGGGTCTGAAATTAGCCAAGGCCGAAGGATCCAGACTCGGCTTTTTCAGGAGGGCTTTCACAACTGCTCTCTTCTAGCTAGGTGGTACCAGGCCTTGGGCCAAGGAGACATTAATAAGATCCATGATAGGGTCAACAATAATAGTTGACGCCTGTTTCAGGATCCTCATGGGAACCGAATCCCTAGGGGAAACGCTCTTCATGGAGCTTAGTACTTTACGGACCTCGTCTGCTGATACTGGGCCAAAAGCTTCTAGCTGAACAAGAGCGCCCCTAGGTTGGCTACCAGCGTCTGCTCTCTGGTCCGCCTGAGGCAAGGCACTAAGGGCCAGATGAAGGTCGCCAAATACCGAAATCGGCCGTTACCGGCTTTTGAGATGTAGGTGGGTCTGAATTTACAGAATCGGTATATTTATCGATTCGGTAAATTTACCACTTCGGTATTTTACCGAATCGGTAAATATACCGATTCTGTAAATCCATATGTAGGTGACACTCCTAAGAGTGCCACAGGCCCTTAAGAGTCAGTATTTTACCACCCAATCCTATTGGGTGGTAAAATACCGAATTCAGGTGTGTACCGAATTCAGGTGTGACACACAGACATGCCCTTAGGGCATGTCTGTGTGCCACATGGCACACATGCCTGTACTTGGGGTGCTAGAGGGTGTCAAAGTGACACCCACTGCACCCTTGCAGGATTCGGTATTTACCGAATCTGTAAATACCGATTCGGTATTTCACATTGATTCCTATGGGCTTCAAGGCCCATAGGAATCAATGTGAAATACCGAATCGGTATTTACAGATTCGGTAAATACCGACTCTTACAGAATCGGTAATTTTTTACCTACATCTGCCTCCTTCCTATTTACCGACTCTTAAATACCGATTCGGTATGAGTCGGTATTTAAGAGTTGGTAAATAGGAATTACCTACATCTGGCCCCAAGAATCTTATCTATTTTAATATGAAAGTAGTTCGCCAGCTCCTCACATTTGTTTCCTGGGCTGTCGTGGGTTACTGGGGGCTCGGGAACTCTAAGGAGTTCCTTAACCACTCGGAACGTTTCTCTCGAGGAATTTGAGGAGGTATTGAACCTCTCCTCAAAATATTGTGTCTTAGTGCGGCGAAGACTAGAGCAGCTTTATACGCTCTTATCGCCGCCCGATATTCCTCTCGATCAGCTTCCCCCCATTCCCTCCTCCAGGCCCACTCCAGCTTCTTACAACCCTTCCTCAATGTTCTTAGCTCGGGCGTGTACTTAACAAAACTATATGTTTATAATATACATACACCAAAAATCAGACCAGTAAATTCTTTATGTTTTATTCATTTTCAATACAAAATATTTTTATATATTCTATTTTTTATGCATATAAAATTGAAGTTTATAGTACTTGTAGTTGTGAAAATAGCTTTACATGTATGAAATACAAATGTAGTGAGCACCACACAAAGAAAAAGAGCAGCAATTGATACAATAATTCAATTACCATACTGTAGTCTAGTTCCCATATCCCTGATAGGTTCTGCACATTGGAATAATATGCACTATAGTTTTGACATAGGACTGAGGTCAGTATGTCTCTATCGAGTACATTAAACTTAATTACTTGTCTGTGCCAGCTAAATCAGAGGTGACTAGAAACTTCTCGAATAAACAAGAAGGGATTAGTTTCTGACAACCGCATAAACATGACAACTTTGTTTCCCTTACAGTCGGAACAATCTCAGAATTGTGGAAACAATAGATAACAGTTTCACTCAGTCAAAAGTGCATGCTTCGTTTCTACAGAATTTGCACAGAAAGGGTGAGATGGGCGTTTCAATAAAAAGGGTTTATTGAACAGTCTTATTTCACATGCAAGAGATATGAACTGCTACAATCATAAGACAGAATGTGAAGTATAATATGTACAGGGTTTGCAGTAAGATAAAATAATACTGTAATAGCATGGTTTGTAGCTAAAACATATATTCATAAAAATACATACATAAATAACACAGGCTAAAATACTCATCTGGTGCTTCTAAAATAATCATACCCCAGTGTACCTTACCTAAGTGTAGTACGAGGGAAGAAGTAGGTGCTGTTTAGCTATAGTCTAGTTTAGTCAAGAGTTGCCAAAAGTTTCTCTAGGTTCTAGTCCGCTCCATACCTTAGAATGAGTGAGGTTGGAATCTCTTTCCGGGTCTCAATCTCTAACACCCCGCTAGGGGAGTCAGAAACACTGGAGCTGGATTCTTTGCGAGGAGGATGACAGCGTCTGGTCAGTGCGTCACTTGAGGACTTGACTTCCTTCCGAACTTCCCGTGGCAAGCCACATCGTGCGAGTAGGCAGCTGAACCGTACCATGGTTTGCCATGGCAAGTGAAGGTATATTTATACCTTGAAGGTGTTTAGGAATGCCAGAATTTACGTAAAAGTCGTCATAAGAATGTCATGAATGAACCCCTAAGGAGTAGATGTTCATGCATAATAAATTAGTTCTTGGAGAACTCATTATCCAAGCAAGGGGAAGTCCTAAAGGCTTAAGAGTCTGGTTTTCCAAGAACTCAAAACTCATTGTGACGTGGATAGACTGATGTAGTTGATCATGCCTGTATTTGGTTAGCATGAGCAATGCCTAAATAAGGGCTGGATTTCTGTGCCTAAATAAGGGCAATGTGAATTGTACCTATATAAGGGCATGAATCGGGAAATCTATATACGGTATCTAAATCAACACACAACAATACAGAGCAGACACTGGACATATAACTTATAACAATACAGTGATAACAAAACAACATACATCAAAAGGACTGTACAACACAATAATCACATAAACAGAACATTGTGAAAAACGAAAGTAAAAAAAAAAGAGAGGTAAAAAATTGTTGCTCATAACTTATTTTAATATAATAAGACCAATAGTTGATGCAACATGTGTAGAACCATATGCACAAAATTGCTCCGACGCGCATTTCGGAAGTTTGCAACAGATATATTCAAACTTCATCAGGGCGCTGTCCTTGAAGATTAACCGTGTGACCGAAAGCCATCCATTCAAAATGTATATCAATGAGCTGCGCACATGGAGAGGTGCTCACTATCTTCAGAAAAACTGGTCTGCAAGCAAAAAATGTAATGTAATATACTGGCTACAGAATGTAAGAAATCCAGGAGCCATATAGAGCAGACAGCGCCATAGTCCTTTTGATTTTTTTTAAACACGTAGTTTATTGGTTTTGTGCTTAGGGAAAGCAAAACTTCGTTATATTGCACATCATTATCAACATAGCAGCCTTACAGGGCTACTCGAAAACCCCTCCGTCCTCCGTCCTCTACCCAACCACAATACATGGCAAATCTATATATTCGATTCTCCACCACAAACAGCGTCTCCTAAAAGAAATCTCCCCCAACTCCCTGCTTACCCAACCATTCCCTCCCCCACCCCTCCATTATCCCCACCCATCACCAACGCGCACAACCCAGTTCATTCCTCTTATAGCGTGTGTGCAGGAGTCATCATACGTGAAATCGCAGTATGTACCTGTCCTGCTGTGGGGACATCTTCAACCAGCTATCTCTTCAATTCCCTCGGCATGTTGCTCATGTTCACGTAATGCCTGCACCAAGACCTCCCACGCTGTTGCGGCCTCTAACTCTTTCTCATTGCTTCGCCTACACGCCAGTTGGTAGCGCAACGTGCTCTCACTGTTGGCCCATTTTACAAACTCGCTCTTCCACCTCGAGTAGCTAGGCCCCACTGTCGCCTTCCAGTGCCTTGTGATTTCCTGCTTTGCCAGGATAAGACCCATATCTAAGAACTTGCTTGTGATCTTATTTTTAGATGTGTGGGGGACCAGTGAAGCACACTGGTGGCCATATCAAACTCCAGCCCTCTCTCTGTTATCCCATTCAAGGTGACACCCACCTCCCTCCAATGGTTGGTCAGCGCTGGGCAGGTCCACAGCATGTGTGCTATATCTGCCCCGGCCACCGTACATCTGGGGCATGTCGCCTCTGCTACTTGAAAATATTTCTGGATTTTCCCAGGTGTCGTGTATGCTCTGTGGAGGACGTAGAAGTGAATCAACTGGAATTGTGCGTTCCTCGTGCTCTTCCAAGCCATTCTTACCACCTGTGCCCACTCCGCATCGGGGATAGGCTTCCCCAGATCCACCTCCCATTTCCCCTTCAGTGTGTCCAGGGGAGCCAACCCCTTGTTGAACATTCTAAAGTACAGGCAGGTAACTGCCTTGAAAGTCCCCGCCGCCATCATAACGTATTGACAGGCCATTGTCGTTTTAGGTTCCATCAGCCCCTCTCGCCAGTGCGCTTGTATCGCCCTCACCAGCCCCGCATGTAACAGGAAATCCCCGCTCGGCAGGTCGAACCTCTCCTGAAGCGTCTGGTAAGGTAACATAGCTCCATCCTCATATAGATCTCCCAGCATCTGGAGTCCCGCCTCTTCCCAGATCTGCAACCGTGACCAATCCCCTCCGTGAGGTAGAGCCGTCACCATCCCCAGCGGGATCTCAGGTGCATACGGGTGGGGTACTCCTGCTCTACGTTGGGTTCGATTCCAACAAAGTCTGAGTGTTCTTTCCTCCGTCGAGAGTCCCTTGAGGTCTAACCGCTGCTGTAGTGCGATAAAAGAGAGGACATGGCGTCGTGTACCGATGCCTCTTTTATGATCCGGCCCTCTAAATTCCCGTGCCACTTCCTGTGTGACGATCTGCAATTGGGCCGCTAAATAGTATAACTCAAAGTCGGGGACCGCTAGGCCTCCCTCCAGTTTGGGTCTTACGAGTGTTGCCTGTGCAACCCTCTGGCGACCATGCCCCAAAGGAAAGAGACTATAAGAGATTTCAATATCCGAAATATGGAATTCGGTATCCATATGGGCAAAGTTCTCAAATAATACAGGAACCGAGGGAGCGCAATCATTTTCGGTAGGGCTATCCGTCCCATCACTGACAGGGGGAGGGTAGGCCAAAAGGCCATGCTGCCCTTCCGTGCTCTCACACCACGACCCACATTGCCCTCCAGCATATCTACTGCTGTATGGTAAATGTGAACCCCCAGATATTTCAAGCAAGTGGGCTCCCATCTGAGCGCCCGGATCATGTCGGGCTTGGGTTCCCCTCTTCTCACCGGGAACATGCATGTTTTGGACCAGTTCACTCTCAGACCCGATAGGGCCCCAAAACGTGAGAGCAATGTCTCAGCTCCCATCAGAGCTTCATCTGCATCCTCAAGGTAAAGGAGCATGTCGTCCGCGTATAGCGATACCAACTGCTGCCCGGCTCTGCTCTCGAGTCCCTCAAAATAGCCCCCCTTTCAAATTGTGATCGCAAGGGGCTCCACTGCTAACGCGAATAACAGCTGGGACAGCGAGCAGCCCTGTCTCGTCCCTCGTTCTACCGGATATTGCAAGGAGATCAGCCCGCCCACTCGCACCCTAGAGACCGCTGACGTATATAAGACTCTCGTCCATTGCAGGTAGTCACTACCGAGGCCGAAGCGTCCCATTACTTTATACAAGTATTCCCACTCCAGGCTATCGGACGCTTTCTCTATGTCCACCGACAAAATGACCTGTCGTCGTGCCCCCGGGTGTTCCTCCTCCAGTAACCGCACCAGCTACCTGATATTGGTGGTCGTGTTTCACGTGGGTATGAAGCCAGCTTCATCCTCGTGTACCAGCGTGGTCATATAAGCTAGCAGTCGAGTCGCTAATATGCTACTCAGTATCTTATAATCGGTCGTCAGCATCGATAGCGGTCTATAGGATGCCGTATCTGTACACTCTCTGCTCGGCTTCAACAGTGGGATCACCAGTGCCTCACGCATGGACTGGGGCATCCTCCCCCGCTGTTTCGCCTCTCTGTAGACTTCCTGAAGTCTTGGCGCCAGCAAATCATCAAACTTCACGTAAAATTCTACTGGAAGCCCATCCAACCCTGGGGTTTTGTTGCAGGCCATTCTTTTGATGGCTCCACGGATCTCACTCAACTCAATGTCTCTACCTATCTCCTCCACTTGTTCTTTCTCCAGTTGTGGTGGGCACACACCCTCCAGGAAACTATCGACGGCCGGATCGCCCACTGTCAGCTTGCTCGTATATAGCTCCGCGTAGTAGCTTTCAAAGCGCTGCAGGATCTCGGATTGGGTGAAAAATTCGCCACCGTTCTCCGTTCTCAACGCCAATATGGGAGAGTTTCTCTTCGAAGGGTCAGCTAGCCAAGCTAGCCAGGCTAATAATGTGCCTGCTTTGTCCCCTTCTGCATGGGCCCTCACAGCACCCCCGCGTGTTTCCCTATGCAGAGCCCTCGCAGCACCACCTTGAAGGCATCCCATTCCGTGGCCCTCGTACCAGTCGTACCAGCTTTTTTTTCGGTAGTGGGTAATCCCCTCCTCTATTGCCGCTTGGAAGAACGGATCATCTAATGTGTTGGGGCGCAGTCGCCACGTAGGTACACAAGAGACCACAGGCATCCACCGCAAGGTGGCCTGTAGGGGGTTGTGATCAGACAGCGTTCTGGTCAGGTACTCGGTCCCCGTGATAGTTGTTAGCACCGCAGGCGAGCACAGCACTGCATCCAACGGCACGTGCAACTCATGCATGCTGGAGAAATATGAGTAATCCCTATCCCTATCGCTTGGGGCTGCGCACGCCAAACATCTACTAGGCCCCAGCGCGTCTGCCAATCAAGTCTACCCTTAGTCAAGTGATGCGTCGGCGAGTCAGGTAGGGGGGGTGTGATCTGTCCAGGAATACATCCATGACAGAGTTGAAGTCTCCACCCATCAGCATAGGGCCTGCAAGATAATGTACCCCTACCCCTTCCCAACCCCCCAAGAACAGGACCTAGCTTCTCCCATCTAGCCCCCATTCAAACCATAATACCAAACTCAACAACAAAATCCCACAGCAGTAACTGTAGGTATGCCTTAAGGGCAGTGAGGGGGGACTATGCACCAACGTGGAGCTGCCCTACCCTGTCAGATCGCACACTGCAACCGAGCCCATCGTCATTAAACACCTCCCAGGCACCGTCCCCCCCACCAGACATCCCCACAAAATCACAGCCCCCAAAATAGTTTCCACTGGGAATTCGCTTCAGTCGCAGGTGTTCTCCCCTAGTACCTCCCCCCAGGATCGTTCACCCCTCGTCCAGCATTCCCTGTACCAGATACTGTAGCATGTCCGACCCTTGTATTTTTTCCAGTAATCCTACTACACGGATGTTGTTCCTTCGATTCCGTCCTTCTGCATCCTCCGCTCTCCGTTCAAGGGCCCTGACACAGTCCAGCATACCAGCTATCGTAATACCGAGATCTTTCTGCGCCGGTTCGATGGTTTGCAGCGCACCTTCCACCAGCTTAACTCGGTCGGCCAGCTTCCCATGATCAGCTTTCAAGAGGCCCAGCCCCGTGGCCACCTGCGAAATGTCCTGCTGTAGGGCCATGCGGGAGTCAGCTATGGCCGCCAGAATTTTGTCCAGCTGTTGTTGCAGGCCCGGGTCCTGCATCGATTCAGATGAGCCCTGTATTGAGCACGTTACGGTGGCACTCCTCATCTTGCCAGTGTCCGCAGTGGCTTTGTCTCCAGTCTATACATCATAGTCACTCAAGTTGCTCCACCCGCCGGCAGGTTTCCGTAGTCTGGCACCCTGCAGGTCTCCTTCAGCCTCTCTGGCTGCAGTCAAAGTATTGTCCAATATTACATCAGTGTGCTGTGTGACTGCAGCGTCATGCACTAATACTTCCTGGTTCCCTTTGTGTCTATTATCACAGGCCGCTAAGGGAGTGTCGCTGGGATCATCCTGCATACTTGTGCTTTGGCTGCATGAAGGGAACTCGTCGCCTCTCCGCACCGCTGCCTCGCTTCCAGCAGATGGTGCTCCAACATGAGATTCTGCCTTTGCCTCTAGAGAGCAGATGTCATGCGGCAAAGAAGCAGCGCAAGATTCGCCTAATTCGTGGTCATCAAGAGTAGTAGCGTTTATGTTAATCCTGATCTCGAACTCAAGTGAGACAGCCGATTCCTTAACAAAACCTGTAATAGAAGCATTTTCAGGGTGATCTTCACAAACTGAAAGGGGTGTATCGAGTGTCAGAATGAATTCCCCTGTTTTGCTACTTTTATCTTTGTCACTTTCCTCAAGCCCAAGTAAGTTATTTCCAAACTCTCTCTCTCTTGGAGAAACTTCACTTTCGCTGGATGAGGATGCGGTGCCTTGGCCAGTGTCCGCGCCAGAGAGTGGCTCCTCTTCAATGGGGTGAAGGGACACTCCGGTAACCGCGACAGTCACAGGCTGCACCTACGTATTAGAGACTTCCGTACAACATCCCATGCCAGGTTCTCCCTCCACTCCGCGAACAGAGGACTCCACGCTAGCATGTGTCCCACTTTTACACACCACCTGATTGGCTTCCGTTTCTTCACTTGCAGCAGTCGATAAGGGCTGTTCTCCCCTGCACAGTGTTGCCGCCCTACTCGGGTGCCGTGCCCAGTGAAATCGTGCTGGCTCCTCACTCTCAGGTCTCCACTCCTTGCCGCATTTCATCGGCCATCAGGAACTACATCCGGGGGGGGCAGGGAAGGAAGGCGGGATCCCCGCGCCATCGGACGCCCCCCGCAGCATCACCGGTGATCGCGGCAGCTCCAGCCTGGTCCCCGGGTCGCTCCTCAAGTCAGTGGGGGCTCAGAGCGCCTCCACAGTCGTCCGACTCTCCCGTCGGGGCTCCAGTCGTCGCACTTGACGCACAGCTGCGCGATCTCGCCCGAGAGCTAGTGAGCCACCACGGGCGCCATCTTTGTCGCGCCTTGCTCGGTCACCCGGCAGCTCGTCAGTTGGTCAAAGTTGGCCGGCGGGATATTCGCTTAGCCCGAATTCCAGGGATTTCTGATGGTCGTCCCCTCCTCTACCGCTGTGCGGGAGGTGGGGGCTCCGGCGCCGGGATAATCAGGATAAACGGGGGCTTGGATGCAGAGCTCCCCGTTCAGACAGCCACCATCGTCGGCTGCAAGCCACGCCCCCTCATGCATAGTCCTTTTGATGTGTGTTGTTTTGTTATCAATGAATTGTTATAAGTTATATGTCCAGTGTTTGTTCCGTATTGAAATTGAATTATTGTAACAATTGCTCCTCTTTTTCTTTTTCTTTGTATTGCAAACATGTACAGCTATTTTCACAAGTACTATGAACTCTGATTTTATATGTATAAAAAATGTAACATATAAAACACTTTTGTATTGAAAATGAATAAAAGATGAAGAATGTACCGGTCTGATTTTTTGTGGTTTTATATTATAAACATATAGTTTTGTTAATTTAGATTTGGATAGGTTTCTGTTTTGGTTGTTTACGTGATTATTCCATGCCTTCTTCTCCAATGATATAGTCAGTCAGGGTCCCTCTCTGTTATTTTGAAGCATGGAGATCTACCCAATGACTCATAAAGAGTAGTGTCAGCGATCTGCGCCAGCAGGAGTCAGGAGTCATTGGTTTGCCTTTCGTCCAGCTTCCAGGTAGTCTTCTTAAGATGCTTCCTTTCCAGTTCCAGTAATTTTCTAAGGCAGTAGTGGGGAGGTGCGGGAAACAGCCTTTAGAGCTCATGCTTTACATCACATGCCATTACAACGCTGCTCTTGCAACGACTGCATTGTTACAACGCAAACCATTACATCGCAAGTTGTTACAACAAATTGCTGTAGGTGGCAGAAGGTGTTAGATTTAAATTCTAACACCTTACCTGCTGTTGCAAAAACTGGGGTAGAAAAAGTAAATTATGCTATATCTAAGTCCAGCGCGCCCCCTACAGCAAGCCATTGAAATGACTTGTGATATAATGGTTTGCATTGCAACAACGCTGTTGTTGTAACAAGACGTTGTAATGGCATGTGATGTTAAGCATGCTTACTAAACGTATATATTTGGGAGGTGCAAACTATAACTTATTCACTAACCAATGATTGGAGAACTCCCTATGCCTAATTCTGGCTGCCATCATTCAGCACATTACTCTTCCTTTCCAGAATTCCACAACCAAATGGCCCTAGCCACTATCCTCCTGGCAAAGCTCTTGCCCTTCCCTAGCCTCTCCCCGATAGAGAGGAGGTGCCCTCCCCTGTCTTAGTATTGCGATTGATTTCCACTCCTGCTGGGGATAGAGCCATAAAGGATAGGCTGGCTCTAAGAGTGAATTCTTACAGATCTTGACATCCCAATGTGGCATTTCCAAGTCAATTGAAGAAATGAATGCTCCCTTTTCTTCTGCCTGCGGCTGGCCCTCCTTCTAGATGGCGTATCTTTGCTAATCCATCCCTTGCTTAGAAGACCCATGCCTTCCTGATGCCAGAGCCCAAGCTATTATCTTCTAGGAGGAGGGCAATTAGCGAGTCAGATAAGGATGTTTATTGAGCATCTGGAACATATCTGAGAGGTAAACCAGTTCTAAGCAAGTTTACTCTCAGACAATGCAAAGTACACTTTCCTAAAATCACTTTACGAATAATGTAAAATCTACCTTCAATACCGAAGTAGATTTTTTAAGCTAAGTGGAAATAATGTTTAGTCATCACGAAGCATTTTCACATATTTAGATATGAAGAAGTGATTTTATTCAGTGGGAGGCCAGTTCCTAGAATGTACAGCTTTAGCTACACTGTAAAAAATGCTTTCGATAATTATTCACATAAGAGTTTTCGTTTCATGGCAAAGACATTTTTTCTAGCCATGCTTTACAGAAATACTTTTTAGCTGAAGCCCAATCAGAGCACAACGGGTCTATCTGAACGTATATTCTTTCATATTCATGGGTGGCGTAAATACATACTGCGGCCCATATAAACATTTAATCTACGCAACACTAATGTAGTGCATTTCTTGCACCATCTACTGTTGTTCCACAAGATGGTTAAGCCAATTAGATTAAAGTAATGCATAGTACATGCTTTAGGCAAAATGCGTATGTGTTGTGCCACTGTTTAGTAGTGTCAAAGAGTTCAGAGCACTAAAGACATCACGATAATTTGAGGGAGGGGCACTACGAAAATAATGCTTTGGATTGCTGTACAACAGCATGGTCCATGATTTACTTGTGCAATTTGTATTCCTAGTCTAAAATTACGCACAGTAGATTTCTAGGACTAATCTTAGACTTCTTTGTGACCTCCAGAAAAGTTAGAAGCCTACTCCAAAAAAGAGATTAAAACCTATCTGCTCTAATCATTTAAAAAAATGAAAATGTATAATTGTATCTCTAAAATTTCTGTGCCTGCTCACGGGAAACTGCAACAAACGATCCTTTCCATGATTACTCATTTAAGAAAGCATTTAACCATGTAAGTATTCTTCAAATGTACACACTTAGCAAAAGTATATTTTCTCATGCAAACATTTTTTATTTCCATTGTGGAAATTTATTTAGCTCAAATTCACAATATTTTCCCTTAAATCCCTTCTCATCCACCTCACAGTTGTTGGAGTTGCTCCCTTCAATTGCTACCACGGATACATATTTACTTCAGCCCTTAAAAAGAGGACATTTTCAATCAAAGAATATGAACGTGCCCATTAAAGTTATGTGAACCCCCAGAAATTCAAAGGATTGTAGGTGTTTGCCTATCTTGCCAGGACTTCTCTCATACCTGACCGACTAAGGGAGGTCTTCCCCAAACCTTTTGACTTCCTCCTCCATTTTTTTCTGATCTCGTTTTTGTTGGCTTTAGGACTCTGTGCGCCTTACCATTGCTAACCAGTGCCACAGATTTTCAGCTCTGTTTTGGCACATTTTGTATACTTGTAATTCCCTAGTAAAGTGGTGCTACATGTAACCAAGGCCTGTAAATAAAATGCTACTAGTGGGCCTGCAGCACTGGTTGTGCCACCCACTTAAGTAGGTCTTTAAACCTGTCTCAGGTCTGTCATTGCAGCCTGTGTGTGCAGTTTTAAAACTGTCATTTCGACCAAGCAAACTAAAACTTTTGCCAGGCCTAAATCTTCCTCTTTAATACATATACCCCTACCAATAGGGTAGGCCCTAAATAGCTCATAAGGCAAGGTTTTTAAAAAGTGGGACATGGACTTTTCAAGTTTTGCATGTTCTGGTAGTGAAAAATTCTTACATTTATTTTTTACTACTGCAAGGCCTACCTCTCCCATAGGATGATATTGGTTTAACTTATCACATTTAATAAGTGACAACTTTCAATTGGGAGGAGGTAGGGCTGTCGAGGTTCGTGTCTAAAGAATTACAATTTAAAGTCCTCTTAAATTCTAAAGTCGGATTTTAAGACAAAAATCTGAAAATGCCACTTTTAGAAAGTAATTGAACAATGCTGTGCCACGAGTTGGAGCTAGAAGGTGTTCCATAATGATGTTGTTCAGATGATTACGTGCAGTATGGGCTGAGCACGTCACTCGTGTGCACGCGACGGACTATGAGGACTTTGGAATTGAAATTTAAATAGTATAAACAATGGTGTGCGACCCCTCTATGTACATGTTGTTCACTTTTAGGAAGTAGGCATTTTCTTCTACCACTCATTTGGTGTCTGCTGCCTGTATCCTGGGTCATATGACTAGGTGTAACTGGCAGATGGTATTTGTGCTTTGCTCCGAGAGAGTGAGACAAAGGGCCATAAGTGTCGGCAGGATGGGCCATTTCTGACATGATGCGGTGGAGGAGTAGCCGCCTTGGACATCACAAAACTCTGCTTACACACACCCACACAAGGTTTGACACTCATTTATTATGGCCCCAGAAAATCTGGGCCAGGCCAGTGAGGAAATTCCAAACACCTAAGGCAGTGGTTCCCAAACTTTTTTGACTCGTGGCTCCCTTGAATTAATTGGCAGTTGGCCGTGGCTCCCCACCATTTTTTTACCTGCGCACCGGGGTGCCGCGGTGCACCCTTTGGGAACCACTGGTCTACATGAAGAATCAAGCCTAGACGTGATGAAGGATTCAGAGAGTAGCCATCACTATCATAAAACGTTATTTGCAATCACAAAGATCTTATAAAGTACATCTCAATGCATACAACACCATCATTGAGTAGTATAAAGCACTCCCACTAAAAGTAACCAGGCTAGAGAAAGGCTCAAGAATCTCTGTGGTGTTACAAGAAGTTTACGTGGGGTGAGCTCTGATCATGGGCTTCCGCTGAAATGTTTCCGGGGGGGGGGGGCAAATTGTTAACTTCATCACCATCCCCCTTGCACCCTTCTCACCTCTGCCTTACACCCTTCTCGCCCTCCCCCTTGCACCCTTCTCCCCCTCACACCATTCTCCCCCTCCCCCTTATACCCTACTCCACCTTCGCCTGGCACCCTTTTCTACCTTGCACCATTCTCCCCTCTGCCTTGCACCCTTCTCCCCTCTGCCTTGCACCCTTCTCCTCTCTGCCTTGCACCCTTTTCCCGTCTGCATTGCACCATTCTCCCCTCTGCCTTGCACCCTTCTCCCCTCTGCCTTGCACCCTTCTCCTCTCTGCCTTGCACCCTTTTCCCGTCTGCATTGCACCATTCTCCCCTCTGCCTTGCACCCTTCTCCCCTCTGCCTTGCACCCTTCTCCTCTCTGCCTTGCACCCTTTTCCCGTCTGCATTGCACCATTCTCCCCTCTGCCTTGCACCCTTCTCCCCTCTGCCTTGCACCCTTCTCCTCTCTGCCTTGCACCCTTTTCCCGTCTGCATTGCACCATTCTCCCCTCTGCCTTGCACCCTTCTCCCCTTTGCCTTGCACCCTTCTCCTCTCTTCCTTGCACCCTTTTTCCGTCTGCATTGCACCATTCTTCCCTCTGCCTTGCACCCTTCTCCCCTCTCCCTTGCACCCTTCTCCCCTCTGTACCCACCCACCCAACGCTCTCCACCAGGCCCCTGACCACGCACCCACCCAACGATCTCCACCAGGCCCCTGACCATGCACGCACCCACCCAACACTTTCCACCAGGACCCTAACCCTGCACCCTCCCACCCAACGGTCTCCACCAGGCGCCTGACCCTGGACCCACCCACCCAACGTTCTCCACCAGGCCTCTGACCGTGCAATAACGCTCTCCACCAGGTCCCTGACCCTGCACCCACCGACCCAACGGTCTCCACCAGGCCCCTGACCCTGCACCCACCCACACAACGCTCTCCACCAGGCCCCTGACCCTGCACCCACCCAACGGTCTCCACCAGGCCCCTGACCCTGCACCCACCCAACGGTCTCCACCAGGCCCCTGACCCTGTACCCACCCACCCACCCACCCAACTGCAAGTAAAATTAGAAATCTGGCAAGAGGGATGCTTACCTTGTCTGCTGCAGCAAAGAAAGAGGGCTTACTGCAGAGGAAGCCTTTATTATTATACTCTCCTGCTGTGAATAGAATGGTTACACTTTCTTTGCCAAGGATGTTTTCCCTCTTCCTTTTGGGAAAATGTACTTTGTAAGCAGTAACACTCTGCTACTTCCCCCTCCCCCCCCCCCAGCAGCGCCTTGAGATCCTTACAGGTGAGTAGGTGCGCTATAAACGTACCTGATTGAGCGACTGAACTGTTGATGAAAGAAAAATAGGTGATGCCGTCAATCCTTACAATCTTACATTCATAAGTAGTGAAATACCTATGCATAAAGTAAGGAGTAAAATAAACTTGAACAAGCGGACTAAAATTGCCCTGCAGATTACAAAGGATAGAAAGAAACACATGGTAGACCAGTAAAGTTGTGCAGTTGTTGGTATAGAATTTACAGATTGCTGATTGAAAAATACAGTATGTTTTAAATACACTGCGTAATTAAATAAAATGAAGACGAGCAACATACTCCAGTTAGTAATGCAGTTTTCTTTTGAAGCGCCAGGGGTGAGTTATAGCATCAGATGCATTTTGATTTTCAGGCTAAAACATGCTGTTTAAAAATTTCTACATGTATTTTTTTTTAATAGCATTTATGTGTTTATATAAATAGTTAGGGTTTTCATCCTCATGCCGGTATCCTAAACAGCGTGCTCGCCTTCATCTAATTTCCACTTCGAGCAGAATCACTGCTCTCCATGCGGTCAGTAAAAACTGATTAGGAACTGACCAGGGTTGCTGGGTCATGCATCACAGTGGAACTTTGTCTTTTTTGGCATATGTTTCATAAATAAAGCACCTACTCTTGCAAATGCACCAGGGCTCTTTATTTCAGTTTTGTTTTTCCCTGCAGAGGTTTAAAACTCACTTGCATTAAGCAAAACCCGGCCGGCGCCTTATCTATCTCTTCCTTTAGGCAGCTACAGCTTTAGCCATTTCGCCCGCCATAACCTCACCAACCGAGCTCTTAATTGAGCCATTTAAATGCAGAGAGCGAGTGCTGGGATCACGTTCAGCACAAAGGTGCCACATCCTGGGTTGCGGCGCGGCGCCCCTGGCTTCTCATCACGGCGCACTGGGGCGCCGCGGCGCACACTTTGGGAACCACCGACCTAAGGGGATGAAACCTTCAGAGCCTTCTCCTACTTCGAAGTGGGGACCAGGCATAAATATTAGACCTTCAACCCCAACTTTTCAGCACACCTCTGGACCTGTGGAAGACTCAGCAGTGCTGCTATACTACTCTACCAGAAGGACTGCTACTCTGATGCCCTGCTGCCTGAGTGAAGGACTAGACTTGCACCTTGAGACCAGGACCAGCAGAGTGTCGCCAAGGGCTAGCTGGCTGGCCTCCTGACCAGAGCCTCAGGGACAGAAAGCTCCAACTACCTTGAACCCAACAACTGGACTCAGTTTGCTTTGAGTCCTACTCTTCCAGATGGTGCCACCCCAGTCCTCAACCGTTGAAAGTGGGCCTGAAGGTGCTCTGTCAGCCCAGCTGTGGTCCCAGCAGGACTGGGGCAGCTCAACACATTGCCTCACAAACTTTAGAATTAGTGCCGCTGGGCGATACATTCTTAATGCAGGCCTTTGCATCACAATCCCCTCACTGACAGAATCCTTGACAATGACGCAGGACTCCACATCGTAATACCTGCAACTCCTTCGGATCCAGTGGGTGCATGAAGCATTTTCAATGTAAGACTTCACATCACAAGCCCCTCTTCGATGGCACCTACAATGATGACGCAGTACCTCAAATCACAGACTCACAGCTTCCCTGAACCACCGCTGCATGACACATCTCCACACCAGTAACTCACATCGCTTTTGCTGTGCAATGCATCCTTTATGTGAGATCTTGCAGTGCTCCATAACCAGGATTTAAGATACTCTTTTTCAGTGGGAATAGCTGGGTCCTTGTATCGGTTGTATGACGTTTCAACGCATGCTTTTACCACGCATGCCTTTACAACGCAGGTATTACAACGCAAGTCGTTTGGGGCGCTGGATAGTGGAATAGTTTAATTTTCTATTCCAACTCCAGTCCCTGTGGATAGTAGGGAAGAAAATTAAACTATTCCCTATCCAACAGCGCCCTCCAGCAAAAGTCGTTGTAACGACTTTCGTTGTAATTCCTGCGTTGTAATGATAGTGCGTGGTAAAAGTTAAGTTGTAAACGATGTTCCCCCTTGTATCCAGCCCACTTTTGTCTTTTTTTCCCAGTCAGGCATGACTGGATAACCTCAGTGTGCGCTGTTTTCACTGAAATATTTAAAATTGCATATCTCCAGTTCTACTGATTGGATTTTTGTCTTTTTGCTGTCAAATAACGTATTCCATTTTAATCATTTTTTTTCTAAATTAGTGTGGGATTTTTCTTGTGTTGTGCTTTCACTTTATCAGTGTATGAAGTGCTGCACAAATACTTTACACATTTCCTCTAAATTAAGCCTGACTGCTCTGTGCCAGGCTACCAGAGGGTTACACACAGGTTAGTGTGGGGTTTGCTTGTGTTTCATCCTGCCAGAGATTGGGGTTTCTGATTAGGTATGGTTTCACCCTCCTCAACCAGTAACTCAATTTCCACCAACGTCCCGCTCTGGAACACCCACTCCTCTCTACTATGAGTAGAAACCAGCCACGTAATATTACATATTAATGGAGTAATATTATGTGAGACTAGACTGCTTTATAAGTGTAAATTAACTTTTTGTGAATGTACATTTGTAAATAGCTTTGATAAATCAAGCCCTTTGGGAGTATAGTTCTGCTAAGTATCAGCCCCTCTTTGGTAATTGGTCCCATATAATCAAGATTATTTAACACCCTCCAACCACAAAAACCTGCAGGGTTGAATACGGCACTTACAATTTTAGTATGTAAGGTAGGAGGACCAACATTGTGACAATATAACTTTATGAGCCAAGTAAATTGTTAGTTTGAGTTAGCACAATATCCATATAACATTGTGACAATATAATTCTTATGAGCCAAATACATTGTTAGTTTGAAATAGCACAGTATTCTTATAACTTAGGGGCAGATGTATCAATATTGTGTTTTGCGAATCTGTAATTCAGATTTTTTGAGAATCACAAGTGCAGAATCGCAAAATGTTATGTATGTAGTATTGTGCGATTTTTTAGCGATTCCCTAAAAATCGCTAACAATTCTGAGAATATTTTGAGATTCCTTAAATTGCGAATTTCGCAAACTAAGAAATCGCAAAAAACGGGAATCTTCAATGCAGGTACAGGCGGATGACATCACACCCAGGAAGAGGGAGTGATTACCTGCACCTGCTAGCCTGAGCCACACCCAGTGGCAGTTGGAAGACTGTTTGGAGGCAGAGCAGACCTGTTTGGAGTGTAATGGAGTCCCAGAACACACAGGAGGGAATGGCTGGAGACAAAAGGAAGAGAAAACACAAGTTTTCAGAAAAGGAAAAAGAAATTCTAATTGAAGAAATGGTGTGCAGCCATGAGTTTCTTTTTGGGTAAAAGGCATTAAAAGTTCCTGAATCAAGGAAAAGAAAAACCTGGCTGGAGATTCAGCAAAAAGTCAATGCTGTGAGAGTGATAAACCGTATCATAGAAGAACTGAAAAAAAGATGGTATGACATGCGTCAAAGATCTAAAGAGAGGGTTGCTGAAAGAATTAAGGAAGCAAACAAAACTGGTGGTGGAACTTCAACAGCAGATCAACCAACACCACACGAGGAACTTGTTGAATCCACTCTGCTGCCAGAGAGTGTGAGTGGAGTGGCTGATATAGACAGCTCTAACCCTACACCAACTGCACAAGGTAAGATGCATGCAAAGAAGTCCAGAAGAAGAGTTTAATGCATGTGTGTTTGTGTAGTGCATGTACTCAGTGTGAGGAATGTAGTAGTCCTGCGAGGCAGTTTAACACATAGCAAGCAATGCATCATGGGAGTTGTAGTGCACTCATAATTGTATCAAATTGCCATCACAGAAACACATGAAAAGTTTGTTCTTTTACTTTGTAGGCAGAAATATAGTATAGTGAAAGTTAGTTGTTAAAAAAAAAACTTTATTTGTCAGAAAATGCACATACAAGCACAAACTCATATGTCTCACTCTACATCCACAGAACAATCAAGGGAATCCAGGGATCAAAGTGAGGGTTATGAATCACCTCCCCATGTTGTATCTGACGCTGAAGGAGGATGCAGTGATGAGACTGTCGCTACTCCAATTGTGCGCAGGAAGCGCATGCAGGTAGCTCCTCTGCCACCTTTGGAAGAAGATGGCAATATTGATGGGGGTACAGTAGACAGTGGCCATGACACAGTGTGCCCTTGTGACTCTCAAGAGCAACCCCAAAGTCAAAGAAGGCCACGTACATACAGGTTGGATACATCTAGGAGCAGCAGTGGTCAACTGGAAACACCAACAGTTTTTGCAGGTTTAGAGCAGGATATGCTTCACGTGCAGCACCTGCAACATAAGGCCCTTTGTTCAAGGAATAGACAGCTTTCAAAATTAAACACAAACCAAGAAAGCATGGGTGAAGGAATGAAGAGTATGGCTGCATCGATTGACAGACTGTGTTTTACCCTTGAACGTACTGAGACTTCTCGTAACAGGGCTGCACACCACGCACATGGGAGAATGCATGGTTAGACAAAAGCCATTAACCGGCTATGTACCGTGACATGCAACTTCACTAGGCGCTGCATCAACATGCAGCGGGAAATGAGTGAATGCACTCATAACATGGCAAAAGGCTTGGTTAAAGTCACCTCTGCAGTTGAAATATTACAAACTGCAAACTCTGGCACAAGCACTCTCATTTCTTCAGCTGACAGCAAGGACACCTCCAGCAGGAGTAGTAGGAACCCCACACCAATTTCTCAAATGACCCAGTGCTGAAGTGGAAGGCGTGCTGGCACTGCACCTGATCATGAAAGCATGCAATCAGAAGAACGCCCTGTGCCAAGCCGCCAGCGCACGAAGTGACAGTTTACAGTGCAATACTTTTTTCATTAATGCATTGTCTGACATGGCTTTCTGTCACATTTATGTTACTTTACCCTTACTGTGTACTAACATTTCCAGTTTGAAAACTGTACTATGGTTTGTGTGTTGTGAATAAAAACAACACTTGCAAAAATGAGAAATTTTGTGAAATTGCTTGTCTTACCTAAAAGTAATTCCATGTAATCTCAGACCGTCTTTGACGGCCAGCCGCTGCTCCTACTCCAGCTGCAGCCCTTCTAGGTGGAGGTATGGCATCATCATCAGATGTGTCTGACTCACTCACTTCAATGTCTGTGCCTTTGCGCATAGCCATGTTATGCAGCATTGCACATCTATTCACAATTTTGCAACAGGTTTCAGGACTGTATTGCAAAGCTCCTCCACTTTTGTCTATGCAGCGGAAACGGCTTTTTAAAATGCAAAATGTGCGTTCAATGAACCCACGTGTTGACCGGTGTGCCCTGTTGTATCTTCTCTCACTTGCATTTGCTGGATTCAAGTATGGCGTTAGGATGAAGTCATGCACTGCATAGGCACTATCACCTGCAGGGAAGAACCAAAAGAGTAACTGTGTGTTCCATTGTCAAATGAATGATGGATGGATGGATGTATGCATGAGTGTGATTTACCTAGCAGGTATCCCTCTCCAAACTGTCCAGCACTCAGACGTCTATGAATTCCACTATGTCTGAAAATGAAGGAGTCATGTGTGCTGCCTGGGTACTTTGACACTATATCATTGATGATGTATTTGGCATTGCACACAATCTGGATGTTGAGGGAGTGGTAGCTTTTCCTATTTCGAAAAACATATTCTGTGGCTGCTGGTGGAGTGATGGCAATATGGGTTCCGTCAATGCATCCAATCACATGTGGGAAACGTGCAATTTGATAGAAATCCAACTTGGTTTCTTGTATGGCTTGTTGGGTGTTTGAGAGGTAGATGTGATGTTGAAGCCTGTTCAGCATTGCATCCAGGAAGGCATGAAAAAACCGTGAAAGGGCACTTTGGGACACCCCGCCAACCTCTGCAATGACGCTTTGAAAAGACCCTGAAGCCAAAAGGTGCAGTGAGCACAATACCTGCAATTGGGTTGGAATTGATTGTGTCCTGCCTGTTGGATGCTCCAAAAAAGGTTAAAATTAAACAATGAGATCCAAAATGGTGTTTGGATGAAGTCTGTATTTGTCATATATGTCCTCTTCAGTCTGCTGGAACAGCGTGATGCGTAGTCTGAAAATTCTCTCCTGTCTCTGTCTCCTCTGTGCAACAGCTTGAATACGCAGCCTCCTGGCTATCAGGTATAGTCCAGCCATTTTCAAAAAAACTGAGTGCATTGTGGGTGCCTTTTTATATATTTTTTCTAGTTACCACCTGCATGTAGTTGGTGTTAATTGCGATTTCTTAATTTGCGATTTAATGAAATTCGGAATTTGCGAATTTTTCATACATCTCGTTGCGATTTCTTGTGCTGCGATTCTTGTTTGCGGAATTCGCAAATCTTGAAACACGCAAAATAAGGAATTGCAAAAAAAATTCTCAGAATACCATTTCTCGCAAATTAAGTAATCGCAAATATTGAGATTTCTTAATTTGCGATGCAATTTTTTACATACATACCGTTTTCTTATTTTTTAGTCGCAAACACTGTTTTTTTGCGATTCGCAGCATTTACGACTAAAAAATACATTGATACATCTGACCCATAATGAGGACTAATACTTCTATTTATTTTTCAACAGCTAGTTTACAGTGAAATGAAACAGCACTTCCCAAAATGAGATGAGAATTTGCGGATACCTGTACTAGGTTCTCATGCAGCTGTGCACGTGCCTTCTTCAGTCTTCACAAAAAACAGCTGTGAGCGGTAGACTGCATTAATTTCATTACAAAGTCTTACGTGTCAGATTACATCCCGTCTATATTTGTTCCAGTGTGAGGCTTATGGCCCACCAGTCTCTGAACTGACGCCAACTGTGTTTGTAGTGATTAGGGTATAAATTAGCAGCCATGTAGTGGGCCTATTAAAGCGAATATATTCTGGATGTAATTGGTTATTGAATGTCTTCATTAGCCTAGCACTGATTGAAACAATAATGTAGAATAATAACATGTGCTCTCATAAAGAGTTCATCTAACATCTTGCACATCCTGGCACAAATAGAAAACAGGCATAATTAAAAATGGCAGTTTAGAGGACAGGCAATAACATTTCCCATTGACCTAGAGGAGACTGCACAAACCAGGGGCAAAACTACAACAGCAAAGATCGCCACGTGGGAGAGAACAAAACGTTCTTGAAAGTTGATTGGCAAGGGTATTTTTCGTTTTGTAATTGCATTTTCCAACTCCTTGTGCGGGTAAGCTTGTATGTTCTACTCAGACATAAAATAGGGTTTTGATGACAGTCATATGAACTTCTGCTAGTAGTTATAACAGAATGTAAACTAAGTAGAAGAACCGACAGCCTCTTTTGTACAGTGTCCAAGTCTATAGCATGCTCAGAGCATTTCATGAGAAGCCGGATGTGGCATAATTGATCACTGGCGCGTCATATAAGTGGAAGGTTTACGGTCCGCCAAAAAAGCTTCTCACTTAGGCACAGGTGTTGAAACACAATGACGAGGTCCCAAGAGAGTTCTGTAACTAAAATAAGTGCATTTGTCTTGCCTCTGAAACAATTAGATGTTTTCGAAAGCTAAGCTATTAAATACATGCTATTGTCATATATTTTATATTTTACACTGCACTAGCATCATAGTATTCACAGCAATGCTTCAGTGATCCAATACGTGCATGACGTACAACGTAGGGGTCAACAAAGATGAAGGATGGAGAGGAAGAGAAAGGAGAGCGGCCATGGCGAGCAGGAGGCAGCCACGGCATGTAAATGCTTTTATTTTACATATAATTACTTTGAGAGGTGGAGGGAGTGGAGCGGTGTTTCACTGAGTTTATTTCCAACTCCGTGGAACTCAGCATAGAGGCACTACGCCTGCTCCACCCACTTTTAGTTTCATCTCCACTTCTGTATAGCAAAATTATCCTAACTTATTGGCGTTGGCGAAGGCTAAAGCAAGTGTTTTTTCTCTGCAATTCTTCTTTGAAAAACCATCTGAAATCGTGGTGGAGGTGAATATGTCATTAACTGCTTCAATGCGGCACACATTTCCCCGCTGTGCGGGCAAATTCCACGCGTGCGCAAATCGGACAGCCCTTCGCCGTCCGATGTACATGCCCACAGTGACGTCGGACAGCCAGGGGCCATCCGACCCATGGAAGAGGTTAATGTATTAGGCGAAATGTCTTCTGTGGTAACTGTGACGAGTTGCTTCTTTCTTGTCATCTCCTGGTGAAAGCAGAGTCCATGGTACTCCCCTTTAAATGCCCTAATTATGCAAATTCCCAAAATCCATAGCACCACTCACCTATCCACTCGCAGACACACATCATAAACCCACTCAAAGACCCACACACCCACTCAGAGATCCATAGCCCCACTCACACACCCACTCATTGACCAACACAGAAATTCACACACACACACACACACACACACACACACCAACTCACACACTCACACAAAAACTCCCACTCCCACTCTCAAAGGTTACAGGATATATATATTACCTACTGGCGGTCGCCAGTAGGTAGTTATAGTTAGGATTGATTTCCATAGGGAAATTGCAACATTCTATTTGGAATAACTTTGGCGCCGGTTGAGGAATCAGCCTGAAATTTTTAGCAACTTTGCCTCGCGGCTCTCTGCTCCTTCCCTGAAAGTTTGGGGGGGATTCGTTCAGCGGGGGCCGAGATAAAAGGGGGGGTCCCAAAACGTGTTTTCCCCATGTTAATTTCCATAGGGCGGTCTGTCGCACTTTTAGCTCGAACGGTTGAATGGATTTTCACCAAACTTGGCAAAAATTGTAGGGACTGGTAGCCCGATGTGCCTTTGCTATGTCTCAAGATATGTGCTCCAGAGGATTTTGAGTAATTTAGGTTCAAAAATATTTATATATCTATGGCAGCGCCCCGGTATGCGTACCGGGGAGCGCTCAGGGCGCGCCATGCGACTTGCGCACGGCAAGCTGATTGGTTCTCGGGTGTCTGTAAACATTCGAAACAGTCCGCAGCGGCCACCATCTTGTGTCTCGCTAGGATTGAGACACAAGAGGTGGCAAAAATCAAATGGGGAAATGAGCAAAAGGGGGCAGGGTACACCCCCCCTGACCCCCTAGGTTTGATGTGGGGGCCATAAAAGGGTCCCGCGGGACAACATTTTTTTTAATTTTTTTCAATTTTCGCGGGGGGAGCGCCCGGTACGCGCACCGGGGAGCGTACCGGGGAGCATACTTTGGTGAAAAATAGTGAAAATAATAGTGTAAAATAATCATTTTGAGTGATTACAGGTAGGGTAGCTCTGAAGAGAGCTTTTGGGTTCTGTGGCTGTTTTAGGTACCTACAAGTACGTCCCACACACACCCACATGCACACAACCCAACACCCCCACACCCACACACTCCCCACACACACCTCACACACGCACACCTCCACCCACACCCAAACATCCCACACCGACACCTTACACATCCACACCCACACCCACACATCCCACACACCCACACACACACACACACACCTCACCCCCCCAACACACACACACACACGCACACACAGATACCTCACAGACACACCCCACACATCCCACACACACACCTCCCCCCCCCACACACACACACACCTCACAGACACACACACACATCCCACACATACACACACATCCTACACCCATACCCCCACACCCACACACACCCCACACACACCTCACACACCCACACTCCCACCTACACCCAAACACCCCACACACCCACACCCACACACACACCTTACACACCCACATCCCCATCCACACCCACATACCCCACACACCTATACACCTCATCCCCCCAGACACACACACACACACACATACACACCTCACAGACACACCCCGCACATCCCCCACACACACCTCCCCCACCCCCACACATGGGGAAAACTCAGTGAAACACTAAAATAATAATTTAAAGTGCTTAGAGGTAGGGTATCTCTGAATAGAGTTGTTGTGTTGTGTGGGTGATTTAAGTACCAACATGTAGGTACCAATGCAGAGTCTTAAATTCAATGTACGCCGTTTCCTCTGTAGATAATTTGCATGTTGTTATAGAAGTTATTGTGGTATATGGAATCCATACCATAGTCTGTCAGGAAAGCAGAAATAACATGGAGACAGGAGATGAAAAAGAGATGTCAAATACACATTGGAGATAATATAGTGGGAGAAAGGAAGTATCTATGAGCAAAATTACTATGTAAAACAAAAAAGTTGCACAGTATACTATAAGTCTGACTTTACATTATAATCAATTTGGTACTAGTTTAAGAATTACATATAAAAATGAATAATGTCTCAAACAATTTTAGAATTATTAAATATAAATTTAGTTTTGAGATTCATTTTCCAAATTAAATATAACGTCTAACATTTGACTGTCCGAAATGTCCTCTTTTTGAGTGAACTTAACTTCCAACATTTGACTGTCAGAAACGTCCTCATATTGAATTAACAACTCCACAGATTCTACACATTGTAGAAGTTCATGGTCCCGTGATTCATCCATGAATTCCAAGTCATTGGGTTCAATGATTTCTTCATTGTTCATCTCTAGGACAATTTCAAAGGAAACGTTCTGTTCTCCTTCCATTTTTGTGCTGAAATTTGCATTAAAAAAAAAATCAGTAGAAATATGGCACTGTTGGGTTTAAGTTCAGACAGGTAGTTTTGAATTTTTTAACAGTGAAGTTAACTTTGGGCAGTGTATGGTAACAGGCAGGAAGTAGAAATATAAAAAAGTGCCTGTGAAGAAACGTAAGTAAATTCATAATTATAGCAGAGAAGCCTAAGTCAATCCATAAATATAACAGAGGAGCCTATCTCTATCTATAACTATAGCAGAGGGACAGTAAATAACTATCAGAAAACGTTTTTACAAATTAACTTAAAGTGCCCTTTACAAATTATCAACTTACTTTACAGAGAGGTGAAGAAGACAAAATGCGAAAATCCTTTCAAGATGTACCTCAAGTAGTTGTAGTCAAAATGGCCGTGTTTCCCTCTCATTTTTCATTTATATTCATGTACATAACCAATCAAATGTCAGGAAAAAAAAGTAGAAAATGAAAGTAACATTTTAATTGGTTGTAAATTCTAACACTTCAGATGTGTTTTTGTGAAGTAATTTACCTCAGGGTATTTAGAGAGGTCTACAGGCTAAATGGCTCAATGGAATTCCATCGAATTTGGGGAAATGGTAGGGATTGGTATGTAGTATGAGCTATTCTATATTTGGTGAAAGTGTCTCCAGTGGTTTTTATGTAAATTAACTTTTAACATTTTTTTTAGAGCGCTTCCCGGTGCGCGCCCCGGTACGCGTACCGGCAGCGCTACGGCAGTCCTCCATTTTGTTTTCGGTAGATTTAAGACAGAAAATGGAGGACAAACAACGTTGGGAATGGGTATAAGGGGGCATCGTAGGCACTCCTTGACCCTCTATGTTTTGTGAGGAGGTCTTAGGAGGCCCAAATAGGCAAAAAAAAAAAAGAAATTTCTTTTTCGCGGGGGGAGCGCCCGGTACGCGCACCGGGAAGCGTACCGGGGAGCGTACTATGGTGAAAAATAGTGAAAAAAGTTTGAAAAAGATAATCATTTGGAGTGATCAGAGATAGGGTAGCCCTGAAAAGGGCTTTTGGGTTCTGTGGCTGATTTAGGTACCTACAAGTAGGTACCAATGCACAGTCTTAAATTCAGGAGGAATATTCTATTCCCCTCATCTGAAAAGTGCACACCATCTCCCCTGTAGATATCTTGCATGTTGTAACGCAAGTTATTATTGTATATTGAACCCATTCCATAGTCTCTCATGTAAGCAGAAACAGATTTATTCACATGTTTCCGTGCTTTCTCAAATTGTGGACAAAATTGATTGGACCAGTTCCATTTCTGTCTTTGGCATATATTGGAATATACCAAGGCAGGTTGAGGAAAAAGTGCCATCAATTGATCAAAGGTGTCCTTTAAAAGCATTTCCAGACCTACCCCAGTCAAAGTGCCCAAGTCATTTCCTCCACAGTGCACAATTAAAAGGTCAGGGTGTGGCAAATGCAAAAAGGTTTTCACCAATGGTATCAATTGGTGACATTTCAATCCTCTCTGGCCAATCCATTTAATCTTCACATTTGGTAAGTCAAGGTTGTGAACATTTCTGGTAGCTGCATACCTTTGAGCCCAGTGGATATAGCTATGTCCAATAATCCAGACAGAATAAATGGTGAGAGGAGATTCTGATGCAGTCAGATGAAGTGTGGAAAAGAAATGGCAGTGGGAACAATAGGAGTTTGCAAAAAAAAACCTGTGGAGTTTCAGTGCTCTTGAATCACAAGCAATGATTGGTAGAATGAGATAGTTGAAAACTGAAAGTTAGGGTGCATGGTTGTGTTCTGTGTAAGAAGTAATTTGAATGGTTAAAAAAAGTCATTTAAAGAAACCTTGCACCAGAAAAGCTGGTGTATTCGCAGGTCAAACATCCTTGCTGAGGTGATTTGCAACATTGTAGAATAAACTTTTAACCCTGGGAGCTCAGTGAGGAGGGAGTTGCTATGGTAACAGGTAGAAAGGGCTGAGGGGGGGAAGGGTGTTGGTTTGAAAATACAGAGGGAAGAGATTTGATTGGTTACCATGAGCAATATGTGTGTAGAATTAGAGGTTTTCTGTGCCTTTATGGTTTGCAGTGCCTGGAGAACATACCTTTTGCTCTGCTAAAGAAATATTGGTGTGTGTATCTGACACTGTTCTGAATCTCCTAAAATATTTGTAAAGGTGAGTTATGATTCATTTAATATACATTGAGACTTGTATACTCTATGGAGAGAGAAGATTTGGAAGCAAATTGTGGTTTTTTAATGTTGCTTTGTGTCATGCTTTTTGATAATGCTTGGTAAAAAGTTTGTACTGCATAGAGTAATTGTATTTTGTAAAATTGTGAAGTTTTAGTAGTGACATGGAATGCTTCTACATAGGACCTGTGGTGTGTTTTTTAAATGTGATGTCAAAAACGATTTTGGGAAAAATGAATGGCTTTTACATTTTTTAAAAGGAATAAAGAATGTGTGCATGTTTAAAGAAATACATTTGACTCTTTACAATGATGTTACCTGTGTTAACTCAGTGTAGGAAGCATATTGAGTTTGTTTGCATAGAGGAATTGTATTTTGAAAAATTGTGAAGCTCCATGTGAAAGCTTTTGCCTCAGTCTTATCCCTGCTGTGAGGCAGATGGTTGTACATAGGATCTGTGCTATTTTGGGGAAAATGAATGGTTTTGACATCTTTGAGTATATTGTGGCGCAGAGGTTTAAAAATTGACGCATCTACCTACATGCATCACTTTTTAAATATGGTGCAAAAAGGTACATGTTTGGGCTTTCCTGGGGAGCGTAGGTGGTGAGGCTTGTGTCTAAGTGTGCAGTGGACTAGGCTTCATGAAGCCTATCCCCGACTGCACTCTTAGACACAGGTGTCAATTTGATTCTTTACAATGATGTTTTAACTGTGTTAACTCAGTGTAGGAAGCATATTGAGTTTGTTTGCATAGAGGAATTGTATTTTGTAAAATTAAGAAACTCCATGTGAAAGCTTTTGCCTCAGTCTTATCCCTGCTGTGAGGCAGATGTTTGTACATAGGATCTGTGCTATTTTGGGGAAAATGAATGGTTTTTACATTTTTGAGTATAATGTGGTGCAGAGGTTTAAAAAGTGACGCCTCTAACTACATGCGTCACTTTTTAAATATGGTGCAAAAAGGTACATGTTTGGGCTTTCCTGGGGAGCGTAGGTGGTGAGGCTTGTATCTAAGAGTGCAGTGGTCTTCACAAAGCCTATCCCCGTCTGCATTTTTAGACACAGGTGTCAATTTGACTCTTTACAATGATGTTACCTGTGTTAACTCAGTGTAGGAAGCATATTGAGTTTGTTTGCATAGAGGAATTGTATTTTGTAAAATTGTGAAGCTCCATGTGAAAGTGTTTGCCTCAGTCTTATCTCTGCTGTGAGGCAGATGCTTGTACATAGGACCTGTGCTGTGTTTACTAAATGTGATGTCATAAACGATTTTGGGAAAAATAAAAAATAAATAGATGCGTCTCTTTTTAAACCTCTGCGCCACATTATACTCAAAAATGTAAAAGCCATTTATTTTCCCCAAAATCGTTTTTGACATCACATTTAGGAAACACAGCACAGGTCCTATGTACAAGCATAGGCTTCATGAAGCCTAGTCCACTGCACTCTTAGACACAAACCTCAACACCTACGCTCCCCAGGAAAGCCCAAACATGTACCTTTTTGCGCCATATTTAAAAAGTGACGCATGTAGGTACATGCGTCTCTTTTTAAACCTCTGCGCCACATTATACTCAAAAATGTAAAAAACATTCATTTTACCCAAAATCGTTTTTGACATCATATTTAGGAAACACAGCACAGGTCCTATGTACAAGCATTCCATATCATTACTGAAACCTCACTATTTTACAAAATACAATTCCTCTATGCAAACAAACTGAATATGGTTCCCACACTGAGTTAACATAGGTAATATCATTGTAAAGAGTCAAATTGACGCTTGTGTCTAAGAGTGCAGTCAGGGATAGGCTTCATGAAGCCTAGTCCACTGCACTCTTAGACACAAGCTTCACCACCTACGCTCCCCAGGAAAGCCCAAACATGTACCTTTTTGCGCTATTTTTAAAAAGTGACGCATGTAGGTAAATGCGTCACTTTTTAAACCTCTGTGCAACATTATACTCAAAAATATAAAAGCCATTCATTTTCCTCAAAATCGTGTTTGACATCACATTTAGGAAACACAGCACAGGTCCTATGTACAAGCATTCCATGTGATTACTGAAACCTCACTATTTTACAAAATACATTCCTCTATGCAAACACACTCAATATGCTTCCTACACTGAGTTAACACAGGTAACATCATTGTAAAGTACATAACACTTGACAGAGGTATAATGTGGCGCAGAGGTTTAAAAAGTGACGCATCTACCTACATGCGTCACTTTTTAAATATGTTGCAACAAGGCACATGTTTTATGCCGCTAATGCGTCACAAAAAGTGACGCATCAGTAGCGCAAGACTGACGCATGGCTTTATAAATGAGGCTCATCTTTTTCTTGCACACTACTCCAGTTTAGTCCTGTCCACTGCACTCTTGGACACAAGCCTCACGTTTTGTGCTCCCCTGGAGAGTCTTCATCTCATCTGCACTCCTGCTTAGGTGTGAGAATCGTATCACATGGGGAAAGCCCCATGTGAAAGCGTTTGCCTCAGTCTTATCCCTACTGTGAGGCAGGTGCAAGATTTTGACATAACAGTTTCCTAAAAGTGACACAGTGAAGTTTTATAGATTTCACGGTGTTATTATTATGAGGCTTTTTGCAGAGAAATGACCCCTCTCTGTACATTACACTTGACAGAGGTATAATGTGGTGCAAAAGGTTTTAAAAATGACGCATCTACCTACATGTGTCACTTTTTAAATATGGTGCAACAAGGCACATGTTTTATGATGCCAATGCGTCACAAAAAGTGACGCTTCAGTAGCGCAAAACTGACGCATGGCTTTATAAATGAGGATCAATTATGTCATCTGTGTTACCTGAGATTAGGAAGTAGATTGTGCAGATGAGGTGAGACATGTCCAGAGGGACAGAGGAGGTGAGGTTTATGATCAAGACTGTAGTGGGAGAGAGGGCTTTCCCGGGAAGCATAGGTGGTGAAGCCTGTGTATAAGAGTGCAGTGGACTTAGACACAGGTCTCATCTTCTTTGTACCTGTGGACAGAGCTGTCTTCCACTATACTCTTCAATAGAGGCCTCACCTTTTGTGTACTCCTGGAGAATCCTCACCTGATCTGTAACCCTGAATAGATCGTTTGCTTTTTGTCATTGCTTTGTTGTTTGGTAATAGTGGTCTATAATGTGCTATTTTTTTCTTTAACACAGATTGAAATCATGATTTCAAGAGTAAGCAAACATGCCCACAAGGGAAAGGACAAGAAAACAACGTAACCGAGAAAAAAAACAGCAACGGAATTACAGTACTCTTCCACAACAAATACTTCAAAAAACAGGAACCAAGCTCCTGGTGAGACAACTAAGTCTTTTATTCGGAACATATGTACTTTAAAAAAAAATAATGGACAGCATGTAGAAAAAGAAAATGAGAGAGTAAATTTGAAAAGGAAGGAGAGAACCTCAAAGAATCCTACAACTGGAGCAGGAGAGAATAATATGTATAGGAATAGAAGGCAGAATCAGCTTAGAGACATTCGTAGATGAATGTTTCGCAATAGGGTGGTTTTAAATTTGTTAAAAAACATTAGGAAAGGTAAACAGAGAGCTGCTTTTTATAAGAAAAAGAAAAGTGTAGAGAAGATTGTTGATCAGGCTTTTGAAGTTAAGAAAATATTATTTACTTTAATAATCAATAGAATTAGGACACTTAACAAGACAATTGATGTTTTCAAATCAAACAGTAGATGGAAAAGAGTAATTAATCGGACTAATTTTTGTAAAGTTTTTTCTGGAGAATGGATGCACAGTTCAAGTTGTGAGCCATTTTTTAATGAGGAGAGTTACTTCCAGGAGAATGATTTAGTGCATGCAGTTGACACCAGTGGTCGAGCGTATGAATGAAAGACGGTTGTCCGATTGAAAAAGAGAAACTTGTGCCTAGAGAACCAGAAGAGGTGTTATCTGATGAAGTTTTAGGGAGACGTACTAAGGGTCCAGTGTACACTTGGAAGTGGAGTCGTATTTGTAGTGTGCGACAGGAATCAATTGATTTGTTTTGTAATTTCTTACGTACATATAGTAAGAAAAGTCTAAAGCAGAAAGTGACGTTGTTGCAAGACTTAGATCCTTGCAGAGTGAGAGAAAAGACAGGTTTGCAAGGCCATTCACTGGCTTGTCTTTCTAGAAAAGTCTGTCAGAGTGTTTTTCATCATTTTAGGATGTTAGCAGTGCATCATACCAAAATGAGGAAATTAGTGAGAATGTTGTATTGTGCAAAAAGTCACTTAAGCTTAAACAATTAAACAGTGCTCTTTTGCACGGAACTGAATTAGATGTGAAGAAGATTTGTGAAGAAATTGAGATTTGTTATTTTGATAAAAAAGAGGATAGTGTAGAAATTGACACAGCAAATTTAAGGTAATGTGGAAGACAATGTACAGATTTCAAGTACAGAAAAGTTTGAGCAGGAAATTATCAGGTTTAAGGTGAAATCAAGTGAAGGCCGAATTTTACTTGTGTGTGTTGTCGACGAAGTCATTATAAGCATCAAACTAGATTAGTTGATTTATACGTAAAAAGTGAAAAGATGAATAATTATGAGTGGAAGGATTTTGCAACTTATTTGTGGGTGGAGAATTGTTTTGATTTGAGTTCTGATCAGCGTATTTGTAAATATTGTTATGATAAATTAAATCAAAACAGAATGCCTGCTAGAGCTGTTCATAATAATCTGGAGTTGGTAGACATTCCCCCTGAATTGATGGATTTAAATACATATGAGTCTATTTTGATTCAATGTGTCCACCCCTTTCAGGCAATTGTTCGCATGGAGCCTAAGATAGGGAAATTGCCTCCTACAGATTTGCAGAGAGGATTGTTATGTTATGTTATGTTATGTTATTTAATATTTATTAAGCGCGCATACGCCCAGAGGCTTCTTGGCGCTGGAAAGAGATAAAAAACATAACAAGGGTGGATCGAACGAAAGTCTCTATTTCAGATATGCCTGTGTGAATAAGTGCGTTTTAAATGCCTTTCTGAAGGCAAGAAGATCCTTGCACTGTCTAAGAGCTGACGGCAAAGAATTCCACAGAGTTGCTGCTAAAAAATGAAAGCTGCTGCCTCCCTGTCGTTTCTTCTTAAAGCGAGGTACCTCAAGTAGGTCTTTGTGGGCTGATCTCAAGCTGCGTGAAGGAACGTATCTGCCAATCAGCTGTTTGATAAAGAAAGGGCCCTTACCTTGCAAAGCCTTAAAAATAATGCAGCCGGCTTTAAATTCGGCTCTTTGAGCCACAGGAAGCCAATGCAAGGTCTCTAAACCAGATTTGATAGAGACCCATTTGGGAACGTTACAGATCAGTCTGGCGGCTTGGTTCTGTAGGTACTGCAGTCTTCTAAGTTGGCCTATGGGTAAGCCTAGATAGAGACTGTTGGAAAAATCAATGTGGGAGAGGATTAGGGCCATGACCACCTGGATTAGGGCAGTGTGGGTGAGGAAGTGTGCGATTTTCCTGATCTTTCTCAGTTGGAAAAAACCAGAAGAGACCACAGTATCAATTTGAGATTTTAAGGTGAGGTCCTCATTAATGGTTACCCCCAAGCTCTTTACTGTTTGTGATTTCTTAGGGGGGAGGCCCATGTCCATGGGCCAGAAATTAGGACTCCAACCGATTTCGCTCTTGCCGGGCAAAATCAGCTCGGTTTTCCCCGGGTTTAATTTAAGATGATTTAAAGACATCCAGTTCTGGATTAGGGTCATGGTTGCTTGAGAATCCTCCACGGCATTAGGGGAATTGAGTGTAAAGACTAACTGCAAGTCGTCTGCATAATTATATACAGTGACTTTGTGTTTACTTAAAGCAAAAAGGAGGGGCCGCATATACAAATTAAATAATAAGGGGGACAAGGAAGAGCCTTGAGGTACCCCACAGAAGGAATTGATTTTAGGAGCTGAGAAAGATCCTAGGCAAACAGACTGGGTGCGTTCAAATAAGAACGATTTCAACCAAGCCAAGGCAGAGTCTCTGAGGCCTGCCTGTTCGACACGGTTGACCAGAATGGAGTAGTCAACCGTGTCGAATGCCGCAGACAGGTCAAGGAGCACGAGGGATTGGTGAAAATTTTTGTCAGCATTGGACCTCAAGGTGTTCTGGACAGCCAATATAACTGCCTCAGTAGAATGGCCAGGCCGAAATCCTGCTTGGTTAGGTTGCAAATAGCCCGATTCCTCCACAAAGTTTGAGAGGCAGTTGGTAACATGGGCCTCCAACATTTTTGACAAAAAGGGCAGCAGGGATATGGGCCGATAATTCGTAAGGTCCGATGGATCAATACCAGGTTTCTTCATAAGGGGTATCAGTAAGGCCTGCTTAAAGCTACTACGGACCGTCCCTAAAGTAAGCGAGTTGTTAAGCAGGGACATCATGCTGTTGGGAAAGGCACGACCGATTTCCTTCATAATTTGAGGGGGACAGACATCCATAGGGGAGCCAGATTTGACTCTGGCTAGTAACTCTGAGAAGACTTTCAAATCAATAAGGGGAAAAGAATGTAAGGTTAGGGGGTTAAAAAAGATATCGTCCACAGGGGCACACATTGGAAGTGTGGAGATGTGCTGTTTGATCAATAAAATCTTTTCGTTAAATAAATCATTCAGGGAGTTGCATAGTGCTTGTGTAGGAACAACCGGAGGAGAGGTTCTATCATCGTTGCAAAGGTCGTTCACTATCCTGAAGATTTCTTTCGACTTATTAGTGGAATTTAAAATTTTGGATGAAAAATAGGCGGTCTTATGGTTGTGTAGTATTTTTTGGTATGCCTTTCTCGCTAGGCAGTAAGTAGCCCTAACTAGAGGGCAGTACTGAGAGCGCCAAGCCCTTTCCTGTTGCCTCATTTCCAGTTTTAATTTTTTGAGCTCAGGAGTGAACCATTTATGTGCATCCACACTCCTAGAGCTACAGAGGCGTGTGGGTGGAGCGTAGATATTGATCGCAGAAATAAGCCATTCTTTGAATCTAAGGTGAGCCTCCTCCACATTAGTACTCTCTAAGGGAAGGGAAGTATTTAGGAAGTTTAAGAACGCGGACATATCCATGGAAGTCCATTTCCTAATAGTCCTACAAGTTTGTAGCTTAAATTGGATATTCTTGTCTAACTGGAAAGAAAAACTTATACTGTGGTGATCAGACCAGCTGCAAGGTTTTATGTCTATTAAGGAAATTGGTAGGTTCGAAGACCAAATTTGGTCGAGGCTGTGACCTTTCTGATGAGTCTCAGTGTGAATAAATTGTGTCAAGTTAAGATCATCAAGGAGTTCTTTCATCTCTGCAGCTTGAGGGTCTAACGCTGTGTTGTCAAACCAGAGATTTAAGTCCCCAACCAAAAGAAGTTTAGAATGGTTGGTGACCAAAGGGGCCAGTGACTCAGCTAGGGTAGAAGGAAATGTGGCCATAGATTGAGGTGGACGGTACAGTAGCACCAGTACAAGTATTCCATTGGGGGTATCCAATTTAGCAACTAAGTTTTCTGTGTTGGGCAGAGGCAGAGATGACAGTTGTCTAAGTTGGTGTTTTTTATTAACAATAATGGCTACTCCTCCCCCAGCTTTCCCTCCTGGACGAATTACAGACAGAATATAATATTCTGCTGGTAAGGCAGCTAAAATGTCCGGCAGAGAATCCAGGGTGAGCCAGGTTTCGGTCAATAGCAACATATCAGGTTGTATGTCCGTTAATAGCAGAAAAATGTCCGTTTGATGTTTAATCATGGAGCGGGTGTTTAAGTATATGCACCTAAATGTACAGGTAGTGCTAGGTGTGGTAGTGAGCATCGTATACTTAGGAGCGGAGTCGGCTGTAGGAATGGCAGTATTGCTTATGCCTAAATGAGCAATCCGTTTAGCCGTGTTGTGAGGAACGGGAAAACACATCAATCTGGTTGGACGTAGCGCTTGTAAATCCGTGGATGTGTATGTGTAGGAGCAAGCAGAGTCCTTAGCCCCTAGTCCCGGACGCTCGCGGACTCCGGCGCGCCTCCGTCGCGCCCGCTGCGCTCGTCCGCTGCGCTCCCTCCAACACATCACGTTTTATGTGAAGGAGCCTTGAGCAGCTGGACCGCTGCCTCAGGTCCCTGTGCTCTCGGACTCCTCCCAAAATGGCGCCCGCTCTCACCACCAGACCGGCACCAGTCGCCGCGGTAGATGAGCCGCCCTCCACTCAATCGGCATGGGAGCCGCGGTGGACCGGAGCAGAGGGGCTACTGTCTAAAGGTAGGAAAAGACTGCGCTATTAATCAGCTGCGCTGCGTGCCTTAAGCGGAACAGTTAATACAACTTCAGCCTGTAGGAGAATCCAGAATTAAAATAACCGTTTTAAATCACAGTTAATCAATAAAACATTAAAAATAGTGCAAACAAACACAGAAGCAGATTTGAGCGTGAGAGTCTCGAAGTATGCCCTTGTGCGCTTCTCTTTCAAATGGCGCCGGGATGCTGCCACCAACCCGGAAAGTGAAGAGTTGTTTATTTGCCTCTAGATTTAAAAAAAAATATTGATACAATTGGTATAGAAAAAGTAGAAGAGGAACCTTTAGTTATTCTAGTTAATGGGGTTCCGACAAAGAGTAAAAAAATCTGGCAAGATTTAGTGGATGTTAGGAAAGTCAAAAAGGCAACGTTGTATTTAGTCAAAAACAATGAGTATTATAAACATGTATGTGTTGCAGCACAGGAAACAGCTGCAGATGAAGACAGTGATTGTTCAGTCGGCCAAATTGAAAAAGTTGATGTCTCTAGAAGTGAAGAAATATATGAACATTATACTGTTCATCCTTTGCATTCCAAAGAAGTAATGGGGAATGCAATTGAATTGTTTCAAATGAAAGCAGCAAAAGGAAGTCCCGTTAGTGTATGGGAAGAAAGTTTGGAAGCTCGTTGTTTTCCACAGCTATTTCCAACAGGTCGAGGTGGACGATATGACGATCGACCACTTCAAATTCCTGCATCTGAATATCGAACTGTAAGATTATATGCTGAAGATCCAAGATTTCGCCAATGCATTCCCTATTTGTTTCATCTACTGTATGAAAGTGACTTGTCTGGGCTTTCTTATGCAGTAAACCATATACTGAAAACTGGAGCACATCTGCAAAATGTTTCGGCGAGGGACTTTATGGAGAAAGTGAATCTGCAAGATAATATTTTGGAATCTCATCTAATCAATCTCATGGCATGTCAGCGTGGTACAAACGAGTATTGGTACCGTCGTCATGGGGAATTGAAATGTATGCTAAGAAACTTAGGAACTCCTACATGGTTCCTCACTCTTAACTGTGCCGAGTATGCATGGGATGACTTACTTCAATTTCTATGAGAGGCAAATGCAAATATACAAAATATAAAATTCAAAACACCTGGAGAACTGTGTTCTTTGGATCCAGTAAATGTATGCAGATATTTCAATCATAGATTTGAAGCTATGATGTCTTTTATTACCAACAAAAAAAATCCTGTCCCTGGAGAGGTTTTGGATTTCTTTTGGAGAAAGGAGTATCAAGCGAGAGGTGCTCCTCACATACATATGTTGTTGTGGATTAAAGATGCACCCAAATTTGGAACAGATTCGGATGAGACGGTGATGAGCTTCATTGAAGAGTATTCAACATGTGCTGTTCCGAAAACTACTGAAGAAAACAGTTTAAGGCAACAAGTTTTACGCTTTCAATCCCATCGTTGTGGAAAGTACTGTTGTCGAAAATTCAGAAACAAGGACAAGTTCTACACAAAATGTCGTTTCGCCTTTCCACGACCAGTGATTTCTAAAGGAAGAGTAAATAATTTGATGTCTTCTCTGCGACATACTGTGACGAGGAAATCACCAAAAAACACATACAATTTAAAAAGAAACGAAGAGTCCAAGTACATCAACGACTACAACCCAGTGATTTTGTCCATGTGGAATGCTAACATGGATATTCAATTCGTTGCTGACAACTCTATTGCTGTGGCTCGATATTTGACATCTTACATCACAAAAAAAGAAAAGACAGAACTGAAGGAAATGTGGGAGGACATTTCACATGAAAAGAGTCTAAGCAAGAAATTATACAGTTACAGTCTGAAGATGTTGTCGCATCGAGAAATTGGAGCATATGAATGTTCTGATCGATTGTCATCAGCAAGTCTATATGCCAAATCTAGAACCATCATTTGGGTGAGTCTAGGTCTTGCTGCAGCACGAAATCGAGTTTTGAAATCTGTACTAGAAATAGAGTATTTGGCGGAGAAAGAACCGGAAAGTACAGATATTTTGAAGACCAACATGTTGGATACATACTATCCAAATAGAAGTAGTCATCTTGAGAACGTTTGTTTGTATGAAGTTCTGCAAAACTATATTTATAAGAGAACCATCAGAGAAGATATTAACAATGGAATATATGCTATCATTGGGTGTGAAGGATGTCTCGTGAGACAGAAAAAAGGCCATTTGATTAATCATCGAAAATTGAGTTGCGAAAATCCAGAGAAAATGGAATTTTACTATTTAGCTCTTTTGCAACTCTTTAAGCCATGGTGTACAGAAGAGGAACTACTTGGAGATTTTCTCTGTTACGAAGATTCTTTTAATGCAACCAAGGATACCATAGAATGTCCTGTTGTTCCAAATTATCTGCAAATGTTGAACGAAGAAATAGAGCAAGAAGCCACAATTGCTGCAGAGATTGCTAGAGACAGTTCTCAAGACAGTCAGAGTTCTGCTTCATTGAGTCAGGATCCACTTGGAGGACCAATTATCCAAAATGAAGCTGCCACTGCCATGGATGAGGTGGAAAGAGCTATGGAACAAGCTCAAGATGATGAAGTTAACTTAGAAGATTTGGTTAAACAACTAAACCTTGAGCAAAATCAGATATATGACGAAGTCACAGAACAGATTGAACATGGATTCAGTCATGAGAAAAAAGAGTGCTCATGTACATCATTTAAGGCTGTCCAACTGTACGTGAGTGGAGAAGCGGGAACTGGAAAAAGTTTTCTGATTAAAGCAATTGCAACTTATCTGCAGAAAAGGACTGAATCATCGCTGTCTTGTGTTGTTACCGCTCCAACTGGGCTGGCAGCACATAACATTAAAGGGATTACTTTACATCATTTACTGATGCTGCCAGTGGAGCATGATAACAAATTGGAGTATCACAAGCTATCTGGAGATGCGTGTTCCGAAGTTTCGAGAGTCCTGAAGAAAATGAAACTTCTTATCATTGATGAAGTAAGCATGGTGTCAAATATAATGCTTGCTTTTGTGCATTTGAGAATGCAAGAAATTCTTAGAACAGACTATGATGTCTTCTTTGGAGGAAAACATATTATTGTTTTTGGAGATCTTCTGCAGTTGACTCCAGTGAAAGGACAACCTGTGTTCAAAATGCTCACGCATGAAGATGCCAGGAAGTGCTTAGGGAGCATTGGAAATATGGTTAAACTTCAAATATGCAGAACTGCTTCAAAATATGCGGCAGGCAAAAGATGAAGATTATAAAAATATTTTACAAGATGTAAGAATCGGAAAACTAAGTGAGCAAGGGAAAGAAGCTTTACATGGACGATTAATTTCAAATTTGTACCCAAATGAAAACATTCTTTCAGAGAATATTTTTAAGAAAATTAACGAGAGGAAATCTGCCATATGTTTGATGCCAACTCTGAAATAATGTTCCATGTTCAACAACAAAATGTTAAATTTAGAAAATGAAGAGATAGTGAAACTGGAAGCTACAGATAAAATAGAGCATATGGGAGCAACAATTGTTTTGTCTGAAAATTTGAAATCAAAATTGGATTCATTAGAGAAGAGTATATCTAAAACTGCTGGTTTTGAAAAGATTCTGAATGTGTGTTTGAATTGTCGTATCATTTTGAGAAGGAATTTAAATGTTGAAAGAGGTCTGGTAAATGGAGCAATGGGTCATGTTGTTGGTTTTGTGAATTACAAAAATAGAGATGGAATTGAAATTTTAAAAATTAAATTTGATGGCATTGATGAAATAGAACAAATTTGTCGTTGTTCAGCTAGATTTTTGCTCGTGAAAGACTTATATGTTCGCCGAAAACAGTTTCCTATTTGGTTGGCATATGCGGTGACAATTCATAAGTCTCAAGGTTTAAGTGTAGATAGCGCTTTGGTGAACATTGGAAGTTCTGTGTTTAAAGAGGGTATGGCATTTGTGGCATTATCACGAGTCAGAACTTTATCAGGATTGTACTTGATTGAGTGTGATGAAACAAAGATTTGTGCAGATCTAGATTGTGTTAAAGAATACAATAGGTTAAGAAGAGAGTATGCTCCACATTTGCCTCAATATCCTCTGATTGAAAAACGTGTGGTAGCCCGAAAAAGAAGAAATGAGAGTAATTGCAGTGAGGTAGTAGCAAAAAGACAAAAAGTAGATGAAACTGTAATTGTAAGCAGAAGGAAAAAGGATTCTGTTGAGGATGTTGTTGGATTTCAGTTTGAAAACAGTTCTGGTGTCAACTGCTATGCTAATGTAGTAGTTAATGTTGTTTTTTTTCTTCAAAATTTACAAAAACAGATTGTTGAAAATCGGGAACAAACTTTGTGCTGTTTATTGAATTCTGTGTTAGAGAAATGTAGTAGTGATAGAGCAAAAATAGAAAGTGTTTCAGAAATTAGAAATCTTCTAGACATATGTTCAGGTCAAAATCATTTTTCACAGAATATTCAGCAGGATTGTCAGGAATTTTTAATGTATGTGTTTGATGTATTGCAAGATGAAGGAGTAGATATAAAAAATCTTTTTAACCTTTCTTATCAATGGCAACATGACTGTGATAACTGTGCTTCATGAAATACTACTAGAATAGACTCTGAAAGATTTATATATTAGACTTTACCAGACTGCAAAGCAGTGCCTTTTAATAATCTAGTTAAAGCAGCGGATCACAATATGGTGTGTACCCAATGTAAGTCTGCAATGCTGTCCACATTATTTCTACAAAATGATGGTCACTATGTCATTTTAATGTTCCAACGATGTAGACCTGATGGAACTAAATTGACAACTTCTATTAAAAATGTTGTGGCTTCTCAGTTATCGATATCAGGAAGAACCTTTACAACTGTAGCTATTATTTTTCATGATGGTCCTTCTACAACATCAGGGCATTACACATGCTATTTAAAAACTTCTAAAGGTTGGACCCAATGTAACGACACTCATTTGACTTTCAAACAACGTTAGCCTTTTGGCTTTATAAATTCATACCTAGTGTTTTTACAGCCAAAATGTAGGTAAAAGTAATTGGCTAATGAAGACGGGAGCAGTTAATAAAGGTTATTTTGCTGTTAAAAAATATATTCTGACTAAAAGTGATCCAGGCAATATAAAAAAATTGACTTGTCATATAGGTATTGTAAGTGGATCTCATAGTAATTGATGTTAGTATTATACAAAATGATGAACATGCGTGAGTCAGAGATGGTTTTACAAATACTTAAATATTGTGAAAATGTTATAGAGCCTTTCTTTCACAACATCAGGAAAAAGGTCATTTCAGAGTGCCTTAGAATTAATTTGTACATATACTCATACATCTGACACTATTTGGCCAAATGGAAAGGTGCAGGAATGAGTAAAGAGTCATGACTGAAAAAAAGGAGTGTATGAAAATATTGAAAATATTTCAGATGTTCTTGGAGCTTTTCTTATAGAAAGTTGATGAAATGGATTTTTAAGTGAACAGCAAAGTACTTTCCAACGAGAAAAGGACCACCATGATACAGTATGTGGCCTCAAGGAAAAGTAAGTCAATCTAACTTTAGCGTACATTTGTCATTTGTCTGTATTTAATTTTTTTTTTTAAACACAATCTTTTAGATTGTGTTTTTTTTCCCCGCTGTCATATGATGAGTAATTTGAACTCACTGTTTTAAGTGAAATTCAATATATTCTGAGAACAGCAAAAATAAACTATGTAACATGTTGTACAAGTTATTTTATACTTTGGATTGTGTAAATTAAATTGTATTCCCATTCTCTGACACTTATTTTCCTTTTTCCACCCTCTTTCAGCTCCTTTTACTCACTTATAATGTCTTTCTCTCACTCTCTGTAACCCCCGTTCCCTTGCTCCACTTCTTTGACAACCCCTCATTTTTATTTCAACTGTGTGTATCCCGTCCCTCCGTTGCATAACTTTTCAGCTTTCAGTCTCTCTGCTTTACTTCTCTTTTCCGTATTTTCCTCCTCTGCTCTTTTAGTAATTCCTATTTACTCACTCAGCAGTATTATTGCACTCAATCACAATAAATCACCCACTCTCCCTAGCTTATCTTTGTTTACTCCTTACTTTTGACCTCTTCTCCCTATTTTTCGTTCACTACTTCTATGTCATAAGTGTCTCACTCTACTTGTGTTATTTTCACTTGTGTTTATCTACCTTCTATCACTTCTTTTACAACAACTTCACTGCTCCTCTCTCATCGTTCGTTATCCCATTTCTTTTACTCTGGTTCCATTACTATCCCTCATTTCCTTTCTTTCAATGTCCTTCTCTTTACTTTCATCTCCAAAATATTTTCTTTCAGTACCACTGTTTTAGTCGTCTTCTCCTCTCTTTCCTTCTTTTTGCTTCCTTACTCATTTCCTTTTCTCACTCATTGTACTCCACCTCACTCAGTTTTTCTCTTAGTGTGTCTACCTACTAACTTCCTCAGTCCATTTCCCTCAATCGTTGTATATTATCCTCTCTTTCTTCATCCTTTCACTCTATGACTGTTCTTCACTTACTCTCAGTTATCTTCTATTCCTCATTCTTCTAAATGCATCCTTAATTAGACTGTTTTCTGTCTCAGTCATTATCTTTTTACTTACTTCTGTTTCCTGATTTAGTTTTGCTAACTCACATTGTTTTAGTATCTTTCTTACTTTCAGTTAATTTCTCTGTTCTTCTCTCTCTTTTTGTCAGTGAATCTATATGCCTTACTCTTTGTAATTTCCTCTTCTTCTATTTCTTTTTCTCTCTTTTTGTCCTTCTACCTTGCTTTATTTCCCTTTCTGTGTCCTTCACTATAACTTTATTTCTAAATAGAGTGTTATGATTTTTAACCTCTTCATTTGTATCTTTGAATTTAAAATACGTATTTTACTAATTATAACTTATTTTTTCTTCTCTCTTTCACAGATACAAAGTGTTGTAAAAAAAAAAAAAGTTACATTTATTATATGGTAAGTATGACTTATAAAAGTGACGTAGTGATATCTCATAGATTTTACAGCGTCACCTCTACGACCCTTTCTTGCGTCAATACGTCCCGTTATACGTAGGTATAATGTGGCGCAGGGGTCTACAAAGTGATGCATCTACCTAGATGCGTCACTTTGTAAATATGACTGAATAAGGTGGATTTTTAACAGCACTGGTGCGACACAAAAAGTGACGCACCGGTGGCGTAAAAGTGACGTATGGCCGCATAAATGAGGCCTTCAGTCTTCTAGTCATGTGTCATATTAAATATATGAAGTATTATTTTGCAAGTACTTACAGAAACGTCAGTATTTCAGACGTATCTGTAAGTGCAAAAGTGATGCATTGCTGGAGTGTGTCACAAAAATGATGCAACTCCAGCAATGCATCCTTTCACATGGGGCCAGGCCGCATGTTAAAGGGCCTGCATCAGTCTTACAACTGCTGTGAAACAGGTGCAAGATTTGGACGCAACAGCGTCATAAAAGTGACGTAGTGATATCTCACAGATTTTACTGCGTCACCTCTACGACCCTTTCTTGCGTCAATACGTCCATTTTGCATACATTACACATGACGCAGGTATAATGTGGTGCAGGGGTTTACAAAGTGACGCATCTACCTAGATGCGTCACTTTGTAAATATGACTGAATAAGGTGCATTTTTAACAGCACTGGTGCGTCACAAAAAGTGACGCACTGGTGGCGTAAAAGTGACGTATGGCCTCATAAATGAGGCCTTCAGTCTTCTATTCATGCGTCATATTAAATATATGACGTATTATTTCGCAAGTACTTACAGAAACGTCAGTATTTCAGCCGTATCTGTAAGTGCAAAAGTGATGCATTGCTGGAGTGTGTCACAAAAATGATGCAACTCCAGCAATGCATCCTTTCACATGGGGCCAGGCCGCATGTGAAAGGGCCTGCATCAGTCTTATGCCTGCTGTGAAACAGGTGCAAGATTTGGACGCAACATCGTCATAAAAGTGATGTAGTGATATCTCACAGATTTTACTGCGTCACCTCTACGACCCTTTCTTGCGTCAATACATCCATTTAGCATACATTACACATGACGTAGGTATAATGTGGTGCAGGGGTTTACACAGTGACGCATCTACCTAGATGCGTCACTTTGTAAATATGACTGAATAAGGTGCATTTTTAACAGCACTGGTGCGTCACAAAAAGTGACGCACTGGTGGCGTAAAAGTGACGTATGGCCTCATAAATGAGGCCTTCAGTCTTCTAGTCATGTGTCATATTAAATATATGACGTATTATTTCGCAAGTACTTACAGAAACGTCAGTATTTCAGACGTATCTGTAAGTGCAAAAGTATTGCATTGCTGGAGTGTGTCACAAAACTGATGCAACTCCAGCAATGCATCCTTTCACATGGGGCCAGGCCCCATGTGAAAGGGCCTGCATCAGTCTTACACCTGCTGTGAAACAGGTGCAAGATTTGGACGCAACAGCGTCATAAAAGTGACGTAGTGATATCTCACAGATTTTACTGCGTCACCTCTACGACCCTTTCCTGCGTCAATACGTCCATTTTGCATACATTACACATGACATAGGTATAATGTGGTGCAGGGGTTTACAAAGTGACGCATCTACCTAGATGCATCACTTTGTAAATATGACTGAATAAGGTGCATTTTTAACAGCACTGGTGCGCCACAAAAAGTGACGCACCGGTGGCGTAAAAGTGACGCATGGCCTCATAAATGAGGCCTTCAGTCTTCTACTCATGCGTCATATGTCACTGACTGTCATATGAGTGATGTCACTGACCATGTCATGAGTGATGTAATATGTGACGTCATCAGCAGTGCATTGCACGCGCAAGTTATAGTGAATCCAACTAACTATAACGTGGGCATTTCAATGGTTTTATGCGAGTAAAACTTTCAGCTAACTATAACTGGTGTGAAACCTATGTTTTTTTCAGTGAATTTAATAGGTTTTTTAAATGCTAATTCCTAACTATAACTGGTGTGAAACCTATGGTTTTTTCAGTGAATATATATATATATGTATATATATATATATATTAAACTTATAAATTCAACGAAAAAAACAAAGGCTACAGGGACATTATAGTTAGGAAACAGAACATTAAAAAACCTTAGAAATTCACAAAAAAACTAAAAGGTTACAAGGACGTTATAGTTAGGAAATAGAATATTTACTAACCCTAGACATTCACTTAAAATACTAAGCAAACTAAGGCTACATGAAGTTATAGTTAGGAAATAGAATTTTAAAAAAGTTAGAAATTCACTACAGTAACCATAGAAATGCAGCCGTTCTAGTTACCTGAGCTAACTATAACTTAAGGCACCGCAATGCACTGCTTATAGCATCACATATTACATCACTCATGACATGGTCAGTCAGAGGCATCACTGATGACATCACTAATGACATCTCAAAAGACATCATTGATAACATCATCCAGTGAGTGTAATTATTTTCTATGAGTTTATGATTGTTGAAAATATATACTAAGATACCTCAAAAGTTAAATTAGTAAACTAGGTGTACTGCTAAGTATATAAAAATATTATGGGAGTGATTTTGTGTAAATCCATGTGTGAGTGGGTGGCTGGCTTCATAGCTGTGTCAGTGGTTGTGTGAGTGGCTGTATGGGTATATAAGTGGGTGTGTAAGTAGCTGTATGAGTGAGTGGGTGTATTGATGAGTGAGTGGGTGTTTCAGTGGCTGTATGAGTGGGTGGGTGGCTGTTTGAGTGAGTGTTTGGTTAAGAGAGTTGGATTGTGAGTGTCTGGATTGGAGAGTGAATATCTGTGTAAATGGCTGTATGGGTGGGAGAGCTGATGTGGGAGTGCTTACATCAATGTGTGAATGGATATGTAGGTGGTTATATGGGTGTGTGAGTGAGTGTATGCATGATTTTATGGGTGAGTGAGTGGCTGTGTTGAGAATCTGTATAGGTGAGTGAGTGAGTGGGTGTGTGGGTGGCTGTACAGGTCAATAAGTGACTGTGTGAATAGCTGCATGGGTGTGTGTGGCTGTGTGAGAGACTGTGTGGGTGAGGGAGTGGTGGTATGAACAGTTGTATGAATGAGTGAGTGGCTGTGTGAGTGGTTGTATAAGTTAGTGAGTGGGAGTGGCTCTATACATGAATGAGTGGTTAGTTGCTGTATGCGTCTGTGACTGGGTATGTGAGTTGGTGTGTAGGTGTGTGAGTGGGTTCATGAGAGGTTGTATAGGGATGTGAGGGAGTGTATCAGTGGTTCTATGGATGATGTCATCAGTGATGTCCTTTGAGATGTCAGTGATGTCACTGGCCAGGCTATGAATGATATAATATGTGAGGTCATAGCCAGTGCATTGCGGGGTGTAAGTTATAGTTAGCTCAAGTGACTCTTACTGCTGAATTTTACTGGCTTTGTATATATATATATATATATATATATATATATATATATATATATATATATATATATATATATATATATATATATATATATATATACTTGAAAGCAAGGTACTTTTCCGCACAAGGCCTTTATTGGTACAGAGGTCGTGCTGCCTGAAATTACAACACCTTACAAACGCCGGACGTGTTTCGATTTATATCCTCCTCATAGGCTCAAGAAGCATCCTGGGACCAATTTCATGGTAAGACCCCTCATCAGCCAGGCTAGCTTGAATCCAGTGGCAAAGGGAGCAAGGTACTCATGTCTGGGCATACCCTGCCAACTTAGGTCAAACAAGCAAACACAATAGGATGATGAACTGCGCTCTGAAACTTTTCAGACACTCACCCCCAGTCACTATTAAATCTGGGTTGAATCCATCATCGTTCTTATGCTCACTTTGCCACCTCAGTTCAGACCCAGCCATATGCAAATCAGACTTGACCCTGTTCCTCATGGGAACTTTCCAGCCCAAACTGCCACATCAGGCCTTTCCTCAGAAAAAGCAACTAAGTCCCATTCTGCTTTGGGACTTAGAAAAGTTTCAGTGAGAAATCGCCAAAGCTCCAGAAATCCAGTGGGACCAACACACTTCAAGTATCAGCCCAGGTTTTCAGCGCAGAGGTTACAATATCATTGGTGACCTGCTCAGGGAGGATTTCTTTCTTCATCACATGGTTTTTGAAAATTCATATCTCTAGTTCCCTTTATTGGATTTTAGTCATGTTGGTGTCATTTTGTTTTTTACATGCTTCTCTGCTTATCAATTTTAGGTATGGATGTTTACTGCTTAGTGGTCTGACTTTATTACTGGTTTGGTACTGCAAACATACTTTACATATGACCCTAAGTAAAGCTCTTCTGCTCTGTGTCATAGCTACCACGGGATTGAGCTCAGGTTAATTTACTGGCTTTGAGGGTTCATCCTGGCAAGAAGTGTTATTATTCCTTCAAGGGGTCAGTTACCCTTCCAAAATAAAAATAAAAATTCTTACAGTGCCTGTGTGGATTTCACTTCTAAGAGTGAAGCTACTTTCTAGAGGCATTTGCAACTGTGTGCTCGAGTGACTGTGACTGCTGGGCATTGATCAGAAGCAAGTTCAGTTAGACCAAGCCACCAGTGCAGGACTAAAGAACATTGAAGCAGCTCAGCGCAGTCCCCAGACCTGCGACCGGAAGCAGGTCACATTGCCAACTCAACCCTGGCAGGACCAAGTCATTGATTCAACAACTCGCCCAGTCCAGGAAAAAGAAGGCCCTGCCGCAACTTGCAGGCCATCTACCACCACAACAAAAACAGGGAATGGAAACTGCTCAACAGGAGCATTAAAAAAAAAAAAAGAAAATTAGGGCTGGTAACGGCAGTGATGGTTCTCCAATGCTCGAACCATGAGCAGAACACTTTGCTCCCCACAGGAAAGTAGCTGATCACAGTATCTGCATTTAAGGGTGCCTTTGTTAAATGCAGGCTGAATGTTCGGAACCTGCTCCTGTGATCTCCCCCTCACTGATGGTGTTCGTCCTCCGGTTGATGTAGAGGCCCCATCACTGGGAACCTTTTGTGCCAGAGCCCGGAGACTTTCTCGGGCCAAATTATGGGGGTGCCTTCTCTCCACATGGCGAATCATTGTGGAGTTCCCAAAAGAATATTTTTTATTGGGGTTACCCCGTGACAGGACTGTGTGACAGATCCTGCACTCCACTTTTGGAGCATTTACCTTTTTTTGACCAGCAGGTATGGAAAAAAAAATTCCCGATGAAATGTTCTTTTATTTTTGGCTGAGGAGGCTCTTCATTGATGAATTCTTCGGAGTCATCTTCACTGCTGGATGGTCTAGCAGCCATGATAATTGAAGATATCTAACAAAGAACCAAGAGCAAAACAGGCAGGTCTTTCAGTCACAAAAGTGAAAGAAGAAGTGAAGGAAATGGGTGGGGATTTCATTCTTTATAAAAAAAAACTGTTAGCAACCAATCAAAAGTGTTATTTTCAGGTCACATGACCCGAAGCGCTTACGCTACGCGCCCCGGGGCCCGTAGTCGCGTTCCGGGGCGCTCCCGCGGGCGCATAGCGTAAGCGCGTCAGGACGTTTCGTGATCGTATGCGCTCGCGTGCTTTCGGTTGCGCTTACGCTGTGCGTCATATGACGCATCACGCGTGTACGCGATACGTCACGATGTTGTTTTCGTTCGCGGCAATAGCGCTCCCGGGACGCTCCCCGGTACGTGCCCCAGGGCGCGCCGTAATATTGCGCTTACCCGTACGTTCACCGGTACGCGCCCTGGGAGCGCCCCCGGGATAAAAATAAAAAATAAACATTTTTTTTTTTTTACATATTTATACTATATAAAATTCGTTTTAAAATTTTTCACTTTCTATACCTATAAAGATTTGCTATGAAAAAACCATTGAAATTCAGTGAAAAAAACATAGGTTTAACACCAGATATAGTTAGGAATTAGCATTTACAAAACCTATTAAATTCACTGAAAAAACCATAGGTTTCACACCAGTTTTAGTTAGCTGAAAGTTTTACTCGCATAAAACCATTGAAATTCCCACGTTATAGTTAGTTGGACTCACTATAACTTGCGCGTGCAATGCACTGCTGATGACGTCACATATTACATCACTCATGACATGGTCAGTGACATCACTCATGTTTTACTCTCGCTGAGCCCGATGGTCCTTGTAGTGCTGTTGGTATTGCTCCAGTGAGTTGCTGGCATGCTGTAACAATTGAGACAAAAATTAAATCCACAGTGGGTCTGGAGAGAGTTCATAGCACGCTGTGTTGCACCATACTACTTCAAGACAACAACCTCGCTGCCAAATGTGCCGTCAGTCGGGTGACTGCAGCACTTACCACAGACTGTATGGCAGGGCTTCTCCCACGACCGGGACCGGCCGTTTAAACTCTGTGTGTTTGAAATTTAAAACGGCCGGTCCCGGTCGTGGGAGAAGCCCTGCCATACAGTCTGTGGTAAGTGCTGCAGTCACCCGACTGACGGCACATTTGGCAGCGAGGTTGTTGTCTTGAAGTAGTATGGTGCAACACAGCGTGCTATGAACTCTCTCCAGACCCACTGTGGATTTAATTTTTGTCTCAATTGTTACAGCATGCCAGCAACTCACTGGAGCAATACCAACAGCACTACAAGGACCATCGGGCTCAGCGAGAGCCGACGCCCACTGGGGCAGGTGGTAGGAATACAAATGAGTGCTGACGCTGCACGCTGGTAATGGACTTTGTGCCTCTGAAGAAATGCTTTGATAGCATGAAACGCGTCAGGCCGCTATGAACTATGGCGTTTGTTCACCCGCTCTGCTGCAGCTTCTTGAATAAAACAGAATTGAACCTACCTGCTGATGTGGCTCTCCTAAATGGGAAACTCTGTGTGTTTGAAATTTAAAACGGCCGGTCCCGGTCGTGGGAGAAGCCCTGCCATACAGTCTGTGGTAAGTGCTGCAGTCACCCGACTGACGGCACATTTGGCAGCGAGGTTGTTGTCTTGAAGTAGTATGGTGCAACACAGCGTGCTATGAACTCTCTCCAGACCCACTGTGGATTTAATTTTTGTCTCAATTGTTACAGCATGCCAGCAACTCACTGGAGCAATACAAACAGCACTACAAGGACCATCGGGCTCAGCGAGAGCCGACGCCCATTGGGGCAGGTGGTAGGAATACAAATGAGTGCTGACGCTGCACGCTGGTAATGGACTTTGTGCCTCTGAAGAAATGCTTTGATAGCATGAAACGCGTCAGGCCGCTATGAACTATGGCGTTTGTTCACCCGCTCTGCTGCAGCTTCTTGAATAAAACAGAATTGAACCTACCTGCTGATGTGGCTCTCCTAAATGGGAAACTCTGTGTGTTTGAAATTTAAAACGGCCGGTCCCGGTCGTGGGAGAAGCCCTGCCATACAGTCTGTGGTAAGTGCTGCAGTCACCCGACTGACGGCACATTTGGCAGCGAGGTTGTTGTCTTGAAGTAGTATGGTGCAACACAGCCTGCTATGAACTCTCTCCAGACCCACCGTGGATTTAATTTGTGTCTCAATTGTTACAGCATGCCAGCAACTCACTGGAGCAATACCAACAGCACTACAAGGACCATCGGGCTCAGCGAGAGCCGACGCCCACTGGGGCAGGTGGTAGGAATACAAATGAGTGCTGACGCTGCACGCTGGTAATGGACTTTGTGCCTCTGAAGAAATGCTTTGATAGCATGAAACGCGTCAGGCCGCTATGAACTATGGCGTTTGTTCACCCGCTCTGCTGCAGCTTCTTGAATAAAACAGAATTGAACCTACCTGCTGATGTGGCTCTCCTAAATGGGAAACTCTGTGTGTTTGAAATTTAAAACGGCCGGTCCCGGTCGTGGGAGAAGCCCTGCCATACAGTCTGTGGTAAGTGCTGCCGTCACCCGACTGACGGCACATTTGGCAGCGAGGTTGTTGTCTTGAAGTAGTATGGTGCAACACAGCGTGCTATGAACTCTCTCCAGACCCACTGTGGATTTAATTTTTGTCTCAATTGTTACAGCATGCCAGCAACTCACTGGAGCAATACCAACAGCACTACAAGGACCATCGGGCTCAGCGAGAGCCGACGCCCACTGGGGCAGGTGGTAGGAATACAAATGAGTGCTGACGCTGCACGCTGGTAATGGACTTTGTGCCTCTGAAGAAATGCTTTGATAGCATGAAACGCGTCAGGCCGCTATGAACTATGGCGTTTGTTCACCCGCTCTGCTGCAGCTTCTTGAATAAAACAGAATTGAACCTACCTGCTGATGTGGCTCTCCTAAATGGGAAACTCTGTGTGTTTGAAATTTAAAACGGCCGGTCCCGGTCGTGGGAGAAGCCCTGCCATACAGTCTGTGGTAAGTGCTGCAGTCACCCGACTGACGGCACATTTGGCAGTGAGGTTGTTGTCTTGAAGTAGTATGGTGCAACACAGCGTGCTATGAACTCTCTCCAGACCCACTGTGGATTTAATTTTTGTCTCAATTGTTACAGCATGCCAGCAACTCACTGGAGCAATACCAACAGCACTACAAGGACCATCGGGCTCAGCGAGAGCCGACGCCCACTGGGGCAGGTGGTAGGAATACAAATGAGTGCTGACGCTGCACGCTGGTAATGGACTTTGTGCCTCTGAAGAAATGCTTTGATAGCATGAAACGCGTCAGGCCGCTATGAACTATGGCGTTTGTTCACCCGCTCTGCTGCAGCTTCTTGAATAAAACAGAATTGAACCTACCTGCTGATGTGGCTCTCCTAAATGGGAAACTCTGTGTGTTTGAAATTTAAAACGGCCGGTCCCGGTCGTGGGAGAAGCCCTGCCATACAGTCTGTGGTAAGTGCTGCAGTCACCCGACTGACGGCACATTTGGCAGCGAGGTTGTTGTCTTGAAGTAGTATGGTGCAACACAGCGTGCTATGAACTCTCTCCAGACCCACTGTGGATTTAATTTTTGTCTCAATTGTTACAGCATGCCAGCAACTCACTGGAGCAATACCAACAGCACTACAAGGACCATCGGGCTCAGCGAGAGCCGACGCCCACTGGGGCAGGTGGTAGGAATACAAATGAGTGCTGACGCTGCACGCCGGTAATGGACTTTGTGCCTCTGAAGAAATGCTTTGATAGCATGAAACGCGTCAGGCCGCTATGAACTATGGCGTTTGTTCACCCGCTCTGCTGCAGCTTCTTGAATAAAACAGAATTGAACCTACCTGCTGATGTGGCTCTCCTAAATGGGAAACTCTGTGTGTTTGAAATATATATATATATATATATATACTCGAAAGCAAGGTACTTTTCCGCACAAGCCCTTTATTGGTACAGAGTTCGTGCTACCCGAAATTACAACACCTGACAAACGCCGGACGCGTTTCGATTTATATCCTCCTCATAGGCTCAAGAAGCATCCTGGGACCAGTTTCATGGTAAGACCCCTCATCAGCCAGGCTAGCTTGAATCCAGTGGGGGGTCTACATCACTCGGAGGGCATAGAGGAAAGCCCCTACAGAGGAAAGCTCCTACCTGGCGTGTAGCGCTGCTGGTCATAGCGCCTGCTCTGTCCTGCTCTCTCCCGTCGCCGCTCTTGCCACCACGGGCGCTGAGAGGGGGGAGCGCCCACGGAAGAAGACTACACATCCCAGCGACCCCTGCTGGGCTCAGGAACGCCGCCTACAGCGTCATTGCAGCGCGCTTTGAGGCGCATATAGAACAGACACCCCTGCTGGGGAGCGGGGGTCTACATCACTCGGAGGGCATAGAGGAAAGCCCCTACAGAGGAAAGCTCCTACCTGGCGTGTAGCGCTGCTGGTCATAGCGCCTGCTCTGTCCTGCTCTCTCCCGTCGCCGCTCTTGCCACCACGGGCGCTGAGAGGGGGGAGCGCCCACGGAAGAAGACTACACATCCCAGCGACCCCTGCTGGGCTCAGGAACACCGCCTACAGCGTCATTGCAGCGCGCTTTGAGGCGCATATAGAACAGACACCCCTCCCGCGTCGCGGGACGCGCGCGGGCGGAGCCCGGGCAGAGGGCGGGCCGTCTGAGGCCGTCCGGGGACGACCAGGGACGGGACGGGCCACCTCCCCTGGCTTGGACTTGCTAATTAAGGTACTGTGGACTAAATCGGACTATAAAAGTGTCCTCCTCTGGTTGAGATCGGGGGGCCAATTTTAACCTCGGTAACTCCCCATAGTTGGTATTATACAATGTCTCGTCAAAGTTTCTAGCCACACGGGATGTATCAACTGTTTGACTAATTGCGGGGAAAGCTCCTATTATTCTTTTATTTATTTTTTTTGTTGTTGTTTGGGTGGTGAAAAAGGCGGTAGTGCCACATAAGATCCTTATGGCTAGCCAACCTAAAACACGTTCGGCAACCAGTAAACTAATGCGAGGGGAGACTCTTAATCAATCAATGGATGTCGTTAACAATGGGGTGTTAACTACAACTAAAAAGCCTACCGCAATAGACTTGATGTTAAGATCGGTTACGGGGCAAATTGAGCGAATGGAAAGGAGTCTCTCCGCCTCACCTATTCCCGTACTCTCTAGCCCTCTACAATTAACAGCCCTGTCAGTAACAGATAGTTTAAATAGATCAGTCAATGCATCTGTTTTGAGTAACCCGAATGAGGGGGTCCCCTGTGCACAACCCCCTGCACGAGCAGGGCAAGAAAGAACAGACATCCAAGGGGACAAGGCTGGTATCAGCCATGATAAATCTACAAAGCAAGGGAGGACCAAGGGCCTGAATAAGAAGAGGAAGGCTGTGAGGGTGGAGGCTAGTGGAAAAAATGGGCAAACTCCTAGGGGGAAAGTGGTGAATGCAGAACCGAAACTAATTCCGCCCAGATGGTTCGAGGATGTCATGGGGGACCTTAAGAGTTTCTTTGAACAATCTATTGCCACTCACTTAAAGCCCGTGATCAGCAGGGTAGACAAGCTGGCAAATGAAGTAGCGAAGCAAAGTAAATCGCTAGCGTTATTGTTAAAAAACAATACACATGTTGGGCTGACTGATTCTCGAGGTGTAGTATCTAACCCCAGCACCAACGACAGTCGAACAAACAACTGTGTGGCTCATACCTTGGCCCAGATACATAATGCCCCAGTAACCCCCCAGGGACTCAATACGGGTCTAGCCCATCAAGCATCCGTTACAATTACTAATCCGATTCCTCCCCAGCTGCCGACGCAAGGCCGAGTGGAGAACAAGCAGCTAAACTCGAACCTCCCTAGCGCATTAAGTGATTCCCGAGACCCTACCCCGGACCCAGATAGCCCTCCACCACCACACATAGATCTCCCACCTGAGGCCATTCCTTATGTGGTCGTGTTCGCAGGAGTACCAGAATTAGGCCCATCAGAAAAAGAAACATATAATCAATTACATGCGAAACTGGCAGGTTGGTTAAATATACACAGACCTCTGAACACAGGTGTAAATGGTGAAATAGTCCATGTAAGGAGAGTGTCCTGGGTTGGGGGAAGGAATAAGGACATTAGGGGCGATTGTATAGTGGCAAACTTCAGGGATCCCAAACTTGTGGGCCACATCCTAAGACTCCCGAATAGGAACCATACAAGTACTATTCGTGCGGTACCACTGGGCTGTTTTTATCCTAGAAAGTGGAGCAGCATGAACAATGTCAGTGGGCTCACAAAGTGGCAGGATGGGAAATCATTTAATAACATTCCACAATATACAAATAAGATGGGAATCCCAGAGTTTATGCCCCACCTTCGCCCTTCATATGGTCAACCTCAGTGGAGAAATAGATTTGCACCCTTGCAGGATCTTGATGAAAATGATTGACTACTGCCTGGTGGCAGAGCCCTTACCTCCAGCGCCCCGGGAAGGGGTAAAGATGCCCTTTCTTTGGAAAATGTACCTATTGCAACCCAAAGCATTACTAGGGGAGGTATAAGGAATCTGGACCTGCGGGGAGTGGTGTCTATAGCTCCCCAGATACAGAGGGAGGAGCTGGTTAGTTCTCTTGCGATTTTTGCAGAAGAGAGGAGTGGGCAAGACCTGGTGGGCACATTAAAAAGAAAAGAGGAGAGGGGAGGATTAAGTTTTATCTCCTGGAATGTGGCAGGTTTGGGGGCCAAACTGACTTCAGTGGAGTGGTGTGAGTACATTAGGGGTTTTCATATTATAGTCCTCCAAGAGACTTGGGCTCTAACCTCAGATCATCTACAATTGGAGGGCTATAAATGTTTTTTTGGGCCTGCTAAAGAGTCAAGCTCGGGAAGGGCTAGGGGTGGTCTAGTCATCTATGTTAATCTAGAAATAAAGGGTAATTGGACTCAATTAGGCTGGGTGTCTGATACCCTGCAGGCAATAAGATTTCATGGAGCTGGACAGAGCTTCCTAATCCTGAACTTTTATAACTCAGGACCCGTGGATGGTCATTTTCCTGTAATAACTGAACTGGAAACAAGGTTAAAGGATGAATTAGAGTCAGGGAATGCGGGCCCTGAACCGACTGTTTTACTAATGGGGGACTTTAATTGTCATCTTTGTCCAAGTCTACTTACGTTTTCCCCTGACTGGTCATCATGTTCGAGGGAGAGTGGGCCACATTTTGACCATGGCAGAGAAGGCTCTATGCTAATGAAGGTCTGTGAATCCTTTGCCCTGTCTCATACCATGGATTTATTGTCAGTTAAACCAGGAGAGGCTGTTACACCGACATTTAAGGGTAGAGGATGTGCCTCTGTTATAGACTTTATAATGATTTCCGCTTTTGGTAAACACAGAATTTTGGAGGCTCAAATTGAGTGGAGCCCTTTTAGTGATCACAACCCCTTAACTCTCTTATTAAAATACAACAATATTGTATCTAAGCCGCAAAAAGGGGACACAGTAATTTATCCTATAGACCAAGGGAGGCGGTTGAGATGGTCCACGATCAACCCACTAGATTTTTATAGCTCCCTAATAAAGAATGGTAAAAATTATATTGATGTATGTCTGGACTTAGAAATGGGAGATAGGGAGGTGGTCGTAGCGTTCGAATCACTAACAAAGGTGGCAGAGGGACTTTTGAAAACTAAAAAGCCCCTCAGAGTACATTCCTCTCCCAGATGGTTTAATTCAAAGTGCTCTTTGGCTCTTAGAGAGCTAAAACAAGCCCTAAAGGACTCCCCGAGAGACAAGACGGTAATAGCTCTCTGCAGGCAAAACTATAAGGCCCAGGTTAAGGTTAGGAAGTTGGAACTACACAAGGAGGTATGGGCAGACCTTAGAGAAGCGGGGGAGAACAGAGACTTTACTCAGTTTTGGAGAATTATAAATAGACCAGGTCTCCAAGACGCGAGTGCATTAACTATCGGCACTAATATTCTCCCAGGTGACTGGATAGCCCACTTCCAAGGTCTTTATAACCAATATGATGAGTCATTGGTGGCAAAGCAGGACTCATGTTTTGCCCGTAGTAAAGTGGTTCTGGAATTTTCACTCCTCGAGGTCCTGAAGGCCATCCAGGGACTGTCTAGAAATAAAGCTCCGGGGCCAGACGGGACCCCGCCGGATCTCTTCCTGAGCAAAACTGACTTGTGGGCACCTATTTTGACCAGAGTCTTAAATGCGGCCATTAAAACAGGACTCCCACGTTCTTGGTCTACAGCAGTGATTGTCCCTATTTATAAGAAAGGCTGTAGGGACAATCCACAATGCTACAGACCAATTTCGTTAATTGACGTCTCAGCAAAACTTCTGGGGAGAGTTATATTAAACCGGCTATCTGAGTGGACTGATCTCCACAACACCCTGGTGGAGACTCAATATGGATTTAGAACGGGTAGGTCAACGAGTGACCAATGTCTTAATCTATACTTGCTGGCTGCTAAATACACTAAAAGCGAAAATGGTACCCTGTTTATGGGGTTCATGGACCTAGCAGCAGCCTTTGATAACGTGAACAGATCTAAACTGTGGGCTCTGATGCAGGAGTTAGGGATGGAATCAGACTTGATTGACATCTTAAGGGAGCTTCATTGGAACACCACGGCCAAGGTCCGCTACAGCGCGGGAGGGGTGAGTACTGATCCCTTCCCGTGCTCTAGCGGGGTGAGGCAGGGGTGTATCCTGGCTCCCTTTTTATTTTCCCTCTACATTAATGGACTGGAGAGTGCACTGCTGACTCTGGGAACGGACTGCCCGAGAGCAGGACGGCGTCAGATACCTGTGCTTTTGTACGCGGATGACGCCGTCCTGCTTGCTAGAACTGCGGTCGGTCTGCAGTGCCTCATTGAGGGGTTCGGTAGCTTCATGGAGAGTTTGGATCTCTCCGTGAATCTCAGTAAATCTTTTATCATGGTGGCAGGGAAAAAGCCCCTGAAAAAGTTTTCTTTCTCACTAGGAGCACATGTGTTTGATTTTGTAAACTCCTTTTCCTACCTGGGTGTACTCTTTGATGGTCAATTGGGGTTTAATCAACTATTGGAGGAAAGGTCGAGGAAGCTGGTTGCGGCAAATGGCTCAATCCTTAATTTTGCCCGCAGGATGGGACGTTGGTCTCCGGAACAAGTCGTAACACTATATAGAGCAGTTAGTATTTCAAAGGCCACGTATGGGGCGGAGGTGTGGGGTTTTAGGGATGCTCACTTACTCCAAGTGGAGGAAGACAAGTTCTTAAAAAAACTGTTAAGATTGCCACAGAGCGTTCCTGCTTTCATCACACATAAGGAACTGGGACTTCAGTTTATAGCTGATCTGATTAAGCTCAAACCTATCCTGTCTTGGCTCCGGATTTGGCTAAACCCGAATGCAGGTCTTTCTAGATTGATCATCACAGACTGTCTAAAGAGAGATAGGTGGTTGCTAATTGATTGGCTCAAATATGTTAGTGATGCCTTAAAATCCATCGGGTTAGAATGGGTTTTTTCAGACCCCACTAAAATTAATAGCTCTTGCAGGTCTAAGATCGAAAAGCAGTTATATGATAAATACGAACAGGCCAGAATACAAGAAAACTCTGCTAAAAAATCAGTTTTAGCCTACTCTCTTGTCTGTAATGAGAGGGGTATGGAACCCTATTTGTTTTTAATGCACAATCAGCAAGAGAGATTTTTAATTTCCCGTTTTAGGCTCAATTTGTTGCCAAATATCCTCGCTTACCCATCGGGTTTTACCCGAACAATTGAGCAGAAGGGTGCCTGCGGCTGCGACAATAGGTCTCCGCAGGACACCCTTCATTTTGTATTATTATGTCCTTTTTATAGTTTACCCCGCAGAGGATTTCTTGTAAATATTTTAAAGGAGGCGAAAATCTCCCAAGCCAAAACTGCTTTGTTATTCCTCCAAAAAGCTATGGACACAAGGACTCTCTGTTGTATTATCAGTTTCCTGAAGATTGCTGTTAAATTGAGGAATACGAGGGATTGAACTCAATGGGGCTAAAACTACGATTGAATTAATGTTTTTTAATTGACATAGGCCCCCTGGACTATCTTTTTTCAATCTCTGTAATTCGTATTCTTCTTCTTTTCTACAATTTTTTACTGTGATTAGTTTTAACCAAATTGGTTTTTACTGAAATTGTATATGTTGAATCAGATTTTATATGTTTTGTGTATGTACTTTTTATGATAGATTTTAACTATCGAAATAAAGATGATTCTGATTCTGATTCAGTGGCAAAGTGAGCAAGGTACTCATGTCTGGGCATACCCTGCCAACTTAGGTCAAACAAGCAAACACAATAGGATGATGAACTGCGCTCTGAAACTTTTCAGACACTCACCCCAGTCACTATTAAATCTGGGTTGAATCCATCATCGTTCTTATGCTCACTTTGCCACCTCAGTTCAGACCCAGCCATATGCAAATCAGACTTGACCCTGTTCCTCATGGGAATTTTCCAGCCCAAACTGCCACATCAGGCCTTTCCTCAGAAAAAGCAACTAAGTCCCATTCTGCTTTGGGACTTAGAAAAGTTTCAGTGAGAAATCGCCAAAGCTCCAGAAATCCAGTGGGACCAACACACTTCAAGTATCAGCCCTGGTTTTCACCGCAGAGGTTACAATATCATTGGTGACCTGCTCAGGGAGGATTTCTTTCTTCATCACATGACAAATTTCCTTACTGGAGTGGGACTGAGAAATGTTTTTGAACATTTTGACTTCCAGACTTTTCACTGGGACCAATCCACGTAATATTCAACCATGACTCCATCACAGTCAGCCTCGAATCACACCTTGATCCCAGTCTGCTGTTTTAATAAACTATCATCGACACTTTGTGCCTTTTGCCGCTATTTCTGCTTACAATTTTGAAAATTCATATCTCTAGTTCCCTTTATTGGATTTTAGTCATGTTGGTGTCATTTTGTTTTTTACATGCTTCTCTGCTTATCAATTTTAGGTATGGATGTTTACTGCTTAGTGGTCTGACTTTATTACTGGTTTGGTACTGCAAACATACTTTACATATGACCCTAAGTAAAGCTCTTCTGCTCTGTGTCATAGCTACCACGGGATTGAGCTCAGGTTAATTTACTGGCTTTGAGGGTTCATCCTGACAAGAAGTGTTATTATTCCTTCAAGGGGTCAGTTACCCTTCCAAAATAAAAATAAAAATTCTTACAGTGCCTGTGTGGATTTCACTTCTAAGAGTGAAGCTACTTTCTAGAGGCATTTGCAACTGTGTGCTCGAGTGACTGTGACTGCTGGGCACTGATTAGAAGCAAGTTCAGTTAGACCAAGCCACCAGTGCAGGACTAAAGAACATTGAAGCAGCTCAGCGCAGTCCCCAGACCTGCGACCGGAAGCAGGTCACATTGCCAACTCAACCCTGGCAGGACCAAGCCATTGATTCAACAACTCGCCCAGTCCAGGAAGAAGAAGGCCCTGCCGCAACTTGCAGGCCATCTACCACTGACACCATTTACCATGAAACGGACCATTGACCAAAGAAAGTGTGCCTGCCAGTACATCCAGACACTGCTGTGTAGCCTGTGTCTGCTAGGAAGGAGTGGAGCAGGGGTTTGAAGCACCAGCGGCTGTCACAGCTTCCCCCACTATGCCAGAATCAGGATGGAATACCAGTAGGCCAGGACAAGTTACAAACCACCCTTAGTGAAGGTTTATAGGCAGGAAGGGAAACCTTTCAGCACATAAACAATCATTCCCTCAATGTAGTCACCCTTACACTATGGTGCAAGGGATTCTGCATTGGCGCTAGGTCACTGAGTTTGCACCCGCACTAAGGAAAATGCAAGGATGTGCCGTACCATTGTAAATACAGCTCATCTCTGCATTTGCAGAATGGTAGCGCATGGCGCTAGCAACCTTTGGTTAACACCACCATGCCCTTAGGTTTGAAGTGACTGAGTGCTACAGCCAAGCACCTGTATTCCTTTTGTTAAGTAGCTGGACTCCAGTTTCTCGAAGTAGTTAAGACGTATAAGTAATAAGACTCTGACTTCACCACTGATATTTAGCACAGATTTACTCTATCCTTAAATCCTATTGCCTGTTACTGAATGCAGGTTTTAACGTAACTATAACTGGGCATTTTATTTGCCTTCCAGGCTGCAGGCGACCTGAAGACCTGGAGCTCTACTAGTACATTATGTTTTAGGCGAAAAAAAAATTCCTTCTCTCTGTTATCCGATTTCTATAATTGCCACAGCTACTCAAGAACTTTAAATGCAGTTAATATACCAAAATGAGTTATCATCATCTAACAAGTTGATAGTCTGAGATCTGCACTCCGCTAATCTTTATTTTCAACTGAATTCCGTGCTGTTTTGGGCTGTCCTCTGTCTCGTAAACACAGTTTATTTTTCCACCATAATCTGATAGCACAGACATGCATATGAGCCCCAAGGCGCACTGGACTAAATAGGCTAAATCGTCTTAAACAATCCCCCACAGACTATTGTCTTACTTTTTTTCAAACATTCTTTGTAATGGAAAGTTCATAATCATCCAAAGACATCCATAGATTAATGTGTGTGTGCATATATATATATATATATATATATATATATATATATTCACTGAAAAAACCATAGGTTTCAGGGATGTTATAGTTAAAAATTATCATTTAAAAAACCACTGAAATTCAATGAAAAAATAATATGTTTCATGGACGTTATAGCTAGATATTAGCATTAAAAAAACCATAGGAAGTCACTGAAAAAAACCACAGGTTTCAGGGACATTGTAGTTAATTGGACATTTCACCCATACAAAACCAGAGAAATTCGGCTGTTATAGTTAGTTGAGCTAACTATAACTCACGCCCCTGCAATGCACTGCTTATGACATCACATATTACGTCATTGATAACATTGCGAGGCCCCACTGATGACATCACTGATGACATCTCAAATGAGAACATTGTGATGCCCCCCCAACCTAAATAAATTATAGCCCCTGGGGAGGTGGCAGTTCCCGGGGCTTGAGAGGGGGCCTGCGAGGCCCCCTGCCATAAAATAACTTAATGCCCAGGGAGTTGGTGGTCCTCTTGGCAATGCAGGGCAGGAGTTCCCCACATTTTTTTTTAAAAAAGCCCTGGGGAGGTGGCAGCCTCTGTGGATGTAGGGGGCCGCATGCCCCAACATATGACAAACTAAGCCCCGGGAGGTGGCAGTCCCCATATTATTCCCTTATTGCCTACCAGACCTGGCCCACCCAGGGGCTCAAAGAAACGAAGCGCTGCAGCCCGCGCTTCATTTCTTTTTACACTTTACATTGTCATTTTACATTTACATTTTTACATTTAAAAAATGCTTTTTTGGGCGGAGCAGGCCTAGGGGGGTCAGGGTGTTTTTACCCTACCCCTTTTCTTGTTTTTTTTATCTTTTTTTTACTGTTTTCTTGTGACGGGCTGTTGATTTATCATCCACCAGGACCCAGAAGTGTGTTTATTCATCCCTTTGAACTATCCTTGGAATTCCTTGCAAATCTGATTTTTATATACTAGGGGATTTGATTTCCCATTTGGAAAACAAATCAGACCCAGACACTGAGTCATTGTCAGATATCATGAGATGCTTCGGGTTAGCCCAATTTGTCAGTGGTCCCACACATCAGGTGGCACCCACCTTGATATTTTTTTCCCAATAACCTCTTTCTTTCCTATCCCTCTATATTACCATTAGCATAGTTTCAGCTTCCCAGTTATTCTGTAAGTACTAAATTAACAAACAAATTGGTTCCTTCTCAGGCCTGGCACAAGGACTGCAACCCCGATTTAAGGTCCTTCTTCACCAACTCGCAACTAAAAGTTAGCATCAATTTAGAGCTAATGGTGGATGACTATACAAGTTGGTTTCAGGCAGCAGCTGATACATTAGCTCCCTCTAAACTCAAAAAGGCCAAAAGGTACAATCCCATGGCTTGTTGGTTTAACAAATCCTTGAGAATCGCAAAGCAACAATGTCAGAGACATGAGTGATCATGGAGGAAAGATTACAATGCTTTAGAGATAGACAAACACAAAACTTGCATTCCTCATTATAAAAAGTTTGTCACTGAGTTTTTTACAGAACAAATAAAAACCTTGAAACCATGAACTCATCTACGGCACTGGTTTATACAATCAATAAACTGTCAGTTACAAGAACACATATGACCGCAGAAGGGAGTCAGTCACTCTGAGAATCCATGGCAAGTTTCTTTCAACAGAAAGTTGGGCTTATCTTTAACAAATATACTGTGAGTAACCCTCAGAGTTAGACAAACCATTAAGACACAGTAGTTCCCCAAAACAAATCCACTTTCACAGAATTTGTACCTGTATCAGTGGAACAAGTCTTTCAGGCTATATCCAAATCAAAATCTGGTTCACCATTGGACCCCTGTCCACCAAATATCCTGCATCTGGTCCCAGAGGTGTTAACATCTGTGCTAAACAAAATCTATAATACTTGGTTTAGCTCAGGACCTTTCCCTAAACAATGGAAGGTAGCCTCAATACTTCCACTGCTCAAGAAAACAAATTTAGATGAACAGGACCTGAATAACTATTGGCCCATTTCAAGACTACTTTTACCAGCAAAACTATTTGAGAAATGTATGAACTCTTAACTGGCTGCTTTTGTGGAAAACAATGCTCTCCTGGACGATACCTAATGCGATTTCCATAAGGGTTTTAGTACAGACTCTGCATTGATAATGGCCACCGAGGAGATCAAGTCCATAGTGGATGCGGGTGGCAGTGCCGCCCTTTTCCTACTTGATCTCTCTGCAGCTTTTGACGTGGTCAGTCATGCTCTTCTGATTGGCCATTTATGGAACCTGGGAATTCAGGGGTCAGCCATTCTTCACACAACAGACTCAATCAGTCTCCCACAAAGATTTTGCTTCTGAACCTTTTACCCTGCCCCAGGGCTCATCCTTAAACCCGACTCTGTTCAATCTTTTGGTCACCCCTTTGGGGGAACTTATCAAATCATTTGGGCTGTCATTGGTTTTCTATGCCAACAACACCCAGATTGTGGTATTCCTAGCAAACAAAGGCCAACAGCTGCATGAGTGCATTGGGCTCCTGGATGGGCCAAAACTGCTTGAAACGTAATTCAGCTAAAACAGAAGTTATTTTGTTTAGAAATAATCTGACATTCTAGCCCCCCAAATAGTGGCTTGAGGAACGAGGCCCCTTTCCAAATCCGATTTAAAAGCTAAAAGACCAAGGAGCTATGCTTGATGATGGTTGACATACAAAGAGCAGGTAAACAAAGATACTTCCAGTGTGTTTCTTACCCTTCGAATGATAATGAAAATTGCCCCATTTCTTCCCATTCACTTGCTTAAAACCATAGTCATCACACTGGTACTATCAAGTATAGATTAATGCAATGGGCTCTATCACAATCTACCCAGAAAATTACAGAATCAATTACAGATCCTGCAAAACGCATGGGCACAAGTGTTGATGAAGGTCCCCAGATTTGTCTCAGCCTCATCAGCCATTCACACTGGCTGCCCGTGAGGAAAAGGATCACCTTCAAAGGACTTTGCATGGCCTATATGGCACTACATGGCCTTGGCCCAGGGTATCTCAAAGACAAATTTAGATGGTATGTACCAGGCAGGTCTTTGCGTTCCAGCTCTGCTAATGATCTGATAGTCCCCAAGCATAGATCGGCCTCATGGAGTAGCAGGAGTAGCATCTTCTTTATAACTCGAAACCAGAATCGCCTGCCACTGGAACAAAAAAAGGCTACCTCTCTTATCAGCTTTAGGGAGGCCTTAAAAACCTGGCTGTTTAGGCAAGATTAATTTCTCGATTTTCTTTTCTGTCTCTCTGATCTGTGATGGGTGCAGCGCCAAGATACCTTTGGGTATTTGTACATGCTTTATAAATATAAAATCAAATTAAATCAAAAAATGTAATGATGAAAGCGACTTGTATTGTGCACACTTACTCCTAGGAGTGTCCCGGCACCTTAGCACAGACCGAAAAAGTAGAACAGCTTACATTTATTCCTGCACCAAAAGCAAGGTTTTCAGCCTTTTTTTAACACTGCAACATTATTCAATGTGTGAAGCCCCAAGCGATGACACATTACAAGTAGAATAAATAACCCCTGTACTCAAATTAGTGTTACCTAACACCGCAAATAAAAACAATTAAGGAATAGATTAAATAAAAACAGTGAACGGAAAAGTTCAACTAAAAAATAGGTCACATCTCGGAAGTGCATGGCTGTCTAGGCATGCTGGACTATCTGTTTTCCATCACGGGGGCCATATTGGAATGGGAAACTATTGTTACAAATTAAATAACAACAATAATTTAATCTAAAATTAAAATGCAACACAAGGAACTAAAAAGTACAGAATAGGTCATATCACAGAAAGAAATGACTGTGTGGGCATGCACGCTCAACTTTTCTTCAACATGGAGTCCATATCTGAATAAGGAACTAATGTGTCTTTGCAAATAAAAGAGCGACGTTGATCAAACATCAAAATCCATGAATTATAACGCATCACACATGTGTAATAGAATCCAACCATAAATAAAATTACAGTGACATCTGAAAAACACTCCAATTCCTCATCAGTGATTAGAAACATAGCGCAACGTTTTTACTAGAAAAAAGATATCACAAGTCTCTCATACATTCCGCTGGGACATGCAGTGTCTAACAACTTGATCCATGCAAGAAATGTTCTGCTGTTGTCTATATTTGAATCACATGCAACAATCTAAAAACTCTGGAATTGCAATTGGCTTATGTTGTTGTCTATTTCCATCCAGTGTGACCACACTGGATTTTTTGTATTGATTGTGTATGCCACTTTTATGTTCCGTAAAACTTATTTTATTTTTTCTTTCCATTTTACCCACATATAATAAACAACATAGGCATTTTACTGTAAATAGCATTGTACAATTTACAGCAAAGGGCCTAGGAGCTTTATGTGCCCTTGTTGGTTTGTCTGATGCCTTTCGCTTACACATGACACACCCCTCCTAGCTGCCATGATAAAGCAATCTAATTTGAGAAGGAAAAACTCCCTCAATGATATTTCACAGAAAAGCAATTTCTAGTTTCTTCCAACAGGAAAAATAAACGTAAGGTCAGTCACCATCATAAACAGGTACTTGGAAAGGGACATCGTAATCCTGAAGACTGCCTGAGCAGATATCACTTCCATTCAGGATCACCATTTTGAACGCTGCCCTACCGGGATCAGTTGATCATGTCAGAGCTACGGTCCACCCCCGATAGTCAGGGTCCAACCGCCTGCTTCGTAATGCAGTGGTTGGCCCAAAGGACTGTCTGTCGGTGGGACTGCCACCAATAGACTGTCGGTGGCGGTCCCACCGGCATCGGAATGATGTCCAAAATGTTTTATTGCAAATGGTAACTCATAGATTACGGAGTAAATGTTTTTGTATGGGATCGGCATAGGGAATCAATTTGGATTGTAGGAGCAGTGATCATTTATTAGAGAAAGAAGACTGAAAAAGCACAAGATTTTAAATGCTTACATTGTTGGACTGGAAGCCAGTGAATCTTTTTTGAATGGCGTACTGTACGAATGCGGGGACTTGGTCTTAATAATACCCTTTCTGCTGCATTTCAAATTTTCTGACTTCCGTGTATTGCTCTCTTAGACAGTCCTGCATACAGGACATTGCAGTAATCAATATGAGATAAAATAAGTGCAGAACCACCATCCTTCTCAAGCATTTGTATGATGCTAAAGGCATACCTTTACCACGCAATGCCTTTACAACACAAATCCTTTACCATGCATGCCTTTACCACAGATACACCAATTGTTTGACATGTCATGCTTAGAGTGGTCTTCCCCAAAACCTATTTACCTTCCTCCTCCATTTTTGCTGATCTCATTTTTGCTGGCCTTTGGACTACTAACCAGTGCAAAAAAGCATGTGCTCACGCCTTAAAACATGATCACATTGGCCTATGAGAAATCACAACAAAGTGTGATGACTAGTGGAAGAGAGCTACATTGTTCTATTCCAGAATTTCAACAATATTTGAGATGTTCCTATTGAAATGCCAATTTTATTGGAAAATGAGACCTTACCCACTTTTTGTGGCATGCTGCATCATTGGTGACTTCTCCCTTCCCTGGTAAGATGATTCCACTAGGGTTGATGCAACCTTAAGTGAGAGGGAGTTCTTAAATAAACATTACTGGATAATAAAGGGACCAAGATCACTTAAGAATACCTGGAAATAAACCCAGGTTATTACCTGGCATGACATTGACCCTTTGTTTTTCTCTACACGCACTGATGAAGCATGGGTTATATTATTAGGGATCCCCTCCGCCCTGAAGAATGCCCATGACCAGTATTGACAAGTGATAGGGTACAAATATTTTGGGTTTTAGTGGGGCCATTATGCCTATACTTCATCCCACTATTGTTTGTGATATACCAGGGATACCCGTGAATAAAGGTGATAACTTAGGTGTACCACAAGGTATTTTTAAGTGACCTGTGTCCCTTGTCATTTAGTTTTATTTAAGAACTCCTTCTCACCTGAGGTTGAGTCCGCCCTGGTGGTATCATCTTAAAGGGTGGGAAGAGGTTGCCAATGATGAAGCATGCCACAAATAGTAGGTGAGGATTCCTCTTCCAATAAAATTGGCTTTTTGATAGGAAAATCTCCAATATCGCATATGGTAGAAATTTTGGAAAACACCAATGTAGCTCTATTCCATAAGCCATTGTACTCTGTTGTGATTTCTGATAATTTAACTGTGGAGGTTGTGCTTTGCCTTTACCTCCACATCTCCCTGTGTGTTCTGAAACATTGGACTATCCCCAATAACCATATTTAATGTACTCATAAGTCTGTAGTAAAGTAGCACTACATGTACCCAGGGCCCATAAATTAAATGCACTAGTGGGCCTGCAGAACTTATTGTGCCGCCTACTTAAGTAGCCCTTCAAAAATGCAGCCCATGTGTGCAGTTTTAAACTGCAATTTGCACCTGGCAAAACAAATCATTTTGATAGACCCAAACCTTACTTTTTAATACATATATGTCACCTCTAGGATAGGCCCTAGACATCCAAGATGACAGGGTGCAGTGTAGGACATTTACTCCTAAATGTTTTTTTTCGCTACTGAAAGGCCTATCTCTCCTATAGACTAACATTGAGGTTACCTTCTTACATGTAATAAGCTGCAAATTCCAAATGAGAACAGGTAAACAGTTCATGGTTGGTGTCTTTGGAATTATAATGAGATATCCTCTCTTATGGTAAAGTCAGATTTTTTATTACAATTTTGAAAATACCACTTTTAGAAAGTTAAAGACACACAATTGATGGACAGAATAAAGAACAAATCAAAACATTCACCCCCAGTCAAAAGATCTGGGTTAAATCCATCATAATTTTGCTCACCATGCCACGCTGGTATAGACCTGGCCATATGCAAATCAGTCTTGACCCAGTGCCTCATGGAACCAGTCCAGCCCGAATTGCCAAGCCAGGTCCTTTCTGGACCAGAAACAAGCATCCTAGGAACAGTTTTGGGGTTACACCTCTCATCAGCCACAATAGCTTGATTTTCATATGGATGGTTTCAAACTGAAATGGCATGGGGAGCACAAAAACGATGGATTTAGGCCCAGATCTCTGTACTGGGGTGAATGTGTGACATTGTAATGCATTCTGTCCATGGATTGTTCTTTTTGCATTTGTCACCTCGAGGGATGGGTATGCCCTGACGTGAGTCCTGTGCTCTTCAAGCCACTGGAGTCAAGCTATCCTGGCTGATGAGGGGTGAAACCCCAAAACCAGTCCTAGGATGCTTGTTTCCAGTCCAGGAAGAACCTGGCCTGGCAGTTCAGGTTGGACTGTTCCCACTGGGCGCAGGGTGAAGACTGAATTGCATATGGCTGGGTTCAAACTGGAATGACTTGGGGAGAAAATAAATTATGGATTTAGGCCCAGATCTCTGTACTGGGGTGAATGTATGGCATTGTTATCTATTCTGTCCATGGATTGTTCATTTTGCATTTGTCACCTCGAGGGATGGGTATGCCCTGACGTGGGTCCTGTGCTCTTTAAGCCAATGGAGTCAAGCTATCCTGGCTGATGAGGAGTGAAACCCCAAAATCAGTCCTAGGATGCTTGTTTTCAGTCCAGAGAGAACCTGGCCTGGCAATTTGGACTGTACTGTTCCCATTGGTTGCAGGGCCAAGACTGATTTGCATATGGATGGGTTCAAACTTGAATGGCATGGGGAGCAAAAAAACAATGGATTTAGGCCCAGATGTGTGTACTGGGGTGAATGTATGACATTGTTATACATTCTGTCCATGGATTGTTCTTTTTGCATTTGTCACCTCGAGGGACGGGTATGCCCAGACGTAGGTCCTGTCCTCTTTAAGCCACTGAAGTCAAGCTATCCTGACTGATAAGGGGTGAATCACTGAAACAGGTCCTAGGAGGCTTGTTTTCAGTCCGGTAAGAACCTGGCCTGGAAGTTCGAGATGGACTGTTCCCATTGAGCGCAGGGTCAAGACTGTTTTGCATATGGCTAAGTTGAAACTGGGATGGCATGGGGAGCAAAAAAAATCGATTGATTGAGGTCCAGATCTTTGTACCGAGGTCAATGTACGACATTGTTCTGCATTCTGTCTGTCAATTGTTCTTTATGCAGACATGGGTCCCGTGCTCTCTATGCCACTGGAGTGAAGATATTCTGGCTGATGAATTGTGAAACCTCAAAACTAGTCCTAGGATGCTTGTTTCCAGTCCAGGAAGAACTTGGCCTGGCAGTTCAGGCTGGACTGTTCCCATTGGGCACAGGGTGAAGACTGATTTGCATATGGCTGGGTTCAAACTGGAATGGCATGGCGAGCAAAAAAACGATGGATTCAGGTCCAGATCTTTGTACCGAAGTGAATGTATGACATTGTTCTGAATTCTGTCCATCTATTGTTCTTTTTGCACTTTTAGAAAGTAGGCATTCTCCTGCCTTAGCCAATTAGTGCCTTCATCCTGCCTCTGGGTCACATGACTGGGTATGGCTGACAATTGGCCTTTGTGTATTCCACCTAGACACCTATACATAATAGATCGATTAGGTGTGCGTGGACAAGTGGGTGGAGCAGGGCACAGCCCTACTTACACTTGAGTATACTGTGTCCTACCTCCACACAAGGGGCTGCATACCCCGTGTCATGCCAGGGCATGTTAGGCAGGAAAATTGTGTGATTCAAAGGAAAACCTCTAGAAGCTTCTCCCACTTCATTGGAGGCGCTAAGTATTAATTTTGGACCTTTGACACCAACTCTCCAGAACACTTCTGGACCTGTGTGAGCCTCTGCCAGGAAGAAGGACTGATGTGCTGTGGAAAGGACTGCCACTCTGCTGGCGGCTGCCCCGAAGGACTGCTGCCTGCTGTGCTGACCTGCAATCCTCTTGCCTGGATGAGAAGAACTGGACCTGCAACCCGTACCCAGGACCAGCAGAGTGACTCCAAGACAAGTCTCTTGTAACCAGCACCTGGACTTTGCAGGTGTGAGTTCTACCCTGTGCCACCCACGTCCTGGACCTTGGAAGTGGGCCTGAAGTTCCTTAGCCAGCCCATCTTTGGATCCAGCAGAAATGACGCTTCTACTCTGCTGTGTGGTGTAACTTCAAGCAGAACTGACACTTTGCCTCTACTGTGAGGATTCTCTCAGCGCAAGTCTGTACATCGATCTCGCAGCCGCATCTGAACAAACGCTGTGTGAAACTTCCCCAAAGCAGGCCCTCACATCGCAAATCTCTCATCGACGGTAGCCTAGATGATGATGCAGGTTTTAGCATCGTTGGCTCGCAGCTCGTCTGAATTAGCACATTGTCTCAGCTGCGCAATGCATGGTCTAGGTGGGTACTCGCTACACTTCACAACCAGGATTTAAGGTCTTTTGTTTAGTGGGCCTCTCTGGGTCACTGTAGCCAGCCCGTGCTCCATCATGGTCAGCCTAAACTTGTGACTTTGTCCCAGTCCATATATTCACTGTTGGCACGTTGTGCTTTTTGCACTATTATCACTGAAATCTTAAAACCAGCATATCTCTAGTTCTGCTGATCAAATGTTTGTCAGTTTGGTCTTATTTTATTTATTAAAATCTACTCCAGTTTTTAAATTTGCTGTGGAATGCTTTTGTGGTTTTTTAGTACTGTGTTATTGTTTGAAGTGTTGCACAAATACTTTACACCTTGCCTCCAAGGTAAGCCGGACTGCTCAATACCAAGCTGCCCAAGCTTGAGCACAGGTTAAAATAGGATTTGCTGGTGTCTAGCACCTGCCAAGGATTATGATTCCTGCTTGAGTAGGGTTTCACCCTCTCAACTAGTAACCCAACCAAAGAAGCTCTACCAAACAACAGAAGCTCTGCCCTGTCCTTGTTCAATTTAAGCACGTCATTCCCCATCCATTCTACTACAGTCTTGGGCATGCCTGCAGCACAACCTCCTCTGTATAGCACTCTATGAATGTCATCCATCACAGCTATCAGTGCAGCCTGTGTCCCATAAAAAAGGCAGAACCCTGCTTGAAATATATCAAATAGCCTATGGTCAGTAACTGCCTACCACCTTGGGGTCTGCTGTATGTATTATTTTTTTAAATCAAATGTACCACCATGCCTTCCTCTAAGACCGAGGTACAATTCCTGATTCTAAATAAATATAGGATACAGAAAGTGTATTTCTGTTGGCTACATTTCCCAATTGACTTTCCTCACAGCTCTTAGCAAAAGTTGGAAGGGTGCAAAGCCAGGTGGCTGCCTCCAAATGTCGATTTGGGAGGTGCAAGGAGAGAAAGGAGGAAGAAGCTCGGAGGAGTCTGAGCACAGGGAACTCCCCTGTTAGTGCTGCAGAGATGACAATGGAGAGGAGCTGGGGAATGCAACAAATAGACCTGTGTAAAGAGCTGCACATTTAGATCTTAAAACAAAAGTGCATGTTTAATGACATATACTGCAATTGTGAACATCTGAGTGCCAAGTCCTCCTCCCCCTTAGCCATGGTGAGCTGCTTTTGCCCCTGGATTCGATATATTAATATCATGGATTTATTTCCTTTCATATGGAGTAAGAGACCAGATGTGGAGGGGGGAGGGAGAAAGGAGCATGATACGCTGGAGAGGGAGAGAGAGAGGTGAAGTAACGTGTCCTTCCAATGCACTTCAAAGCAGGACAGGATGAGATCTAACTGCTCCTGGGAGGAACAAACACAATATAGTAAAGAAAGCTATTGAATTTGGAACAGGGGAGTACGCTAGACTGCAAAGCCATGCAATCATATGCAAGAGGCTGATGAGAGGCCCACTCTAAGTGCTTGTAATGTATTGGAAGCAATAGGTCTGGCCAACAGACATCTATACAATTCAGAATCTCATAAATCCACAAGCCCTCTCCATTTGCCATTGTATTAGCAAAGTGTTATTCATGAAAGTTAATCAAACCCTAAACCTTTTAGTTATTAGCTGAACTTTGAACTCATTCCTCTATATGGTCACTGAACTCCACAGTGACTTGCAATATCCATATAAAGTGCGGCAGGGGGTACTTTATCCATATAATAATGCATAACAAGTAACTGTGTAGGTCCTGTATTGCTGTTAAGGGGTTCAGTAGACATCATAAACTACAAGACTGAAGATCGAGTTGTTTGCAAATCTCACCAGAATTCTTAGATGGCAATATAGGGCCATATTATACGTGATTCACATTATATATTTGTTATATTAGTGTAGGAAATGACCATCTATTGTGCGATATACCCCAAAATGTTTGCCCTATTTGTCTTTGCTCACTGTAGAACTCTGTGCACGTTGCCCCTGCTAATCAGTATTAAAGTGCCTGTGCTCCCATTTTACATGGTTGAATTGGTATTCTCCTAATTGGCATATTTATTTTGAATAAAAGTCCCTATTATATTGTACAAGGTTTACACAGGGCCTGGAAGTTAAATGCCACCAGTGGACTAATGTATCTATTGTACCATCTATTACTGTGGCAGTGCAAACATGGCTTTAGGACTGCAATTGTAACCTGACTGGAGCAGTGTAAAACCTGCATTTCAACCTGTCAAAGAACCCTTTAAATAGGTCTAAACTTTCCTTTAAAATAGTAATATGTCTACTATACTTAGACCTTGCAGCCCACAATGCAGGGTGCATGACATTCAAAATGAGGACATGTAGACATGTAATGTTAACATGTTCTTAGAGTCACTACTACCCAAAAACTATTTTCAGTGTAGAAAAGCTGGCTAGCCCATAGAGAGATGCTGGGAAGCAATATGAAATAATAATTCTGCTAGCTTAGGTTAGGGACCACAAGAAGCACAATTTTGCAATTGTCCTAGGTATTCATCACAAGATCAACTTGATGGGGAAGTTTGATAAATATTTAAAAAGTAACCTTTATAAAGTTACCCTTTCCCTGCCTGAAACTTTTAAAGGCTAATTTGCATGAGCTTTCCAATTGTCACCTAGCTGGTGAATGGCCCTGAATAAAATTTGAAACCTGTCCTAGAGCAGACGTAATGACCTGGGTGTGGGGAGGTGGCTTTGCTCCTCTGGTAGGATGACCATTTGAGGTGTGTCCAGAAATGTAATTTATTTGAAAGGGGCCTCCCTTGTCAAAGGCAAGTGTCAGGTAAGACATGGACAGGTCCCTTCTTTTCTTCCTCTAGTCAGACAGGCACCAATCCCAGTGTGAGGGGAGATGCCCCCACAACAGATTTTGAAGGACCACAGAGTCACTCAATACAGAGCTGAAGATAAATGTGGAGTCCAAGGGCAGCCGCTTCAGAACACTTCCTGTACTTGAGGAGGATCAGAAGGGGACTGAACTTGCAGTCTGTGACAGGAGAGGGCCCTGTAGGACTCAACTCGCTCCCTCTTGTACCCAGTAAAAGGAAGTAGACTCCAAGAGGCATAAGGCGGACCTCCTTTTCAAGCTACAGGCACACAAGAGCCCTCAAGAGGCATTTTCCTGCAACCACCCATCTCAAACAGTACCTGGCATTTGCCCTCTTCGAGGCCTCTGTCTGAGGGAGTCCTGACTGCTTAAGTGCTTTTTCTGAGGTCCTGGAAACCTTGACTATGGCTGGCAGCACTTCTCATACATCCCTGAAAACCTTGGACTTAGAAACTTTTTCCAACTCAAGGCCTTCGGAGGACCAGACAAAACCTGCCAAGCTGGTCCGATCAAGGTACATTGCCACAGGGCTGAGGAATCAGGTTCCTCCATTTCTGAGCTTCTCCACAGCAGTATGCCTGATTCAGCTTGACCTTGTGGAGAAAGTGTTCGGCCTCGCGGAGCCCTCTTCTGCTATGCCTGCAATCTTGCCCCTCTGGAGGATTCCAAACTGAGAAAATTTGACTAAGTGCGAACATACAAATCTTGACTGGTGATGGCACCAAAAGCATCCAGCTGGTGAAAGTACTTCCCCTTGTGCCATATTTCAACTTTACCACTTTCAGCTTTTCTGCCTAAACAAACAGCTACACAAGGAACTTGCACAACAGCTATCCAACCTCATTGAGCCCTCTTCGGCTGCAGTCTGCTGCTTTGCCCCACTGAACATGTTGGGCTTCCATTTTTAAGATTAAGGCCCAGATGTAGGTATATAAATACCGGTCGGTAATGCCAAAATTCGCTGAATTTCTGCGTTACTGACCTGTATTTAGCGATGTGCAATGTAGGTAACACCAAACGCCATCGCAAATAAGGAATCAGTAAAAATAAGGGAAACCAGTTAAGCATGAGCGTAAAATCCGTTCCGCTGGCGGATTTTGCGGATTTTCGGCAAATTCGCAATCCGCGAACTCTCGCGAACTTGCCGTAAATTCTTAAAATCCGTGCGAAGCGGATTTTTTGCTTGGTCGCACTTGCCAACTAGAATACTATACAATTTCGCGGGAGTAAACACTTGCGAACACGTAGATGCGGCGGGCAGCGACAATCTCGCAAATGCGAGATTGCAAAATTTGCAATTTCGCACAAGAAATCCACCAGCAGGCAGCATAAACCTTGAAAATTATGATTTTTATCAGAATAACTCCTCAGGTTGACATTTGCCTGCACTTTTTCTTTGCAAGGAGTCCATTTTGGGGGGTGGGGGGTGGGAGGAAGGAAGTGCCCCACAGTCTCCAACTTCCTGTTCCTGTCCAGCAGGCTCCTCCCAGTGCTTTCTTCATGTGCTGGTCACTTTGATTTGGATCTTGACCTGGAAGGATTACTTTTTGTGGATGCTGCTGGATATTTGGATTTTTGCAAAACTGAAAGCACTCAGCAGGTGCAAAAGTTCAATCTTATCATTAGTAACCATTTCCTGTAGTGCTTCCTGAGGAGCCCCTTCAGAGTTCATTTGCCTACTTGCAACTATTCTATGACCCTGCTCTGACCCTCACAGCAGGCTCAGAGAATAGCTACAAGTATACAACAAATGTCCTGTTAAAAAAAATTACACTGTGGGGGCGTGGCTTGGCGCCCGACGTGAATGGCGGCGTCTGGGTGAAGCTCCTCGGTGTGCCCGGAATACGGCATCCTTCCTGAGTTTGACAAGCGCTACTTTTGGGATGTGAGGACGTCGGAGCATCTCCTCCTCCCTTTCCGACCTTCGTGGTTTCGTTTGGCAGCAGCATTTTGGAATTACGAGTTATGTAAGTTCTTCAGCTGCGTCGCTGCCTTGCGACCGCCATTTTGTATTTTCCCCAGCTGCGCTGTGTCATCGCACCGATGATTTTCCTGGAAGTCTGTGGCGACTTTGCTCTCACGTTCACCATCCTTTCTGCTTTTGGAGGTCTGTGCTCACTCTATGTTCATTTTATGCGCCTACTCTGACTAACTTTTACTTCGGCGGCCATTTTGTCTTTCTCACATATTTTTTTTTTTCGACATTTGTCGCCCTCTATCTCTTTGCCGCTTTTTATAGGTCGATCTAAAGGCACCTTATCTGCAACTCCTCCTTCTAAGCGTATTTTCATCAAAAACTCGAAGATATTTTCCGAGTTTTCCAGGACTCAAACTGCTCCACCCTCCCCTCCTGAGGACAACATGGCGGCGTCTGAGACTTCAACAGCAGTTACCGGAAAATCTCTCGCTAAACGCCTCAAACAAAATCCTCCTTCACCTCCAAAATCATCTTCCCTTGTTTCAATGGAATTATTATTGGAGGAAATTAGAGCTTTGCGTCCTTTCATGGAGGACACTAATGCAAAACTTCAAGTTCTCACTGACTCTTGGTCACAACTCGACGGCAGAGGCACTACTGTGGAGAAATCACTCTCTTCACTAGCGGTTGACTGCGCTAAGATTTCTCCCCTCCACTCTCAAGTTTCTACCCTTCAGCGCCAAGTCGAGGAACTTGAAAACCGCAACAGGCGCAACAACCTCCGTATCTACGGCCTTGAGGAAGGACAGGAAGGGTCTGACCCCATTACATTCTTCAAATCCTTCATCCCCAAGGTCCTCCGTATGCCAGAAGGCACCATGCTTAATATTCAAAGAGCTCACAGGTTGGGTCGTCCTCCCTCATCGCCCTCCCCCTCACAGAAGCCTAGAGGGGTAATCCTGTATTTCCTAGAATACACGGACCTGTTAAAAGTCCTCTCAGCAGCGAAATCCTCCCAGCGGATTACTTGGTCCGGCTCTACCCTTTTCTTCGCTCAGGATTACGCCAAGGCCACTGCAAACAGAAGGAAGGCCTTCTTGGACTTAAGACCTGCTCTTCGAGACATGGGTGCTCGTTATGGACTTTTTCATCCGTGCCTGTTCAAAGTAACCTATAATAATAAGACTACGACATTTGAAGACCCTCTCCGCCTTCGTAGCTTCATCAACGCTCATCACATGGATCCCATGGAGGCCTCATCCTCCAATGCTGGCTGATTATATGTTCTTTCCCTTAATTGTTTGACTTCCTCGCCTTGTTGCGTTCGTTAGTCTTATTGTTGCCACATGTATTCTCTGTTGTTCTCTTGTGACCATTATTTCCTTATTTTCTCCACAGTTCATCCCTTCCCTTCCCGTGATGCCTCCCGGTTCCCGCCCTGCTTGATCCTGCTCACGTCGTCAGTCCGTCTGGTTCCTCCTCTCCCCTTGTATCTGTTGAATCTTCCCCCTTGTAGGTATGTCTCAATTCCATGTTCTTATTTGGTTGTTCTATTCTGTTTTCTTTGTTTATTCTCTTTGTTCTCTCCTGCTTCCTACCCCTTTTTTCCTTTCTCAGCTGCTGCCTTCTCCATTTTATCTACTTCTCTCCTTCAGTATGCTTCTCTTCCCATTTCTTTCTTCCATTCCTCCTCTTCCCCTGTCCTTTCCCTCATCCTTCTTGATATCTTTCTCTCTCTCTTTCTTTCTTAAATCTGGTTTTTATAAATCGTATTTTATTTCTATTCACATTCTTCTGGTTGCACTTTTTTATTGCATTGTTTGCGTTATGTTGACATTTAAAACTTCTATTGTACATCATTCAGAGTTACCTCATGGAATGTTAAAGGGTTAAATAGTCCTATTAAAGGACAACGAGTATTAGCTCATTTGGCTAAACTAAAAACTGACGTTGCCATGTTACAAGAGACCCACCTTGACGACATTGAATCTTCTAAATTGAAGAGACTTTGGGTCGGTCATGTTTTTTCCTCCCCCTCCTTGGGGAAAAAGAATGGTGTAGTCATATTAGTTCATAAAAAGTTTGCTGTTACTGATACTCATTTTGACATTGATTCTGATGGTCGTTTTATAATCTTAAAGTTGACTGTAGATAATGTGCCTATTGTTATTTTCAATGTCTACGCTCCAGTTACTGCCGACCACACCTTTTGGCCTTCTATCTCTGATAAATTAATCTCCCTCAATGACAATTACATTATTTTTGGTGGCGATTGTAATCAAATTTATGACCCCTTCCTTGACAGACACTCCCCAGTTACCTTTATTCGATCCAAAATGCATAATCAATTTACATCTGCTATTCGACGCACATCCCTAACAGACATTTGGAGACTCTGTCATCCTGACCTCCAAGAATACAGTTATTTTTCCCCTCCTCACAAAACCCAATCCCGCATCGACTACCTCTTCCTTAGCAAATCCCTTGCCCAATGTGTCCTTGCATCTGAAATTGGCTCCATCCTCATATCCGATCATGCCCCTATCCTAGTAGACCTTGAATTGTTACCCTTCTCTCCCTCACCTGGCAGATGGCGATTCAATGACTCCCTCTTGGCTGATTCCAAGTTCACCGACCAGTTCAATGCTTTCACTACTGACTTTTTCATTACTAATTCCACCCCTGATTCCTCTCCTGTCTCGATCTGGGACGCTTTCAAGGCAACGGCTAGAGGATTTATAATTAATTACGTTTCTAAAAAACTGAAAAGTTTTGAACGTCAATCTTCCCTTCTTCTAGCAAAAATTAAAAAGTTGGAATATTCATATTATAGATCCCCCTCTGATTCCTCTCTTAAAGATCTTATCTCTGCAAAAGTTGCTTTTAATAAATCCTCTACTGATGCTGCAGCCTCTTACCTACTGAAATGCAGTGCCCGCTATTATGGGGGTCAAAACAAAATGGGCAAACTCTTGGCCAACTACCTAAAAACTCGTCAAGATAGGACTCGGATCGCCTCCATAACTGACATGAATGGAGTATCCCATTTTAAAGACGAAGATATTCTCCATGATTTCGTCTCCTTTTATAAACAACTATATACTCCCGAATCTCCTCCTCTTCCTGATGACTTGACCTCTTACTTTCATTCTCTCACTCCCCCTTCCTCTTCCCATGTTGATTTTTCCCCACTCGATTCTGACATTACTCTAGCGGAAATCTCCCATGCAGTTTCAGTGCTTAGACGTGGCAAAGCCCCTGGCCCTGACGGGTTTACTATTGAATTTTATAGCCACTTCTCTAAACAACTCCTACCTCAACTACTTCTTCTTTTCAATTCTTTTGTCGATGATGGCTCCTACCAGGGTACCTTTCAGGAAGCAATGATCTGCCTCATCCCCAAAGACAATAAAGATCCTACACTTTGTAAAAACTATCGACCCATCTCCCTTGTAAATACAGACTACAAAATTTTTGCCAAATTACTCGCCCTACGTATAGATCCCATTTTACCTGAAATTATTGGCCCGGTACAATCCGGTTTTTTCAAAGGCCGCTTGTCATCAGATAACTCGAGAGTTTTCTTTAATGTCCTCAGCAAGGCTTCTACCATCCAATATCCTTTGGCAGCTATTGCACTAGATGCCGAAAAGGCATTCGACCGTATCAGCTGGGAGTTTATGTTTCGCGCTCTTTCCTGGATCGGCTTTCCTATACTCTAGCCCCAAAGCTTCTATCTTCGATAATGGCAAAGTTTCAAATTATTTCTCTCTCTCTAGAGGAGTCCGCCAAGGTTGCCCCCTCTCCCCCTTACTGTTTATCGTTGCGCTCGAGCCCTTCTTGACAAAAATTAGACAGGACAGTCTTATTACTGGTTATAACCCTGGTCCCAATCAAGTCAAACTCTCAGTTTACGCTGACGACATTCTTTTTTACTGCTCCAACCCTGAATCCACTATTCCCTCCTTTCTCCGTCAAGTCGAAGCTTTCTCCTTGGTATCTGGCTATCGCCTTAATCGTGATAAATGCGAGATCCTACCCCTTAATGTCTCCTGCCTTCGTCACTATTTTGACCACACTGGTTTCTCCTGGCAACCTACCAAGATTAAATATTTGGGCCTCTGGTTTTCCCCTTCCATTTCGGATACTTTAAAATTTAACTTTGATTATATCTCCAAGAAACTTTCTGACTCCATCACTAAATGGAATCCACTGTTCCTTTCCTGGTGGGGGAGATTGGACTCAATTAAGATGATGTTAGCTCCTATCATCTTATACTCCCTCTCCATGATTCCTGTCCGCATTCCTCAATATTATTTCAAAAGATTAGACTCTCTCTTGTCTAAATTTCTCTGGCAAAATAAATCTCCGCAAATTGCGCTTTCCTTTCTTAAAAAAGATAAGTCTCACGGATGACTAAAATTCCCCGACTTTAAATCTTACCATTATTCCTTTTCCCTGAAACAAACTATTCGTTGGTTATGTCTGGATCCTCTCACCTATCCACCAGTATGGCTGTCCATGGAGAAGTCCCTCATTTCCCCCTTTGATTTTTTAGACGTTCTAGCCTTTTCAGCCCACACCTCTTTTCTACGTTCTCCTATTATCGCGCATTCGTGCCACATCCTCGCTCCCCTTCTTCCTTCTACTTACCCTTCCCTTACCTCTCTATCTCATCAATCCATTTGGCACAACAAACTGCTTCGTATCAAGAATCGCTCCTTCTGCTGGAAATCCTGGAGTTCCAAAGGTTTGAAGTGGATTTCGCAATTGCTTCATGATACAGTGCCCCTCTCCTTTTCTGAACTTCAAACTACATTTCTTCTCCTTAACTCCTTTAAAAAACAGTATGACCTATTACTCCATGCTCTCCTCTCCTTTCTTCATTCCCTTCCACTCTCTTCTGACTTCCCTCCTCTCTACCCTCTTTTATCTCCTCTTTTGCACTCCTCACCTTCAGCTTCGCACATCTATTCCTGCCTGATAACACCTTCTGAACGCATTAAATCACGCACTGAACTGGCCTGGGAACAGGCTTTGTCAGTCACATGGCCCGTTTCTTTATGGGATAGGCTTTGGATTAAAATCCACAAAACCTCTCGGGCTGCCAACACCACTCAAACCCTTTATTTTGTTTATCGAAGATTATTGTTTTCTCCGTCTAAATTATCCTCTTTCTCCCCTGATCTCTCCCCGGCCTGTTGGTCCTGCTCCTTCCCCTCTGCTGACCTCTCTCATATGCTATTTCACTGTCCTAAGGTTGCTTCCTTTTGGCATGCAATTTGGTCGCGTATTTCCACTATCTTCCAGTTTCAACTCCCCTTTTCCCTCTCCACCGTTTTCCTAGGCTCCCTCTCCCCAGAGCTGCCTCAATCCCCATCTAACTATAACTTATTGGATCTTTTTATTGCAGTTGCCTTCCATTTGATTACCTCCAACTGGAAAGATTCCTCAAAACTTACATATTCTGCCTGGTGGAACGCTATCTGTTTTAATCACAGACTTGATACCAACTATGTTTCCCCCGTTTCCCTTGCCATCAAACGTGACCTACTCTGGATTCCACTCACCGACTACCTCTCCTCCTCTCCCTCTCCCCCCTCAGTCGCCACTGTTCCCATTAACCCATCTGATGAAGTTCGTAAACCACCTTGAGGATTTTGACGTTGTCTTTTTACCTATCATTTCAGTGTTTTATTCATTCAACTGTAAATATTTGATCACTTACTTTTTCGCATTCAATGTAATTTGTGCATATGCTACTATACTCCATTTTATTCTTATTGTTTCCTTTTTTCTTTTTATATTTTTTGCACCCTCCTTCTTTTTTCATGAACGAGAGTGTGTTGTTTATTGAATCCGCTTTCTTTCTTTGGCATTATCACATTCCATTTCTCTTGTATATTATTATTTCGTAATGCATTTTCACTTTTGTACTTTCTGTTGGTTTCAATAAACTTGAACTTAAAAAAAAAAAATTACACTGCAACAGAAAGCAATTACAGACAAATCTGAAAGCACTCAGCAGGTGCAAAAGTTCAATTATCATTAGTAACCATTCCCTGTAGTGCTTCCTGAGGGGCCCCTTCAGAGTTCAGTTGCCTACTTGCAACTATTCTATGACCCTGCTCTGACCCTCACAGCAGGCTCAGAGAATAGCAACAAGTAGGCCACAGAGGTCCTGTGAAAAAAAATTGCACTGCAACAGAAAGCAAATTACAGATAAGGAAGCAGGTGCCAGCCAGACTGGAAGTTTAAATTCAGTGACACATTAATCAATCCCAAATTAATTCATGTCAGTTGAAGCAGGGCAGGTGTGCTTGCTTTTTTTCACCCCCATAATCTACAGTGATAAACCAACCAGAGGGTGGCAGTGATGTACCAGAGGGTGGCATGGGTGTACCAGAGGGTGGCAGTGGTGAAACAGAGGGTGCTGTGAACCTGTGATGATGAACCAGACGTAGAAACAACATAGTCGCGGCCGTTGCGAGCCGACAAGTAAGTTCGCAATTGCGAACTGGTACGCAACCCTCGCGAACTGGCAGAAACCCTTGCGAACACAAAAAAAAATCCGCAAATTCGCAAGAGTTCCCGGATTTTGCGGATTGCGAATCCGTAAATACGCAAGTTCGCGGATTGTCAATTCGTAAAATCCGCCCATGCTTAAAACCAGTTACCGATTCCCTAATTTGTGATTAGCAGACACTGAAACCCCTAAATATCGAATTCATAAATTATAAATCCTTAAAAAATCGCAAATCCAATGTACCAAGAATCGGTTATACCAAATTTTTGAACTTTTGGTATTTAGGAGTCGCTAATTACCACTGACTCAAAGCAGGTGGTAATCAGGTGCACTGCATTTAAACAGCCCCAAAATGCAACAGTGTTAACACAATGGTGGCCCTCTACGTAATTGCAAGGCGTCTATGTTTGCAAGCAGCAGGACTGAGGATCTGGAGATGGGAGGAGCACGTGTACAGACTGCACGTTACACTGTTCCAACTGACTGAGGCTGAAATCCATGAGAGGCTACACCCAAACACTATCCTGGACCTGATACAGAACCTGCACCCACTCTTGGAGCATCAGACACCAAGGGCGCAAGCAATACCTACTTATGTACAGGTACACTGTTGCCTGCACCTCATGGCATCTGGCAGTTACCAAGGGGTAATAGCTGTGGCAGGTGGATTCTCACAGAGTTGCCTGTCACGTTTTCTCAATAAATTCCTGGATGCCATGTTGCAAAGGATGCCACACTTCATCCAATTCCCCAGCACACAGGCAGAGCTGCAGAAGACCAAGATGGACTTTTACCAGAAGGCCCAGTTCCCCCATGTCAGAGATTGCATTGAAGGGACACATATACCAATCTGCCCCCCTGCTGCGACTAAGTACATCCACCGCAATAGCAAATCCACACATTCCTATAAATGTACAGGTCAAATCTGATGCGTCTTCCATCATAACCAACATAGTTGCACAATTCCCAGGAAACACGCTTGATTCATACATATTCAGGAACAGTGGGATTTATACCCATCTCCTTGCGGGTGAATTTGGGGAAGGCTACCTGCTAGGTAAATACATGCGACACCCCCTGAAGCATACACCTGTTGCCACGATTGTTGACTGTGAATGACTTACTTTCTTCTCACACTCAGGTGACAGCGTCTATGCTGTGCATTGTTTCATCCTGACTCCATACCTTCACCCATCCACCCCAAGTGAAAGGCGATATAATGTTGCAAATAGATTAACGCGCAATGTGGTAGAGCAAACATTTGGACACCTCAAAAGTCGGTTCCGCTGCCTCCACAAAAGTGGAGGTGCACGGCAGTACCGGCCCCTGGCCTGCTGCAAAATCATCGCTGCATGTGCCATGCTGCATAACCTTGCCACTAAGAGGGGGTAACCTGTGGAAATCAGTGAATCTGAAGAGGAGGAGGAGGAGGAGGAAGGTACACAGCCACAGCACAGCACTGCAGGCGGCGCAGCTGCAGCAGATGGGAGACAGAGACGGTCAGAGATCACACAAAATTATTTCTGAGTAAATATTGAGACAAAGCCAGTTAATGCATTTGTATCAGGGTGTTTAATTGACCTTACAACAGACAATTGTACAGCACACCGTAACACCAATGATGGCCTCACAGTGCCTGACCAAGCACAACATGGCATAGTCATTACCCCATGAAAAATCACTGATCCCATCATTGTGCCCAATGGGTTATGTCACCCACCACACAATGGAATTTGAGGGCAGTGCTTATCTCCTGCGCCCATGCGCTCTACTGCTGCATTCAGCAGGCACACTGTCCTCACCAGTGCTGTGTCCTGTGGCAGAACCATGCCTCACACTGCGCCTCCTGTTATCTGGCAAAGGGGGAGTTATGGTGCTGCAACTGCTTGCCTCCTCAGTCTCATCCCCATCCCCTGTTCCGGTGGCAGCAATTTGGTTTGTCTGAAGCACCTCTAAAGCACTGGTGACTGTCAACAGGCCCCGAGTGACTTCACGGCTGCACTTTGCCATTTCCAGTTGCATGGCCACTGATCGACGACTGAGCACATAAGTTGCATTGCACAGCCTGTTGACAGACTCGGTGTACCCTGCAAGTTGCTGCCTGTCTCTGCGTCTTGCAGCACAGTCACTATCAATTCTGCCGCTTAACAGCCTCACTGCTTCCAACATTTCCTTCATGCCCTCTGCCACAGTATTGTTGAGGCAGTATATGGCCTCCTTCATGTTGTTGACATTTCTGTTGTTTGCCACCATCTGACGTTGAATGGCCCTCATTGTCTTTCCCTGCAGGTGCTGCACTTTGAGCATCTGCCGTCCAGTCCAGAAAAGACACTGGATTCCTCAGCGTCAGGACTCTGTGCCCTTTGTCGCCGTCTACAGGCACCTGTGTTTGTTTCCTCCACGGGGACTGTGTCACAGATGAGTGTGTGTCATCGCCCGGCATGGTCTGTTGTGCTTCCTGGCTGTAATCCTCTTTGGCATCTATCTCCTGGAGGCTAGCCACTGTATACCTCCTTGATCGTGGTGGTGGTGGCGGTGGGGATGTTGGTGTGATGTCTGCAGGTGAGATGACTTCCTCCTCAATTGGGACTTCCTCCCTGGAAGCCTCGCCAGTCTCCCCTTCTGCAGCCTGGAGCGATGTTCTGCCTGTGGATACAGAATGTACCATTACTCACTTGTCTGCCAGCATTTGTCTGCAAATAAATTTCATGACTGTCAATCTAGCTGTCAGTCCTCCGCTAGGTCATCTATTTATGTGTGTGACATGCCTATGCTTTTTGAGGACTGACTGATTTGCTAATAGTTGATAGGGACTACATCTCCCATGATTCATTGCTGATTTTAAACAAAACATGTTCTGGAGTGGGATTATTGCAGGGGGATTGAGGTTAGGGAGGGCAGACAGCATGCTGTGCATGCATCTTACCTTGTCTGTTGAATGCTGTTGCGGAGCTGTCCACGTCCCCGATGCCACTGACGCTCTCTGGCTGGAGGGTGGACTCAACCATTTGCTCTAGGGCAGTTGGAGCAGGCGCTGTTGAGGTTCCCCCGCCTGTCTTCCCTGCTTGTTTCTGCCGGTCAGCCACCCTCTCCTTAGCATGTTTCCTCAGATCATACCATTGCTTCTTTAGGTCCTCAGTTGAGTGATGTGTGGCACCAATCGCATTGATCTTCTGCTGGATCACCAGCCAAATCCTCCTTTTTAGTGCCTCAGGGACGTGCAGAGATCTCTTGCCAAAGCGCTGGTCGTAATCTTTGACAACTTCCTCTATGAGGAACTCCAACTTCCTCTCACTAAACTTGTGCTTGCCCTTTCTTTCGCCAGCATCCTTCCCCTTCTCCTGTGAGGCCATGGCGAAGTTCCTCTGTGTTAGTTGGGTGGTAGCTGTGCAGCTCATGTGCTCTTGCTCCTGCTCCCAGTCTCTCCAAGAGCTACAGGATCAGTGCAGCAGCATGGGTGTGGCCCCTTCCTGGTTGTGAGGTCATGAGGAAGCACAAGATTGGCTGATTCGACAATTACTGATATTTTGAAATACTGATTCGCTACTTACTCAATCTGTATTAAAGAATTGGTGACACCGATTCGGTAATGGGAAATCAGTAAATATTTTTACTGATTCATTCCGATTCGCTAAATATTACCGATTATTACCGAATCAGTAATTTTTAGCAATTTTTTACCTACATCGGAAATGCCGAGTTCTTAATAGCGAATCGGTATTTCAGAACTTCGCTCGGTATTTCAGAATTACCTACAACTGGCCCTAAGTCCCGAGGTAAAACCTCTGACCTAGAAAACTGGTTTCTGTATCTAGCACGTGCTCCTTTGCAGTTGGCCCCAAGTTGCTCCTAGATCCCAGTATACTGTGACCAGCTGACTGATGTTGGTGTGTAACACATTTAAGCGCTATTTTTATTTAAAAAATCATATTTCCATTTCCCATTATTGGATGAGTGTACTTTTGATTTAGGTGTCATTTTATTAATTAAAATATACTTCTATTTTTCTAATTTGGTTTGGGACTTTTATTATGGCTAGTATTGTCTTTATTGCTTTTTTTTACTGCATAAATAGTTTACATATTACCCTAAGCTAAGCTATTCTGCTAAGTGCCATAGTTACCACGGCGTTGAACTCAGGTTAATTTAGTGGCTTTATGGTTTCAACCTGGCAAGGGCTGTAATAATTACTTGAAGTGGGTAGTCACCCCTTCCAGCAATAATCCAATTACCAAAAATTACATTTGTTTTGAGGCAATTAGTTAACCTTTCAAGACAATAGCTTTCTCAAGCTAATGATGGACACTGATCGGAATTAGAATGTTTAGGCTTTACTTACCATTCTTGAATAAATTGTGTTAGAAATGGGGTTTCTGGTTGGCTAGGGTATGCACCTAAGCCAGGCAGAACCCAGCACTCTAGTCAGGGCATGGGAGTTACACGCTGAAGATAACCCCTGCTCACAACCTTGGTATCTTGGCAGAGCAGTCAGGCTTATCCCAGAGGCAGTGTGTAAAGCGTTTGTGTAATACCCTCACACAGCAGCGACACACTGGGCACACCACAAAAGAAACTCCACACAAAGTTATATAAAGAAAGACTTTATATTATCCATAAAAACACATTAGAACATAATCACATATATTACACTGTGGCACTGGCAGTCGTCCTGACATCACAGGGATTATATAAATCACTAGGCCAATCAGGCCACTGTCATAAGATTATAGTTAGGCTGATCAGTAACCACTAGTACCATTGCACTTAGCACAGCATATTATGCAAAACAAAATCAACAGTGTACTATAAAGCGCTGGTAGAGTGCACACATAATAACCTTATCATTACCGTGCATATCCCTTTGCTAGGCAGCATTACATCAGGGTACAAGACATTATGCAGATCATCATAGTAAACACTTGTAGCGTGCACATGTTATAGAAAGAATCTCCAAAACAAAATCACATCAGGCCACACCGCCTCAGTGGATACACTATCCTAGGATAGCATAACTGTTAGAGTGCCACCCACGCTAATGTGATGGTACCTGGTGTTCCTCCCATAGGATTCTGGGTCAAGTACCCACCTACACCCGGAAATGCAGCAGTTCTAACCACCCGGGTCCTCCGTCGAGGTCTCACCCTGTTCTTGAGCCCAACACCGACAAGGGGGCCGGAGTGGAGCTCACCCTGTTTCTGCAAATAAAGAATGCCCCGGCGCTTGAGATAGGAAGTCAGCTGCCCGCAATCATGCGGCGCAGCTGAGATAAAGCCAGGATCAGGGGCCTCCGCCGAAGTCTCACACCAAGCCCCTCCGCTCTAGTCGATGGGAAGACCCCTCCTCTGCTGCGCAAAGAGCCCGCGAGGCTCCAACTCGATCTTGCAGCCGACTCCACCCACAACCAGGCTCAGGTGACACGCAAGGCTCTCCTCTGCCTCTCGGCAGCTCCACCCACAACCAAGCTTCCTCCACCTGACTTCCAGCGGCTACGGAGCAAGTCTCCACCAATGCAGGCACACAGGTAGGTAGAGTGCCCACCACGCTGTTCGTAAGGTGCTCCGACACGCACACCAGCTGCTGCCTTCTCCTCCCCTGGAAACACGATGCTCAACATGCACTTCCCCTGCCACTGCGCTCCTGCTGGTGGTCTCCTTACTTTCTTGCAGGTGGGCTCAACACAGTATGCAGCCACATCTGCAGAGCTCCCTGCTGTATTATAGACGATACACACAGCTCATTGCTGGAAAGGCCAAGAGGGGAAAAACACACCCGCTGTCACAAATCAGGTAGGGCGAGCCAAAAAGTCATGGGAGACCACAGGGGCACACCAGCAAAGTGTCCCCAGGGCTGATAGTACTGACAGTCTTTGTTCTGCCCTGGCACAGGGCTCTGAGCCCAGTTTAAACCAGTTCTAGAGCACTTTAAATATAAAATTAACAGTGCACAACACTCCCCTGTAAGCCCTGGCTCCAGACACACCACAGGGGCGCAGAGCCATCATTGTGGAAGGCAGGCACAGCCCTATTCAGTTGCAGGTGCTACTCCTCTCACCACTCAAAATGCATCCTAGGCCTCTTCAGGAGCCAGTGGAAACCCCTCCTATTACTCTAAATTCAGCCAAGATCTATTCAGCCTAGCACTGAGTCACCCAGGCAGAGCATGACACAGCTCAATCCCTTCCCCACCCAGTGACTGGAAGGAGTGAATGCACATCCCCTCTTTTCTGTCAGTCAGAACCAGGTGGTCAGTGCACATCAGGCAGGCCCAAAGACACATAACACACAGGAATGCCCACTTTTAAAAGTGGCATTTGAATATAGTAATAATAAATCCGCTTCCACCAATAAGCAGGATTTATCGCTACTATTCCAAACATGCCAAAATTGATCACGCTACCCCTCTTAGATCAGGAATTAACACTGAAGCACATATCGGGGAATCCCCAATGCATCCCTATGGGAGGGCCGCCTCACCACAGTGAGAAACCAAATAGGCTGTTTGTCACCACCAGGACATGCCACACAGTTAAAGCACATGTCCTACCTGTTACCTACACTGCGCCCTGCCCATAGGGCTAGCTAGGGCCTACCTTAGTGGGAATGATATGATGTAAAAGGGGAGTTATTGACATGGTAACCACTTTATGTGCCACACTACAGCGGCAGTAAACTGTGTGCGCAGGATCTGCAGTGGCAGAGGCATGAGAAATGTTTGAAAGACCACTTTGGTGGGTGGCTCAAGCAGCACTGCAAGCCCACCAGTAGCATTTAATTTACTGCCCCTGAGTATATTGGATAACACTGTACAAGGGACTGATAGGTAAATTAAATATACCAAACAGTTGTAGACCAATTTTACCAGATTTACCATAGAGAGCACATGCACTCTAGCACTGATCAGCAGTGATAAAGTACCCAGAGTCATAAAACCACCAACAACATTCCTATAAAATACAGGAGGAAGGCAAAAAGTTCTGGGATGACCCTAAAAAAGGCCAAGTTCAACAAACTGATAATAAAACAGTGAGCAATGGTGAAGGTCAGTGGATTTAGGTGATTCAGTGGCTGCAGCGTTTACCACATAATTATGGATTTACTGCATTCACCTCGTAATTTGCCACATAACCAGTGACAGCTGGTGACATTTGAAAGTGGTGTGGCGTAAAAGTTGGGTATAACTGTTACGTCTGAAACGTGCTTTTGGGCGGTTCTTCTCTAGAGAAAGTTGTGAAGAAAGCAGTGGCAAATGCTACATTTTAAAGCAAATTTTAGAAAGAAAAAGGTTTATAAAGTAACTGTGAATGTGTAGTGTAGAAATATGTAATCACGTTAAAAACTGACAACTTACTGCATTAAATATGTTCAACCGTTGCTGCAGTGTGCAACTTGTACAATTGGACATAAGCACAGTGAAACTATGCAAATGTTGCACATAAGCAATCTGAAAATTTGACAGCTGTAAATAAATAGTTCGTCTGTCAGGTTTGCTGGTGCATTATATTTTATGTTGTTATTCTTATATTAGAGGAACTAACGCGAGCTATTAAAGCTAAAATATACTCAAGCACTTGGGCTGTAGAGCTTATAAAATGAAATTAACCTTAGATTAAACTAACAGCAGCACAGTCTCACAACCCTCACAGACTAACAGTCTTACAACACTGGCAGAACTCTCACACCCCTCACATCAGGTAGGGTGTGACCGCACTCACCCCTACCAGAAGCACTGGCACGCTAGACTTAAGGGACATCTAACGACTCATTATAGCAAGGATGTGTGCTTGAGTCGAGGGAGTTCCAGTGCAGGGCTTCTGAACAGGAGACAATGGTCTAATGCGGCATAATGGAGGCAAAAGCTTATGTATCAGTGGCATGCTTAACATCTCGAACTATTGGCTTTGTCAATGCTTGACAGTAGCCGAAGGCCTTGCAATGATTTCCCTCCACTGCAAAACCGCAATTCAGGGAGGATGAATAAGAAAAATGATATAAAAGTCGATGATTCAATCAATCAATCAATCAATCAAAGCATTTATATAGCGCGCTACTCACCCAGAGGGTCTCAAGGCGCTGGGGGGAGGGGGTCCGCTACTGCTCGAACAGCCAGGTCTTGAGCTGCTTCCTGAAGGCGAGGTGGTCTTGGGTCAGGCGGAGGTGGGTCGGAAGGGAGTCTCAAGTCTTGGCGGCCAGGTAGGAGAAGGACCTTCCTCCTGTGGTGGCTCTTCGGATGCGGGGGACGGCGGCGAGGGCGTGGCTGGTCGATCGAAGCTGGCGTTTGGGAGCGTAGAAGTTGAGGCGGCTGTTGAGGTATCCTGGGCCTTGGTTGTGTAGGGCTTTGTGTGCGTGGGTGAGGAGCCGGAAGGTGATTCTCTTGTTGACCGGGAGCACTCCGATCGCAGCACTTCCTCTCAGTGCCGCCTTACACTTCACGATCTGTTTTGGGTGGATCCTTGTCTGCCATACACTTGGGAAATCTGTTTTTTATACTTGCACGAGAATACACATTTCTGAAATCCCCCTGGCGTCAGCATTATAGAAGGTGTTTGGAATTGTTTTACTCTTTGGGGCTGGCGTATGTAAATGCCTGACCTGGGCGTTACATCTCAAATACTGAAATGATAGTTCGTGTGTTTGTATCTTAAGGGCAGAATACGTTCTTCTCAGGGAAACACCTGTCTGGTTTGCAGCTAGTGTCTCCCTGGCTGAATTAATTTCGTTGTAAAAGTTAGGAAGGTGGGAAGTAACAAAACATAGTAATGAGCAAAACCTAGGCTTGACTAGCGCCGCACACGGACGCGGAAACGGAGCTGTGTTAGGAAAACAAAAATGGTACAAAGGAAGCATCATGAATACCATTATGACAAGTGCCTGCTGTAACCCGCGGCGAGTGAGGCATATGAAAGAAATAGATGGTAAACTGAGAAAGAATAAAGACCGCACAGACAGACTTAGGAGCTGTCATCCGCCACAAGACACCGCGGAAGACGCCCAAATAAATATTTTAAGCGTTTATCTGCTAAAATGGGTCACAGTATAACTAACAAACCCAGTTAGTTACACATCGGAGAACAATTCGAGATGTAATTCTGAAAAGTGCAAACAGAGACGAATATGGAACCTCAAGCAGGTTTCACTTTAGCGTAGTAGGCACTTTAGGCTGTAAAAAAAAACATTTTCGGGGGTATTTGGTGATTTAAAAGCCTGCCAGCCGCAGCGTAGCGATCCGTCAGAGTCCCTGGAGCATTGCAAAGCCTTGCTATAAATACATGGCATACATTATTAAAGAGAATTATAGAATACAGGGTCCGTTCCCCGCCCCCCTCCGTTTGACGTGTTATTTATGCCAGCAGGCATCAGCCGCGAAAGCCTGAGGCGTACGAGAATTGGGTCTCTGTTTACCACCGTATTATTAGGGCAGGGTTACCCACTACGTAATGATGCCACTGGAGGGGCGCCTGCTAATACCGTCTATTATATTTTTAATTTAAAAACAGCATTTAAATTTCTAGCGCAAATGTTGTGCAGGAGGAAATTGGTAGTACATCCCGAGGAAGGCATATGTCATGGGAAACAAACCAAAGTGAGCAGTTCAGGGGTTGTACTAATAGGATCTTGTGTGTCAGACATATTCAAAGTGATAACAAATGGAAGGGAATACACTTGATGGAGGACCACAGTAACACATATTTACAATGCACTATACAGAGCAGCATTTTCATGGTGGAAGTGCTTGCAGGGTTCAAAGGTTAATTAGCAATTGCTCAATTTGGAGAATTCCTCCTGTAATGGAAGAAAGCTCCTTGTGGGCCGATAAGTACATGAATAACTGAGCTTAGTGGCTATTGAATTGTAAAAAGGAAATGGCATATACATACGATCAATTACTGCTGTGTGCTAGCGTAATATTGATATCAATTATAATTTCCGACTGTGTGGTCACTTTCGGCTCCCTAAATAAGCTGGTCATAGTGAGCACCCGTATATGATCTTTACAGAGCATATCGTTCATCTGGTAGTTTCTTGGCATCTTGCATCATCCTCATTTTTCCAAAAACCCAACGCTACTAGCAAGGCCAAGCAGTAGGGTATGAAAGAGGTAAAACTTCGGAAGTCTGGAATTCCACCCAAACTGCAAAGTTAAGATGCACAGGAGATGTTCTATGGACTGAAGAAGCTGTAGATGTATGGTAGGGGCTAAATCCGTATAAAAAGCATTGGCAAAGCCAATTGCTCTCGGCGATGCAAGAACAATTAGCTTTGTCAATGTTAATGTCCTTTAGCCAAGAGCACACAATTTAAGTTTGTAAGTTAAGTTTTTAGTATGGTACAGAAGTGAGCTTCTTTTCTATAAAACCTGTCTGGGCCTAAAAAGGAGGTCAGAGGGTGTAATGCACAATTAAAACATAATTTCAGGGCACTTGAATTATTAAAATGCATGTTTTCTCTTATTTTAAATATCTGTACAAAATGAGAATAGGCTATGGCCATGCGCCTACAGTTTTCATGAAAATGCCTATTTGTGTTATGTTTAACAGATGAACAACACTTGCACCCCAAACTGCAACATTATTTCACACACTCAGCAACCACTTTTTTCATTTCTTTATTTGGTTTATAGATATAAACCATAAAACTAAAAAATAAAAAACAATACAATTGATCAATAGTTTAAAATATAATACATAAATATTGGCTGGATGCACATTCCCAATCTCAATATTTTATAGCGTTTGTAAATAGAAAAATATAATTTCCATCTCTTAAAAGCAGTGATCTACAGAATGATCCGGCCATGTAAGGGGTTATAATTATCTGGACCTCCAATCACTCTTTCAGAACAGATTGGTGTTGTTATAATCAAACAGTTCATAAGAGTGGGATTATAATGCGGCTTCATAAATTAGGGCTTCCAGAAGTGCTAGATTTTTCCTTCTACCCAAAGCAGATATAATAAATCTTATGACAGATATTCCCATGTTCCAAAGCACATAGATAGTTAAAGGCATCCTGATAATAAATATAATAACCAGTTTTAAAATTAGGCACTCAGCAATCAAATGTTAACAAAAAAAGAAATGTGAACCCTCGAATTACCATAACTAAACTCATTAGGACTCTCTTAAAAATAAGGGTAAATGCTGACTATGTAGAAAATATCTAGTTTGAAACAGCTGATACTTTTAGATTTTGAGAAATGTCATAATTTATTTAAGATGAGCACCAGCATATTGAAAATATATAATTTTGTCCTTTCGAGAACGACATATAGGTATTTAATTAACGGGGTGGCCACCAACAATAGCACACAGAAAATATGAATATTATCATGTAAGAAACTTCCCAGGTTGCCATATTTAATGTCTTTTGTCCAAATTCCTTCGCAAACAATTAACACCAACTGATTTGAAAGTAACACATATTAAAATAAACAATTAGGCAACTGCAGTAAACAGGTGGAAATAAGTGCAGTATTTTTCACACTATGACTACCAAAAACTTGAGGTTGTACAGGGTTCTGTTTACTCCAAGCAGCCCTTAGAACAGAGGTCTTCGAACTTTTTGATGCCGACACCACCCTATCAAATATTTTTAGGCGTAAGGACCCCCTCCTGACAAAAAGTTCTAGAACTTGAACTCCTCATCATTGACAACTATCAACAACATTAAAAGCCCCCAATTCCCATAACAAATCATTTTTACAGTGGGGAAATAATATTAAACAGTGTTTATCAATGGTGTGGCTAAAAACAAAAGGCCTCATTTATGAAGAATCAGCCTAGGGCAGCGCTGCAAGGCTTCTTGCTGCGCTGCCCTATGCCAATGTGAAAGGGCAGGAGCGCAGCTTATTTATGAAATATGATGCATTCCTGTCCTTTCCCACTGCATTGGTGCACAAATTGCTGCCTAGCGCCAATTTAGGCAGGATTGTTTTTGTGTAGGAAGGTGCCCTGAGAGGGGTTTTCCTCTTTCGTTGTGAGCTGCAGAACGCAACACACATGGAAAGAGAAAAAATACACGGAGAAATAAAAACATTTCTCCTCATTGTGCCTGCTGTGGGGATGTGTAAGGTTTTGGCTCTGTCCCAGGTTTACATGGTTTTGTAAATCTGGAGCAGTGTCAAAATCCATGGGTGTTGCGTGGGATCCCCACTGCAATGTCCATGGAGCTCCTACTTGACAGACTAAGTCAAGGCAGCGACTCGCGCTGCTCTGTCTTACTCCATATGTATGAGGCCACTCAACCACACAGGGTGACTTTGCGAAGCCCCATAGATATGACTGCGATGATTGTGCTGCTGGAGCTTAAAAAAAGAGATGTTCTTGCGGCTCAAACCTCTCATAAATCAGCCCCAAACTAAAGTAGCTACATATAAAATAATGGGTAGCTTAAATGAAAATAAAACATTGTTACTTGGTGGGAAATGCGCTGTAGTACATTAGGAAACCTCTATTAGTTAAAGCACTGCAGAGGTCTGTGTGTAACCAGAGAGCCACAGAATAACATTTGGTCGGTGAAGTGGGGAATAGTGGCTTGTGGATTTTTAGTGCTACGAGGTCACTGCCTGTGACAGAAAGCACTGTGAAAGTGTACGTCATTAATTTATTCTTGCATTACACACATTATAAGGTAGACTGCTACAAAGTGTGAAAATAGATTTAGGATATAATGGAGTTTTCAAAATGTAGATTTTAGCAATACTAGAACATAAGTAATACTTTTTTTTTGCATACCTGTCCCTTTAACACCTCCTCAGAGGTACTTAGCGATTAGAAACATGCACTTCACAGCCCAGTTGTTAACTACACGAAAAAAAAAATTCTCTTTGTCATCACAAAGCAATTAAAGCCAGAGCCGCTCCCAAGTACCATTTACATTTGCAGATTAGTTCAAAACTAACATTTGCATTTCATTCAGGCAAGCAGGCACCCTGGCACGCAGGATTGTTTCACCTGTCTGCCCAGCCTCTTCCTTTTACAGAACAGGAGACTCAATTACCTTCAGAGGAAGCATTTTAAGGACCGGAATGAAGCGTACCTGGTTTTCAAAACATAGAGCACATGTTTTAGATTCCAGGCAGAAGTGAAGCCTGGCAATAAATGCACCACCCCTTTCCGAGGAATCTAGGCCCTGCCCTGGGGGTCGCGCCCCACATATTGAAGACCTCTGCCTTAGAACCGTACAAGCAGCTTAATCTCTGTCTGTACCTAAATTAAAATGCAAACAAACAATATAAGCTCTGCCAATCTTGTTATGATTTTGGTAAAACAAAGGGGCTTATTTACAAGCCATTTGTGCCGCAAGTCCGCCACTTTTTTCCCATATTAAAAATACGGGAAGCGCAGGACGGTTGGGAACGGCACAACGAAAACAAAATCATAAACAATGGCATTCCGGACAAAGCAAGCTGGAAACATGTGGCCACTCACAAGTATATACTAGAAAATAGCTGGTGCTTGTGCTGGGGATGCAGATTTAAGCTATGGGGTGTAAACGGTATGCTGGGACCGAGCGTGAGATTCCTTCCAAGATGGAACACTATTCTAATGATAAAAAGGTATCAACAGATACGACAATAGGAGCTATATAGATCCAATTTCCATGTAGCACAGTGTGTGCTGATGGCCAGCAATGCAATGCCAGTGAGTGGCTTCCGTGATTTATGTAATGCTTCACACACCTACAATGTAGGCATGAGGGAGCGATGGCATCACATAGCACAGATGGTCATAACCCTAACTCTCATTAAAAAACATCTAAATACATTCAACAGAGTAAATAATGTACTCGTGTGTTCAGCAAGTTTTTAATTGTCGCTTTAAGTCTTAATTATGAGCTGCCTCACGTGATTGCATTTAAACAAGCCATAAATCGCTTTAGTATTTGGATAAGTGCACCAATTGTAAGATAGCCTACATACAATTCTAAAATGTAAAGCAGCAGGCTCATCTGAGTTCTTCTTTTATATCTAACTTCTTGTGCCTTATATGAGAGTGCAAACATCCAGATAGCATGTGCCCGGTTTACGTATTATGCAAAGCAAGCATGAGAATTCCTTATTTCCAGCGAGTAATTTGTGAGATGGCTCTTATAATATTTGTCATGATTGGTTTAAGAGGCAACAGCAAACGGAGAATGGAGCGAGTGAAAACATAAGTGCTCCGCTCATGTTAAGGACTGTTAAACATAGAAAAAGGCAGTTCCAAAAAAGGTTCCTAAATTGGGAGTAGTGGATGGATAGTAGTAATTGGACCATGCTCTCGGGAAGGGCTAAACACAGGGCATTGACGGTCAGACAGTTATACTGTGCAGTAGTTCAAGGTGAATTGATTTTCCCGTGGACTACATTTGTGAGTTGGTCCGATACTGATATATTGACAAATGTTGATTTCCCTGAACCAGTGTAACTTTATATACATGATGTGATATGGGAACTGTGGTTCCTCGAAACAATGTCATTAAGATGATCATGATTTTTCCAACCTTACAAATGATAATCAATGTTTGGATTGATATTGTATTTATTCTAATCTATAAATTAGACTTGTGTAGTTGCTCCCAATATTTTTATGTGTCCTGATGATGACTTAACAAATTATTAAGGGTGTTACCCTTTGGCAAATCAAGAAGAAGCATATATTGCACAATTTTCTTATTATAATACGGACGCATATTTCGATTGTTATTCATCTGCCATTGTGTTTTTTATGTTTACACTGTAATCTTTGTATGTTTTTGTTTATTGTAACTTTGTGAGCACAAATTGTATGTTTGGTTATGTATTTGATTTTGTGTTGCATTGTATGCTTTGTTTCACAAAGAATAATCCAAATATCAAAAAGGTTATCTATTTTGAAAGAATTTTTCATATGGGTACCTTGCTTTGCCGTGTTTTGTTGTTTTTGTGCTTAAATTACACAATCTTTGGTTTAAATTTTGGATGCTGTTTGTTTTATAATTTTATCCCTGAATTTTTTGTTGTTGTTTTTGTTGATGTTGTTAATTGACTTCAGGTTCTGGGGGGATATGGCTGCTCCTGTTTGATATATTTAAACACAGGAAGAGGCATGACGCATGTATGCCATCGACAAATGGGGAGAAAATATTAAAGTGACTATGGAGCCAGCAAATGGGAAGCCTCTGGGCTTAGGTAAAGTATGTGCTGTTTTACATGAACAGCATCCCTCTAGGGCACACGCAGATCTCCTCTTATATTGAAAAGGATTCCAACTTAAGTTCCATGTGAATATTCAATTGAATTTTATTGCTTCATTCATTGTTTGAAAATTAATTTCTTCATATTTAATTCTTTAACCATAGTGTTCAAATGACATAAATTTTATATACCTACTGCTATGCGCTGGAAGGTTGCCAAAGGCGCGGAGATACTCCTTTGGGAGGTGATCCTAGCGCGTTATAAACCCGCAAATAAATAAATACAGATTCCATTCTCCTATGCATTTCGGGCATTGGAGCCCTTCCTTAGGGAGAGGCACTAGAACAATTCAAGAAAGCATAAATCAACAAAAGACAAATGTAACACTGTAATACATGATTGTAGTTAACTCTAACGATATCAGTCCAATGGCGATTTAACACAGTGATGAATAAGCATGCTCAGCATATCGTGCATATGTGCAAAATGTGAAAAAAATGTGAGAAGGGGTGTCTAAGTGCAACCGTTATGCCCGCAAACTATAAACGCTGGCCGACATTACTTGCAAGAATCTGATGTCTACCAACACGGGTAAACCTGAAAGAATCAACGGAAAAAACTGGGTTACAACGTAACTCACGTTAGCTCCATAACCACAAATCTAACTATCTTTATCCAACATTACAGGAACTAACCTTCACACGCGGTCGATCGCCGCTTCACAATAATCCAGTTACAATAACTCTGCTCCTACTCCGGTTGGAAAATACGAGCGTCCTGGCGCTCTTCCGTGTTTTAAACTTTGCTCTATTCTGATTGGACGTGAATGCGATCATGTGACCGCCTACAAACGACCCATGGACTACAAACAGAAGGGTAAAAAGACTATCGTAAAAATGAAATGGAATGAAACAGAAATAACCAGTCGGGTCAATGAAAAATGGAGAATTAAAAATAAAAATTAAAACCGAATCTACATGTGTGAAGTCTTGTGGAAGACTGAACATGCATTTGAATATGTGATAATCATTAGAACCATTCTAAATGTCACAGGCAATCACAAAACAGTAGCAGGGAGGAATACAACTTGAGGAAGTCGTTATATCTTAAATTTGGTAATAATAATAAATTATAAATAACATGAAAGTTCAATTCGATCATTGAGCCCATTGGGCTTACTGGAACAAAGCCTTTGGATCCAAACGTTTTCTCGTTGAAGCAAGAATCTGTTATTATCTCTACTGTCTTGCTTTTCTATGCATTCCAATATCATGAATTTTAATTGGCAAATATTATGCTGTGCTTCCATGAAGTGTGCAGCAATTGAAGATTTTGTATTGTGGGTCCGAATGTTTGATTTATGTTCTGTGAGTCTCACCTTGATTTTTCTTTCGGTTTTTCCCACATAAATCTTGCCACAGGGACATTTAAGTAAATAGATTACATTAGATGTATCACAAGTAGCTGACACTTTTAGTTTGATTTCATGCCCTTTCATAGGGTGGTTTATAACATTGCCTTTGATTATATTATTGCAATTTCCACAGTTCATGCAAGGTCTTGTCCCTTTGTATGTCTGTTTCATTGGTTCCTTTCGTTTTAGAATTTCACCCACATTCCTTCCTCGAGTGTATGCAAAAAGAGGTGGCTTATTGAAGATACCATTGAAATCCACTTCTAAATCCAAAATTCGCCAGTGGCGAAGTATGTTTTTTTTAAAAGTCTTACTCAAAGTTGAATATTTGGACACTGCCACTATTCTGTCTTCATTCTTTTTTGGACGTTCTTTCAATAGTTTTATTCGTCTAGTCTCCTGTGCTTTCTTTTTGGCATTGCAAATGATTTCTTGCGGATAGCCTCTAGCTAAGAATCTGTTGCCCATTTCTTCTATTCTTTGTTTTGCAAGAATCCAATTTACATGGGAAATATCAGAAAAGAGTATTACATTTTTGGAGGTAGAGGTTAAAATCACAGAAAATGGTTTTGAAACTGACATATAACTCGCAAAATGTAGGGTGTTATTTCTGTCCGTTGGTTTCCGATATATGTCAGTTTCAAAACCATTTTCTGTGATTTTAACCTCTACCTCCAAAAATGTAATACTCTTTTCTGATATTTCCCATGTAAATTGGATTCTTTCATCAATTTGATTTAGCATCATTAATGCTGATTGTAATTTTTCTTTGGTGTTCTTCCAAATTATAAACATATCATCTATGTATCTAATAATCATTTTTGAGTTTTCACGCCATTCATTGTTGGATAGGATGTTGTCATTTTCGTACTGCATCATTAAGATGTTGGCATATGTTGGTGCGGCAGAGTTACCCATAGACATACCTACGAGCTGTTGGTACCATGTATTGTCATGTTTAAAATAGCTGTGATAGAGTGTGAATAACATCAGCTCCATTAGGAAAGTCTTCATTGGGGTTTCTAATTCAGTGTTCAAAATGGCCTGTTCTACTGCTTCTATACCAAGAGAGTGTGGAATTAAGGTGTGGAGTGATACCACATCTGCTGTACATAAGATCAACGTTTCTTCAGGTTCTATTTCCACCATTTGCAATTTCAATAAAAAGTCTGTGGTGTCTTTCACGTCTGTGGTCATACTTTTAACAGTTGGTTGTAGATATCTATCTAACAGATGGCCCAAAGGTTCATGTAGACTTCCACATGTAAAAACAATAGGTCGAAGAGGTGGATCCAACATGTTTTTATGTATCTTTGGAGTCATATACAAAACTGGACTTTTTGGGTGTTCCTTAAGCAAAAATCTTTTTGTTTTATCGTTGATCGTTCCTGTTTCAAAAGCTCTTTCAATTATTTCTCTTAAGGTTTTCATGTATTCCAGAGTTGGATTTCCTTCCAATTTAGCATACTTGTTATAATCTGATATGTGTTCCAAAACCTTATTAGTATACATGGTTTTATTCATTATAACTAATGCTCCACCTTTATCAGCTTTGGTGCAAATGATAGACTCATTATTTGCCAGCTTCCTCAGAGTATCCAAATCCTTCTGTGTAATGTTTTTCTTGGCTTGTCTCCTTGGGTTTATTCTTGAAATATCTTGTTTAACAAGTTTTTCAAACAGGTCAAGCGTTTTATGACTCGCCGGTGATTGAAAAGTGCTGGTAGGCCTAAGGCCCATAAGTTGGTCTGTTTCTTCTTTGTCTGATTTTGGTAAAACGTTGTCAAAGAAATGTCTCAATTTGAGTTTCCGCATGAGCTTAAAAAAACTCACTTCTAGTTCGAGTTGATCCGAGTTTGTGGTTGGTAGAAATGAAGTTCCTTTTTGGAGTAGATCCATTTCATGATTGGTTAAACTAAGGTCTGAGATGTTAATAACCAGCTGGTTTAAGTCTGTGTTTTCTTTTTGTCTTTCTTGGATACCGTCGTACTTCTTGTGTTGGGATGCCCTATTTCCTTTTCCTTTGCCCCTCCTGGGTATCCTGTGGGCGGCTGGCCCTGATCTAAAAAAGAAGACAAACTTGCTGTAGCAATAGTTGATTCCTGTGTAGTAGATGCCAGTTGAGTTCTATCCAGTTGTCTGCGTTGGGTTGTATCACTATCTGAAGAAGATGTATCTGTTTGTTGCGTGTATGGGCGATTCCTCCTCTTTTGGGCATACACTTCAGCCCATGTATAAACTTCGCCAAGTTTATAATCAAGGGTGTCCCTCTTGAATTTTCTAATTTTTCGGTCATTGATTTCTCGTGTATGCTTAGTGATTTGGTTATTTATATCCTCCAGTATTTTACTCCAGTCATCCTCTGGCATCATATTCGAGAGATTTGAAGAAATCTCCTCAATCTCCTTATTGAGCTCTTCTAAAATCCCCGAAAGTTCATCAATAATCAACAGGATGAGATCCAGCGAGCATTTATTAAGGATCGCATACCATCTTTCTTGAAAACTTGCAGAATTTTTACATAATGAAGGTTTCAAGGCGATTCGTAGTCCTCTAGGGATTCTCTGGCACCGATGATATTTGATTAACGTACTTGCGTGTAATTTTTGATTAATTTGGCGCTTCGATAAGTATATCAACTGTTTTATATTTTTTTCCTTGCTGTGAGTTGTGGATGTCTGTGAAATCTCTTCTTGTATTAAAGCATATATTCTAGTGGCTTCATCCTCCTTGAAGGCGAAGGTATCGACTCTTGCCTCTGTTCTTTTTGCAATATCATCATATGCAATATTGCTCATTTTCTTTTGTGGAATATATTCGTTTTTTTGGCGTGCAACCTATCGAGCTTGGGCGGAATATTTTATGAATCAACAGAATTGCATAGTAGGTGCACCGCCCTTTTTGAATTAATTTGTATTGGCGTTTTATCTAAAAATATTCGTATTTTTGGGTGCTCCTAAAGGAGACGTCTTCCGACCATTGGCGTCAAAAATAGGTAAGGTATGTGCTGTTTTACATGAACAGCATCCCTCTAGGGCACACGCAGTTCTCCTCTTATATTGAAAAGGATTCCAACTTAAGTTCCATGTGAATATTCAATTGAATTTTATTGCTTCATTCATTGTTTGAAAATTCATTTCTTCATATTTAATTCTTTAACCATAGTGTTCAAATGACATCATACAGATTCCATTCTCCTATGCATTTCGGGCATTGGAGCCCTTCCTCAGGGAGAGGCACAAGAACAATTCAAGAAAGCATAAATCAACAAAAGACACATGTAACACTGTAATACATGATTGTAGTTAACTCTAACGATATCAGTCCAATGGCGATTTAACACAGTGATGAATAAGCATGCTCAGCATATCGTGCATATGTGAAATATGTGAAAAAAATGTGAGAAGGGGTGTCTAAGTGCAACCGTTATGCCCGCAATCTATAAACGCTGGCCGACATTACTTGCAAGAATCTGATGTCTACCAACACGGGTAAACCTGAAAGAATCAACGGAAAAAACTGGGTTACAACGTAACTCACGTTAGCTCCATAACCACAAATCTAACTATCTTTATCCAACATTACAGGAACTAACCTTCACATGCGGTCGATCGCCGCTTCACAATAATCCAGTTACAATAACTCTGCTCCTACTCCGGTTGGAAAATACGAGCGTCCTGGCGCTCTTCCGTGTTTTAAACTTTGCTCTATTCTGATTGGACGTGAATGCGATCACGTGACCGCCTACAAACGACCCACGGACTACAAACAGAAGGGTAAAAAGACTATCGTAAAAACGAAATGGAATGAAACAGAAATAACCAGTCGGGTCAATGAAAAATGGAGAATTAAAAATAAAAATTAAAACCGAATCTACATGTGTGAAGTGTTGTGGAAGACTGAACATGCATTTGAATATGTGATAATCATTAGAACCATTCTAAATGTCACAGGCAATCACAAAACAGTAGCAGGGAGGAATACAACTTGAGGAAGTCGTTATATCTTAAATTTGGTAATAATAATAAATTATAAATAACATGAAAGTTCAATTCGATCATTGAGCCCATTGGGCTTACTGGAACAAAGTCTTTGGATCCAAACGTTTTCTCGTTGAAGCAAGAATCTGTTATTATCTCTACTTTCTTGCTTTTCTATGCATTCCAATATCATGAATTTTAATTGGCAAATATTATGCTGTGCTTCCATGAAGTGTGCAGCAATTGAAAATTTTGTATTGTGGGTCCGAATGTTTGATTTATGTTCTGTGAGTCTCACCTTGATTTTTCTTTCGGTTTTTCCCACATAAATCTTGCCACAGGGACATTTAAGTAAATAGATTACATTAGATGTATAACAAGTAGCTGACACTTTTAGTTTGATTTCATGCCCTTTCATAGGGTGGTTTATAACATTGCCTTTGATTATATTATTGCAATTTCCACAGTTCATGCAAGGTCTTGTCCCTTTGTATGTCTGTTTCATTGGTTCCTTTCGTTTTAGAATTTCACCCACATTCCTTCCTCGAGTGTATGCAAAAAGAGGTGGCTTATTGAAGATACCATTGAAATCCACTTCTAAATCCAAAATTCGCCAGTGGCGAAGTATGGTTTCGCCAATGGTCGGAAGACGTCTCCTTTAGGAGCACCCAAAAATAAGAATATTTTCAGATAAAACGCCCATACAAATTAATTCAAAAAGGGTGGTGCACCTACTATGCAATTCTGTTGAAGCCTCTGGGCTTCCCACAAAGTAGATGTAACAGTCTCTGCAAGACAGCACATGCCCTGTCTAGCCAAGACCTAAAAAAAGCAGCTGAGAGAAGAGCCTGTACTAGAAAAGTAAGGCAGGAGACTTTTAAGAAGTGCTGGGATAATATGGAAGAGACCAGAGAAATGGGGTAGGCTGCAAAGAAATGTTGAGTGATATTTAAAAGTAATTGAGATACCTTAGGGTCATTAAAAAATGTTATCGTCCATAGCTACTAGACACCATCATTGTTTTTACGATACAGCATTAAAATATGTGTATTAGCCAAGGTATGCATATCAGTTAGTGCTCTTCTGTATATGATTTTAATTTAGGAATTATAGCTTGGAACCCTAATCTCACAGACTTGACGCTGTGCATCACATGTTCTCCATGTAAATCCTGCAGCATGGTTGCAACTTGTTGTTGTTTATGGCTCTCATAGAGATCCTCTATCATTTAATTCAGTTTCTCAATCTCATAATCAATCAATCAATCAATCAATCAATACATTTATAGAGCGCGCTACTCACCCGCGAGGGTCTCAAGGCGCTGAAGGGAGAAGGGGGGGGGGGGGCGCTTCTGCTCGAATAGCCAGGTCTTGAGATGTTTCCTGAAGGTGAGATGGACCTGGGTCAGTCATAGGTGTGCGGGGAGGGAGTTCCATGTATTGGCGGCCAGGTAGGAGAACGATCTTCCTCCGGTGGGGGCTCTGTGAATCCGTGGGACGGTTGCGAGGGCGAGGCAGGCGGAGCGGAGCTGGCGAGTGTAGAACGAGAGGCGGTTGTTGAGGAATTCGGGGCCCATGTTGTGGAGCGATTTGTGTGCGTGGGTGAGGAGCCTGAACGTGATCCTCTTGCTGATGGGGAGCCAGTGCAGGTTTCTTAGGTGGGCAGATGTGTGGCTGTGGCGAGGGATGTCGAGGATGAGTCGTGCGGAGGCGTTCTGTATGCGCTGAAGTCGTTTCTGAAGTTTGGCTGTGGTTCCTGCGTAAAGGGCGTTCCCGTAGTCCAGTCGGCTGGTGACGAGGGCCTGGGTGACCGTCTTTCTGGTTTCAGTGGGGATCCACCGGAAGATCTTTCTGAGCATGCGCAGGGTGTTGAAACATGAGGATGAGATGGCGTTGACTTGTTTGGTCATCGTGAGGGAGGAGTCCAGGATGAATCCCAGGTTGCGTGCATGGTCCGTGTGTGTCGGTGCGGTACCCAGCGCTGTTAGCCACAAGGAGTCGTGCCAGGTGGATGGGGATATTCCGAGGATGAGGACCTCCGTCTTGTCTGAGTTCAGTTTCAGCCGACTGAGCTTCATTCATTCCGCGACGTCTTTCATTCCTTCCTGGAGGTTGGTTTTGGCGGTGGTTGGGTTTTTGGTGAGGGAGAGTATCAGCTGGGTGTCATCGGCATAGGAGATGATGTTGAGGTTGTGTTTGCGTGCGATGGTGGCGAGGGGGCTCATGTACATATTGAAGAGGGTTGGGCTGAGCGAGGAGCCTTGGGGTACGCCGCAGATGAGCTTGGTGGCCGTGAAGCGGAACGGCGGGAGGCGGACTCTCTGGGTTCTGTTGGAGAGGAACGAGATGATCCAGTCCAGTGCTTTTCCTTGGATCCCAGTGTTGTAGAGGTGGTTTAACAGGGTGCGCTGGCAGACGGTATCAAAGGCGGCTGAGAGGTCTAGGAGGATGAGGGCGGTCATCTCCCCGTTGTCCATCAGGGTCCTGATGTCATCTGCGATGAGGGCTGTCTCGGTGCTGTGGTTGGCTCGAAATCCGGATTGGGATGGGTCGATCGAGTTGTTTGCCTCAAGGAATGCAGTCAGCTGTTTATTGACGGTCTTCTCGATGACTTTAGCCGGGAAGGGAAGAAGAGAGATCGGGCGGAAGTTCTTGAGGTCTTTGGGGTCAGCTGTGGGTTTTTTCAGAAGGGCGTTGATCTCTGCGTGCTTCCAGCTCTCTGGGAAGGTGGCTGATGCAAAGGAGTTGTTTATGACGTTCCGGAGGTGGGGTGCGATGATGGTGTCGGCTTTTATACCCACTGTTCTGAAAGCAGCAGTTGATAACAAAATTAGTTATCCACTGTTGTGATGTCATAAAAGCCTTGCAGTCAAAGCTGCTTTTCTGCTTTGAGCGAAAACAGAAAGCACAGATGCAGGTGTGGGAATGAAGGCACGAAAGGTGGTGGGGGTTGAACAAGGATGGCAGGTACTTTTTTTTGTAGTGTTTTTTAATCTCTGGGATTGGTCTATGTTATGTACTGCTCCCCTATTACTCTTCTGCACTGCATAGCAGTGCAAAGCAGAGGCAGATAATTTCTGGGGCCATTCATATAATAACATAATAGGTGGGTAAATAGTAAATTACAGGGATGTTTTTCACCCAGGGGTTCTAAGTGACATCAAAGACAACTCAAACTTCGCTCCAGTTGTCTATTTGATATCACTCAGAACCCTCCACTGAAAATCATCCCTGTAATTCACTATTTCCATTCTGAAATTTTATATGTTTATTGTGGGTTTTTTCATAGTGCAGACCTCTCCCAAAGGCATTATAGAGAGAAGGAAGTAAGCTCTGATAAACAAATCTCCTAAAACATCCTACAAGCTCCAGGAAAGCAAGGAACACACTGTTCATACCAGCTTGGACATTACAGGATGAGAAATATTAGCTAACCATCATAGTAAATCAGCAGCAAGTAACCACGAGAGCACACAAATATTTTCTAAAAAAGAAAGACAGGTCAGGTCGAAATTGGAGAAGCAAGTATCGATCCTCACTTAACCAAAATGTCTCTCACATCTGAGGATTTGGAGTTCCCTTGCAAATGGGAGTAGACCCACGGTGGTGTGAAGGGAATTCCAAAGCGTTGTTGCACCACCAGAGAATGCCTATCTCATGCAATGTTCTTCCCTGAAATTTGAATGTTTGAGCAGGAGGGAATCAGAGTGTCTTGATCCTCATTGAACACCAACTTTGCCTGGTTTGGTACTGGGATGAGGGAAGTCATTTGCCCTTCATCTGACGTGCTTTTCAGAGGATGTATGACGTTACAACGCAGGCTATTACAACGCCTGCCTTTACAAAGCGTTTTTTACATCGCATACCATTACAACGCATAGCGCTTTTGGGTGCTGGATAGTGAATAGTTTAATTTACTATTCCAACTCCAGTCCCCGTGGACACTAGGGAAGGTGTTGGATAGTAAATTAAACTTATTCCCTATCCTAGAGCGCCCCCCAGCGCAATGCGTTGTAATAGTTTGCGTTGTAATGACCGCGTTGTAATGGAAGTGCGTTGTAAAAGTTTCGTTGTAAGTGATGTTTACCCTTTTCAGATGCATGGGGAAGGTATTGTTCACAGTAATAAGCACACAGCATGCCTCAATATAGTCAGCAGGGTGAAAATAGTCTGTACGCACAGCAGTCAAGTCAAGGATGGTGCACTGTAATGCAAAGCGTACTCCATAGAGGCATTTTGCTCTTAGCCAGTCCTCATCTACTATTGGTCTTTTAGAGTGTCATTTAATTTTACTTCTGCCCACAACAGTATGAAGCCTGGGGCACTGGGTCAACCCATTTCTGGTTAATTTGGCAGCGTTCTGCCCTTTCACAAGAAGCACACATACAAAGCAGTTCCCTCATGTGATGGTAACTAATATATTAATGTGTGTTTTTTAAGACCAAATAATATTTTTGTTTCTACCAAATGTTTTCTTAAATCAATAAGGGACCAGCAGGTTTCCCATTATTCAAGTTTTCCTAACCATAACACAAAAAACAATAATTGAAAAAACCATATGGTTGGCAGACAATGCCAGACTTGCAGGCTTTGCCAATGCTTGTTTTGGAATGTGCTTGCATTGCGATCATTGCTTCTTGAGGGGACAGGAGTTTCACAAATAAGTGACACTTTGTGAAAGATTAATCTGGGCTAGCATTGTTCAGTCTTTGGGATATTTCTCTGCTCAATCCAATGCCGGAAAGCAACACATGCACAGTGGAAGCTGTATGAAATGAATGAATCTACTTGTTTAATGGTTACTATCAACCCTCGGCAGGAGGTAGGCATTCAACGGTTTCTGGGTCCAACAACAGTTCCCAAACATTTCTTCATTTAGTTGGAAACTGCCAGGGCAAGCGAAGGTTGAAGGTCCTTAGATACCCCTTTATCCTTGCGCCATGTGTAGTATTGTATGTGGTTCCAACAGGATTGTGTAAAAATGGTGAAAGAACTATAAATGAAACGAGCACATAGCTAGAAAATAGATAAATTAGCAAGTGTGCCACATGGTATCTATAGTTGATTTCCGGGACATACGAAACAGCTAACTGGAGTTCGTAAGCCATGAAAGCCCTTAAGAAGTGATTTGTTGCAAAAGGACACGTTTTAGGAATTGCAGTTAGTAGACTGAAATCCAGTAGCATATTCACCTCTGTTGGCAGGTATTGTTTCAACCACATGGACCCATAAAGACAAGCTCCGGCATGATCCTGCGACAGGGAAGGGATGTGGGGTTGGTTTAAGGGGCGTAATGTAAACTGTGCACATCTCCGAGGGAATCTCCCGACGTGATATTTTACTGGTCATTTATCATACAAGACAAACCCAGCCCACCCCCTCCGCCCGGCAGTATCCAAACTACAAACATCCATACAATTCTGCCCTTGCTCGAGGTGCAGCATCCGTCTGGGCTTTAACTTCTGCGGCTCTGAAGCACAACAAAGCGAAACACAATAGAGAGGGTGCGGCGTAACGGCCAGAGCTGGCGCATTTAGAATGGAGGAACCAGGTTGCTGTCTTGGCGTCAGCTCAACATCCTGGGATTCTGGAGAAATCACTTAATCTCCCCCTGTCTACAACAACGAATGTGTCCTTGTGTAAGGTAACTGGTGCTCATGTAAAGCGCTCCAGTACCTTCCGGTCGAGTTTGTGCTATTTAAAACGACAACAAAAAAGGAAAAGCTGGCCAACTATAGAAACAAATTAACATGAATAAAACTCGTGAGCTATTGGTGGTGGGGGTCAGTTGTAGTCGATGCTGCATTAAACAACGAAGTACACCAGGGATCCCTCCCCCTCTTCCTAGACCCAGGAAAGTGCTTTAATTGCCATGTCAGGTTGAAAGGATTCTGTGGACCGCTGAAACCTCAGAGTTTTCAAGCAGGGAGATTTGTAGTGGGGGAGGGTTTCTACACGAGAAGCTGGCTCCGAGCACTGCATCATAGGGCAGATTACAACCGACCCAACACAACGGTGCACAAAAGGACAAGCCGTGCAACGCTTGCACCAGAGAGCAAGTGGCAGTATGTATCGCACTCTACACGGAATCCCTTCTTTTGAATTTCATTTTCAGTTAGAGTATATTCCTGGTGCAAAGAACATTTTTGCTGATTGTCTGTCTAGACTCCCTATAGCCACAGAACAATCTAGCGAGTTCGAAGAGGAGGAATTTGGTATTGTAGCTTCCTTGGTGGATTCAGATTTTACATTTATCACAGAGGAAGAGTGGAAATCTGCTGTCCACCAAGATGTGGTGTTACAAGAAATCATAGCTATGTTGAATAAAGGTTGGTCATCCAAAGGTGAGGAGACAGATGTTTTTAAACATGTTTTTCCTGAATTGAATTTTGAATGTGGCATACTCAGGAGATTAGACTTATTAGTGGTTCCTGCATCTCTTCAGAGTAAGGTTTTGGTGATTGCTCACGAAGGCCACATTGGTATGAGAGCAATGAAAAGGAGACTTAGAGAAATATTTTGGTGACCTGGCATGGACCGTTCTGTAGAGCATTTTGTGAGGGACTGTATTTCATGCGCCACTAGTCATAAAACCCAAGTGACTTTTCCCAGTCCGGTGGAAGCCATTCCCGTTCCTGACAAACCGTGGATTAAACTGGCTTTAGATATCTTAGGTCCCATGTTTGTTTTGGATGAAAAAAGCAGATACGGTTTAGTTTTAATAGATTATGGATCTAAGTGGCCGGGAGGTGAAATTTGTAAGGGCTGCTACTACTGATGAAGTGGTAATTTTTCTCCAGTCGTTATTTTTAAGGGTAGGTACCCCTATTGAACTTGTAACAGATAATGGGGTACAATTGGCGTCCAAAGAATTTCAAGAATTATTTGTCTCATTGGGGTGTTAAACATATCACTACTTCTTTATATCACCCTCGCAGTTAAGGCCTTGTGAAACGTTGTAATAGAATTATAAAGGATAACATTCAATTGTCTATGGTGAATGGTTTGGACTGGAAGAAAGAACTTTCCAATTTACTCTGGGCTTTGCGCACTACTCCCAATGCAGTTACTAAAGTTTCCCCTTTTAGTTTATTAAAAGGGAGGTCAGCTTCTTCCAAATTAGTCAGACCTTGGATGTGTGATTTGAGTGTTCCTAAAATTAATTCTGATTCAGTCAAGGCTAATTGTCTTATAGCTCAATCAATTAAGGGAAAGAAACAAGTTATTTTCAAAGAAGGGGATTGGGTTAGAGTGAGATTTCCTGGTTACATTTCCAAGGGTCATTCCAAATTCTCTTGTCCCAAAGAAATTGTTTCTGTGAGGGGCAGGTCTGTGATGTTAAAAGATGGAAAATGGTGGAACATGGAAAGATTGTCTAAACTGAATTTGCATGTTAACTCTAGCATGGAACTTCAAAGTATGCCGGTTTCTTTACATCATGGACCTGGTACTACACACGATAAACCTGGTGTCAGAGTTTCTGCTACAGTAAGAAAACCACCTATCAAGTACAAAGATTATGTATAATTTTTGTAATTTTTTTTTACATTTGATTTTGATGCTATTGGGCATTTATTTATTTGTTCCAAATATTAAAGGGGAAGATGTGTTGGGTCTCATGTTCTTTTATTTGCAGTATGTTCCTTTAATTGCAGTGTGTTTATTTATGAGTCTAGCACATGCCACCATGTTTGATGTTCCATCCTGGAATGGTGGCATATGGAAAGGTTAGTGGGGTTGGAACTTGCTGTCGCTCTGGCTGGTCGCTATATTGGACTTATCTGTTTCCTCAATAAAGAAATTAAATTGGATTTGCATCATCCTTTCACGCTGTAATGAGTCTTGGTAAAGGAGGCACTCGTTGGATCACGCGCATTTAAATCTGTGAAAGAAAGCTGCGGACTCGAACCTGCGTCCGGCAGATTCCACTGATCTACTGCAGACACTATCCGCGGAGCTATTTTACAAGCCATTTACTGTCCTTCAGGCCTAGTTTATGCTACACACTAGAGTGTGTGCGCTTTCAGGGAAGTAAACTTAAGTAGTATCATCCCCCCTTCCTCTCCCCGCCGTGCCTATGGCAGTCCGCCTGCAGCGGTCGTCACCTTCCTTTCAGACTTGTCAAACTTGCTGGTTCTAGTCCCTTCCTTCAGTCTTGCCCCGATGGCTTCGATGGGCAAAGTGACTATGCACCTGAGTCCACCCTCCGCCACTGCCACCCCTTCCGCTCAGACTTGTCAAACTGGCTGGTTCTAGCTTGCAATGCAGCCCTGTGCCCCTTTCTTGGATCTTCACCTGGGTTTTTGATGGAGGAGGTGAAGATAAACTTGAGTCCACCCCCTTCTACCATCTCCTGGGTCTTTAACCCCTTTGCTGCTGCCGTCGGCCGTTGGACGTCGCGCGAGCTACCTCCCTGGTGTTGCGCACATCCAATGGCCGCGCGGCCGCACGCGTTTCGTCGAACGTTTATAACTGGCACTGAACGTTCGAAGCAGCAAATGGGTTAAAGACTTTTAGCCCTCCTCCCCTGATGGCCAGAGGGGGCATGGCCATCAGAGTACCTTTACAGCCCCACAATAGAAGGCAGAGCTCGTCTACTGCAGATAGGCTTCTGCTTGCTGGTCTGTAGGCTGGGGTCCGTGCTCTACCTGTACCAGCACTTACAGAAGAAGGTGAACAGCTCCGAGAACCTATCCCTCAAGTTCAAGCAGCAGCAGGAGACGCTCTCTGCCCAGCTGGAAGGTGAGGGGCAGCTGTCAAGTGAATGGTGTGTTACCCTGGTTTCTTTCACGCACAGGGGTACCTTATTTTGTATACAAACACTTATTCTACAGCATATCGCCTCTAAGTGCTCTAATTGACAAATGTTGTGGTTACACAATTTAATGGTACTCAGTTTATCGACCCCAGTAAGATGGAAAGCTGAGATGGCCTTGCAGGGATGGAAAAGCTTATTTGATCACGTTATAAGAAGTCTTGATTTTTCTGTCTCTGTTAAATAAGACATTTTTTTTTATCTCTATGTGGCGTTGAGGGCGGGGGGAGGTGTTAGACTCATCTAAGTATGTTCAATGCCAGGAGTGGAAGTTAGGGCTTAGGAGACCATGTGGGTTTTTAGTAATTTAAAGATTATATGATAAGAGTAGGGTTCTCTTTTTTTCTGAAATGTGGAATAAATAGAAAACAGTAGTTTCTTCCCTGTGGATAGTAGGTAATTAAAAAGCCGTTGAAATTTTATGTACCGCTGAAATTAAATGCTAAATGCACATTGGCACCACATGCTTTATTGGCTCACAGAATTTTTTTCCAGAAAGATTTAGGGAACTTCAGCCTTTCTCAATAAATCTATCTATCTATCTATCTATCTATCTATCTATCTATCTATCTATCTATCTATCTATCTATCTATCTATCTATCTATCTATCTATCTATCTATCTATCTATCTATCTATCTATCTATCTATCTATCTATCTATCTATCTATTTATCTATCTATCTATCTCTATCTATCTATCCATCAATCGAATACTCAATGCGTTTTGGGGAAACCTTCTTCGGGAGAAAACTCATACGCCTTGGTTTCTTAAGATTGACAATTCTAAAATGTGTCTAAATGTTCTCATGGGGCTGTACAGTAATATCTTCTTCAAACCAAGGTTGAAGCCTAGGGGCCGTGTCCGCTTACTGTGATTCTGGGCAAATCACTTATTCTCCCCATGCCTACCAAAACAAGCATTGAAAATGCAATAAGTCTCGCCTTTGATTAAGTTAAAGCCATTTGCTTTGCTAATGGTATTCTATAGCAAAGCAAATGGCTTTAACTTAATGAAAGGAGAGACCTATTGCATTTTTAATGCCTGTTTCTAATTTTGCTTCTAAACTGGGAAAGAAGTAAATAACACACATGCTAGAAATATATAAATGGAAATGTGTATCGATCTTGTGTTATGCTTCAGGCATCTATGGAAACACAGCAATACACTCACTTCAGATGGAATATCGATTTGTGTGGATGTGTGAGTGTCCCTCCTAGCAGTCTCCATTATCCTTGTTAGTCAGAATTGAGCCTAAGCTAACTAGAAGATAACCTCAAGTAAGCTTCAATCCTGCTGTGGAGATCCATCCCGACTAGTCCTCACACATCGCTAAATAGAGCCAAGATTGTTTGAAATGGGTTTCTGCCTAACACATAGGGAAATTAGATAGTTATTCCAGCTAATGAGCATAAATAAGTCATGTTTTGAAATAAAATGTTTCTTCCACAATTTCTGAGGTCCTGGGGCTGAAAGACTGGCAGAAAGTCATGCCAGCATCAAACATTCCAGGCTTTCGATTCTCCACCTAAGCGCTCAAGGAGCAAAGCACAATAGTCATTTTAATACAAGTCGATTTTGGAATTTATTAGGGTTATTTGACAGTTCCTGCTGTTTAATGAGAGTCGTTCCATTGTAAGTAAAATCTACTTTCAAGAGAAACTATTTCCCAAACACACACGTTCAGCAACACCCAGTTTTTGCACTAGACTGATGAACCTCCATGTTTCGCTGTGTCAGTATCATTTCAAGTTTCGTGCAGTATCATTTTATTGGAATTCACACACTATTATTCCTATAAATCGAAATAAGGAAAGTAGTGCCACTTGCTGGGTCATCAGCCTATTTCTTTGCAAAGCATGATTGTGGATATCACAGTGTGAGTTTATGATCCAAGATAAAATTCTTGTTATTTGGCAAGAGCAAGAAACAGCACAGACCTGGTTCAATGACATAAACTGAGATGGTGAGATGGTTTCGAACCCCCCAACTTCCACTGAATGCTAAGCTCATTAAATTCAGTCTAGGGACTAACTTCACTGTCAGGAAACATATTGCCAAGAAAACTACGATGACCTGCTAGCAGATCTTTTTAGGTCGAGCTTAGCTTTGCAGCGCATGTGCTGCCCTCTTTGCGAGACATGCAGTATACAGTATGGTGTGGAAGTTTTGTGGAAGCTCTGCCCACTGTCCGCCCATCTTTTTCATTGGTTTACGTCCTAAATGCTGCCTTCTGATTGGTTTTAGGCATGTTAGTCGCCCCTCATGATGCCCATGTCGTCATTAGTATCCTTCCATGGCTACTGGCCCCTTTACTTCATGCCTTCTCGCACTTCCCAGTCCTGTTTCCAATACATTTGTGATGTATTCCTATAGGTTCTGAATTGATCCCCCTATTCCTGACCCTATTCTGGTTAAGCAAACTAACAAGTTAACTAAGTAGTCAGCCCATGAGGCAGAAAACCCCCATGATGCAGATACCGTTATCTGACGCAGTCATACTACGGCACAGGAACGTGTTATCTGATTAAGTCATAACGCTTGCGATCTAATTAGACAAGCGATATTCCTCCAGCCCCTGATAAGGCATACAGAGTTCTCATAACAAATCAAACCTATGACAACCTGGGCAAAACCCTGCGGCCATTGTTTTGATTTCACAGAGAACTTCAGTAAAAGAATGTGCTAACGAGCAAGTCGTATGACATCCTTATTGACGTATCTATGTCCATCCTTACGTCAATCTCGGCACCTTAAAGGTATAAATATTACCGATATTGCCCTATGCAAACACACGCGTGGTGACGAGACGGAGCAGCCATACTTGCCGAAGCGAAGAGCAGAGCAGACCCCGCTGGCGCAGCCCCGCCTTTCTGACGCGCTGAGAGAAGCTGCTTTCTCCTGCCGAGAAATCCAGCACCGGCGTTTCCGGGTAGCCCTCGCAGGCAGCCTGGAATATCGAGACCAGAGACGAGAGATACCATCCCTCATTCAACCTAGATTCCAGGTACAGAACTGAATAACCCCTCACAGAGAATTCTTTAGTTATTCACTTGGCAAAAACAAACTTAACTTAAACTGTAACTTTCTATTCCCGCCCACGTATTAGACTTAGGTCAGGTACACGGGGTAGGCGTATTTAGAAACACCAGTTGAGTACGTTTAGTCAAATGTATATGTGTATGTAATATATTTTATTCATTTTAAACATCTTATGGCTTAGAAACCATATCAATGTTTTTACAGTATTATTTTATACTATTGCTTTTAATGTATGCACTTTACTTAACTATAAGTATTGCAATAATATCGATCCATTTCTCTTGTATGAGAAAAGAGACTGATCAATAAATAACACCTTTTTATTGAACACGCCCGTCTCTTCCTTTTCTCTACAATCTGATGAGACTAAGAATGCACGTACTGACTGAGTAAAATAAATTGCCTTTTGTTCACACGACTCTCGAGATATACTCTTGATTAGGGGAGAGCAAAGTTGTCATGTTCTATGGTTGTCAGAAACTAAATCCCTTCTTGTCTAATCAGGGAAGTTAAGTCCTCCTTGAACATTCGAGAAAGTTTCTAGTGAACTCTGAGCTAAGCTGGCAAACCCAAAACTTTAAGTCTAGTATCGACAGTAGTAGACCTAGTTAACGTCTGGTCTAGGCCTTTACTGCTGTAGGTATTATTCCAATGCGCAGAGCCTATTGGGATGATAGGAACTACACTACATGGCGCCCAACGCGTTTGGAAAGGGCGATAAAACTAACGTAAGACATTTAGAGTAACTCAGTCGTGCTTTCTCATTCAGACCCCTTTTCCCAAATACTCCAAAGACGTCTGGAGTGGGTGAAAGGTTATATCCGCCAGACCTCGCAGGAGGGAACTCCTATGTATGGTTCTTGGTACAAGTCAACGTTGAAGGATACACTGTTCCAAAATATTGTGCATCTAATCTTTGTTTCCATAAGAAACCTGATCTACAAACAAACAAAATAACCATCCTGTCTGTAAAATGTCAGACAATGAGGATGAAAGAGAGGCAGTTAGATTAGCAACTGAACTCGCAGCAGCTGATGCTACCATGCAAGACGCAGACCCGGATATAATACTCATCCCGGTCATTAAAAGAAAATCTATAACTTTAAAACTTATAGAAAATGGACTGACACCTAGAGGTGGTACAGTCATATTCGTAATTGAGGCACACGAATATCGGAAGACAGAGGTATACTATTCATGGATAAATTTTCCAGCAGCAAATCCTGTAACAAAGTACTTCCACTATTACAAAATAGAGGAACCTCCTGAAACATACACTCCTTTCGAGGAGGTGGAAGTACCACTCAAATTTCAAGAGCATTTGCTCTTATTTGATGGCGCCCTAAAACATAATAATCACATCACCAGGCTCGGTCCTTTAGGTAGACCAGGAGCAACGTGGCCGGTCCTAGCCGGATACACACCACATCCAGACATCAATGGGATGTCTGCACCAAACCTTTTAACACAGCTAAAAAACAGGTAAATGAAATACTAGATCAGCTAGAATACCAGGGGGTGATTGAAACTTGCACCTCACAAATGAACAACCCTTTGTTTCCGGTCTCCAAACCAGACAATTCATATCGTCTAGTTTTGGATTACCGACACCTTAACACATGTTGCAAAACTTTTGCAGTGCAAAACTCACATAGTGCTGCACTAATGAATAACATAGTGCGCAAAAAATACAAAACAACATTAGACATCTCTAATGGATTCTTTTGTCAAAACATAGCACCAGAGAGCAGATATTTAACTGCATTCTCAATAAACGGCACTCAAAAACAATTCTGTCGGTTAGCCCAGGGGTACAAGAACAGCCCGGGGGTATTCTCAGCGAGAGTAACAGAATTACTACAACTATATGATGATGAAGCATTATCTTATGTCGATGACATTTACTTAACAGATGATGACTTGGAGACTCACTTGAAAAGAGTGAACACCATAATACTTGGGTTCGCTGCAGAGGGTTACAAATTCAACTTTAAAAAATCCAGAATTGCCCATCTGACAGTCCTGTTCTTAGGATATGAATTATCAAGTGAAGGCAAAAGCCTGGCTGACAATTTCCTAGAGAAATGTGCCGTAATCCAAGCACCTAGAACACTAAAAAACCTACAGTCGATTCTAGGCTTCCTAAATTTCGGAAGAACATACATTGCAAATTACGCAGAAAGGGTCAAACCCCTTTATGATCTGATAAAACCAGATTTTAAAAGATCCAATTGGACTCAAATACACACAGAAATTTTGAGATCCCTACAAACAGACATGCTAATTAAAACAAAATTAGAAACACGTGATAACACACGCAATCTTGTGATTCGAGTCATCCCAGGGAGATGCGGATTCACATACCTGACCTCTAATGAGGGAGAAAAGGTACCAATTGCATTCAAATCACACTTGTACACAGAAGCTGAACAGAAATTCAGCAACAAAGAAAAAATTGTTCATGCAGTTCAAACCGCAATAGCTAGAGAAAAAGATCAAGCGGACGGTAGACATATCACAGTCAGAACAGCAAAATCAGCCTTTGAGGCACTAACAACACCGTGTAATTTACCAACAACAGCATTGAATCCGGAATGGATACAATGGGTGAATTCAATCACAATGGACAAAGTGTACTACTACTTTGATCCAGAACTAGAAGAATTAAAAAATTTAGAATATGAAAAAACATACCCTCTGCCAACCGATATTCTGCCTTTACGACATTACGCCTGTGTAATTTATACAGACGGACAGGCTCAACCCCCCGTTTGGGGCAAACAGGCATACAACCCCACATGTGGGATTACAAAAGAAGTGTGGCGCGGAGGTAAACTAAAACCTCTATTAACAAAAACACACTCAGTAGAAACTAATTCAGAACAACAAACTGAAATATTAGCTTTGAAAATGGCGCTAGATAATGCGGATCGCGAATTCCCGACACTTATAGTGTCAGATTCATATTACTGCGTCAAATCATATAACAAGGATTTGCAGACATGGATTCGAAACGGTTACAAAGATGACACAGGTGCACCAATAAAGCAGAAACTGCTCTGGGAACAAATAGCTCTTTTACAAAAAGAACTACCAAAGACTCACGTGACACACTCACTGAGTCATCAGCGTGATGGCGTTCACGTTGCAGGGAATTCATTGGCTGAGACAGCCACAGCGGCAGCCACTAAATCGGCTCCCGTAGTTCGAAAAAAGCGTACATTAAAATACATTGACGGTGAAACAGTGCTGGCGGTGAAAACGTCATCAAAAGGCGACTGCTCAGCGTTACCGATCAACTATCCACTCAATTATACATACATAATAGATGCAAACTCCGTCCCTTTTGCTCGAATCCCTGGAGTGGGGGATAGGGTGATTCCAAACATGGACAGGAGAAACTTGTTAATCGCAGACGCACATATGGGCGAGGGTCTCAGACACCTCAAACTAAAAGATTCTCTGGAAGAATTACAATCACGGTACTGGTGGCCAGGCATGAGCCTGCGTCACACCATGTTTGTAAACAACTGCCCAAACTGCAACAGAGATCGCAGTGGGGAGAGAAACAGTTTAATACCTCGTCGGTTTACTCCAGGAAAAATCAGGAGTAAAAAGGAAGGGTTGCGATTAACATATACAGGCTAGTTCCACTTATAATGTAGATCACCAGCACTCTGCTGACGTCTGGACTGTTATAAAAAGATTTGCGAGTCTAAATGGCATATACGCTAAGAGCATGCTACGTTTGACCATTGTTTTCACTCTAGCCCAACAGCCTGAGGGGAAACATGACCAAATGAGCATAGCCCAGCGGGAATCTTCTCACTTCCTTCCTGAGGGTACGGGATGGTGTAAAGAAAAAACCAAGGCATAAAGCAATCTATAGCGGAAAGGATATTAGGTTCGGGAGCTGGGTGGGTCAAACATCTAATAAGTGTCCAACGTAGTCTAAATAACTTGCCAAGAAATTCTCTGAAGGGATTCAGTGCGTACGAATTATTATTTGGAACTAGGATGTTGATCTCTGACATTGATAGTCAGACTTCAGTGGTAGAAGGAAAAAGCTTTGATATCAAAGACCGTTTGGCTATTTTGCAGGACTTAAACAAAACAAGAAAAGACCTGAGCAACATAAAGTTGAAACAACAGCCAACAACCACTGAAGAACCACCACCTGTCCCAGCAAGACCTGTCTGGATTCCAAAAGTCGGGGATCTAGTCAGGGAAAAGATCGCGGTAAAGAAGGAATTTGGGCCTTCTTACAGAAAAGCAGTTCCTGTCTTGTCTGTCAACGGGACAAGATCAGTTGTACTACCGCCACTTGCTGGAAAAAAGGAGAACCGAGTTGTATCCATCGACCTGGTAAAACCACAACATGTGGCCGATAACAAACAGTAGGCCAAGTGGACTCCCAATAAGTAGCAGAACACCAAGGTTTGCTACCAGTACAGAGGTCCTAACGAAGAGGCTCATCACATTCGAAACGCCTACAGAAGAACAACAAGGACTATGCAGCAATGCAATAGAACTCAGACCTCTGAAAACCCAAATAAAAACATTTAGCAGAGACACACCAATCTATAATGAAGTACCAAGTGAAAATGCAAGAAACAGAAATCCTGAACCAATTGGAACAATTGACAGAACTGCATCCGGCTACTTCATAAACTTCGATGATTCCTCTGAAGGCTTCAGTGAATCAAAGACACAGCAATCATCAAAAACCTTTAAAGATAAAGCTAAAGAACTTTTGAAACAACTGAAAGAAACATATCTGATTTCCCCATGGATTGAGTTTTGGGTGGGTTTTGGTGCATTTATCCTCATACTTTGGCTCATCATGGTACTTACTTTGGGACGCTTCATTGAGGGAAAATATGCAAAAATGGACACAGCAAGTCAGAAAATCAACTTGATCCTCAAACCTCACACATCTTCACACATCGAGAAAAGAGAACTTTCTTCAGTCAACTTCACAGCCAATCCGATACCGGGTGGGGTAGCCTGGGACAACACTGACTATGAAATTTATGGTCCGGTCGAAATCCTGAAATATCCACACCAAATTAAGATCTCCTTGAGTGACTTTGTAAAACCAAGCTCATTTGCTGATGATTGGGACTTCGAAAGCATTAATAATATGATGTCTGACTTAGTAATGTCTGCTAAATTTACCAAACATGATTATTTGCAGGGTTCTACAAATTATGATAGTATGTACTGTTATAACCACTATGGTAACCAATTTTTACATAGATCTGCACAACCTAGAAATGTTTTAAATTATAATCAATGGGAACATTGTGCAACCCCTCCAAAAGGAAGCTCAAGGACCTTCTATGACAAATATTCATACTTTTCAGGTTTTAACACAAGTAATGCTGCAGCATTCTATTTTAAATTGTCAAACACGACAGGGACAAAGACCATGATAACCAACACAAAATTGATATATTCAGACTCATTTTTTGAACAAATGAATACTTTTGGTTTTGATTATTGGGACAAAAATGTTGAAGTGAAAAGTGTTTGGGGTACAAAAGAATGGCAAGTGCAGGGCATAGAATCTATGTTTAGAGCCTGCATGATCCCAGAACAAATGATATTTTTAAATGACACTGTTCAACAAACCACCTGTCTTGGCCTAGCCAAAATCAAAGACTTAAATAAACCGTCTATTCCAAAGCCAACAATGTTCAGCAATAGCTCTACAGATGGAGAGATAGACGTAAATTATGTATTAAACCAAAACAGAACACATCCTGATTGGAAACAGTGGTTGATCTGGCCCACAGATACAAATAACTGTCAAGATAGATTCCTGAACAAAACACAGGGGTTCAAAATGACCAGGCCAGACCCTAGATATCCCCAAAGACATCACCCAGGGATAATAACCACTTACAGTGTGGGCAAATTATGCCTTCAATGGCTACAAACTTCCACACTGGCAGAAATTAAACAACACCTAACTTTACTTACTGATGGTGCTGACTTGCGTGATTTCATTATGGGACCGCGCAAACAGCGTCAAAAACGTTTCATAGCAGCCTCTGTATATGCAGCATACAATGAGGCCTGGAAGGTTACTCAAATTGAAACAGCAGAGAGAATACGGGAAATTGACCGTATTAATTTGGAAAAATCACTTTCTGTAGTGGACAATGGGTTAATGACTCTGTCCTCCAGAATTTTTTCTTTGGACAGCATTGTGTCTTCAGCAATCGACATATTGTCGCAAGACTTACTGTTATTACAACACGGTCAGTCACAATTGCGCTCTATTGTACAGCTTGGCTGGACGTTACAAAATCTGCGTTCAGGCTATGTGCCTTGGCGTTTAATCAACACAACGTCACTATTCCAAATCTTTAACCTTACTGATAGACAAATCAGTATGGCACAAAAGGGTGCTGATTATACAATCTTGAGCATTGAAAAACTCGAAAGATTACCAGTGACAATGTCAGAACGACCTGTCAGTGAATGGATAATACATGGGATAATAAATATTCCAATCTCAACCTTCAGGTTTCAATACTGCCAAAAATATATACAGGCTGGCATGTACGAGAAATTGGGAAAGGGGTACCTTAAAACAACATGGAACCTGCCCTATTCACATGCATGTGTCAGTAATAAAGGACAGAAAGTGTTTCTTAGTGGCAACAATTGTGCGATGTCACTAAGTGGCACACTTCTGTGTAACGGAATTAGTTTGCATGGAGCCTGTGAAGGGAATTCATACAACCTTTCATGTCACCAGCAAGGCGCACCTGCAACAGAAATAGAACCGTTCTTTCAAAGACTCTATAATGGGAGTTACATTCTAATTGTAGACCGCAGATGCTGTAGTCTTATGGCCGGGACTCCTTATCTAGTAACTACGACTGCGAAGGTCAAGTGCTGTGGACGCTCATTGTTCCCCAGCTCCTTTCCAGACAGGGAGGCAAGGGCATGGCCCAATTTGAAAATTACTTCTATTCGAATAGATACTTTAAGCAGAATGAAAACAGTGCTTCTTCAGACGCCTACTAGGCTCACGTCATCAAAGGAAACGTATGATCTACAAGTCGCAAGGACGACTGCAGAGATACATTCATTGTTATCAACTAATTCCCCCATACATTTCGCGGAAATTCTAAACGAAATCTTAAATATTTCTGATACCAATGGGGTCTCAAAGGTATTTAAGACAGTATTTTCGATGGCATTAACACCATTCAAAGCCATACTGGGTATTTTTCCAGATTTCGTCCATTCGATTTTTGGCGGACTTCCCCTGATCTTGGGACTAATTGCAGGAATCCTATTCTTAGTCCTTATTTTTCGTTATGGCAACCCATGTCACAGAAAAAACTCTTGCGACAAGGGAAGAAACAATCCTAGCCATTGGATACCGGGACCGGATATCAAAAATCCTGGGACTCTCCCGGCTTAGAGACCTGAACATGACTTGGTTTCTATCATTTCGACCAATGTGGCAAAGATGTGTTTTACCTGTATTAAGGTGTCTGCTATGCGGAGAAGAATGCGTGTTAGACACCTGTCTGACGCTACAATCGGATGCGCCAATGGATGCAGAAACATTGTTGAGCCCGATCAAGGTTCATGCTTTGTGCTGCCCTCAAAGGCTACCAATCCTGATGACGGCATTCGTGGAAGCTTCACCACTACGATTGATGGGTAGTGAAGTTCAAGATGAAAGCAGCATTGATCAGGTACGACCTTCTGTCAGCAATGCGAATCAGAATGTCAATGGAGACAATCATGCGCACGAATGCATGATTACACCTATATCCGAGTTAGTGGAATTTTCCCAAGAAGCTGTTGACAGTTTTTTCGAAAGCCTAAATGATATGATGTTCTCACCAGAGCAGAAATAGAGACTTTTGAACAAGCTCGCACACGGCGTTCCCTGAATTCGGCCTTCAACTTTAAAACTAAAGTCACATGAACAATTTTCCCTCCAGTTCACGGACAGCAATTTTTCAGCAGCCCCAAAATATTTTTTCATATTTTTCGGGACACTATCTTCTGCTTAAAGTAAGAACTATTCTTAAAGAACTAAGGTTTCTAAATTTTACATAGCTTATAGATATAGCTTATAGACATTAGCTGCCCGCTGGTATGTTCATACATATTTTAAATATTTTATTCTGTGATGGAATGGTCTCGAACATTTTTTCTGTATTAAGAGCCATTTCATGTGTAATTCTCATATACAAAATAGCAATAATGTATACAAATACGATTACTTTGGCATTATTCTACTGCTTGAGTGCCTACAATACATATGACTGCAATTTTTCCGTATATTTGAAAATTTCAAAATGCATTTATGTATTTTGGGGTGGTAAGGTATACACTATACTCTGTAGTATGTTGTACTATGTTATACTATGCATAGATTAGTAAATATGACCATAGTTAGCGTGGAGTGGGTGTGATGTATTCCTATAGGTTCTGAATTGATCCCCCTATTCCTGACCCTATTCTGGTTAAGCAAACTAACAAGTTAACTAAGTAGTCAGCCCATGAGGCAGAAAACCCCCATGATGCAGATACCGTTATCTGACGCACTCATACTACGGCACAGGAACGTGTTATCTGATTAAGTCATAACGCTTGCGATCTAATTAGACAAGCGATATTCCTCCAGCCCCTGATAAGGCATACGGAGTTCTCATAACAAATCAAACCTATGACAACCTGGGCAAAACCCTGCGGCCATTGTTTTGATTTCACCAAGAACTTCAGTAAAAGAATGTGCTAACGAGCAAGTCGTATGACATCCTTATTGACGTATCTATGTCCATCCTTACGTCAATCTCGGCACCTTAAAGGTATAAATATTACCGATATTGCCCTATGCAAACACACGCGTGGTGACGAGACGGAGCAGCCATACTTGCCGAAGCGAAGAGCAGAGCAGACCCCGCTGGCGCAGCCCCGCCTTTCTGACGCGCTGAGAGAAGCTGCTTTCTCCTGCCGAGAAATCCAGCACCGGCGTTTCCGGGTAGCCCTCGCAGGCAGCCTGGAATATCGAGACCAGAGACGAGAGATACCATCCCTCATTCAACCTAGATTCCAGGTACAGAACTGAATAACCCCTCACAGAGAATTCTTTAGTTATTCACTTGGCAAAAACAAACTTAACTTAAACTGTAACTTTCTATTCCCGCCCACGTATTAGACTTAGGTCAGGTACACGGGGTAGGCGTATTTAGAAACACCAGTTGAGTACGTTTAGTCAAATGTATATGTGTATGTAATATATTTTATTCATTTTAAACATCTTATGGCTTAGAAACCATATCAATGTTTTTACAGTATTATTTTATACTATTGCTTTTAATGTATGCACTTTACTTAACTATAAGTATTGCAATAATATCGATCCATTTCTCTTGTATGAGAAAAGAGACTGATCAATAAATAACAACTTTTTATTGAACACGCCCGTCTCTTCCTTTTCTCTACTATCTGATGAGACTAAGAATGCACGTACTGACTGAGTAAAATAAATTGCCTTTTGTTCACACGACTCTCGAGATATACTCTTGATTAGGGGAGAGCAAAGTTGTCATGTTCTATGGTTGTCAGAAACTAAATCCCTTCTTGTCTAATCAGGGAAGTTAAGTCCTCCTTGAACATTCGAGAAAGTTTCTAGTGAACTCTGAGCTAAGCTGGCAAACCCAAAACTTTAAGTCTAGTATCGACAGTAGTAGACCTAGTTAACGCCTGGTCTAGGCCTTTACTGCTGTAGGTATTATTCCAATGCGCAGAGCCTATTGGGATGATAGGAACTACACTACACATTAGTGGCCTCATTTATGAGACCTTGCGTGAGTTTTGCGCTTCCGTGTGTCACTTTTTGTGACGCATCGGCGGCGTAAAACTTGCCTCCTGATGCGCACTATTTACAAAGTGACGCATCTAAGCAGATGCGTCACTTTGTAAACCCCTGCGCTACATTATACCTGCGTCAGGTATAATGTATGCAAAGGGGGCGTTCACACGCAAAAAGCCTCGTAATAGTGACGCAGTGAAATCTATGAGATTTCACTGCGTCACTTTTAGGACGCTGTTGCGTCAAAATCTTGCGGCTGCCTCACAGCAGGCGTAAGACTGATGCAAGCCCTTTCACATGAGGCTTTCCCCATGTGAAAGGACGCATTGCTGGAGTTGCGTCACTTTTGTGACACACCCCAGCAATGCATGACTTTTGCGCTTACAGATACGTCAGAAATACTGACGTATCTGTAACTCCTTGCGACATGATGTGTCATATTATAAATATGACACATCAATCATGTCGCAGGGAGAGAGCAGTGAAAAGTGACGCAATGCTGTTTTCACGCAGCGATGCGTCACTTTTCATAAATAAGGCCCTAGGTATGTGGTAAATAAAAAACTAATTATTTACGCTGTCGGAATTTCTATAATTACCCAAGAAATGGTAATACATAAAATGAGGAGCAGAGTCCGTGGTCTTCGAGCTGAAAGGGTTTTATTCCAGAACTCGAGTTAAGGGAGAGCTCCTTCACCAAGCGGGTTCAGGAGTAGTCTGCTTTACTTGGAACATAACAGCACTTATATACATTATGAGTACAATCAAAAGAAGGAGTTCCCCCGGACTTGATTCAATCATTCATGATGTAATCATACGGAAGACATAGCATGCTTGTTCTCGTTTAAAGAATAACTTGGATTACATTTACACATAGACAAACATATTGCATTGGAGTGATTGTGGTGACAAGTTACAGAGTTACTAGTGTCTGGGGACAGAGAATCGAGGCATTGTTACAGGGTCGTTTCTGTCGGAAAGGTAAAGAGGACGAGGCATTGTGCGTTCTTTACTTCTTACACAAGGGCAGTGATGTCTCACAATGGTATATGTGTGCAGCTGGGAGGAAGAAGAATGGGCTGTGGTTAACTATTCTTCTTCATGGCTGTCTCGTGTGCTTGATCAGGTTTTCCCTTGATTGTTGACCCAACCCGTGGCTGCCCCCGCAAGCTGAGAGATCATTGACGAGCGAGAGCTGCTCGTTCTGTGACAGAGTTGGAGAGGGGGGGTTTTGGTGAGCCAACCATCTTAACTGACTCCGTTCTGGTCTAAGGGAAAATATCGAACGGGACGGAAACCCGTAAGATACACGATGGCTGGCCATTATTTTCTTTGCATGTGCCAGTACAACGAAGAGAAAAATAGGCAAGAGGGGGTATAACAGGATCCGTGCTTGAAGTAGGAAAATCGTCTTGCCTGGTCGGTGTTAGGGTGAATAGGGTGCATGATGGGACACCAGGCGGAAAAAGGGAGTTTTTAGTCAACTTCCACATTCCCTCCTTGTCCCATAGAAACCCTATTACAGAAATTCTTAATCAATTTCTATATTCATTAGGTCGTATACTTGTTCTTGCAACATTATCTTTTCATTTTAATTCCCTCTGTTTCGTGGACGATGAGTACAGGAAGTGGCACACAGTCCACAAAGGGCGGGGCCACACTGGACACAGAGGCAACAGGTGAAAATAGTGGCTAAAACGAGGCCCAGGACTGTTAATGCCTTCCACCCCCAGGTGGACAGGAGGTCCCACAACCAGCCGGTCAGGGACCATGTGCCGGTGTCCATATCCAACTTATCGGATAGCACATGGAGGCGGGAGATAGCAGAATAAACTGATGGGGCGTTGTCTGGAATAAATACACAACAACTGGACCCTATTACCTTACACACACCACCACGGTCGGCTAACAGGACATCTAAAACTATACGGTGCTGCAGTGTCATGAGCTTGTCTGCAGCTACCTCAGCTGTAATGTTATATAAGGCGCCAGTTGTTTCGTCTATGGCGGCCTGAACTACACGGTTTAGTTGCCGGATGTGGCGACTATTTGCCATAGGTCCCCAGAAAGGGAGAAAACCTTTAAAGAAGTCTCCAGCTTCTTGTCCTGCAGTATCTTCTGCATCTATGACCCCCCTTCGCTGTCTTCTAACTTGGGTCAGAGGGTCAATCAGATGGTAATCGGCAGGGGCGGTGTAAGTCGGTGGTAAAAGGAATGCGATGTAGCACTTTCCAGACCAGCCTTGAGGCAACCAAGTGCGCGCATGGGGTCCACAGATGAAATAGGTGTTTGGGGCAGTTACTATGGTCGGAAAATCGGGAGCGGGTAGTGTATATGTCCTATCACACTCGCTGTTCCCCATTACTTCCCCTTTTCCTTTCCCCCTTATGCAAAACCGGCCGTTTTGCGGTACTACCCAACCTCCTTGATCTGTCCGTCTTTGATCGGCGGATAACATTTCCCTGAAGGAAGCAATGTCATGGAACTGAGAGTAACTGATATTTTCGTGATCTTCGGCCCTCCCCCAGGTTACAGTAAGATCCACCATTTTAGAGACAGCCTTTACTATTTTAGTCTTTACTTCGTTCCAATTACTCTCGTTTTTCAATTTTGTCGGGGGATGTTTCTGACTGAGGCAGAAAATATCATGGCTAATGCATAGGCGGACCCTGAATAACCGAACGGGAGAGAGAAAAAGGGCATTCCCTTATGTACGGAATATGGCATCAAGCCACAAACCCAACAGTTCGTCTTGTTGACTATGAGTTGGTGTTTATGGAGGGTGGAAATGAAGGTATTATTTATAAACTCCTTTCTTCTGTCCTCGAGGTGTGGGGGAAGATCAACATGGGAATGCATAGTGGTATTCTTTACAAGTGTGGAAGAATGCGGAGGGAAAACTGTACATAAGATCCAACCCAGACAAGCTGCTACACAGCAAACAAGTAACATTATCAGTAGAAAAATCGAGAACCTGCTATGCAGTCATTTTACATAATTAGTCTTTTTCCATTTGCGCATCATGTCATTTCTCCTCATTTTGTCTATGAATTTAATATCAAAATGTCTCTGTACACGAGATCAAAACGTCTCCCAGCAGCCGCTTCACCAAGAGCTTGTTCCTGGGCTTAATTAGCTACCGGTGCGTTACGATCAGGTGTAATGTCTTTAGTCTATTTTTGGTGAGATCGCAGCCGCGATATGTATTCCTGTTGAGGAGTGAGTTCTGGAAGTGGGGAAATTATATCCGAGGCGTTTATAGCCGTTGAACAGGGCACAGTGTCTGTTGGTGTTGGTCCCAAAAAAATTCTGCAGTGGCTAGCGTGGAGCCATCCCTTGCGTCCTTCTACTTTGACGGCCGTCCTCGTGGTCAAGAGTACTAATTTCGGAGCCGTCCACCTTTTCTCCAGGGGGCTGGTACGATCGAAGTTCCGTACAAGTATCCAATCTCCGGGCTTTATGGAGTGTTCCTCAGGCGTGGTGTGGTCTGGAAAAGCTGCTGCAACCTGCGAACGACAAGATTGGAGTGCAGACATCAAGGAAGCCAGGTAATCTGTCAACATGTTAGAATCAATTTCAGTCAGTTTCCTAGGAGAAGGGACACCCCAGATGTTAGGAGGTCTCCCGAATGTTATTTCGAAAGGGGACAGTCCCGTCCGGGAATGTGCCACCATCCGCTTGTAAAAGAGAGCGACCGGGAGGGCAGTGACCCAGTCTATCCCTTTTTCTGCACATACTTTGGCTAGTTTCGTTTTCAAGGTCTGGTTGTGTCGCTCTACCAGGCCCGCTGCTTGAGGGTGTCGGACACAATGAAATCTCCAGGAATATCCCAGTAGTAGAGAAACAGCCTCCATTGGTTTGGAAGAGAAAGGCTGTCCATTGTCTGAATAGATGACCCTTGGTAACCCATACCTGGGGAAGAATTCTCTCACTAGTTGCTTAGCGGTTGTCTGGGCACCATAGTCTGGGACGGGGTATGGTTCAGTCCATCGTGTCAGTGTACACACTACCACCAGTACATATTTGTACCCTCTACATCTGTCCATCTGGATATAATCCATTTGGAGGACTTCGAAAGGATGATCAGGAGGCTGGAATCCACCCTGTTCTACTGGTACTCCTTTACCAGGGTTAAATTGGCAACATATCATACAAGTTTTTACCTTTTGTTTGGCTGCAGCTCTTAGGTGTTTGTTAAACCAGATGTTCCGCAAACTATCCAGCATACCTTTCTCGCCTAGGTGGGCGGGGCTATGGACTGTGTCAATTATGACTTGTACCATGGAGTCAGGGAGAAACCACACTGTTCGGTTTTTGGTCATCCAACCCTGATCAGTCTGGACCCCTCCTTGTTCAGTCCATTTCTTTATTTCATCTGCGGTGGCATGCGTCTGTATGTCTTGCACATCTTTCAAGGGGTCCCTCACTATCATAGTGACAGTCTGTGTGGGTAACTGAGAGTCTGTGGTATTCGCTGGATTCTGGGCTGTCTGTTTAGCAGTCCGGTCCGCTAAGTCATTTCCTTTAGATATAGTGTCTGTAGCTTTGGTATGTGCCTTGCACTTCAGAATAGCTATGGCTGTAGGCAGGTGTATGGCATCTAGTAAGGCTTGAATCAGGGGACCATGTTGTATTTTGGCCCCATGTGACGTAAGAAAACCTCTTTCTCGCCACAACACTCCAAAATTATGAACTACACCAAATGCATATTGGGAATCGGTGTAGATGTTCACTTTCAATTGTTTTGCCCATATGCAGGCCTGTGTCAGGGCGATGAGCTCTGCTGCTTGGGCTGACAGGATGTCTATTCTTTGGGTCTCTATAATTTTACAGTCCGTTGTTACTGCATAGGCTGCCACTAACTCTCCAGCGCTTGTCCTCATGCATGATCCATCCACATAAAGTGTTACATCAGGATCTGGGAGTGCAACATCTGTTAGGTCTTGTCTTGGTTTTGTCACTACATCGATCATCTCCACACAGTCATGTTGTGTCGTGTCATCTGAGCTTGAGGGCAAAAGGGTAGCGGGGTTCAATATGTTGCACCGTCTGATCTCTATGTGTGGCTGAAAGAGCGTTAGTTCGTATCCTGTCAGTCTTGCTACAGTCAGGTGTTGAGTCTGCGTTCTGTTTAGAAGGACTTCCACAGCATGTGGCACTTGTACTATCAGGGGATGTCCTAACACTATTGAATCGCTTTGTCTTATGGCCAGGGCTGTAGCCGCAACGGATTTCAGACATGCAGGCAAAGCTTGTGCTACGGGGTCCAATGTGCTAGAGAAATAAGCACAGGGTCTATTTCTTCCTGCTTGGTCTTGTGTGAGGACAGATAGTGCTGTTCCGTCACGTTCTATCACAAACAGGGTAAAATGCTTGCTGTAATTCGGGGTGGCCAAAACTGGTGCTTGACACAGAGCTAGTTTCAGAGCTTCAAATGCTTGGGAGTGTTCTGATGTCCAAGGGAGAGTTGTATGGGTGGCTGCTTCCACTGTAGTTAACTGTATGAGTGGCTTAACTATGTGGGCATACTGAGGGATCCATTGCCTGCAATATGAAGTGAGACCAATGAATGCACGTACTTCTTTTTGTGACTTTGGCTGTGAAATTGTCGAGATCAATTGGATTCGTTCTTGTGTCAGTTGCCTACCCTCCTTGGACAGCAAATGTCCTAAGTAAGCCACTTGCTGTGCGCAGAACTGCAATTTTGAGGGAGACACCTTGTGACCTTTGTCTGTCAGGAAGTGTAGAACTGTGAGAGATGCTTTTTCACAGTCTGGTTCTGTCCTTGCTGTGATGAGAATGTCATCTACATACTGTATTAATGCTGTGTTGGTAGGCATATTGATACTGTCAAGTTGTCTTTTTAGTGCTTGGCTGTAGATGCTTGGACTTTCTGTATAGCCTTGGGGAGCTCTAGTGAACCTGAAACTTCGTCCTTTTAAACTGAATCCGAATAGATATTGACTGTCGGGATGTATAGGAATGCTGAAAAACGCATTCTTCAAGTCGATGACTGTGAAAAATGCAGCTTCGGGGTTTATGGCAGTCAGTAGTGAGGAAATATCTGGGACCACTGGATATTGTGGGATCACACATTTGTTCAGTTCTTGAAGATCAACCACCAGTCGGTAGACCGGGGGTGCCTGAGGGTCAGTCCTTTTGAGGACTGGAAGAACTGGAGAATTGCAAACATTTGAATCCGTCTCTATCACCACTCCATGTTCTAAAGGTTCTTGGATTATCTTGAGTAAGGCTTGTTCAGCCTCGGGTGGAATCTTATATTGTCGTATACGGGGTAGGACTACACCCTCCTTGAGTGTGACTTGATGTGGGGTGATATCCATGTATCCGACATCAGTCGAGCTTTTTGCCCACAAATGTTGTGGGATGTAATTTAGTCTGGGGTCGAATTCTTTGACTGTGAAATATCCTTTGAAATCTCGTAGAAACAATTTTACTCCTTCCGGTGAACAGCATATTACTGCTCCTAGTTCTTTGAGTGTCTTGATTCCTAGTAAATTCTCTGGGCACGTTTCCGTAAGGACTAGATCAGTAGTACGTGTCAGAGGACCTACTCCTAACGAGACTTGTTCAGACACTTTGTTTATGATCGGTTTTCCTGAAAAGCCCAGAGATATATTATGTGAGCCAGAGAGAGGAACCTCTGGGACTTCCTTATGACTTATGGTAGTCCTACTCGCCCCCGTGTCTATGAGGAATTTAAGTAAGTAAGTGAGCTTGTACATATGGACCTTTCTGATCCACTGGAACTGGGATAAGGGGCAAGTCACTTTCTCTCTCTAGGCTGTCTCATGCATATGGTTCAAACTCGGGGTAATCTGACTGTGCGTACTGGTACATCTGTGTGGCAGCAGCAGCAGGCGTCTGAACCTGTGGAGGGGTAATGGTCTGAGGCTGCTGAGTGTTACCTGGTCTGGGAGTGTGAGGGCGTTCTTTTGTCTTTCCTGTCGCTATGTTATGTTTCAGGACTGGGCATTCCCTCACAAAATGGCCTGGTTGCTTGCAGTAGTTGCAAGTACCTTTATTGGCCCCCACATTACCTTTGGGGTCCGTGTTTACTGGTGCCGTCTGTGCAACCAGTACCTTCATTTTTGTGTCTTTTACTCGTTTCTTTTCTTGTTCCTGTTCTTCCCTTATTCTGTTGTGATGGTACTGTAACATTTGTAACATTTGTGAAGGACTATTTGCTTGCCAGGTACTCTCAATCTTTAACACTCTATTTCTGATGGGGGGTAAGGCGTTGTCCACCAATTTGGACACAAAAAGATGAGGATATGCCTCGCTACTATGTGCAAGTCCACTATTTATAGAGAAACATTTCTCCAATCTGGTGTAATAATCACCCGTATCCTCGTCTGGCTTTTGTTTACAGGCAGAAATGGCATCCCAATCTTCCTTTTTTGTTGCCAATAACAGAGGCAAGACCTGTATGAGGAGACTGGGTAATTCCTTTACACATTCACCTAGACCTTCACCTGGTTTCCGGTCTGTCTCTTCTTTTTCTAGGGCAGTCCACGTAATCTTTTTACCACCCACCTCCCAGTCCTTTTCCTTCAATTTGTCAAATATGCTTGTAGGTAGAATTACTTTAAGTAGTATGAATATATCTGGATATGTAAAACTACCCATTTGGAGGATATCCTTCAACTCTATGAAATCCTCTGGGATCTTTTTCGTGAGAGGGCACCATCTCTTTCATTTCCAATATTTCTAACTTGGTAAGGGGAGTATACACATGTATTCGTTGCAGTGTACCATCTGGCTGGGGTATGGGGCGGACTTCTCGTAAGGGGTATTGGCCTATACTGCAAGGTTCATGGTCTGATGAAGCTAAGGTAAATTGGAGGTAACGGAGGCGCAGGTCCAGAATGGTATTGATCAATTCCGGTCCCCGAGACCTCCATCTTTCTGTCACTACTTCTTGTAACAGTTTGTATAGCTTATCTGATCGGTGGAAGTTATTCTCGTATAAGGTAGCCAGGTGTTGGATCATATAAATACCTGCTAGCCGTTGTTCTGCTCGGGGAAGAGCCAGAAACATTTGTGCTACTATATCTGGGCCGTATACCCGGTGCTGTGATATCCAATGGGTGGCAGACCGGGCCAATTCCTTTTCTTGTTGAGTAAGGGGAGGCTCATTGTCCATCCATTCATCTAGGGCTCTTTCTGTGGACTGAAAAAGGTCTTCCGAAGAAGGATCTAATCTTTTAACTTTCCGCGACACTCGCGGGGTTTGCCACTTGGAGCCAGGACAATGTTGCGCTACACCCAGGAAATTCATTCTACCTAGTGTCGGACCCTCATCTTCCTCTGAGTTGTCCTCCTGTGTGACTTTCTCAGAGTGGATGGTGACAATTTTCTTAACCAGTCTTTTAGTTATTTTGTCGATCTGATGTCCCAGATCATGTGCTCCCCTGTGTACCTGATCACTAAGGTCTATTAACTCAGAGTCTACGCTTCCATTACCCGGGTCTAGTTCCCGGATCAGACAATTTATGATGAACCGCAGGAGCAGTCCTCTGATGGGAACTTTTCTATTTTTCATGACCTGGACCAGAGTATCCGGACCTTCACCTGTTCGTATGAACTCATAAACTCTATCCAAATGCTTCGTTATATCAGGGACCTTCTGGAGTTGACCCAGGGCTTGTTTTAATCTCTCTGATATCGTGGCCATTGGGCCACTACCGGGTTCGGGGTCGTAAGGACACTCAAGAGGCGGGACATCGTCTTTATCCTCAGCCCCGTTCCCGGACACTCCTAAATCAGAGGTGGAACCACCGGCTACTAGTTCAGGAGCACGTGTAGACGGGCGTGTTCTAGGCATGTTAACATAAGCGGGGGGTGGTTCCGACAGATAGACAGGGAGAAAATTGTCGGGAGCAGTGGGAATTACTTTAACTGGGGATTTGGGATGTTCTTCTATAATTTCTTCTGACAAAACGGGATAAATGCCAGTAACAAGGGTGCTTCTTTCTCTATCTGCCTGTTCAGCTAAAACCTTCTCACCTTCTTCCTGTAATTGCTTTTCTTTAGCCTGTTCCGACATTCTCTTACTTTTCTCGACTTTACCTAATTGTTTCTGGGCCCTCCTATGTGCTTCCTTACGCCATAACTCAATGGCTTCTGTCTGTGAGGGCCTCGCCTTTCGTTTCCATAACTCTTCTTCTACTCTCATAATACATTCTATGTCCCAGGTACCTGCGGCGGGCCATCTATGCACCATTTCTAATTTTTCGGTATAGTCTACCCAAAGGTCTAAGAATAATATGGCACTCAATCCATGTTTGTTATACATGAAATGTCCAGGTGTATCTCTAGGCGGGATTTTAACTGGTTTCTCTAATAGATTCTTTTTGGTGCCGATCGTACGTAATTTGGAAAACAGAGGCATTCTTAAACTCAACTAATTATGGTTAAAAAGACTTGAAATATACAAAAACAAAACAAACACTTTATACACTAGAATATAGTGCAACCGTACCGGTCTCACGAATGAGACACGTCTTTACCGTTTTCCAAAAATGGAACCCGTCTTTATACTTTCCCAGTGGTACTCACCAAGAAGCAAAACTTGAAGACCTGGTCATCGGACTCTTGACGCTTGCGCAGGAATATCGGGGCTCCAAAGACCTCGGACTCGGCGTTCTCACTGGTCGGGCTCTGGGTTGGGACGCTCCGCTATCTTCTTCACCGCCTCGTGTGGATGATCAGTCGCAGTCTGTCTCCTCCTCGTCTCGAGGGAGTTAGCAGGAACACCCCGCTGTTGTGCACTCGAAGTCCGTCGAAAGTATGGAAGGGACAAGGACCCGACTTACATCGCCGGCGCGTAGGGAAGAGGGAGAAGTGCCTGTTCGGGCGCCAATTAATGTGGTAAATAAAAAACTAATTATTTACGCTGTCGGAATTTCTATAATTACCCAAGAAATGGTAATACATAAAATGAGGAGCAGAGTCCGTGGTCTTCGAGTTGAAAGGGTTTTATTCCAGAACTCGAGTTAAGGGAGAGCTCCTTCACCAAGCGGGTTCAGGAGTAGTCTGCTTTACTTGGAACATAACAGCACTTATATACATTATGAGTACAATCAAAAGAAGGAGTTCCCCCGGACTTGATTCAATCATTCATGATGTAATCATACGGAAGACATAGCATGCTTGTTCTCGTTTAAAGAATAACTTGGATTACATTTACACATAGACAAACATATTGCATTGGAGTGATTGTGGTGACAAGTTACAGAGTTACTAGTGTCTGGGGACAGAGAATCGAGGCATTGTTACAGGGTTGTTTCTGTCGGAAAGGTAAAGAGGACGAGGCATTGTGCGTTCTTTACTTCTTACACAAGGGCGGTGATGTCTCACAATGGTATATGTGTGCAGCTGGGAGGAAGGAGAATGGGCTGTGGTTAACTATTCTTCTGCATGGCTGTCTCGTGTGCTTGATCAGGTTTTCCCTTGATTGTTGACCCAACCCGTGGCTGCCCCCGCAAGCTGAGAGATCATTGACGAGCGAGAGCTGCTCGTTCTGTGACAGAGTTGGAGAAGGGGGGTTTTGGTGAGCCAACCATCTTAACTGACTCCGTTCTGGTCTAAGGGAAAATATCGAACGGGACGGAAACCCGTAAGATACACGATGGCTGCCCATTATTTTCTTTGCATGTGCCAGTACAACGAAGAGAAAAATAGGCAAGAGGGGGTATAACAGGATCCGTGCTTGAAGTAGGAAAATCGGCTTGCCTGGTTGGTTTTAGGGTGAATAGGGTGCATGATGGGACACCTGGCGGAAAAAGGGAGTTTTTAGTCAACTTCCACAGGTATTGTGTAAATGTGATTCTTATTACATTGCAAATGCTTGTTTAGGACTTTTGCCCTGCTGCTCGGGTTTTACTCTGCGCATCTCAGTCGTACTCTGTGCTTCCACTGTGGTCCTCTGTGAGCACTAGCCCTTTCACTACAAGTTCCTCCCGTGGGAGCTGAACAAAATGTCAGCGTCGGCGGAAGAATAGCTGCTTTCAGGCTCTGTTCTCCTCAGACACCATTGAAGTTTAGAAATGCGGAGTCTCTCCTTGGGACTTCGTGACGGAGGCGAAGGAGGGAACTTGCGAGGCAGGAAAAACACAACAACCGTAACCACAGCATTTGAAAAGAAAAGGCCGGAGAGGGGTTGGGAGCTGGAGAGGATGAGGTCAATTACAGCGGCCCTCATGGAACACACACTCAGCGGCGCAGCTCTTCTCATAACTGAAAACAGGAGGACTGAACTTTAGGCATCAGTGGAAGGCAAGCGGCTGCAGAGGAGCTCATCACGGTGACAATGAAGGGCCAGATACCTCACGGGCCAGAGAGCCTGGGACTGGGATCTGGATACCGAGCCTTTCAGAGTGGTCATGGCGTTCATCAAGTCGGGTTGGCCTAGTTGGATGCTATCATGCTCATGACGGCACAACGTGCACCAAACCACTGCAGGGACTGTAGGATACAAATGTGTCTTTGCACTCTTTTTCCTCCTCTGCCTTCTCCCCAACCCCTGCCGCTGTCCGTGCCTTCTCTCCCCCGTGGTTGTGCCTTCTCGCCGGCACTCCTGTTTGCAAAGCAATAGAGCTTGCATAAATGTGAGTCCTATTGCATTGCAAATGCTTGTCTTGGTAGTGGTCACTTGCTTGCCCTGATCCTAAACTGTAGCCACAAAGTTGGCTCTATAGAGTTTGAGCCCCGACGCATGCCTGCAGATACTACTTCTCCGGCGCACGTTAACGCCTCCCTTCTGTGGGTAGGTTTTACTAACGTGAGCATCAAGGCGCTGTATTTTTTTCATTGGACGATCTGTCTGCCCTTTCCCAAGCCAGTGGACCTTATTTCGCGCTGGAAAAAAACAGAAATACTCAGTGGTCTGTGGATGCGGGATCACTGCAGGTTAGAAGACTTTCTTCAGGCCGATTCAGTGTAATCAGATTGTGTTATAGCCGAGGTAGCAGAGGCCCAATACGAGCGGAGGATTGTGGTTACATTGATGGCCACTAGAACTTGCGTTATACCCACGTGACAACCCACAGGACAGTATGTGTATACACCGTCTGTCCTTGGCGGTTGCCATCTCAGGTAGGGAAAACCAGCAATGTTTCAGCCAGTGATCTAAACCACGATGGTGGGGCCGCCTCTTCACAGGTTGGAGTCATCTTGCAATTCTGATATAACCCTTGTATTCTTCTAGCAGTTGGCAGCGCTCGACGTAGAAAAGTAGCTTTGCTATGTTTGCTTTAGTATATATAGGTGACTGAATCTGTGATTCAATCGATTGGTAAGCGTAACGCTATGGTTGCAGAAACAGCATGAAGTAATCACAGACCCACCATGACAGGACATGAAGAATGAGAGGCCCCCCACGCCTAGGGAAGGGGGGCCTTTAGTGGCATTACAGGCGAGAGGCAGGGAGAAAGAGACTGGGCGTAAATGGGCAAGGGGAGTGGGAGGGGTTAGCTGGAAAGGCGAGAAGGTAGGAAGAGCTCGCAGGCGACCCCTCCCCAGGGAAAGGAATAAGAACACGGACCACGAGGGAGAAGCCCTCTTTGTCCTCTTGCCTCGGGTGCCGCGGGACACAGTTAGAAGGAAGTTGGAGGCTGCGGCGGGCACGGGGGTGAGGGGGCCTCACAGCGTAGTAAAAGGCAAGGTTCGTATCTTAGGGCCGTTTTTGTCAATGCTTATTTGATATGATGTGATAATGTGAAGGAGCAGAGGCGATCGAGGGATAGGTGTGTTTAGGCAGTGCTTGGTGGGTAAAATTCATGGCACACTGCTCCGATCAGAGTTATGATCAGTTATGTATTGCTGTATTGTCCGATGGCAAGTATTAACCCTGGATGGCATTTGGCTTGACACAGCCATTATTTATGACTATTTTGCGACTGTCCTAGGTATATCGAAAGATGTAGCCTTATCACGTTAAAGCTTTGTTTTTTGAAGCGCTTGTTGTCTGGAGCATGGTCCGTTAGGGCCGCTGGGTCCGGGGTGAGAAGTAGTTTGAATATGTTAGACTCCACGATATGGGGAAAAGCGCGCGCCCTTCGTTGATGGGGGCGTGGCTCCAGTGGCGGCTTACTCACAATAGTAAGACCCATGTTACTGCTAATTAATTTATGCAATTTTATATAGCACGGGCTTTACCCGAAGGTGTCAGAGCCCTTCACAACAGGAACGGTAATAATACATGAGGAGATAATTACAAGAGAACAAATTACAAAAGCAAACTTTAAGCATCGTATGCGCTCTTTCTCTTGTGTTGTTGGAGGAGCCCGCATGACGCAGGGTCAGCCTGAGCCGTGCAGGACGAAGTGTTCAGTTTCGGTAATTTTTACCTGACCTAGTTTCAGCGGGACAACGTGGACAGAAGGCTGGTTACTTTTCAAAGAATTTGGGGCCGCGAAGAATGACCGCCGATATAACCTTTGAAAGGCAAATATTTTGCATTAGGTTTATCAAAAGATGCAGTGTTGTTGAGCATTGCTGTAAGCTCAGTTAGGTAATGTGCTGGTGCTCTAAATCCTGGCTCAGGGGTTCGATTCATATAGTCGGGATATTTGGGGTTCGTTACATATAGGCGGGGTATTTTTGGGTAATTATGTTATTTAATTTTGCAGTGCTTCTAATGCTTGTTGCATAATTCTGAGCCGATATGAAGTGGGGGCGTGACTCCAGTGGGGGCGTGTCGTCTTCGTCTCCGATACTTTACAATTTAGTTTGCTCATTTAGTTATATGTAGCGCGCAGCAGTTTACACGCTGGGCGGTATTCTGGGAAGGTGCTAGGGAGGTCGAAGCCTTGCAAAGCGGCAGCGTGGTGGTAAAACAACATATTGATGTCCTGTTACGGTGTTTCAAACACCATACAGGAGCTGTGGTTTTGAAGAATGTTATGAAAACACAGACCCTAAGTTCTGCATTCTGATGAATGACGCAGTTTGATATGGAGTGCCTTCTCGGCACATTCTTTTATTAATTTATGTTGAATGAATTTTAAAAAATAAAAAAAATAAATGAAAGGCGAATTCATTACGCAGGTTGTGTATCACATCGCGGTCATGGGCATGTCTATCAAAGGAGGTCAGATTAATTGTTCTCAGTGTGAGGCAAGAGATTCAGCAGGAGCCTGGCCCGGCTTCAGAAGGGGAGAGATGAAGGAGCTCTCTCACGCAGTGCCAATTACAGTTAAGCAACGGAGGCAAAGTAAGACGTCCATTCTATATAATGGGAGGCTGAGCTAGTTAATTTCACGGCAAACTCGCTTCTGACCGCCAAGCGAAGCTTCCATGTTTTCCGAGTGCCAGCTATAATGCCATTACTGGCTGTTGATGCTTTAGATGTTGCGGGGCAAGGAATGGGCTGTATTGAACACTACACAGCTCGCAGAATTCCACCCAAGTTCTGAAATGTTTTAAATGTGTGTAGACCCTGACACTTAATTAATCCATACAGCGCTATGCTGGTTCACTGCATATATGTATGTTACGTTTTGATTTTATAATGGGTGGCACTGTTAGGGCATTTAAGAAGGGCTGCATCCAGATGCCTAGTTTCATGAAACATGGTGCAAGTTGCTAATAGCAGAGGTTGTACTGGTTGGGACACGGGAGCACAGTGATAATTATAGCCCAGGCCCTCCGGGTCCCAGGATGCATCATACCGAAGTCATACACCAGCATTTTTGGCAGAGGTTTTGCTGATTATAGGGCTGGAATAGCATGTTGTCTATAGAAACACAGTTAGTGTTTCAGTTTCTTTGGTATTAGTGGTTGGGCAAGTTCCAGGCTGTCAATTCTATCGTTATTACAATGCCCTCAGCCATAAGGAGAGATTTCGCAGATTTCCCCCGCATGTGAGTGGGATGGAACATTTTTATATGGAGAGGAGGTGGTTTAATGGCCGGAGCGGCATATATTGCAACAGGTGTCACAGGTGGGAAACAAGCTTGACTGGGTTTATTGGCTGTTCAAAATATTGGTGTTAGAGGATCTCACATTTAAAGAACAGGGGTGAACAAGGCACCAGGACCTCGTGGTTTAAGGTCTCTGTCTCTCACTCCAAAGACTATATGTTCAAATGAGGTCCTTTTGAGTACACATTTGCGGTATTTCTTAAAAATGGTTACTGGTGGGAATCCTAGGAACACGTAAGATTCTGAATGAATGGAGTGGCGGGCCAAGGTTTTGGGGATGCATAGTTAGACACACATCGGCATGTGCTTGGTTTCAGATTGCAGATGCCATTCGAGATCTGCGGCACTTCTCAGTTGTCTCATTTATTGGTTGGGAGGTCATTCTGTGATAGCATGATACTTTATAACTGCCACCAGTGGTAAAAGAGTTGAAAGGTTGACTGTTTGGTGGCAGTTGTATTGGGGTGGCAGATGATGGCACAGTTAATAAACAGTGGTCAAAGTCAAAGGGGTCAAGGTGGCCTCGTGGTTAAGGTCCCGGAATTGTTACTCCGAAGTTATCAGTTCAAATCCTGTCATTTTGAGACACATTGTCAATATAATGTCAACAAGGGGTTGCTGGCTACAATTCTATGGACAAAGGAAAACATTCCCTAAGGATGGCACGCCTCAGTTGTTGCAATAATTGGTTTTGATGTCATTTTTGGGAAAGCATGACAACTTATCACTGCCTTTGGAAATGGAGTTGGGGGGTTTTCTGTTAATAAGGGACAAGAATGTGTTGTCATGATAAGCGGACATCTTTAGTGTTCACTCATGCGTATTTTGGCACTGAGTAGCAGCGGTTTGGCGTTACCCAACTTAAGGGTGCTCAAGTTGTCGACCTCAGGTGGATGAAAGGCTGAGGGGACCAGTCGGGTTGTTTTGATTTACGGAGTCGCAAGACCCGGCTTAAAGATTGCTGTTGTATTTTGCGGCACAATTGACACCTAGAGTGGAGAGGTATCGGTTCTATTGTTCGAGGTGAAGAACAGGGTTAAGCACTAACAGCAGACGTGTAGGTATTTGCTAGTGGAGTAGAGTGGTAATACGTGTTGATCCATAGATAATTGGGGGCAGTGTATAAGAAACACGTAGGGCATTTGTGAAAAGGGCACTGTTCCGGTACCTTGGGGGTCAAGGAATAGTGTCGACTGTTTTGCTTTAGCTTTTGAGCAGGGATGGATATTTATTCACTAGATTCTTAAAAAAAAAAAGAGAAAAAGAAATGGCTGACAGCCCGGCAGGTTAGACGTGGGGCCACTGGCATTAGGGGAAACAAGTGAATTAATAGCTGCTATGCAGGAGGCACAATTATTGCAAGGGTGAAGGCATGCCAAACATGCAGGGCGAAATTTGGCAAAGATGGGATTTAACCACTGGTGTGGGTGATGCAGGAGGTGCTTACTTAGCTCACGCTCAGGGAAGAGCAGCTTCAGAATATACTGGAACTGCAGCCTTTTTGACAGGGAGCCGCGCATGGGTTTATACAAACGTACTGTCTATTATATATTTATAAGTGCGACTGCAACAGGGTGGATCTCCAAACGCTGACTGTTTGTTTTTCCTTTTCTCCACATGCTGGTGGGAAGTGCGTGGCGCTGACATGGCGATAACATGATCTCCGGATGACAACTGGCAGAACATGAAGGATAGCCAGCATTCATTTACTGCACAAAAGGGCAGAACCTTCAGGATAGCCAGCGTTCAGTTCCGGCACACAAGGGTGGAGGACTTTGTGTTCGGTGTTGTAGTGCTTTAACAGTGTGATGTGTCCTGTCATGGGTTAGGCTGTAGTGCAGTTCACCCTCCTAAGGAAGCAAAGAACAAAGGATAGCGCTTACCATCAAGGGCTGAAGGGATGTTGCAAAGTAATAACTCGGGCCATAGCCACATGTAGGTTGAATTTGGTGGATATGGGACAAAAAGGGGACGCTTACCCCTGGGCGCTGACACAGTAAAGGCCGTGTGGACAATACTGGGGGGGGGGATCCGCCTTGGGCCCAGAGAGGGGAGCAGGCTCAGATAGCCTGGTGTTGGGTATGGCGATTTTCCACGGATAGCGCCGGTACCAGTACGGCTTGCACTTCAATTGAAATGGTTACCTGGTTTAAGCAGTGCTGCCTATATGGCAGTGTTAATGGTTCAGCTGGGCTGCTTTTCATAGCGCAGGTGGGTGCAGGATGTAGCATGGGCTAAGTTATTCTGTCCTGCAGGCCAGATTACGTTTATTGGGCACCAATTTGCAGCAAAGGTAAGGCAGTAGTACAGTGGGCGGAAAGCGCCATTCAGGGGGCTGATATGGGCCGGATCAATTTCTCAAGTGTTACCTGGTTGCATAAGTTCTAAGGGAGAGGTGTGGCGCCGCGGCCAGGGCGACTGATGCTGGAATCTGGGGACCACGGTTCGATCCCCGGCTCCGGCGGCAGGTTAGCCCAGCACCATGTGACTCTGGGCAATAGCTCGCGACGGCCCCCAGCGCCTAGAGACCCTTACGGGTGATTGTGCGCTTTACAAATGTGGACTTTACTTTACTTTACTTTAAGTTCTAGGAGGTGTAATGCCACTGCTTAGTATAATGGGTGAATAGGTCGCCTATTACCTACAGGGGGCAGTTTGAGAGCGGGTGCCTCCTTCAAGGGATTTAAAACATATGGGACTCCTTTTTGGCAGAGACTGTCTGATCCTGGAACAGGGAGGCAGTCAATGGGGCTCCGGGCTGGCGGGAGAGGGGACCGTCCTGTAAATGTAAATGTATTGCGACTTATATAGCGCACGTATCACCCGAAGGTATCAAGGCGCTTGCTTAGGGAACCCGTCCTGGTATTCCCCTGTGAAATACCCCGGCAGGGTATCCACAAGGTGAAAGCCAGGCATCCCGCCGCGAGGGGCCGTAGTGGAGATTAAGCAAGCTATTGCCCAGAGTCGCAGAGTGTGACCCCGTGAGTTGAGTAGGCACCTGAGCGAGAATTGTCGAGTCCGTGGAATTTTGAGCTTGAGACCAGCCGAGGCGGGGAATCGAACCCTGGTCCACGGCCGATCTCAGCTTCCGGGTCTGCCGCCTCTAACCACTGAGCCACGCTTCTCCTGCTGGTGGTCCTGGATTCTCCAGCCCTACCTGAGATGCCGGTGCTTGGTAAGAAGCAACTTAGTGAGAACTGGTGCGCAAGAAAGGTGCTAAGCAGTGCCCTTGTGGTCACGTCTAGAGGTAGACGACAGGTAGTTACCTCAAATTAGAAGCAATGGAGATGGGTTGTGGCCTGCTGGTACAACCCGCAACAAGTGTGGAGTTGTGGCCTGCTGGTACAACTCGCATCAAGTGTGGCTCTGGAGATCCAGATTTGTAAATGCAATTGTAACTGTAACCTGTGACTGAAATGATTACTGTGCAACCCTATGCTTATCATTGTGTGTTGAATTGGTTTTAATAAAAGTTGGTCTAATGATGACAGTTCATCAGCAAATAAAGGGTTGGCATCATCCATCTGCTTAAATGGGGGGGCATCCGCACTAAATTGAGGGCCGTAGCGCCAGATCTGGAAAGGAAGTAGCTACTGGGGGGGGAGGGCGAGAGCGCCAGTTTGCTCCTCGCCCTGTGGCGGGGTCCCGGCCAAGAAAAATGTCGGGGGCTCCTTTCTGGGCGGGGACTGGCTCATCCTGGAACAAGGAGGGCAGTCAATGGGGCTCCGGGCTGGCGGGAGAGGGGGCCGTCCTGCTGGTGGTCCTGGACTCTCCGGCCCTAACCGAGATGCCGGTGCTTGGAAGAAGCAATTTGGGCAAAGCTGGGGCGCAAGGAAAGGCGCAAAGCAGTACCAGGTGACCGCATCTAGGGGGTAGATGACGGGTAGTTACCTGGAATGGATTGGAAGCAATGGAGGTGGGTTGTGGCCTGCTGGTACAACCCACATCCAGGGTGGATCTGGAGATCCTGAATTGTAAATACAATTGTAACCTGCGGTGCAAACAAATACTGCACGACCATATGTTTATCAATGTGTGTTGGATTGTTTAATAAAGTTGGTCTAATGTTGACAATGTATCAACAAATAAAGAGGGCGTTATCGGAGAGAATTAATAAAGACTACGCAGTGAAGACCAGCCACTTTGTTTGGTACCTTTTGTGGGGGAAGTATGGTGAGACGAATTGCACGTTATATGCCTACTATGAGAGGCCCCCCCGCGCCTAGGGGAGGGGGGCCTTTAGTGGCTATACGGGCGAGAGGCAGGGAGAAAGAGACTGGGCGTACATGGGTAAGGGGAGTGGGAGGGGTTAGCAGGAAAGGCGAGAAGGTAGGAAGAGCTCGCAGGCGACCCCTCCCCAGGGAAAGGAATAAGAACACGGACCACGAGGGAGAAGCCCTCTTTGTCCTCTTGCCTCGGGTGCCGCGGGTCACAGTTAGAAGGAAGTTGCCCACCCACCCATCCCTGTTGTTAAAGGTAGAACTGGCGGGGTCCCGGCCAAGAAAAATGTCGGGGGCTCCTTTCTGGGCGGGGACTGGCTCATCCTGGAACAAGGAGGGCAGTCAATGGGGCTCCGGGCTGGCGGGAGAGGGGGCCGTCCTGCTGGTGGTCCTGGACTCTCCGGCCCTACCCGAGATGCCGGTGCTTGGAAGAAGCAATTTGGGCAAAGCTGGGGTGCAAGGAAAGGCGCAAAGCAGTACCAGGTGACCGCGTCTAGGGGGTAGATGACGGGTAGTTACCTGGAATGGATTGGAAGCAATGGAGGTGGGTTGTGGCCAGCTGGTACAACTCGCATCAAGTGTGGCTCTGGAGATCCAGATTTGTAAATGCAATTGTAACTGTAACCTGTGACTGAAATGATTACTGTGCAACCCTATGCTTATCATTGTGTGTTGAATTGGTTTTAATAAAAGTTGGTCTAATGATGACAGTTCATCAGCAAATAAAGTGTTGGCATCATCCATCTGCTTAAATGGGGGGGCATCCGCACTAAATTGAGGGCCGTAGCGCCAGATCTGGAAAGGAAGTAGCTACTGGGGGGGGAGGGCGAGAGCGCCAGTTTGCTCCTCGCCCTGTGCCGGGGTCCCGGCCAAGAAAAATGTCGGGGGCTCCTTTCTGGGCGGGGACTGGCTCATCCTGGAACAAGGAGGGCAGTCAATGGGGCTCCGGGCTGGCGGGAGAGGGGGCAGTCCTGCTGGTGGTCCTGGACTCTCCGACCCTAACCGAGATGCCGGTGCTTGGAAGAAGCAATTTGGGCAAAGCTGGGGCGCAAGGAAAGGCGCAAAGCAGTACCAGGTGACCGCGTCTAGGGGGTAGATGACGGGTAGTTACCTGGAATGGATTGGAAGCAATGGAGGTGGGTTGTGGCCTGCTGGTACAACCCACATCCAGGGTGGATCTGGAGATCCTGAATTGTAAATACAATTGTAACCTGCGGTGCAAACAAATACTGCACGACCATATGTTTATCAATGTGTGTTGGATTGTTTAATAAAGTTGGTCTAATGTTGACAATGTATCAACAAATAAAGAGGGCGTTATCGGAGAGAATTAATAAAGACTACGCAGTGAAGATCAGCCACTTTGTTTGGTACCTTTTGTGGGGGAAGTATGGTGAGACGAATTGCACGTTATATGCCTACTATGAGAGGCCCCCCCGCGCCTAGGGGAGGGGGGCCTTTAGTGGCATTACGGGCGAGAGGCAGGGAGAAAGAGACTGGGCGTACATGGGTAAGGGGAGTGGGAGGGGTTAGCAGGAAAGGCGAGAAGGTAGGAAGAGCTCGCAGGCGACCCCTCCCCAGGGAAAGGAATAAGAACACGGACCACGAGGGAGAAGCCCTCTTTGTCCTCTTGCCTCGGGTGCCGCGGGTCACAGTTAGAAGGAAGTTGCCCACCCACCCATCCCTGTTGTTAAAGGTAGAACTGGCGGGGTTCCGGCCAAGAAAAATGTCGGGGGCTCCTTTCTGGGCGGGGACTGGCTCATCCTGGAACAAGGAGGGCAGTCAATGGGGCTCCGGGCTGGCGGGAGAGGGGGCCGTCCTGCTGGTGGTCCTGGACTCTCCGGCCCTACCCGAGATGCCGGTGCTTGGAAGAAGCAATTTGGGCAAAGCTGGGGCGCAAGGAAAGGCGCAAAGCAGTACCAGGTGACCGCGTCTAGGGGGTAGATGACGGGTAGTTACCTGGAATGGATTGGAAGCAATGGAGGTGGGTTGTGGCCTGCTGGTACAACCCACATCCAGGGTGGATCTGGAGATCCTGAATTGTAAATACAATTGTAACCTGCGGTGCAAACGAATACTGCATGACCATATGTTTATCAATGTGTGTTGGATTGTTTAATAAACTTGGTCTAATGTTGACAATGTAAGAACAAATAAAGAGGGCGTTATCGGAGAGAATTAATAAAGACTACGCAGTGAAGACCAGCCACTTTGTTTGGTACCTTTTGTGGGGGAAGTATGGTGAGACGAATTGCACGTTATATGCCTACTATGTGTTTTCAGGTGGCTGTGCCTGTTTTTAAATTGCATAATATCCGCAGTTGAGGGTTCATAAATGTGTACAATTCGAGATGCACGTTTTGTGCAGGCAGGCTAAAGGTTGTATATATTGTGTCAAGGGCATTCTATGTTAGAAAGCATTTTGGAGTCATAAAATAGTTCTCCGAATTTACCCACATAGAGCTGTTACCTACCTCTTAAAGTCAGACGACAGCATTGTGCTTCCATACCTGTCAAATCATACGCATTTGGTGGTGTGATCCCATTTTTAAATTTTTTCACCTATCTGACAAACAAAACTCCATAGTCATTAATGGAGTCACACGCTTTTCAAACCTATACCAGCCAGAACTGTTCATTCACCATTGTCCTTAACAGGATCACCCTCTTAAACGCCTTAATTTGCCAGCATATTTGAGGGCAGTGGTTGATGGCTACTTCTAAAGATTGAGTTTTGGAGATACTATGTCTGTGCACTGAAGTGGTTGAGCCTCTGTTAGGTATATCTTGGACACATTGCATGCATGATGGTAGAAAGAGCTGTTTCAAGTCTTCTGGTGCTACACTAATGGTCATAATGATCTCGTGCAAGTTAAAATTCTGTCCTGTCATTCATCACTTCTCCTCTGTCCTTATGCATATTGTGGTGCGTCTTCATTCCTATCATCTCTTCTCCCGTCCAAAAAAAAGATAACATGCTTCTGATTCCATACCCGCTTCCCTACACACTCCGCTTTAACACACACAATACCGGTTCCCATGAGACACAGGGTCAGACTGATTTGCATAGGGCCATGTCTGTACTGGGGTGGCAGAGTGGGCTAAAGAACGGTGATGGATTAAACCCAGATCTGTTGACTGGGTGTGAGTATTTGATTGGTTCAGATGCTCCGTCCATTACCACTCCCTTTTGTACCACCTTGTTTGCCATAAGTTGGCAGGGTATGCTCAGACGTGAGTCCCTTGCTCACTTTGCCACTGGATTCAAGCAAGCCGGGCTGAAGACAGCTGAAATGCCAGAAACCGGTCCTCGGAAGCTTGTTTCCGGTCCAGGGAAGGCATGGCTTGGCAGTTCGGGCTGGACTGTTCCCATGAGGGACAGGGTCAGACTGATTTGCATATGGCCATGTCTGAACTCGGGTGGCAGAGTGGGCTAAAGAACGGTGATGGATTAATCCCATATCTGTTGACTGGGTGTGAGTGTTTGATTGGTTCAGATGCTCCGTCCATCACCACCCCCTTTTGTACCACTTTGTTCGCCATAAGTTGGCAGGGTATGCTCAGACGTGAGTCCCTTGCTCACTTTGCCACTGGATTCAAGCAAGCCGGGCTGAAGACGGCTGAAATGCCAGAAACCGGTCCTCGGAAGCTTGTTTCCGGTCCAAGGAAGGCATGGCTTGGCAGTTCGGGCCGGACTGTTCCCATGAGGCACAGGGTCAGACTGATTTGCATATGACCATGTCTGAACTGGGGTGGCAGAGTGGGCTAAAGAACGGTGATGGATTAAACCCAGATCTGTTGACTGGGTGTGAGTTTTTGATTAGTTCAGATGCTCCGTCCATCACCACCCCCTTTTGTACCACTTTGTTCACCATAAGTTGGCAGGGTATGCTCAGACGTGATTCCCTTGCTCACTTTAACACTGGAATCAAGCAAGCCGGGCTAAAGACTGCTGAAATGCCAGAAACTGATCCTCAGAAGCTTGTTTCCGGTCCAGGGAATGCATGGCTTGGCAGTTCGGGCTGGACTGTTCCCATGAGGCACAGGGTCAGACTGATTTGCATATGGCCATGTCTGAACTGGGGTGGCAGAGTGGGCTAAAGAATGGTGATGGATTAAACCCAGATCTGTTGACTGGGTGTGAGTGTGTGATTGGTTCAGATGCTCCGTCCATCACCACCCCCTTTTGTACCACTTTGTTCGCCATAAGTTGACAGGGTATGCTCAGAAGTGAGTCCCTTGCTCACTTTGCCACTGGATTCAAGAAAGCCGGGCTGAAGACGGCTGAAATGCCAGAAACCTGTCCTCAGAAGCTTGTTTCCGGTCCAGGGAAGGCATGGCTTGGCAGTTCAGGCTGGACAGTTCCCATGAGGCACAGGGTCAGACTGATTTGCATATGGCCATGTCTGAACTGGGATGGCAGAGTGGGCTAAAGAACGGTGATGGATTAAACCCAGATCTGTTGACTGGGTGTGAGTTTTTGATTGGTTCAGATGCTCCGTCCATCACCACCCCCTTTTGTACCACTTTGTTTGCCATAAGTTGGCAGGGTATGCTCAGAAGTGAGTCCCTTGCTCACTTTGCCACTGTATTCAAGCAAGCCGGTCTGAAGACGGCTGAAATGCCAGAAACCGGTCCTCGGAAGCTTGTTTCCGGTCCAGGGAAGGCATGGCTTGGCAGTTCAGGCTGGACTGTTCCCATGAGGCACAGGGTCAGACTGATTTGCATATGGCCATGTCTGAACTGGGGTGGTAGAATGGGCTAAAGAATGGTGATGGATTAAACCCAGATCTGTTGACTGGGTGTGAGTGTGTGATTGGTTCAGATGCTACGTCCATCACCACCCCCTTTTGTACCACTTTGTTCGCCATAAGTTGGCAGGGTATGCTCAGACGTGAGTCCCTTGCTCACTTTGCCACTGGATTCAAGCAAGCTGGGCTGAAGATGGCTGAAATGCCAAAAAACGGTCCTTGGAAGCTTGTTTCCGGTCCAGGGAAGGCATGGCTCGGCAGTTCGGATTGGACTGTTCCCATGAGGCACAGGGTCAGACTGATTTGCATATGGCCATGTCTGAACTGGGGTGGCAGAGTGGGCTAAAAAACGGTGATGGATTAAACCCAGATCTGTTGACTGGGTGTGAGTGTTTGATTGGTTCAGATGCTCCGTCCATCACCACCCCCTTTTGTACCACTTTGTTCGCCAAAAGTTGGCAGGGGTTTCTCAGACGTGAGTCCTTTGCTCACTTTGCCACTGGATTCAAGGAAGCCGGGCTGAAGACGGCTGAAATGCCAGAAAACGGTCCTCGGAAGCTTGTTTCCGGTTCAGGTGAAGGCATGTTGTGGCTGTTCGGGCTGGACAGTTCCCATGAGGCACAGGGTCAGACTGATTTGCATATGGCCATGCCTGAACTGGGGTGGCAGAGTGGGCTAAAGAACGGTGATGGATTAAACCTAGATCTGTTGACTGGGTGTGAGTGTTTGATTGGTTCAGATGCTCCGTCCATCACCACCCCCTTTTGTACCACCTTGTTCGCCATTAAGTCGGCAGGGTTTGCTCAGACGTGAGTCCCTTGCTTACTTCGCCACTGGATTCAAGCAAGCCGGGCTGAAGACGGCTGAAATGCCAGAAACCGGTCCTTGGAAGCTTGTTTCCGGTCCAGGGAAGGCATGGCATGGCAGTTCGGGCTGGACAGTTCCCATGAGGCACAGGGTCAGACTGATTTGCATATGGCCATGTCTGAACTGGGGTGGCAGAGTGGGCTAAAGAACGGTGATGGATTAAACCCATATCTGTTGACTGGGTGTGAGTGTTTGATTGGTTCAGATGCTCCGTCCATCACCACCCCCTTTTGTACCACTTTGTTCGCCATAAGTTGGCAGGGTTTGCTCAGACGTGAGTCCCTTGCTTACTTTGGCACTGGATTCAAGCAAGCTGGGCTGAAGACGGCTGAAATGCCAGAAACCGGTCCTCGGAAGCTTGTTTCCGGTCCAGGGAAGGCATTGCTTGGCAGTTCGGGCTGGGCTGTTCCCATGAGGCAGAGGGTCAGACTGATTTGCATATGGCCATGTCTGAACTGGGGTGGCAGGGTGGGATAAAGAACGGTAATGGATTAAACCCAGATCTGTTCACTGGGTGTGAGTGTTTGATTGGTTCAGATGCTCCGTCCATCACTACCCCCTTTTGTACCACTTTGTTCGCCATAAGTTGGCAGGGTATGCTCAGACGTGAGTCCCTTGCTCACTTTGCCACTGGATTCAAGCAAGCCGGGCTGAAGACAGCTGAAATGCCAGAAACCGGTCCTCGGAAGCTTGTTTCCGGTCCAGGGAAGGCATGACTTGGCAGTTCGGGCTTGACTGTTCCCATGAGAGATAGGGTCAGACTGATTTGCATATGGCCATGTCTGAACTGGGGTGGCAGAGTGGGCTAAAGACCGGTGATAGATTAAACCCAGATCTGTTGACTGGGTGTGAGTTTTTGATTGGTTCAGATGCTCCGTCCATCACCACCCCCTTTTGTACCACTTTTTTCGCCATAAATTGGCAGGGTATGCTCAGATGTGAGTCCCTTGCTCACTTTGCCACTGGATTCAAGCAAGCCGTGCTGAAGACGGCTGAAATGCCAGAAACCGGTCCTCGGAAGCTTGTTTACGGTCCAGGGAAGGCATGGCTTGGCAATGCGGGCTGGACTGTTCCCATGAGGGACAGGGTCAGACTCATTTGCATATGGCCATGTCTGAACTGGGGTGGCAGAGTGGGCTAAAGAACGGTGATGGATTAAACCCAGATCTGTTGACTGGGTGTGAGTGTTTCATTGGTTCAGATGCTCCATCCATCAACACCCCCTTTTGTACCACCTTGTTCACCATAAGTTGGCAGGGTATGCTCAGACGTGAGCCCCTTGCTCACTTTGCCACTGGATTCAAGCAAGATGGGCTGAAGACGGCTGAAATGCCAGAAACCGGTCCTCGGAAGCTTGTTTCCGGTCCAGGGAAGGCATGGCTTGGCTGTTCGGGCTGGACAGTTCCCATGAGGCACAGGGTCAGACTGATTTGCATATGGCCATGTCTGAACTCGGGTGGCAGAGTGGGCTAAAGAACGGTGATGGATTATACCCAGATCTATTGACTGGGTGTGAGGGTTTGATTGGTTCAGATCCTCCGTCCATCACCACCCCCTTCTGTACCACTTTGTTCGCCATAAGTTGGCAGGGTTTGCTCAGACGTGAGTCCCTTGCTCACTTTGCCACTGGATTCAAGCAAACCGGGCTGAAGACGGCTGTAATGCCAGAAACCGGTCCTCGGAAACTTGTTTCCGGTCCAGGGAAGGCATGGCTTGGCAGTTCGGGCTGGACTGTTCCCATGAGGCACAGGGTCAGACTGATTTGCATATGGCCATGTCTGAACTGGGGTGGCAGAGTGGACTAAAGAATTGTGATGGATTAAACCCAGATCTGTTGACTGGGTGTGAGAGTTTGATTAGTTCAGATGCTGCGTCCATCACACCCCCTTGTGTACTACTTTGTTCGCCATAAGTTGGCAGGGTATGCTCAGATGTTAGTCCCTGGCTCACTTTGCCACTGGATTCAAGCAAGCCGGTCTGAAGTCGGCTGAAATGCCAGAAACCGGTCCTCGGAAGCTTGTTTCCGGTCCAGGGAAAGCATGGCTTGGCAGTTCGGGCTGGACTGTTCTCATGAGGCACACGGTCAGACTGATTTGCATATGGCCATGTCTGAACTGGGGTGGCAGAGTGACCTAAAGAACGGTGATGGATTAAACCCAGATCTGTTGACTGGGTGTGAGTGTTTGATTGGATCAGATGCTCCGTCCATCACCACTTCCTTTTGTACCACTTTGTTTGCCATAAGTTGGCACGGTATGTTTAGATGTGTGTCCCTTGCTCACTTTGGCACTGGATTCAAGCAAGCCGGGCTGAAGACGGCTGAAATGACAGAAACCGGTCCTCGAAAGCTTGTTTCCGGTCCAGGGAAGTCGTGGCTTGGCAGTTCTGGCTGGACTGTTCCAATGAGGCACAGGGTCAGACTGATTTGCATATGGCCATGTCTGAACTGGGGTGGCAGAGAGGACTAAAGAACGGTGATGGACTAAACCCAGATCTGTTGACTGGGTGTGAGTGTTTGATTGGTTCAGATGCTCCGTCCATCACCACCCCCTTTTGAACCACTTTGTTCGCCATAAGTTGGCAGGGTATGCTCATACGTGAGTCCCTTGCTCACTTTGCCACTGGATTCAAGCAAGCCGGGCTGAAGACGGCTGAAACGCCAGAAACCGGTCCTCAGAAGCATGTTTCCGGTCCAGGGAAGGCATGGCTTGGCAGTTCGGGCTGGACTGTTCCCATGAGGCACAGGGTCACACTGATTTGCATATGACCATGTCTGAACTGGGGTGGCAGAGTGGGCTAAAGAACGGTGATGGATTAAACCCAGATCTGTTGACTGGGTGTGAGTGTTTGATTGGTTCAGATGCTCCATCCATCAACACCCCCTTTTGTACCACTTTGTTCGCCATAAGTTGGTAGGGTTTGCTCAGATGTGAGTTTCTTGCTCACTTTGCCACTGGAATCAAGCAAGCCGGGATGAAGACGGCTGAAATGCCAGAAACCGGTCCTCGGAAGCTTGTTTCTGGTCCAGGGAAGGCATGGCTTGGCAGTTTGTGCTGGACAGTTCCCATGAGGCACAGGGTCAGACTGATTTGCATATGGCCATGTCTGAACTGGGGTGGCAGAGTGGGCTATAGAACGGTGATGGATTAAACCCAGATCTGTTGACTGGGTGTGAGTGTTTGATTGGTTCAGATGCTCCATCCATCAACACCCCCTTTTGTACCACCTTGTTCGCCATAAGTTGGCAGGGTATGCTCAGACTTGAGTTCCTTGCTCACTTTGCCACTGGAATCAAGCAAGCCGGGCTGAAGACGGCTGAAATGCCAGAAACCGGTTCTCGGAAGCTTGTTTCCGGTCCAGGGAAGGCATGGCTTCGCAGTTCGGGCTGGACTGTTCCCATGAGGCACAGGGTCAGACTGATTTGCATATGGCCATGTCTGAACTGGGGTGGCAGAGTGGGCTAAAGAACGGTGATGGATTAAACCCAGATCTGTTGATTAGGTGTGAGTGTTTGATTGGTTCAGATGCTCCGTCCATCACCACCCCCTTTTGTACCACCTTGTTCACCATAAGTTGGCAGGGTATGCTCAGACGTGAGCCCCTTGCTCACTTTGCCACTGGATTCAAGCAAGATGGGCTGAAGACGGATGAAATGCCAGAAACCGGTCCTCGGAAGCTTGTTTCCGGTCCAGGGAAGGCATGGCTTGGCTGTTCGGGCTGGACAGTTCCCATGAGGCACAGGGTCAGACTGATTTGCATATGGCCATGTCTGAACTCGGGTGGCAGAGTGGGCTAAAGAACGGTGATGGATTAAACCCAGATCTATTGACTGGGTGTGAGTGTTTGATTGGTTCAGATCCTCCGTCCATCACCACCCCCTTTTGTACCACTTTGTTCGCCATAAGTTGGCAGGGTTTGCTCAGACGTGAGTCCCTTGCTCACTTTGCCACTGGATTCAAGCAAACCGGGCTAAAGACGGCTGTAATGCCAGAAACCGGTCCTCGGAAGCTTGTTTCCGGTCCAGGAAAGGCATGGCTTGGCAGTTCGGGCTGGACTGTTCCCATGAGGCACAGGGTCAGACTGATTTGCATATGGCCATGTCTGAACTGGGGTGGCAGAGTGGACTAAAGAATTGTGATGGATTAAACCCAGATCTGTTGACTGGGTGTGAGTGTTTGATTGTTTCAGATGCTCCGTCCATCACCACCCCCTTTTGTACCACTTTGTTCGCCATAAGTTGGCAGGGTATGCTCAGACGTGAGTCCCTTGCTCACTTTGCCACTGGATTCAAGCAAGCCGGGCTGAAGACGGCTGAAACGCCAGAAACCGGTCCTCAGAAGCTTGTTTCCGGTCCAGGGAAGGCATGGCTTGGGAGTTCGGGCTGGACTGTTCCCATGAGGCACAGGGTCAGACTGATTTGCATATGTCCATGTCTGAACTGGGGTGGCAGAGTGGGCTAAAGAACGGTGATGGATTAAACCCAGATCTGTTGACTGGGTGTGAGTGTTTGATTGGTTCAGATGCTCCATCCATCAACACCCCCTTTTGTACCACCTTGTTCGGCATAAGTTGGCAGGGTATGCTCAGACGTGAGTCCCTGCTCTTTTTGCCACTGGAATCAAGCAAGCCGGGCTGAAGACGGCTGAAATGCCAGAAACCGGTCCTGGGAAGCTTGTTTCCGGTCCAGGGTAGGCATGGCTTGGCTGTTCGGGCTGGACAGTTCCCATGAGGCACAGGGTCAGACTGATTTGCATATTGCCATGTCTGAACTCGGGTGGCAGAGTGGGCTAAAGAACGGTGATGGATTAAACCCAGATCTATTGACTGGGTGTGAGTGTTTGATTGGTTCAGATCCTCCGTCCATCACCACCCCCTTTTGTACCACTTTGTTCGCCATAAGTTGGCAGGGTTTGCTCAGACGTGAGTTTCTTGCTCACTTTGCCACTGGATTCAAGCAAGCCGGGCTGAAGACGGCTGAAATTCCAGAAACCGGTCCTCGAAAGCTTGTTTCCGGTCCGGGGAAGGCATGGCTTGGCAGTTCGGGCTGGACTGTTCCCATGAGGCACAGGGTCAGACTGATTTGCATATAGCCATGTCTGAACTGGGGTGGCAGAGTGGGCTAAAGAACGGTGATGGACTAAACCCAGATCTTTTGACTGGGTGTGAGTGTTTGATTGGTTCAGATGCTCCGTCCATCACCACCCCCTTTTGTACCACTATGTTCTCCATAAGTTGGCAGGGTGTGCTCAGACGTGAGTCCCTTGCTCACTTTGCCACTGGATTCAAGCAAGCCGGGCTGAAGATGAAGCTTGTTTCCGGTCCAGGGAAGGCATGGCTTGGCAGTTCGGGCTGGACTGTTCCCATGAGGCACAGGGTCAGACTGATTTGCATATGGCCATGTCTGAACTGGGGTGGCAGAGTGGGCTAAAGAACGGTGATAGATTAAACCCACATCTGTTGACTGGGTGTGACTTTTTGATTGGTTCAGATGCTCCGTCCATCACCACCCCCTTTTGTACCACTTTGTTCGCCATAAGTTGGCGGGGTATGCTCAGACGTGAGTCCCTTGCTCACTTTGCCACTGGATTCAAGCAAGCCGGGCTGAAGACGGCTGAAATGCCAGAAACCGGTCCTCGGAAGCTTGTTTCCGGTCCAGGGAAGGCATGGCTTGGCAGTTCGGGCTGGACTGTTCCCATGAGGCACAGGGTCAGACTGATTTGAATATGGCCATATCTGAACTGGGGTGGCAGAGTGGGCTAAAGAACGGTGATGGATTAAACCCAGATCTGTTGACTGGGCGTGAGTGTTTGATTGGTTCAGATGCTCCGTCCATCACCACCCCCTTTTGTACCACCAATGTATATACATCAAGACACACCATCTGGCTTTTAACATAAAGTCTCATCTACAGACTAGCAAAAGGACTACTTGATGGCCCATCATCAAAAGCAATTGGACAATAAATAGGGCAATGTACTCGGCCTTGATGGACAGCTCAACCAAACAATCCAAACAATGAAAAACATGTGAAAGTCATTGGCTGAAAGGGAATTGCTGAAAGGCCACATTTTTTTGTCTTAACAAACCTTTTTAGGTCTCGCCTACGCACCGCGCATGAGCTGCAAAGGCACTTAGACCTTTTGAGATCGCCATGGCTTTTCAGCCAATCACGTGCACGCGTTCCATTGCCTTCAATGGCAACGCGTGCATGTGTAGCTATTCACTTGCGGGAGTGCGCGGCGCCATCTGGTTGAAATTATCGCTCACGCAAGTGAATCCCTCCCTCCCCCTGCTGCCCCGCGAGCGCTTGTTGTTCAGGGCAGTTCTCAAATGTCATTCTCTGCTCTCGTATGGCAGATATCAGTCCTGCCTAATTTCTCCAAGCACTGTCTCTCCTTCCAGCACTTTCCATTCCTTCATGGCAGGTGACCACCAGCTCTACTTTCCGCGATCGTTCCTTCATGACAGTTTCCTCCTTCAGTTTCATTCAGCAGCTTTCAATCCACTACCTAGTGGGAGCGATTATGCTTGACATCTGGCATATACAGTGACTCCTCCCACCCTCACACAGATGAAGGAAGCCAAATTAGAGCGGAACAATACTGCCCGTATAGTGGCAGCCACCAAAGCCACCAGCAACAAGAGAGCCGCCATCTTCACTACACGGAACAGACCAATGCGCTGGGTCTTTCGGTGCTTGTAGTTCCCTGGAAGCAGCAGCGCTTAGGAGCTCTGCGAGAAAGTAAACATTTAGAACTATGTCTCCTTAAACTCAAAGCAGCAGCTGTTCCGCACCAGTCAGTTAATTCTTATTACGCTGTCACTGTAAATGCTGTCACTCCCGTCGCTGCAGCTGATGTAGTAAATCTTGCTTCTAGGCAACAGAAGTAGCACAAGTACACACACACTAGTTTTTTGGGGGCACATGTGCAAATCTGGTGTGTGTGTGTGTGTGTCACAAGTCCCTGCAAGACACACCACACACACAGTGGGATCTACTGATAGATTTGTATGCTATGAACACCTATCTACCCTGGTGGATGGCAAGAACTACTCAGTGAGAGCAGCGTGAGATAGGCGCTGGTGGGGAGAGCATTGTGAGATAGGCGCTGGTGGCGAGCGATGTTTTAAGGAGGATTCTAGTCGAGTGTGTGGCTGAATTAAGAACCACCATTCGTTTTAATTCATTTGTACAACTTGTGAATTTTAATAATAAGATCGATTTTTTTTTAAACTGTGTGGGTGATTTGCTGGCATAAATTGTACATTGCACCTTTGCATTTTGCCTATTTGCACTTCCCCGGTCGGTCCCCGTTCCGTCACGGCTATCTGTGCTGCTTGAACGGAGGGACGCGACTCCTCCCCCTGCAGACTACAAAAGCGCCAGATTCAAACAGCCTCGCTGGTGAGAGCAGCGTGAGATAGGCGCTGGTGGCGAGCGATGTTTTAAGGAGGATTCTAGTCGAGTGTGTGGCTGAATTAAGAACCACCATTCGTTTTAATTCATTTGTACAACTTGTGAATTTTAATAATAAGATCGATTTTTTTTTGTTTTTTAAACTGTGTGGGTGATTTGCTGGCATAAATTGTATATTGCACCTTTGCACTTTGCCTATTTGCACTTCCCCGGTCGGTCCCCGTTCCGTCACGGCTATCTGTGCCGCTTGAACGGAGGGATGCGACTCCTCCCCCTGCAGACTACAAAAGCGCCAGATTCAAACAGCCTCGCTGGTGAGAGCAGCGTGAGATAGGCGCTGGTGGCGAGCGATGTTTTAAGGAGGATTCTAGTCGAGTGTGTGGCTGAATTAAGAACCACCATTCGTTTTAATTCATTTGTACAGCTTGTGAATTTTAATAATAAGATCGATTTTTTTTAAAAACTGTGTGGGTGATTTGCTGGCATAAATTGTACATTGCACCTTTGCACTTTGCCTATTTGCACTTCCCCGGTCGGTCCCCGTTCCGTCACGGCTATCTGTGCCGCTTGAACGGTGGGACGCGACTCCTCCCCCTGCAGAATCATTTCCGGGGGCGTTTCCTTATATTGTAATGTGCCCACGGCCGCGCAGCGGATGTGCGCAGCGGGTGCGCCAAAGGCGTGCCAAAGGCAAGCCCGTCTACGCCCGTCCGCGACCGGAACGCGGCCAGGGCCTGCCACGCTGCCGGTCTGAGCTTAGGCACAGCCAGGATTGTCTGGTCTAGAGAGGAGCTGCTGGCGTTGGACTCTGAACAACTCTGCAAAGCCTATTCATTTGATCCTGCAGTCGACCTGAGTCCACAGGACTGCCCGCACTGTGGTATCTCGTTGAGATGGGCCACTCTCTCTGGAGCATGCTCTCCTCATAAGTTCAACGTTCAGCCGACTCTTGCTGTTGTAGCTTGAATGTGGGTCTCTTAAACTGCCGGTCCTTGCCTAAACATGCCGATGACATCTGGCTATTGCTTGAGGACGGTGAGTGGGATGTGCTGTTTCTAACCGAAACATGGTTGAACGACCACACTATGTCCTCCGTTGCCCTAGCGGTGCCACTTGGCTTTAAAATGAGTTTCTCTAACCGGGGGGATGGAAGAAGGGGCGGGGGCGTGGCCCTTCTCTTTAGAGACTGTTATAGGCTCACGTCCGCATTACCCACTACGATTGCAGGGGTGGAAGGCTTGCTTTTCTGCTTACAAATTAACCCACGCCAGTCACTGGCGGGAATGGTTATTTACCGTCCTCCAGATTGCACAGAGACGACCTTTACGGCGCTCATTGACACCATCGTCCAAAGCTCTATCCTTCACTCTTATTTTATAGTGGTGGGGGATTTTAACTTGCATGCCGAGATAGGGGCCTGCCCGCTGGCAGAGTGGCTTATTTCGACACTTAGTGCCGCCGACCTGACATTATTCAGTACAGCTACCACACATAATGCAGGACATATGCTTGACCTGATTTTCTCTAACATCAGTGACCTGTCGGTGGGTACACCGCAATAGCTGATTTGGTCGGATCATGCACTGATCCCGTTTTCGGTCAGGCTACCCGGGGAAGGGCCCGAGACTGGGAGACGCTCCTTTTCGCAGAGGCAATGGAAAAGATTGGTCCCTGGATCCATAGGACCCGTCCTGGCTTAAAATCCCCCAGTACTTTCGTCCGATGTAAATAAGGATGCAGCGGCTATGTCCAAATGGATAGGCGATATGGTGACTTCTATTGCGCCTGCTAAACGGGTAATGTCCCGCAGGGGCTCTCCCTCTGCACCTTGGTTCTCTCTGGAACTAAGGGCGGAGAAGTCAGCCTGTAAGAAGTTAGAGAGACTTTGGAGGGCGAATTATTGTATTCTGGCGAGGGCTCGCTATAAAGCCGCCATCCGTGCTTTCCGCAAATCTATAAAAACTGCAAGGAAACACTTTATCTCCACCTCCATTCAACAAGCAGAACATTCCAGCAAAGAAGTGTTCAAGATAGTCCAGTCCTTTTTTAAACCTAGTTGCATTGAGCTGGATGTGACTCCGTCAGACAAACTATGCGACAATATTTCTGAATATTTTGAGAATAAAATTCTGAAAGTGTTTGACTCTTTTAGCCCTGCACGTCGCACTGTAAAATCAGAAGTAGTGGAGAATAGAGGTCCACATTTGACCTTAGGCCAATTCCAACCAGTTACACTGGATGTGGTCATGCAGGAAATAAACAGATGTAAATCAGGATCTCCTGATGATCCCTGCCCACCAAAGCTATGGAGTTTGATGGCGGAATTCGTTGCGCCTACTCTCCAACACATATGGAATATGTCCATTTTTACCGGAGTGTTCCCGGAGAGTTGGAAGCACTCCACCATACTCCCTTTGAAAAAAAAGCCAAATGGTGCTCCAGATGATTTAAGTAATCTCCACCCCATCTCTTTACTTGCAGCTCCGGGCAAAATGCTGGAAAAACTAATCCAGCGGCAACTAAACAATTTCACGGAAGAGAGTAATGTTCTCCATGAAAAACAATCAGGCTTTAGAGCCGGTTTTAGTACCGAGACCGCCCTGATCGAGGTTGCCGAATCAGTCAGATGGTCGCTGGATTCAGGAGCATTGGCAATGCTGGTGCTCCTGGATCTATCGGCCGCCTTTGACACGGTGGATCATGTCAGGCTACTGCAACGCCTGGCTGAGAATGGCCTCCGGGCCCAGGCACTGGGATGGCTCCACTCATATCTGTCCGGCAGATCTCAGAAGGTGGCTTTAGGCGCCTTCTCCTCAGATTCCAGGAGACTGAACTGCGGGGTCCCACAGGGCTCAGCTCTCAGCCCGCTGCTTTTTAATATTTACCTGGCCCCGCTGTTTACGTTGATTGCCAATTGGGGAGTCACCGCAATTTCCTACGCTGATGACACCCAATTGGTTTTCCCGTTTTCTGAGGTATCATAGGCAGCCTTCTCTAACTTCAAGGGCTGCCTTCATGATGTGGCCTGCTGGATGAACACCAACAAACTGAAATTAAACGCAGGCAAAACGGAGGTTATCTTTTTTGGCAAAGGCGACCACCCTCCTGCCGAGTTCTGGTGGCCGTCCGAGATGGGCCCCGCACCGATTCCCAGCATAAAGGCAAAAAACTTGGGGGTTACATGGGATGATGGCCTATCTTTTGCCAGCCATATACAGCAGGTTGTTGGAGGTTGCATCAGTAAACTTAGGAGCCTACGGAGATTTCTTCGACTGCTCCCAGAGGGCTGCCGAAAAACGGTTATTCATGCCATGATTACCTCTAGGCTTGATTATGCCAATGGCCTTTATTTAGGCCTCCCGAAATTTCTGTTACATCGGATGCAAACCGTCCAGAATTCGGCGGCAAGATTGTTAAGGCACGTCCCTTTTAAACATCACATTTCCCCACACCTACGCATGCTACACTGGCTACCCGTGGCCAGTCGTATAAAATTTAAGGCGCTTACCCTGGCCTACAGAGCCTTACATGGGACTTGCCCGAACTACTTAAAAAAACGACTGCCAGACTCCTACGTTCTAACTACAAGGTTCATCTCCACGTCCCTCGGGTGAAAAGGGCGCGCTTGGGTGGTAGAACTTTCTCCGCAAGCACGGCACTTCTTTGGAACACCCTGCCGCCGGAAATACAACAAGCACCCTCCGAACTCAGTTTTAGGAGATTACTGAAAACATGGCTTTTCACGCAATAATTCTAACCTCTCCGCACTATGATTCTTACTGCTCACTCTAGCGCAGGGACACTTCCTCCGGAGGTAGCCGCTTGCGCTTTATAAAATACAGTATTATTATTTATTATTATTTATGAGATAATTGCACATATCGGTTACAAACATCGGTTTGGGGATCATAGAGTGACTGTAGCCTGCACTGCTCCAATTTCTTGACAGTACTTTGTTTATGAGGGAGCCTACACTTTTATTGCACATGCAGTACTTGCTCTGTATATGTGATGAAGCATGCACTGTTGCTAACTGGGTTATATGTATTCTCTCTGAGTTAGGAAGTCTTGTACTGAAGCTGTCTTTGCTGTTTTGTACCTACTTTTTGTGTTAGAGATGATAATACTGCTGCTGTCCTTGCTCTCCCTATGTCAAGTGTTATTGAGGGATGGTAAAGTCATTTTCTATGAAAGCTCAAACTGCTGACTTTGTCTCTATATTTTGGTCACTACAGTCTACAGGCATTGATAGCCAATGCCCTTACTGTCCGACTGACACAATTTTTTCTGGACCTAAGGAAAGCGTAGGTAGATATAAAACACAAGTACGAATCACAGAATGAGGTTTTGTCAAATGTTATCATTTAAGTTTTCACTTACATCAAACTGTCTACGGTTGCAAATTTAGGGACATGGAGCCGGTAAGGGGGGTTTGAGGATGTGGGATAGTTTGGCCCTGCAAAGTACAGTGATAACCACACCTCTTCAATTTTGTGCATTTTTGCAAAAAAATAGTAGGCTCTCAACTTGGAAATCGCCTGGATTAAGTAACACCTGCTTAGTAAGGTAGCACCTGCATACATTATGGGTGCTTAGTTTTAGAGGAAGGACTTTCCTGCGATTAAAACTACATGTACAAATGTATATTCGTGCATACTTATTATGAACATTTTCCATCGAGTGAAAAATCTGAGCAAGTTCATTTTGACTCGCACCTTGAAAATTAAAACTCACATTTCCAGGAGTACTTATGAAATTCTTTGTGAATGCCCAGAAACTTGAGAAGCTTCTACAATCATAGGGGGACCTTTGAGAGTAGATGTTTGAATTTTGAATCCCTTTTTTGTGGAGATTATGCTGTTACAAACTGGAAGCATGGTTCAAGTTTGCAAGTGCATCCTATCAGTACTAGGACCGTTGTACTACCCAGCACAGCAGTGAAAGGTTGGGCAGCAATTACAACCTATTACTAGATCAGAAATATGTCCAAGGCAAAGTTGTTCTCTCATTTGCATTGGGTCATGACCAAAGGAAAGTTTCTTCCACATTGCGCAGATTTGAAATGCACAAGTGTGCAGTTGGCATTACTGAAAGTGTTTGCACACACATGTTTTGCCTTGTTTGTGATAGAGAAGTGCCCAGTAGTACAAAAAGCGGGCCCACTCACCTGCTGCGTCCTGGAGTCATTTCTGAATCCAGACGCTGGATCTTTGGCTAGAGTAAATGAATGTAGCCGTATGAGGTTTTATTGGTGACTGTATTTATACAAGAAGCAAGACCAAGAGCTTGGGGCCCACCTTTCTCTCTCCAGAGAAATGCAGCTGCTCCCCTAAGTGTCACTTTTAATGATGCTCCTGAGATAATAGGGGCTTGTAAATATGCTATCATGGTATTTTAACATGTGGGCAGTTACAAGTGTAATATTGGATGGATTGACTGTCTGTCCTATGCAAGACTGGCTGTATTTTAAATAGCCAGGGATAATATACATGCGCTTGACTTTATGCAGTACGTAATGGCTTTGTTGTAGAGTATGCAATGTGTCCGATATTGTGGAGAAGGACTGGGCCGGTTGTATTATTTCATGTCTTAGCTATACATTTTATGAGATGGCTTGACTGTGTGTATCGTGAGATATTTTTGCCCTCAGCTGTGTATGATGGTTTGATTATGTGTATTATTTAAAGGCTTTGTTGTGTGTATTATGCAATTAAGTGGGTGAGTGTGATACGTGATGGCTTGCCTGTATATGGTATGTGTTAAATGGGCTATGTATAATACTGGATGGGTGGCATACTGTGCAAAACCTTAATTCCTTGTAGTATGCAACAGCATTCTCTCTGTGTGCTTCATCTTGCAGTGTATTTTAGAGCGGCTATAGTTAGATTTAGCAGTGTGGAAGCACTCATATCATGAGTTGTTCAAAACAAGTTAAATAAGAGCAGGGGGGGTAGACGTTGGGGCAGCACCCCTCCTCCCCCCAGGTATTGGTTTTATAAGCTTTTCATAATTCACCATTGCTTGGATGGGCTGTCCATCGTGGTGATGACATTCCGTGGATGGTTACATTGTTTCATTTTTGTTCCTTATAGGCTGCGTTGATTGAGCTCAACTAGTTGTTTTGTTAGGGTAGAGCCAAGGCATGCTCGTTGATATATTAATGCTGATGACATAACATCATATTAATTGATGGTTTATGGCTTTTTGTTTAAAATGTTCTTGCTGTTTGGATGCCTAAACTAGCTATACATTCACTGTGTTATCCACTTATGACCCTAGCATGTGCATTTATTTTACTTTGCTGTCATTATAACATGTCGAATTTAGTTTTTTCAACAAATGCACAAAAAAGTTCTTCAAGAAACAAATATAACACAGTCCATTTGCCAAAAGTATTAATTGTGCAATATTTTGCTGTGTAAGGGTTGTAAAATCCCCACTTCATGTCTCTGACTCCTTTTCATAACATTCCTCTTTGGAGAGACAGCTTAACTGTGCTATTGAAGCCTGTGCAGGAAAGGGGACTTTCTCCCATCTTCCATATAGTTGTATCCTGAAATGTTACTTCATTATGGAATTTTCTTTGTAATACACCTGGGGACCACACATAAACAAATCACTCAACCATTTGCAAACGCTTCTCATTACAAAAAGACACGACTATTGATTTTGTCAGTGCTTATTTGAAGAACTGAGGCAATGAAGTCTTTGGACAGTAATTACTGCCTGCAGCCTGAAATTACAAGCATTGGCATAGCCAATAGGTCTCGCATTTGGGACCTTATAATTGTTTAGCCATGCAATACTTAATGTTGTTGCACCAAGGATATTGTGCTGGATAACTACACAGTGATAATGTCCCAAAGGCGTGACCTATTGGCTATGCCAATGCTTGTTTTTTTTAGGATTGAATGACAGCAGGGCCTCTAATGGCTGTAGCCAGACAAAAAATCCCTGTGCCACCATGTAATGAAAACATGCATTGCTGTTGCTGTCATGTGAATAGATGTGCAAAAGTGTTTTGGGATCGCAAAGCACATCATTTACAACATTTCAGGATTTGTAGCAACAAAACCTATCTACAGTGTATCAAAAGTACATTGCGAGCACAAGTGTCTTTGTAACGAATGGCATAATTGTAAACTGTTAGAAAAGGGGTTATGAAAAGGGTGTCATTCCATCTTTGCACTCCATAATAAGATATGTTGATGATTTGAACTTCAATTATGGTTGCAAACCTTTGATTAGACCCTGACATTCCAAAAGGGGTGATATCCATACGGTAAGCAGGCAGTGTGGGGAGCACATTGCCATTCACGAAACATTGTGGTTGTTCTATCATGCCCATTTTAGTGGGTATGCATCTCAAGCAGGATGAAGGTACTATTTTGTCAGCTCATATAGTCCTTGTGGCATGAAAAGCATCATTAAGAGGCATGATGATTAGGGACTCTACCCTAAATATACAAACTGATATGGAGAAACAATTCAATATAGAACTTGAAATAAAAGAACTTACTCTGCATTGCAATGAAAACAAAATCCCAGAGAGGCTAATGGTACTAGAAAAGAATACACTTGTTCTTAAAACATTTCTCACATCCATAGCAGAATATGGTTTCACATGCCTTCCTGGCATCGTGTGAATGGGGAAAGCCTCAGTTGGGTGGCTATAGGTTTAAACAAAGGGTGGCATAGGTGTCGTCTCTAGCAATAAATGATGACAACATGGAAATTCACACCCACCCGTTACCACTTGTGGCCAACACTATGCCAGTACTTTCAAATATTGAAAGAATGCCTTTGGTTGGAGCAATATCCCTTGAAGGGAGGTCAGAAGCCTTAGCATTCTCACCAAAAATGGGGCTAGGGAAGGGTGACTTGCCAGGTGAATCCTGCAAAATAGATGGCTAACCCTCCTTGAATGTCCTTTATCGAATTTAAAATGTTACAGAGGAATCTTACTTACTATAGCCCAAATTTAACACCGCTATCATAACACAGTTACTAAACCTTGATTAAGATCCAATGTTCTTGGCACATTCGTGGCTAATGTCCTTGTTAAATGCAGATATGAAGATCATTGCCAAAGTGCTGGCTAGCAGGTGGAAATACCTGACACCATGACTGGTTAACAACAGACTGGTTGAGTTTATATCAGGTCGATCCTCAAGAAACCACCTCTGCACTACCTCCCACTAACTGTGACAAGAATCAGCCTGGTGGAAGTTGTAACTACCCCCTCGACAGAGAAAATGTCTTTAATCTTATTAAGTGGAGATAGCTATTCAGAACATTAGAAAGTGAAGGATTGGCCATAACTTCATCTCAAAGGTCAGGTGGTTCTACATCATATTTGACCCTATGTATTAATTGTGGAGGTTTTCTTTCCGAAACATTTCTTATACAGTGAGGCAACAGACAAGGGGGCCCACTATCTTGGTTTCTACTTTTGCTTATAATGGACCTCCGTTCATGGTGTACCCATCTATTGTGGCTTCTATTTTTGCTAATAGTGGACCTCTGTCCATGGCCATCCACAAATCTTCACATATCTATGGGGCCATGCCATCATTCAGCGAGAGAAATTCAATACTATATGGAGATAATATCCTGATCACCATATCAGAGCCAATATTCTCTATCACATTATTGAGCTTAACATAGATAATTTGCTGCACTCGCAGGATACAATATTTATTAGGAAAAATGTGAAATAATGCCTGCATCCACAAACACAATAAGTGCAGTAATAACACATTACAAATTCCTTTGGCTATCTGGTTAACTCAAATACTAGGGTATCTTGGAAAATAGGAGATCAGAAACTATGGTGGCAAGCAAATACCTGATATCGCCAATGCCCTTCCATCCGGCTATTGCATAATTAATCGGGACAGGAAAGATAGAAGAGGTGGTGGGTTAGCTATTGTTTTCAACAGCAAATTGAAGGTTCATATCTTAGAATCCCAACCGTCAGACTGGGGTGAACTCTGTGTCTTCATCATCGAGCTCTCCAATAAAGACTCTCGGAGAGGAGCTCTTCTTTATCGCCCGCCGGGCCCCAAAACTCACTTTATTAGTAAACTGTCTGAAGCTATCGCCCCACATGTTCTCGTCTGTAATAATTTCTTTTTGTTAGGCGACTTTAACTATCATGCAGAGCTCGTGACTGACCCTCATACTATTGATCTTATCACCAGTCTAAGCACGCTTGGACTCAGTCAAATAGTCACCGGTCCCACACACTCTGCTGGCCATGCATCAGACCTACTACACCCCACATCCTTTATGTTGAACAATTTCCGGTTTTATGGTCAGATCACCAAGTAATAACATTTCTGGTCCAAGGGATGCAGAGACAATCTCCCCCAAAACGTGAACTCAAACTATGTTGACCGTGGAAAAGCATCCAAATGGAGTCTTTCTCAACCCATTTCTCTGCCCCTTCTGTTATTGAAACCACCCAAATCGACACATATACCAAAAATTTGGAAACTTCTTGGACATTATTGCTCCCGTTAAGGTTAGCAAATGCCCAGCTAAACTCTCGCCTTGGTTTACCTCCGATCTAAAAATCGACAAGAACACGGCCCGCAAGGCTGAACGGAAATGGCGTCATACATGAAACGAATTAGATAAGCAAAACTATAAAAAAAACTGCATAAAGCCTACATGGATCATATCGCCTTAGCAAAAAAATCATACCTTGCAAACAGGATAGATCAAGCCGCTAACTCACAAAAGGAACTCTATAAAATAGTTAAAGAGTTCACCAACCCCCCTGCGTGCCAAATCTCTTCCACCGCCTCTCAAGAGTGGGTAGATGATCTATCAGTCTACTTCAAAGAAAAAATAGATATTATCTATAATCAGTTTCCACTCTATATCAATCCCCCTAAGGGAACGAATGAAATTAGCATTCCTCCATCCTCATCTCTTATGCAGTTTCACTCAATAACGGAGGAAGAGGTGGGTCTAGCCCTTAGCAAGATCAAATCGGTCTCCCCAGATGACCCAGTATCCGCTCAAATTACTTCCAAAATCGCTCCAGTTTTGATCCCCCTCCTCACCAATGCCTTTAACATGTCTTTGTCACAAGCCACTGTTCCCATACACTGGAAAGAAGCCATTATACGTCCTATCCTAAAAAAGCCCTCTGCTGATCCAACTCAACTTTCCAACTACCGTCCTATCTCTCTCTTACCTCTGTTTGGAAAGACAATGGAATTACTGATTAACCACCAACTCTATCACTACCTGGAAGAAAACAAACTGCTTGACCCATCACAATCAGGCTTTAGGGCCAGCCATAGTACAGAGACCGCCCTTCTCAAAATCGTAGATAACATCAGGCTGTCCCTTGACGCCAAGCAGTCCGCGGTCCTTGTCCTGCTCGATCTCTCCGCAGCCTTCGACACCATCTCCCATAACTCTGTTATTTCGACTGTCGGAGATTGGTGTCGGAAGTCCGGCCTTGGGGTGGATCAAGAGCTACCTGTCTGACAGGTCTTCCAAAGTCCAAATTGGTCCTTTTACCTCTAAAAAAACAGAATATTGATAAAGGTGTCCCTCAGGGGTCCATATTGAGCCCCACATTATTCAATATCTACGTGCCCCCTTTAGCAAAAATCATTCGGAACTATGGGTTTGACACAGTGTCGTACGCTGACGACACGCAATTAGTGATCAAGATTGGAACGGACCCTGATGACACCAAAACCAGATTCCTAAACTGTATGACCGCAGTAAAAGAATGGATGACCAACAATCACCTGTTACTGAATGCCAGCAAATCGGAGATCTTGCTCTTTTGGACAAGTGACTGGTGGCCATCGGTCCTGGGTCTATGCCCCTCCCCGAAAAAGTCTGCTCGTAATTTAGGTTTCCTCATTGATGACAAGATTTCCATGGCCGAGCATATAAATACCTCTGTACGCACTGGCTTTGGCATCCTGAGAACCCTAAAAAAAATCTTTAAATGGATCCCGCTTTCCTCCCGGATGCCTCTTGTCCAAGGCCTCATTAGCCGCTTAGATTAAGGCAACGCATTATTGGCTGGCTGTAATGACACATACCTAGCCAAACTTCAGGTACTGCAGAACACGGCAGCAAGAGTGGTTCTTAACCTCCCCCTTCGCTCCCACTCGACTCCCGCGTTGAGGGCCCTACACTTGCTGCCTGTGAAAAAAAGGATTATCTTCAAGACCTGCTGTATAATTCACAAAACTCTCAAAGGCAAAGGCCCCTTGTACTTAGCAAATAAACTAAAACGTTATGCACCGGCTCGATCTCTTCGTTCATCCAGTAAACACCTTTTAAAGGTTCCTAAAGTGCGAACTGTCAGAACTGGGGACAGGGATTTTTCCAAACTCGGCCCTCAATAATGGAATTCCCTCCCAATCCAGCTACGTGAAGTAACCAATCACAAAAGCTTTCGTAAAGTACTGAAAACCTGGCTTTTCTGAAAGTAGCGAGCCCTCCACAGTGAATCCCTTCTTTCACACCCGCTGGCGCTGTGAGACCTACGGGTGATACATGCGCCTAATAAATGCCAAATAACAATAACAATATATCACATATTACTTTACAGATAATCAGATATCATAGGTAAGTATATGTATAAAGACACAAATTAGAAACCAAAATATCAAAACCAAAAGTGACCAGCAGGATAATACAAAAAATGGTGATGGTGTATCAAACAAACCTTTTTTTATTGAGCCAGCTTTAAGTGTCTCATGACAGGAACTTAAGTCAATTGTAAAGAGTGTTGGCTGCATACATCTTACGGATTGTAAATAAGTCCCAATGCATTTCGGGCAGAAACAACTGCCCTTCTTCAGGGGAATCTACAAATGAATACACATAATATCTTGGTATTTACATTACTGTAAATGCAAAACAGTACGGTCATAGGGAAAGCACAAGTTCAAAAGCAGAAAATGTATTATCAATTGTAACCAAATGAAGAGGAAAAACTCCACGATCATGAGGTAACATAGAGTGAGGTGAGTACAGCTCATCGAAGTGATGAAGAAACAAAAAGAACAAGAGTCCAACACTGAGTGTACCGCGACAAACCGAAGTGAATTAAAATATCTAGAAATGGCCCTACAATGTGAATTGGCTTCTATGCTCAAAGAAACTAAGGCTGGTGAACAAAATTAAAAAGTGCTTAATCTCAAATGTCATGCGGCGCACAATTAAATACATCCTGAGCAGCAAGCAATACCTGGAGGATATAAAGCCACCCAATCTGAACAATTTCACAAAGTGTGTTCCTTTCACACTGAAAAAAAGAAACCAACATCATGAGCCATGCATATACTGCCAGTAAAAAGCAGGTGAATGCATTATTCAAATAGGAAAACTCACCGAAAAATGGAACCACGAGACCCAATGCCCCTAAATAAATAAGGCTGACAGACTTGATGACGATCGCGCCTAAACAACCTAAACGTGAAGAATGTTATATATCAATATGATTGAGCCCGACCCTACTCTGATGACGTGCCAACAATGTTCACATAAACAAGGAAATAATCACGCAATAGCTTACCGGTACGTGACCCCAGACAATGTCGTGACTCCAACCAAGTTCAGAGAAATCAGAGCACAACCCCTTAACTGACCGCGTTCTTTGTCATATCATGCACAAAGTGATTCTAAGCGTGAGCACACTGCCCGGAAGTTAAATACTCACACAGTCTTTAACCGCTTGCCTGCTTATGACGGAACCACGCCGTAATGAGCCATGGGCACATGTGCTCATGACAGCGTAGTTCCGTCACCCTGCAGCTGCTCTGCCCACGCGGCATTAATTCCCCACCTGTGCGGGCGAATTAATGAGCGGGAGGGGCCGTGACGGAACCATGCCGTCATGAGCACACGCCGCCTGTGGCTCATGACGCGTGGTTCCGTCACGAGCATACCAGAGCCGCACTCACTCCCTACCCCCCCAGTGTCGCGGCGGAATTCGCGCAGCGGCCAAGGGGTTAAAGGCATAGTGCGTCTGTCATGCTGCACATGGAGCTGTGTAACTGGATAAAGTTACATGCAAAACATGATGAAGTCCAATTTAGGGTGTAAAGAACAGAGAGAAAGTAGCAGTTGAAATAGAAGACATAGTAAAGTTATGTGCCAGAAATGGTGAAATCCGATTTAAAGTATCAAAAGCAGAGGGGAAGAAGCAATTGGTTGTATTTTTATGACTTATACATGTGAATACAGCACAACCATTATAATCGAAAATATTGTGCGAGACACTGGCAAGTTTTTAAAAAAGAATGTACAATCGAACTATATAGTAAACATGAACAGATGGTCACGTGTCTAGTGAGCTAAATTACAAAGAGACAGCATGATTGCATAGAAAGTACAAATACATTACATGACACAAAGTTAAGTCCAGTTGGCTAACTGAAACCAGATTGATCAATGCATAAATAGCATCACGACGACAGGTTAAATGCAAGTTGCTAGCTGACATTAGTATGTCGGTGAAGCCTGAATGACTGCACACAATCAGGTTGATCCTAGTCCATAAAAGACTGCACGTCAACAGATGAAATATACATTGCTGGCTGACATCCACAAGTTTATGCACTGGACACTGGTCATAACGAGTTCCCCAGCTACATGATGACTTCACTGAAACCTATGGTGTTTGGTATCAAACACCTTGTCTAAATAAAGGCAAACTGATGCCAGTAGCGGATTTAGTAAGATATGCACACAGATGGCACCTTAGAGGTGCCCCCTGGAAACTTGGTATCTTCCAGCTTGCCACCACCAAAGAGTTTCTGGCCCTCTGGAGGTGAGAGCCTACGCTCTCAGAGGTCAGAAACAATGCTGGTGTTTACACCTCCTCCAGAAGGATGGCTAGTGAACCTGCATACCAATTCCTGAGGTTTCAAAGCCTCTGCTGCCTTTTGATATGCAACCCTGGCTTCCATAAGACCAGGAAATACCACCCCCTTCCCTGAAGCCCATCTGGCACCAGGACAGTTGGCAAATTAGATATGCAAAGTAGGTTTGGTGAACTACCTAGACAGCCACACTCCTAGGGTGGGCTGTTTGATATGCTCCATGAAAGAACGGTTCCACTATTCTGATTTTATTGGAAATCAGAATTCTGAGGCAGGGTTATGCCAACTCTCAACAGGAAGTGGTCATATATGGGGGGTGTAGTGACCCTAAGGGTAAGTAGCCTATTGGCTACTACTCTTCACTCCCCTTAATGCCCCTAAATTTAGTATTTAGGTGGCCCCTTGACACCAGGAACTCAGATTTATATGACTAAAGAAATAAGAGGACAAAGAAGAGCGGAAGAAGCAAGAACTGGGGACTGCTGGTGGACTTTGGCGCCAAACCCTGCCTTGCCTAGCTGCTCCTGTCCCTAAAAATGCAACACCCCAACTTGTACTGCAGCTGTACAGCCCTCAAAAGCATTGGAGGACCTTTAGAACTTCACCAAGCTGTCAGCATCTCATTTAAAGTTGACCAACCGGATCCGGCCTGCACCAATACCCAAGGTAGCAGACCCCTTGCAGCAACCAAAGCTTGTTTGAGCCCAATCCAACACCGCCAAGAACGAGCAGCTGATGATAGATGTCAGCAACACAGAAGCAAAAAGAACAAATGATGGATGGAATGCTGAACAAATCAAACATTAATCCCAAGTCACAGATCTGGTTTAAATCCATTGTTGTTTTGCTCACAATGCCCTGACGTGTATCGTGTGCTTGCTATGCCACTGGATTCAGACTAACCTAGCTGATGAGGGTGATACCCTGAAATGGGTCCCAGGATGCTTGTTTCCATTCCAGGGAGGACCTGGCTTGGCAGTTCAGGCTTGACTGTTCCCATGGGGAGCAGGGCCCAGACTGATTTGAATATGGCCAAATTGGAATGGCATGGTGAGCAAAATAAATGATGGATTTAACCCAGATCTGTGACTGGGGGTGAATATTTGCTTTGCTCAGCATTCTTTCCATCATCTGTTCTTTTTGCAAACATCACGGAAGCTTGCAGCATGAGTGGTCCAGCTGTGCTATTTGTTCCTTTTTGCAGGATGGGTGTCTTTGACGCACTGGCACAGCTGACGAAAACCCTCTCTGCCTGATCTCCCCGGCCTGGATCCACAACAATCGACTCTGCTCTCCTCCTCCCAGGAGCCCCACAAAACGTGCCCCCTGTTGTCACCTCCCGGACTTGTCCCCAAGACCCCTCTGCAGCCTTTTTCTAGGTGTCCCCATCCATGGTGTAGCGCAAGTCTACCAACTCGTCCAGGACCTCTACGCCCGGACACTACAGAGCAGGTAAATTCAAAGGGCTGGTGGTACTTTGGACCTTGGCCCCCTAGCATTTTAAGTCCAACAGGGGACCCCTGAGAACTGTTTGCAAATAACCGTATGCAGTAGATGCTTTTTGCTCAATAGGAAAGCCTGAATCCACGTAAAGATTTATTTAAGTGACATTTTTGCTTACCTGCAAATATTGCTATTATGAAAAGTACTTAACTATTTACGAAGTTCATCATGTTAAAATAAATATAAAAATACTTTTTATTTTTCCAAATTGGTCTCCAGTTCTTTCTTTAGTGTGTGTCTTATTTATTGACTCTGTGTGATCAACAAATGCATTAACTCTAGCTTCTGATAAGCCTAAACTGCTTGCCCACACTACCAAAAAAGAGAGCATTTGGGATTATGAATTTGAGCCCTGTAAACCAAGAATGGTCGTCTAGACTTTCTACACTGTGTACCTAGCTTTGGTATACTACATAAAAAGCCAGCTTCCTAAAGTCAGTAACTTCGTCAGACCGTTCTCTTGGGCTGGCAAACATCAGCAACTCCAAGCAGGGAGCCTCAACGTGAATACACTACAGGTGACATCGCAATGCCAAACATCGAACTGTGGAAAATAGTGAATCCACTCTCGCAATGAGTAGAACTGCAGTTAATGTTCTCATCCATCCCACTTTTGGTGACCTTCAAAATATGCTTCTTGAACAAACAGGTTGATCTCTTGGTTCTGTATTTTAGGAAACATTATGTTGCCTTAAACTGTCTATCTACAAGGCAGTCCGCAATGCTCTGTCCTGTGAGATGTACCAGCCCTGAAAAGCTGACCCAGGGTTTTTTTTAAGGCATGGGCAATTTCCAAGGGTCCCCTCCTTTCAGTGGTTCAGACTATTGTATTCCAATAGCTAAATACCATTGGATTCCTTTATTCTTCATCCCCCTCCTCTCAATTTCTATACCGCAAGGCAAAGGCTGTGTGGGAGTAGAAATTCCAATGGAGATAGATGAAAAATGCAAAAGAGTTGGATTGCCAACAACTTGAGAAAAGCAAATCATGGCATCCTGGGCGGGAATGTAATGACTTCCTTGTTCTTCCTCAGCAGTGTGCTAATTTCTTGCAGATTAAAGGTCAGGGAGGGAGAGCATAAAGAAGCTTCTGAGGCTATGTTGCTGAAAATGCTTCCACTGCCCATGCCCCACTCTCCACATTCCTGGAGAGGAACCTGGGAACATGAGCTTTGATAGAGGAGGCAAAAAGATCCAGGAAAATAATTCCTAACCTTTTCTGCATGTCCTTGGGTAGAGTCACCCTTGGATAGAGACAATTCCTGAGACATCAGGAATATGTCCCAGTTTGTCTGCCTGGAAGTTGTCCCTTCCTCTTATATCATCCTCATCATCATCATCATCATCATCATCATCATCATCATTAATCTTTATTCAGCAACAAGCCATAAAAGCACATAGAAACCAATGCAAGAAAATGTACATAAAATCAGTAAAATACAGTGCATAAATAGGATAAAAAAGTATTAAATCCCATTTCAGCAGTACAATGTGCATGGTACTAAAGATTGGGTTAAATGAGTAACAAGAGATGCAGATTCTGACAGACTACAAAGAATGGCTCAATATACTGCAAGCTTTTTGAGCCTAAGTCTCCACATACATAGCAGAAACCGTGACCGCAAACACTATGGGTTGTCTAACATTGCTTCTCAGGATTCTAATCGCCAGAGGCCAGCAAATCGGGAGTATCCACTTCTTTCTAAATCCCATATACGCAGAACAGAAAAATGTTCCATAGTTTCACTATCACTACTTACAGCATAAAAGGAATGAAACCCTTCGGACTCCCTGTGCTCACGCTGCCTTTTGGTAGTAAAGGAAAAGAGTGGCAAAGTCTCAAGACGAAATTTGAAATCGAGTGTATCTGCCTGAGGAGGCTTTACCTCATCAAGGAAGGGTTAAAATTATCTTTACAGTCAAGAAATACTATTACAAGGGAGCCTGCTCCTGGTTGCCAGTGATAAGAGAAAGCTTATGCTGCCAGAATAGACCCTCTAAAGTGGCGTTGGAAACCCCATTAGGGTCCCAAGCAGTAGCCCAAAGATATGTTTTGGCGATTAAGGAAGTCCTAGGATCCCAGTACTGGATAGTATTGCCCAATTATAAGCATAAATTAGTTGTGGTTTACTCAAGTCCCAGGACCTCTTAGGCCTCAAAAGGAGTTCATGCAGGATAGTTTTGTGAGTTGATGCTCCTCCATTTAGTTCGAGAAAGATAGGTAGAAAGATAAGGATTCAAATCCTCTTTTTGAAAACAGCTTTGTGTGTTTATTTTCAAAGGAACTTCTTGACAAGATTCAAATGATTCAACATCGTCAACATCGTATTGATCTAAGGATATCAGCCGGCACGTGTTTCGCGCATTCGGTCAAGTCGACCAGGGCTTTTTCAAGGCTTCTAATATCTTTTACCTGTATAGCATAGAGAAATGTGTCATCTTTGATGAAGCGTTTCCCATCCTTTAACAACATCTCTTGCACCGATGTTTGTTAAGGTCTCATCCAGTCACAGTAACGCCGTCCGGGGTTAATCCCATATCGTGCCCAAAGATACATGCAGTCTAGCTTGGTGAGGCAGTGCTTAATAATCCTGACCAAGGTAATTTTCAAGGCTCCGGGGAGAACATCCTCCAAGCCCTGCTGATAAGGGAGAAGGTCAGGGGTCACCCAGAGTCTGTGCCAATACAGAAGGGGTCTGAGGCCCTTCCTCTTATATAAATTGCAGCTTTTGAGAGGAGATGCATTTCCATCTATCTTAGAAGCTCACTGTTGGACCTGGCCATCTGTGTAGTGTTATTCCCATGCTTTATGTCTTCCTCCTCTTTTTTGCTGAATTAGTTTTAGCTGGCCTTGGGACTCTGAGCACTTTACCAATGCTAACCATTGCTGAAGTGCTTGTGCTTTTCCCTTAAAAAATGGTAGATTTGGCTTAAACCCGATTAGCATAGTTAATTTACAGATAAGTGTCTAGTAAAGTGGCATTACATGTGCCCAGGGCCTATAAAATAAATGTTACTCATTGTGCCACCCACTCAAGTAACACTTTAAACATGACTCAGACCTGCCATTGCAGCCTGTGTGTTCAGTTTTCAACTGACATTTCAACCTTGCAAAATAAACCTTTTACCAGGCTCAAACCTTCCTTTTTAATACATATAAGTCAACCTTAGGCTAGGCCCTGGACAGCCCAGAGGGTAGGGTGCAATGCATTTAAAAAGCAGGACATGCACTTTTAGGTTTTATATGTCCTGGTAGTGAAAAACACTTAAACAAAATTTTCACTACTGCAAGCCTTACCTCTCCCACAGGATAACTTTGGGGTTACCTCATTACATTTTAAAAGTGTAATTTCCAAATGGAAGTAGGTGACCTGTTCATGTTTGGTGTCTCTGGAATCAAATTTAAACTCTCCTAACTTATGGTGAAGTTAGATGTTAAATTGAAATTATGACAATACCACTTCAGCCACTTAGTGCCTGCGGTCTGTACCTGGGTCACATGACTGTGTGTAGTGGACAGCTGAGCTTTGTGTATGCCTCCTAGAGAGCCACATACAATAGGGAGCTTAGGCGTGCCTGGACAAGTCATTAAAGGCAGGAATTGAGGGAGGAGCTTGAATAGGCTGCGTCCTTCTTCCAGACATTAGGAATGCCCTGTAGTTAGTCTGGAGTAAGGACAGAGGAGGCTGGATGCCTGTGGACTTCAAAGAGATACTTCTAGAAGTGTTTACCCTACTTCAAATGCTCAACAGTATAAATACTGGACCTCATACACCAACTCTTCAGCACACTTTTCTGAACCTGTGGATATTCTGCAAGGATGAAGGACTTCTGTGCTGCTTCAAGGACTGTCCCTCTACTGAAATGCTGCTCTAAAGAAACTGCTGTCCTTCTGTGCTGACCTGCCGCCATCTTGCCCAGGAAGGAGTAGGGGTGGGCAATAAATTCCCACTCCATGTTACAAGAGTAACACACCGTTCCGGCAAAACTCTGCCAACTGCCGCATTGTGGAGTTTTTCTTGTGTGCCACTCGTGGACTGTAAATTGGCGAGCCCGAGCAAGAACTGGTGTACCCTAGTGTTATTCTTGGATGCTACGAGGGCACCTGGTGAGATTTTCGCAAGCAACCAGTGCTAAAAAAATTTCATGACCTGCCGATATCAACCCATTTGAGGAATTCTACTGAGTGAAACTATGCAAGTTCCCCCCACCCCTAGAAAGGAGAACTGGACCTTCAACTTCATTTTGAACCCAGGACCCCACAGTGTCTCTAAAGGGTAGTCTGCTGGAATCCTGATCTGAGCCTCAAGGACATACCAAGCTCCCCAACATCTTGATCCAGACCCTGGACCAAGCTGCAGTGAGTTCCTGCCCCCAAGTGCTGTCTCTCAGGTCCTGGACCCTAGGTGTGGCTCGCGGACGCTGAATTCAAGATGTTGGGCTCTCTGTGACCGTGACCTGGCCTCTTCACACCAAGATCTTGTAGCTTGCAATGCAGATCACTGGGAACCCCTGTCAGCCTGACTCTTCACACTGCAGCATTGATTGCTTGTGGGAACCACCTCCATGAAGATCCAACAACGCCCGCCCGTGATGAAGGCCGGCTCCTCTCGCTTTGTCAACAGGACCATGCGACACACTCCCTGCTCCATGCAGCCCTCTGCAAAGGAAACAGGAGCCACAGCAAGAACTTTAGAAAGTAAACCTTCAGCTGGACTAACTCTGACTGTATCCGATCTGTTTTACATTGTTGTTGGCCTAAAATGTTGACTTTGATATTGTTCAGCTCAACCAGATTGCTGTGGTTCACACTTTTTGCTTTTATGTGCTATCTCACACTTTGTTCTTCAAAAATTCATAACTCCAGTTCTAGTGGTTTGATTGTTGTCATTTTGGTCTTGTTTTATTTAATGAATTTTGCTCAATTCTTCTAACTTTGTGTGAGATCTTTTTGTGTGGTGTTTTCACTGTGTTACTGTTTGAAGTGTTGCACAAATATTTTACACATTGCCTCTAAGTTAAACATGACTGCTATCTGCAAAGTTACGTTGGTGTGGTTGAGCACAGGTTAATTTTGGGTTTGCTTGTGCCTTACCCTGACAAGGATTGTGGTTGCTGCTTGACCATGGCTCACATCCCAGTCACCTACAAACCAATTTCTTACACTTACACACTTCTGTGCCACCTTTATTGTTCATGAAAGGTATTGACACCAAATTGCCTGATCTGTCTATGAGGTTGTGCCTACAATCAAATTCTTGAAATGCAGCGTGGCCCTCCAGACCTCAGTCAGTTATCTCCAGTTGGGGTATCAGCATTTTTCTGGAATATAACATCTTGCTTGGACATACTTCATGTCCAACTTTGTTCCCCATCCAAAGGAGCTTAAATCTGTTCTAGAAATAATGATGGTCCTGGCTATAACTGAATCTCATTGAAGAGATTCCAGTTTCATCCACCAGGGGAGCTTCTGCCTTATGTCCTGATGCACTGAACCCATAGTTTAAAAGTTATGTGATGTCTAGTCTAAATGTGCATCAAGGCGAGACCAGAATGGATGCAAATTAAGATTGTGGATGCTACTTACCATCACCATACTCAGGGACTCCGCTCATGATGGAGGTGCAAATACTCTGTGATATCTGTTCTAAATTTTTGTCTAATGAAAGGTGATCCTGAGAAAGTTGTAAATGGCATTTCAGGATTTTCTACAAAAAGCTGTGATGCCTGAAAGAGTTACCCACCACAATAATTCTAAGCCCGGTCAGAGCTGGCGGATTGACACTACACGGAGTTCCATGCAGTTGCCTAAAAACTCAGTGGAACTCCGCTCTGCTCCACAAGAGGAAATGGGAAGTAGGATGCGGAGTTCGGGCAAAAACTCTGACTCCGTGGCTTAGCGGACTTTGCCCCTGCCTGCCCATGCCCAAGTGAGGAGAAAGGCAAAGCATCCCTTACCTGGTCTGGCGTCTCCGCTCTCCGCCATGCCCGGGCTGCCCTCCTCCCCACCGTGGTCTCCTCTCCTCCTCGCAGTCTTCGCCGCAGGTCGCAAACTCCTACATTCGACATGCACAGTGCTCCCAAGACATAGAACGTAGGGGTTTATGACAAGCAGCGAAGACAGAGATGAGGAGAGGAGACCACGGTGAGGAAGAGGGCAGCCCGGGCATGGCAGAGAGCAGAGATGCCAGACCAGGTAAGTGTTGCTTTGCCTTTCTCCTGACTTGGGTGTGGGCGGGCAGGGGCAAACTCCACTAAGCAACGGAGTCAGAGTTTTTCCCAAACTCCGCATTCCCAGCGGAGCGCAGAGTTGAGAAAACTCTGCAAACTCCGCTGACGGAGCAGAGTTTGCCACCCAGGGTTAATTAATTCCCTCCAATGTCTGATCTTTCAATAGTGCATATATAAGCCAATTGTAGAGATAGGGTTTTCCTTCCATCACGGCAAATGCATTGATGCAATCACAGGGCTACCACCATTGTAAACACATGAGGGCAGCACTTTGAATTGTAAATGTTCCTTGTAAATGAAGATCACAAGATATCTCTAATGTTTGAGGCTATTGGTACACAGAAATATGCATTCTGTAAATCCAGTATTATTATACAGTCCCTCTTTTGAATGAGAGGAAATATCTTCTGCAAATTCTCCATCTTGACGGAGGTTGATTACACACAAGATTAAATTTCTTTCGGTGAAGCAAAATCCGTAATCCTGCCCAAATGTTCAGAAATAGGAATATAATTGGGTAAGCCCCCTTCCATTTCTCTTGCTTGGGTACTACTCTTTCTTGAGAATAAAAGAATGTAAGCCTTATACTAGAGCTTTTCTCTACTACTTGCAGGAATGTCATAGTGTTGTTGACCTGAATCAAGAGGAAGAATGACAAACTCTATCCTGTATCCCAATTTGATTTTCTGGAGTATCCATATGCCTGAAATAGATTTAATCCATGCTTGTTGAAAAAAACAATTACTGTTGTTCGGAAACATCACCCCAAACTCTACATAGCAAGGATCTCAGATGTTTTTGCTAGGAGAGTTCTGTTTGAACAACTTGTATTCTTGTCCTCCAACATAGGCCTAAATAAATATGTTACCTCACAGTGTGCCCTCAAGGCTGCATCTCACTGAGCCAAATCACCAAGCAACCTCTCAGAACTAGATTGTGTCTTGCTGCTATTAAGGCTCCTAATGTGAAAGGAAATAAAAGACATGCACTCAAATTGCATTCCTATAACTTCCAATGAATACCAGCATTCTGAGAGCCAGATGTATTTCTGTATGTGCTATTCTAGAGGAAGAGCAGGCAGGTTTTTCTCCATATCAGCCACGGTTACAACTTTGGCAAAGATGTTGGTAGAACAATCCTGACTGGGGCTTTCCATTTGCTTTTGATAACACCTTATAAAGACTCCGCTTCCACATATGATATTAAAAGAACTTTGGGGCATATTAGCAAGAACCTAGTTAAAATTATTGCCATTAAAACGGCGATCATTTTAAAGAGGTTCTTGCTAATATACCCCTTTATTCCTTAGATCCTGGCACAACAGGTGCTTCTTCCCTTCACCGGCCCAAACGAGAAACTAACTTCCAACCCTCAACGTTCTCTCTCCACTACATTCTACATATTCTTAACATGTCATGTCATACGTCGTGAGACTGGCATTTCACAATCCCAACACACCTATTGCATAAGGATATATAAGCATATCTAACTGAGGGGTCAGTTGAATTGCCTTAATACACCTCCCAAGGAAGACTCAGGTGCCTCCTACTTCTGAAAACCCCTAATAGAACTCACATGTCCTTAATTATCTATTTACCTTTCTGGTTGTCTGGCAGAGCGCTCCCCTCCTCTTTTCCAGAAGAGCTTTCAGAGAGATTTATATCTGGAGAGGAGACAAGATAGCACAGCAGGTACAGCATTTAGTACACCCAGTAAGTGAGTGGGACCATCAACAAGAATCTTCCTGTTGTCTTCCTATACTAAGAGATAAATCATATCATTAGTAACGAAGTGCGGTGATGACCCAGGGTAGTAATGTCTATTACAAATGAAATAGCCCATTGCACTGGCCTATTAGTGAAACTGAATGGACAGAAAAGCCAGCCCTAATCCTTTTGCACAGGCTTCAGTGAATGAATGAATACTTTTTTTGTGTGGTTACTGAAAACCATTACAATAAAACAACAAATTAGAAAAAGATTTCTCGATTTTAAAAATCTAACTAATTTAAAACAATAAACATTGTGATAAAATCTAAAGGTCTAAAATTCGATAATCATTGAGTTCAAGAACGCTTTTTTTTTTAAACTCGGCCAACAGTTGTACGTGCTCCTGTTAAGCTAAGCAGTTAGTTCAGGATGGTAATTGACCTCTGCGCAGGTGCTTGCTTGATTGCTTAGCTGGGAGAGTCCATCATCTTCCAACGAGTCTGCTGTACAAATTTACTAAACATAGCCATATGCTTCACTGTGTCCAGTGTGCACTGTTGATGGACTGGCCCCTTTGCAGTTCTAGTCCCCCGTTGTAACAAGATGAGCCTAAGGTAAAGTCTGCGGTCTAGACGCAAGGCCGGGCAGCAAAGTAGAATATGGGCTAAGAACTCACGTTTGTATTTGCAGAGCCGACACTCCATCGTCACCATTTTTATCGACTCACTCGGAGGGGTATAATTCTTTAAGGGGGAGAGGATGTAATCTGAACGCTACGATCCTGTGTAGGGCTTGTCTCCCCACAGCCTGCATAAGATATAGTTTGGGGTTGTACTCTGTATGTGGGAGGCTTTGGGACTCGTGAAAGCCTCTTGCTTCCAATGATATAGTGTCTGAAGTGCAAGAACAAAGGCAAACTTGTTTTTTTATTGTACTTTTGATAGCAGTGTAATTGATTATTTTGGGGTCCCAGTTCTCTATTGCAAGTTTCAAAATGTCTTTGGCAGCGGAAAGGCTGGCTGACCAGGGATTACCGGGTTCCAGAAAAATACTTTTTACGGTAGACTTCATTATGTTTTCTGGTGCTGCCATGGTAAGATATAAGTATTTGCTCAGAGAGGCCAACTCTTCCAGCTTTTGTTGGTTCATGTTAAATTCTAACTGCACTAGATTGTTCCTGGTGCATGCAGGTAGGAGAAATAACTTTTTGTAGGCTAAGCAGTGGAGTTTTTCTAGGTCTCTCGCTAATTTCCCGTGGGAAAGCCTGTTGTGCGTAATTAAGTGATGGTATTAATTTCGCTCTCAAGACTCTTTGGATAGCCGTTGTTGTGGGGCTATGTAGAGTGGCATATAGCTTGCAGAGGGCGAAAATTATGCTTTTCCCTTTCGTATGCATTTTGTGGAGATGAACTCCTGGGCGTCCTGTTTCGCTGAATCAAACCCCCAAGTGATTGTAGTGTCGTGTGCAATCTAGAGTCAGCTGGCCTAGCCTTTATTTTGCAGGTTTTTTCTTAGGGTATTGCCCAAAGATTATTGTTTTGATTTGGATGGGTTGGCAACCAGCTTGTTTTTGGCATTGTAGGTTGCCAAAGCCGAAAGTGCTTTTTGTAGGCCTATTTTAGTGGGGTCTAGGAGTACCAGGTCATCGGCGTATTCATTAGTTGGATTTTAGTGTGCCCATTCCTAGGTGTTGCTAATGTGGCTCCAATCAAGGCTTGACCCATGACTGCGGTGTATAAATTAAAGAGCATCGGAGCTAAGGCGCACCCTTGCTTTAAGCCACGATCCATGTCGATTTTCTCTGTGGCAGATACGCTCGAAAGTTTGATTCTTACCCAAGTTCTTGAGTATAATGAGCGAATGGCTTGTAATAAAGATAGGTCGATGTTCCAGCGTGCCAACTTCTGCCAGAGGATGGAACGATCTAAGCCATCAAAAGCTGCCGAGTAGTCAATAAAACAAGCAAAAAGCGACAGGCTTTGTCGTGACACGGCTTGTTGTGCTAGATACGAGAGCGCTATTATATTGTCCACTGTTGATGCCCAGGTCTAAACCCTGTTTGAAAAAAGGGCAGAAGGCCTTCAGTACTGGCCCAGTTCAATAAGTCCGCCAGGAGGGTGCTTGTGTAGGCCTTGCCCTCAATATCAAGCAGGGCAATCATTGCATTTATTTTTTTTAAATATCTTTATTACATTTTTTATATTTTCGAATACAAGAATATACAGGCATCCACATGCATTTCTCATTAGTTACAATGATCTTTACTCGACCGCACTATACATGTAAACCAGGAAATTACCGTCTCGTTGTTTCCGTGCCGTTTTCTGTTTTGGCATGATGTTACAAATGCATTTATAGGTTCCCTCGGGCTCCTATAGCCCGTACAATCTGTCATCTCCAATGGAGGGCCGGAGTAACGGTATGTAGCGCGTCGCTTTATAGTTGCGCATAGTAATACGTGAAAGCAATAGTATATGCAAATCAAGGCTTCACATAACTGGTCACAGCTTTTTAATAGAGGCGGGCATCGTATCATGAGCAATTAAATCAGTATATATGTTGATGTCAAGCCTGTTTGCTTAAAAATTAATTCCTGTAAGAAGACATCTGTGTTTAACAATAACCTATGCTAAATCCAAACCAAATAGGGGGGACATTAGGCGACCTGACGTGTATGTAGCAAGTGTTTAGTGTGTCAACTAAGCATAATCGCAGCTAGATTATCGTGCTGGTATACAGCGCGGGCCACCACTCCTGCCACACACACTGCAATGTGTTAATTTTGCTTTCCTTGACTTTGGAGGAAGATCACATTCAAGAGGTGTTATACCCGTGGAATGTCTCCGAAGTGTATGGTGGCCTCGCCTAGTTCAATAGCAACAGTTAGATTGTCATAGAAGGATAGTATATCATCTGCTTCCGAGCGGCTCCCTAGGTGTCTGGTCCTGCCCGTTGCATAGGAAGAGGCTGCTGCAGTTCGGTGTCCGAGTGTGTGATTGTATTAATCATACCAACCCAGGTCTGCGTGATGGAGTACTTGCGCAGCCCCGCCGTTCCTTCCCTATGTAGGATGGTACTTTATGCTCGTGTCCAGACCTCGAAAGATTTGACCCAGTGCGATGCCTCCGGTGGGTCCTTGTGTTTCCACCTCTTAGTTATGAGGCGCTTCGCTGTTATGAGGCCTAGGTGCCGGAACCTGGAGATCACCCTATTTGTCTTAGTTCTCTTGTACAATCCCAGGATGCAGACCTCCTACATAGTAGGCGCCTCAGTGTTAGTGCAGCTGACTAGTGTTGCCGATATTGTGCACCAGTAATGTGTAGGCAGGGGGCAAAACCATAGCATGTGTAAAAGATCCGCACCTATAAGGAGACACCTTGGGCATTCGGATCAAGCAGGGCAATCATGCGATAGTTTTGTGGGTTGGATTTTGGCCCTTTCTTATGTATTGGGTGCAATAACGACCCTCTCCAGGAATCTGGAACATCCCCCAAAAAGCAGCATTCAGCATATAACTTGGTCAAATTGTCCGTCCAGAAGTCTGTATCAGCCCTGAAGTGGGAGCCAGGCAGACCGTTGAATCCTGGTGCCCCATTGTGCCTGATCTTTTTTAAGGTTGTACGAACTAAAGTTTTTTCTTGGGGTGCTCGGTCATCCAAAGTTTTTGATGTGTGAGCAGTGTTGTCTAGTTCTCCACTCGCATTAGGGCCTTTATTCAGCAAAGTTATGCTTCCATCTTCTTTGTACAATGTTTTCACATGAGCGGCCCAGGTGCCTGTGTCAAGTGAGTTCTCTCTATGGTTGTCTCCTTGAGTTAGAGTATTGAGATATCGCCAAAACTCTTGGGACTTGCAAGGTCTCAGTAAGTCGAAGATCTTCAGCCATTTTGCTTCAATGCAATCGCGTTTCGCGGGCCAGACTTCCTTCGAGTGACTTTTTGCGGCTTCTTTAAGTAGCCTTTTGGCAGATGCTGAGTCAGTTTTCTGGTAGGCCCTACGTTTGGCCTTTCATTGTTTAGCGCTCTCTTTAATTGATGGGACGTGTCCAAAAGTGTGTGATGGATACTGGGGGGATCTGCTTATTGTGCCTCCTTGGAGCAGTGAAGCTAATTTGCGGGTGGACCGATCCCATTCATCTATAGTGCCCCTGTTGTTTGCACTGTGTTGCCAGCCAGCCCATGTTTTTTTCCATTTCTCAAACTTATTATTTGTCGCTGTCCCCCATTTGATTCTTCTTGATAGCATATACAATTCTTCTCCATTTGATGCCCCAATGCTTCGTAAAGTGTGACGAGTATCTACTGTGAGATTTAACATGGTTGTTAGGGCGGCATGATCGCTTTCGTTTCGTTGATGTACTGTATAGTTTACCATGAGGTTTTGTATTTTTCCACTTAATAGTATGTAATCTATTGTCGTTTGGTTGTTATATGTGGGAGCAGAGAGTGCTCCTGGTGCATTCCTTAAAAACAGAGAATGTGCTGTTAGCAGATTGTAAGACTGCATTAGGGGGTTGAAGGCATCTGTAGCCGCAGAATGGGTCCTTTGTAATCCGGAGGACCCTATATTGTGTGTGTTAAAGTCCGCAAGGATGATAGATTCCATAGGAGTGAACTGTAAAAGTAGAATTTCTATTTGACTTATCAGCTGGGTCAGCTTGTCCTTGGCACCTGGCCCATGGGAAATGTGATAAACGTTAATTAAGAGTATTGGGAGCGGACCGTTAGTTCTAGAGAGGCCTTTCAGGGTGCCTGCCAGAAACATACTTGACGTTGTTTTTATTTCTGTGAATTGTATTTTCAGGGAGTGCTTGATGTATATAGAAATCCCTCCTGATGGTTTTCCAAATATGTTGTCTTTAATAGCTGGTTTGCAATATTCCGCGTAACCTCTTATTGATATTGATTTGGTTGCCCACGTTTCTTGGATGCAGATTATATCGGCTCCTTCTAAAAATGCCAATGTTGCTGGGTTTTGCACGAGCTTTGAAATCCCCACGACGTTCCAGATTATGATGTTTAATCTATGAATGCTGACCGTCGAGTTACTGTGCTTGGCTGAGCTAGTTTTTGGCAGATGCGGTGTGGTCTCCTTGCTTGCAAGGGGATGGGTGTTAGGAACTGGAATTTAAGGCTCTTGACAGCCAAGACCAGTCTTCGCTGGTGTTCCCCTTGATTGAGCAGGACCGAATGCCTTGTCCCGGGTTTGTTGTTATTTTAATTAAGCTGTCACTTGTTAAATTTATTTTTGTACCGCATGCAGTCCCATGAAGAATGGACACTGCTGGTGGCAGTAAGTAAAGCGAGTCGTTCATGGATGTCTTTTTTTTTATGTTCTGTTCCTGAGAAACTGTTGGTTCCTTCAAGTTGGTGTTTTTCAGGAGCATTGGTTATTTTAGCACAGGCTGGGTCAGGATTTTTATGCCCCAGTTTTCCAATTGCTTCTTGTTTCTTTTCAAGGCCTCAGCCATGGCTAGGTTAGTGAAAGCGATACAAAAGGGGATGATGGACGGAGCGTTTGAACAAATCAAACACTCACCCCCAGTCAACTGATCTGGGTTTGATCCATCACCATTCTTTAGTTCACTCAGCCACCCCAGTTCAGACATGGCTATATGCAAATCAGTCTGACCCTGTGCCTTGTGGGAACAGTCCAGCCCGAACTGCCAAGCCATGTCTTCCCTGGACTTGTTTCCATATAGCCATGTCTGAACTGGGGTGGCTGAGTGAACTAAAGAATGGTGATGGATTAAACCCAGATCAGTTGACTGGGGGTGAGTGTTTGATTTATACAAACGCTCCATCCATCATCCCCTTTTGTATCGCTTTGTTCGCCCTAAGTGTGGCAGGGTATGCTCAGACGTGAGTCCCTTGTTCACTTGGCCACTGGATTCAAGATAGCCTGGCTGATGAGGATTATGAATCCGAAACCGGTCCCAGGATGCTTGTTTCCGGTCCAGAGAAGACATGGCTTGGCAGTTCGGGCTGGACTGTTCCCATAAGGCACAGGGTCAGACTGATTTGCACATAGCCATGTCTGAACTGGGGTGGCTGAGTAAACTAAAGAATGGTGATGGATTAAACCCAGATCAGTTGACTGGGGGTGAGTGTTTGATTTATACAAACGCTCCGTCCATCATCCCCTTTTGTATCGCTTTGTTCGCCCTAAGTGTGGCAGGGTATGCTCAGACGTGAGTCCCTTGTTCACTTGGCCACTGGATTCAAGATAGCCTGGCTGATGAGGATTATGAATCCGAAACCGGTCCCAGGATGCTTGTTTCCGGTCCAGGGAAGACATGGCTTGGCAGTTCGGGCTGGACTGTTCCCATAAGGCACAGGGTCAGACTGATTTGCATATAGCCATGTCTGAACTGGGGTGGCTGAGTGAACTAAAGAATGGTGATGGATTAAACCCAGATCAGTTGACTGGGGGTGAGTGTTTGATTTATACAAACGCTCCGTCCATCATCCCCTTTTGTATCGCTTTGTTCGCCCTAAGTGTGGCAGGGTATGCTCAGACGTGAGTCCCTTGTTCACTTGGCCACTGGATTCAAGATAGCCTGGCTGATGAGGATTGTGAATCCGAAACCGGTCCCAGGATGCTTGTTTCCGGTCCAGGGAAGACATGGCTTGGCAGTTCTGGCTGGACTGTTCCCATAAGGCACAGGGTCAGACTGATTTGCATATAGCCATGTCTGAACTGGGGTGGCTGAGTGAACTAAAGAATGGTGATGGATTAAACCCAGATCAGTTGACTGGGGGTGAGTGTTTGATTTATACAAACGCTCCGTCCATCATCCCCTTTTGTATCGCTTTGTTCGCCCTAAGTGTGGCAGGGTATGCTCAGACGTGTGTCCCTTGTTCACTTGGCCACTGGATTCAAGATAGCCTGGCTGATGAGGATTATGAATCCGAAAACGGTCCCAGGATGCTTGTTTCCGGTCCAGGGAAGACATGGCTTGGCAGTTCGGGCTGGACTGTTCCCATAAGGCACAGGGTCAGACTGATTTGCATATAGCCATGTCTGAACTGGGGTGGCTGAGTGAACTAAAGAATGGTGATGGATTAAACCCAGATCAGTTGACTGGGGGTGAGTGTTTGATTTATACAAACGCTCCGTCCATCATCCCCTTTTGTATCGCTAGGTTAGTGAAAATCAGCTCTGTGGTCTCATTGGTCTCGCCTAGACCTGGGGTAAGGAAGGAAACACTCTCAATATTCGTTGTTTTTATGCTTTCTAGACCTGGGATATTGGCACAAAGTTTTAGGAGATTGCTGCGGTTAAGAATATCCCACTTGCCCTGTGAGACATATTCAGGGTACAGCAATATTTTCAGGTCATCGTGATTTATAGAAGGCAGGTATTGTTGGATCATGGCCTCCTACAGTTCGTGGACCTTTATGGAGTTTGGGGTTTTCTGTGCTAGGGTGTCGACATTCGCCTCTGCCCGGCTTGAGTTGGCCACCATCTGCTGGACTTTTGTCTCGATCTGTGATCTAGTCGATGTAGGTTCCAGCTCTCTGTTATTGGTAGACTCACTATTACATTGAAACGCCCTATGACCTGGTGCTAGGATGGTAATTTGTTTATTTATTTTTAGAGTTTCTTGGTTCATGCTGTTCGTATTTTTATCCCCCGGTTTAGTCAACGAGGGACTCTTTGAGTTAGGTTCCTGGATTCTTTGTAAGTTGTGCTTTCCATCCCTGGCTTGCTGTCCTTGTAAGAGGTTGGAGCATCAGCTGACTTTTTGTTCCCTCATATCCACAGGATTTAACCGATGGTCCGTGCGGTCATCCGCAGTATCATCTGAGTTAGTTTCGAGGTTAGTTTTATCCAGTATTACTGAACATGTAGCGTTTTCATTATGGTTCAGGGTCTGAGGAGGCATATTGGTCTCATATTGATCAACAGTGTGAACCTCGATCTCCTTATTGTCCGGCAGCAAAAACTGCAGAATGGGGCCATTATTATTGGATTTGTTTTTTCTTTGTTTCTTCAGCTTTTTTAGTTTTTTCTTGTTTTTCCGGGAAAGATGGTGGATATCTAAGCTTGCCGGTTTTGAAGTATTTTGAATTTCATGGTCATTGACAGAGTTGGGGCTGGTTTCTATTGCAATGTTTTTAGCTCTGCATGGTTGCTCATCCACTGCCCTTGTCGTATCTTGCTGGGGTTCTTTGTCGTTGGTTTGCGAATTTTGCGAATTTTGCGTGTTTTTAGTGGTTATAAGCTCCTTGGTGTTTTGCTGGGAGTATACGATGTTCCGTTGCCTGCTAGCTTCTTCCTTGAGATCCTGCAGCCACAGCCCTCTTGTTTGGCTGTTGGTATTGCGTTTGCCTAGGCTCTGTGGATCAGAGAATTCAAATGTTCTAGCTTGGAGTCTGTTCCTGAAATCAGACCAGCAACTGTTTGTAGTATGTTTATTTGAATGTCCAGTTTATCTGCATGCATTATTGCAGCACTTGCCATTGAGGTCAGGGCATCATTAATTAGTACTAAGTAATTTTCAGTTATGGGGGGCTTCTGCTCTTTTTCCGCTCCCCCTCTGAAAGGGCTGAGGATCAGGGGATCATTATCGTGTACAGGGCCATCGTGATTTGAAGAGTGGATTTCTGATATTTGTAGTTCTTCTGATGTTGCACTTATGATATGAGCATTGGCTAAGCTGGTTCAGTTGGTTCCGTTAGCTCCGCTGACCCCATTAGCACCATTAGCTCCATTAGCCGCAGGGCCCACTTACATGTCCCATGATCGTTGAGTTGCTGAATTGTGTGGACTATTATGGCTAGACATGCCTGGTGCCGTGTTTGTTTGTGCTGCTCCCCCACCCCCCGAATCATGATTATTTCTGGTGAGAGTGGGATGGCTAGGGACCTAGGTAAGTGGGGTCCTAAAGTTATTTTACGGGCATCTATAGGTGGATTGACAATACTGATTATTTGTCCTAAACATGGTGCGCTCACTACTCCTCTCGGTTCACCAAGTTTGTCGTTTGGCGTTGTATGATGCAGAAATTCTCTTATGTCTCTATTGCCATCTGTGCTGGTTGTTCTTTTTCTAGAACTGAGACTGTTCTTATTAGCCGTGGGCTTGTGTGGAGTAGAAGCCTTTCCTAATGGAGTTGCAGGTACTAGTACTGGAGCTAATAATGGCTCTCCTGTTTGCTGGACCTCTAGGGGCTTGACCCTGATTTGGAACTCCCTCTGCCCAAAGGGTAGAGCCGTTTTAATTTCTGTTGTCTTGCTAATTTGTGGCGGCGAGGAGTATCTTGATGTTGTAGCAGATTTGAATTTCTTGTTCTCATGTTTATAGTTGCGATGAGGTCGCGTAGGCGAGAATTAGTCTTGTTGTGAGGTTGAGATCTCCTTTTTAGATTGCTGGGCTGTAGGAGCTACTAACTATTTGGGCTGTTAGGCTGTTGGAAATGTTGGTGTGGAAGTAGTTGGTAAATCAATGGAGATTAAATTGAGAGACTACCAGACTATCGGGCTCCCGTGCTATCGGGCAGTCCGACTACACTGGTCCAGAGTCTATTTCTCGGGGGGCTCCAGGCTATAAGGCATATAAAAATGGTGTTGAGGCTGCAGTTATACTTATTAATGCCCTTTAGAAAGAAGAATAGCCCTTGAGATGGAAAGACTGCTATTATCAATTATTCCTTGCTTAGTCCCCAGTTTATTACGCAGATGTAAGTGGAGATATAGATAGAGAACTTGGCACTTTGGTGCTTACAGGAGGCCTTGACTGATCACCCTTAGTGCGTGGTACAATGATTGTTGTGCTTAAATGCTGCTTAAATGCTGCTTTGGCTGCGTTCGAATACTGCCATACGGCTCTTCCGAGATCAAATGGCGTTTGTAGTTTTCAACTGAGAAAAAAAAGAGAAAAAAACAACTCAGAGAAATGCCTCGTAATTTCGGCCTTACAATCAGTGTTTGTCAGTGTTTGTTGCCTAAACCACGGCAGCAGCTTAATCTGTGGCTTCAGCCACGCTGTGGTGGCATTGCAGTGGCATTGACAACCACCACCGCGCTGAAGAAATGACAAGCTGCTCCCTCCACAGTGGACAGAAGGTTTTTGCAGGCGTTTTGCAGGGAGTTTTGCAGCTCCAGCGTCGTTAGGTGGGCCTTGGTAGGAGGGGGCGCGCCCCCGCTGCAGGCAAGCAAATTAGCACCCTCTCCCCAGCCCCCAGACGCGTTTTGGAAGGGCTTTGAAGGGAGCTGGAAAGTGGCTTGCGGCTCCTGCCGCAGTTAAGTTAAAGTTGCGGCTCTGCCGCGTTAAGTAAAAGATTGCCGGTTTTGGACAAGCGTCGGCTCACCGTGTATCCAGCAGCCAGCAGTGCCCGTAGACCTCGGCGCTCAGGTGTCAGCGCCGGTGTGGTGCCTCCGCCCGCCGAGAAGTCCCGACCCCGCCGCCTGTGCCTACACCTGTGCCTGCACCGCCAAAGCACACCAACGACCTCGGGCCTCGGCAACAGGCAAAAGGTAAAGTAAGGCAAGGCAAGGCGTAACGAGGCGAGGCTCTCTCTCCGCTGCCTCCAATGCAGAGCTGTGCCGTGCTGTGCAGCACTCCTTTCTGCTTCCCAATTGCAGGGCTCCTTCCTCCCAATCCTCAAGCTCAGTCTTCAGTGCTTTAAGTGGGAAAATCTTGCTGGGTCTCATACCTGGCAGTAACTAAAAAGTTACATTTACTGGCAAAACACTCATCAATTTCTTAACAATGGCTGTGTAAAAACCCTTTAAGTCATTCCATGCCAAATTTGAAATTCCTGTTTTTTTCATGCAACCTATGACTCTAGTGAAGTAAGAATCTTTTATTAACTGTGCGATTACTTAAAATCTATACAGTATAAAACATAGAAACATCACCCCCCACCCAAAAATCCCTACCCCGTTTAAAAACCCGATATTCAGCTTTAAGATAGCGTAATGACTATTTTTACTGCTTTGTGGCCGTTAAAAAAGAAAAGAAAAAAAATGAAAGCCTCAAGAGTCTCGAGTTGTGTGAAAGTTCAACAGGGTTATACACTACATAATGCCAATTGTCAATATAAAAATTCTTAAAAAGCCCCCTGTGAGACCCTGGTTAAATTTCTAATTCCAGTGATTCCAATGGCTTTGCAAGAAATTCCTAACTTAGGTGACAACTATCATGATTAGAACACCAGATACTAAATGACAGAGTCCTTGAGTTCTGTGCAGTTCTGACTTGATGGATAAACTTACCAACCCTAGCAAGAAGGCAGGTCGTAATTTCTGAAAAGCACCAATCTGAGGCCTCTCTGCAAGTTCTGTGGCCCAAATTCCGTAGGGCCGGGCACAGCAAACGGTGACGGTCGCTAGCCAGTTTTGTACAGCAGCATAAAAGGTGTAACCAAGATTCCCTACGGTAGTTGCATAATCGGCAGGCAATAGTACCGTCAGTTCGTGCCCATTTTTGGTTAAAATCCACGATTCTAAGGGCCAGGAGGCGCAGATACAGAATTTTCTTTCTTGCTTGAGTAGAGAGTGAGTCTTGCAAGTATGGTTGGGGTTTGCTGGGAATGTATGACTTATCCAGGGCCGATGTGAGAGGGTTGTCCCGGAGTGATGACCGGTCCAGTTCAGACGAGATGGTCTGGACTTGGCGCTTTACTGCTTGGGCCCAGGCAGAATAAGGAATTTCATGAAGGGGCAAGCTCTTTCCCTCAATTTTCAGTAGGTCAATTCCTTGTTTCAACTTGGAGTGCCAAGGGGAGCCCGCTTCTCCAAATATAATTTTAAAGAAATGTTTAAGATTATTTTCAGGGGCTTTCAGTACTCTGATATAATATTTTAACAAATCCCCCTATAATACCAATTCCGGGCATTTCAGGCCTATTTCCAGCCTTAGCCTGATGGTCCTTGCCTGTCTGGGAGCCTGTAACACAGACTTGTAGGCTTTCATCTGGGCCGCATTGATTACTTTCTCAAATGCTCGTGGATAGGCTAGATGGCCATACGTAATAGCGGAAATCAGTTTTGCCCTGAGTACAGTCAACATCGGTTCTATTGATGGACTAACTAGGTGATGACTAAGGCGTCTAAGGGACAGGATTATTTTGTCAATTCTCGGTTTTAGCTCCTTTAAATGTTTGGCTGCAGTGGCCCTCTCTGACACCCATACGCCCAGATAATTGTAGGATGTGGCTGTACTGATTCGATGCTCACCCAAAGACCATGTTGCTTGTTTTTTATGTTCGTATTTACCAAAGATTACTACCTTTGTCTTGCTCTCGTTGATACGTAGGCTGCTTTCCTCATTATATATTGCAAGACTGTTTAATGCTCTTTGAAGCCCCACCCTGGTGTGGTCCATGACCACCGTGTCGTCTGCATACTGGAGTGTTCCCAAGACCGGCTTCCCCAATCTCGGAGGTACCAAATTGGCATCTTTCAGGGCTTGCTCCATGTCCGCTGTGTACAAGTTGAAGAGTAGGGGGGCTAAGACGCATCCCTGCTTTAGTCCAGAATTAGTTTCAATTCTTGATGTTGTGATTGTTGGGCTTAGTTTCACCCATACCCATGTCCCCTCATAGAGGGCTTTTATGGCTTTGAGCAGGGCTTGAGGGATCCCCCAGGATTCGAGTTTTGCCCATAGCCGACTTCTGTTTACTCGATCAAAGGCCGTGGAATAGTCAATAAAACAACAAAACAGGGGCAATTTATTCCGCAGGACGGCTTGCTTCGAGAGGTAGGACAGCGTTATGATATTGTCCAAGGTGGAACTATTGGCCCTAAAGCCAGTCTGAGAAGGCGGGAGAATGCCGTTCTTATCCACCCAAGCCTCTAAGTCCTTGAGTAATAAGAGGGCATATACCTTGGCTTCTATATCGAGTAGGGCTATGAGCCGGTAGTTAGCCGGGTTCGAGTGGTCACCCTTCTTATGTATTGGAAATAGGACCGAGCCTTTCCAAGATGTTGGTAAAATTGTTGTGGAGAATGAATGATTATATAGCGGGGTGAGTATAGATGCAAAAAAGGCCGGGGCAGTTTTGAAGACCTTGGCAGGGATGCCATTTGGGCCGGGGGCCCCATCTGATCTTATGGCTCTAATGTGCCTTACAGTGTCCTCCTCTGTGAATTTGACGGGCTGACTGGGCCCTATGCTGACTTTCAGCGCGTTCTGAGATTTAATAGTTACAACTGCCACCTGCGACCACTCTGAGCTGCCAGGGTCCGTCTTGTTTACCCCGCAGGTGTACAGCCCCTTCACATACTGTTCCCACACAATACCTGCAACACTGTTTTCCTTGTGCTCGCTTCTGGGGCTCAGACTAGTAATGTATCGCCATAGCTTACTATTGTCTTTTTCCTTGATTAGGGAGAACACTTTGCGCCAGTTCTTTTCTGTCCACTGTCTTTTCAACTCCCAGACTTTCTTCTTATAAATGGCTCGCAAAACAGGGATGGAGGACATCTGTGCCCAGTAGATGCCTTTCTTTTTTGCCCTGATTGCCTTGTTAAAGGCTTGTTTGCTGTGAGTCAGGCTTGATTTTAGACGTCTTAACCAGGAGTTTTTTAGGCAGCTTCTTGCTTGGTTGGTGTTCTTCAGTAAATCAATGGTCAGTGTTTCCCAGAAATGTGTGATGTTCTTTATGTCTTGTGTATTTAGTTCTGCCTCCCTTTTAGCTACATACTCCGACAGGCTGTGACTGAGGTTGGTCGTCCATTTTATTCTTTTGAGGATAAGATGACATTCGTCGCCTGTGATTGCTCCAATTATTTCCTGGGCTTCCACTTGTTCCCGCGCCAAGTTAAAAGAGGCGAGTAGAGGTTTGTGGTCACTTCCATCTCTATCGTCCACAGTGAAATTACATAATTTGTGGGCCAGCCATTCATTGGTGAAAATATAGTCAATGGTGGAGACATTCCTAAAGGTCGGTTTAGCGATCCATGTGGGATGGCTGTTTTTTTTTGGTCCCATGTGTGGATTGTAGATTAAAATTTGTGAAAAGTGAAATCAGAGGGCCCAACTTCTTATTTTGGAGTGCAACAGGGATCTGTCCCAGGCCTCTTATATTGAAGTCTCCCACCATTATCACATTGTGATGCTCAAAACTTATGAGTAGGTTTTCCAAGGTACTGGTGAGAGATTCTGTGGCCTGATACTTTTGATGTTTGGTTGGGTTGATGTAACAATTGATTAATAATAGTGGGTGGGACGCTTGTCCCGTTTTCAACCCCTCTATTATAATTGCTTGAATGTCAGATGATGCCACTTTTAGTTCTCTGATTTTAAGTTTGCAAGCGTGACTTACAAAAATAGATAGGCCCCCAGACGGGCGTCCAAAGATGGTCCTTTTGGTCGCTGATATGAAGTATTCGTAGAAGCCGCCAATTGGGGTGGTTGTCCTCGCCCAGGTCTCCTGAAAACACAGTATGTCCCCCTTTGCGAGATAGTCAAGTGAGGCCTTGTCTCTAAAAATGTTTCTTAGCCCAGCAATGTTCCATGAAATCATGGTTAACCTACGATCTTGGCCGCTAAATTGGTTTGAGCATGCTCTGTTTTCATGGTTATGTATTTGGTTAGGGACCCTGTTGCCATGTGACCTCTGTGAGGTCCAGTCCTTGCCAGAACCGCTGCACTCTTCGCTGTGTGTCTCTAAGCGAGATATTCATTTTTAACGGGGATCTTGGCCTCCCTGTATTCGCCCCACCTAGGCTTTTAGTCCTTGTATTTTTAAGGACTGATGTTGGCTCTTGCTGACCATGATTAAGCATTGGAACGTGTGGATATTTTGGCGCACTGAGGATGGTGACTTCGATACCCCATTCTGCGAGTTGTGACGCTTCCTTGAGGACGGCATGTTGGGCCTGCTGTTGTGCGAAGCCAACTAGAGTAGAGTCGCCATGGGTATCCTTCTCCAGGCTTTTAAACATTACCCACTCGATCTTGTCTGAGGTAATTTGTGCCAAGGATTCAATATGACCAAAGAGGCGGACAATGTTAGACCTGTTTAGAATGTCATAAGAACCTTTGGCTGTGTATCTGGGAGTAAGCAGCACCTCATGTGTTACTAGTTGGTTTTTATGCTGAGGGGGGCACAATGTCTGCCCTTCTCCCAAGATGGTGTGCCTTTGAAAGTTTGGATTTAGAGGTTTTTTATGGATGCCTCCTAGCAGCTGTCTGCATGGCGCCCCATTTGATGATTCAACCTCTCTTTGATCTTCTTGCGGCTCACCCTGGTTTAATTTAGGGTTATTTACAGTCCTATGTTGGTGCACCCAGCCTGGGGGGTTAAAGGCCCTGGGTTGTATGCCAGCTTCCTCCTGTGATGTCCTCTGAAGAACTTCCTCGTCATGGGTTCTCTCCTGAGTTGGCCCAATCGTGTGTGGGCCCTCTCGATGGGTAGTCTGTTGGCTTTGGGCCTCACCTGGGACAGAGGGTTCATCTCTTGTCTTCGTGGTCTTAGTTTTATGTTTAAAGCTGAAAATGGGGAAAAGTGGCTTTGGGCTACTTTTGTTTTCTGTGGCACCAAAAGTTAGTGTTGCTGGTAATATATGTCTACTTTTGGCTTTGGATTTCTTCATTTGTTTCTTTAGTCTTTTTTTCGCCCTTCTTGACAGCGGTGCTTGCGTCCCTGCCGATGCACCTTCAGCCTTCACCGCAGGAGGAGCGGCATCATATGAATCATCAGTAGTGGTAGCAAAAGCCAGGTCCACAAGGTCCCCATTCCCTTGTGTTTCCTGAGTGCTATTTTTACTTGACCCTGCTGGTGGCTCCTTGAGTTGGCGGCTAACCGCTGTGGAGTAGTTGTTCATTTCAGGTAGCACCATCTTAGCGTCTGATAGCTTTTTGATTATTTGTTCTAGGGGGGGCGTCTCTCTTTGTCCCTTGGCTAAAGCCAACATGTCCTTTAGTACTTCTGGTAGTCCTGACCATTTTTCTATGATGGCGGCACAAGAGTTAGTATGAACCGCGTTGGAATTATGGACTTCAAGTGAAGCCTCTAGTTTTGCCATCTTATCGTCTTGGCGCACCAGGTGTTGAGCAATTGAGTACAGCAAGTCAATTTGTACTTCCATCTTTGTGGACTGCCATAGCAACGCCCTAGCCATTGTGTCCTGTACTTCTCTTATTGCTGACAGGTTTAACTCTTTAAGAGTAGCTTCTTCCGTTGTATCCTGCTGATGGGCTAGGCCCGTCGGGCTCCCACCCTCTGTTTGGAGCGTTCTAAGGGCTGCATTTTTCCTGAGTTTAATGGTGTTGCATCCAATGTTCGTTCAATGGACTGTTCTAGTTTTTGCAGGAATGAGGTTGTTAAGGCATCCATTCCAGCGGAAGTTATCTTCTGGTGTACCCGGGGTGTCTCCATTGAGTTTAATCTCTTGCATGTACTCATTGGAGGATTGGCTGCAACTACCTCATTATGGTCATCATTCTCCGCCACTGTGGGTCTCTGATGAATGTCGGCTGTGATCCATGTTGGGCTCTTTACCCTAGCGATGGTCTTGGGACAGGTCTCAGGACCCACAGTTTTCTGTATGGTGGCTGACTCATAGGAATTATGTCCCCTCTGGCCTTTGTTGGACTCTGGGGTTCCCAGATTGGGGATGATCTCTGTCTCCACAAGCCCCTCGTCCGCAGCTATTAGACCACTGGAGGCCTGAAAGAAGTGGGTGATGAGTGCTTGAGGGAGGATTTTGCCATTGAATGGTTCCTGGGATTGTTGAGAAGTTATGCTACTTGTTATCCTTCTTAGTGCTGGGCCCTCAGGGTCCGCCTCCACCTCCACCTCCGCGCCTGGCTTTGTCTTTTTAAGCGTCATCCTTAGGCACTGGTAACTGAGGTATCTGAGGCACTGGAGGGATCCATACGGTGCAATTCTGTGCTTATGGGCCCCCTTGTTAATATGTGTCACCTGTGCTTGATTTATAAGACTAACTCCGCAAACAAGACTACAACGCCCAGAATGCTTTGCGTCAGCATGTTAATTGCCCAAATGTGGAGGCAGATTGCGTGATGAAGTTACGTGGGCTATGACTTAAATTAGCCACCTTTTGAACACTTGGCAGGGGGGCTGCTGGGGGTGCTGGGGTCGGCCTGGTGGGGTGATTTTCCGACCGCGACGTCGGGCCACTTTTTTACTTTCTTTTTGAGAGCGGTGGTGAAAGTGACGGGAGCGGCACTGGTGGTCAGCCTTGGGCGGATTTGGGAAAGTTTGAAAGTTTTACCCCTTTCTCTTTCTCTTTCCCATCTTTGGGGAGGGAGCGAGCGGAGCACTCAGGGAGACTGCAGGCTGAGAGACCTAGTCGGGCAGCCCCCTCGGTCCACACCCCGGGCTCTTACTTCGCAGCCGCCTCTATCCGCGGCCGCGCTCGCGCCCTTCCCTTCTTCCACTGCCTCCACCTCTTACCTCCCGGCGTAGCTGGGCCCCTGCTGACACCAATGCGACAGAGCCAGAGCCCACCAGACCGCTTCTTCTTTTCCTTGTTAATGGAGGTGCAGTCCCACAAATCTGGAGAAGCAGCGAGGGGGCGGGAGAAAGGAAAGAAACGGGGGAGACTCGTGGGTTTTCCAAAGAAAATGCTGGCTTTCTCCTCTTGCTCCCTGCAGTTCCCGCTACCTTGCTCCGTGGCACCGTTAGCCTCTGTGTCTGCGTCAGGAAGTGCTCCCGTCAGCCTCTCTGTTCTGAGCACAGCCTCAGCCTCTGCGTCCTATGACTCTTGTATAGTGCAGACTTTGTACTGAATCACCTACAGGTGAGTGAGTGTGTTCAGACTATGGGTGAGTTTTAATGCCGCTGAAGATTATAAAGCTGAGGCTCAAATCAGTGCAAGTTCCTCACAGTGCCTGTCAGTTATTCATCAAGGTATGCAAACTACGTGCACATCCAATCATTGATTGTGGGAAAGTGTGAGATATGCAGATCAAGGATTTTAGAAAGCTTTAGGAGAAAAAGGGCATACGTTGCTAACAGAGAGAATGGGAAAGAAAGTGGTGTGAATGGGATTCTCTGAGACTTATATTTTCAGAACTGAATCATTTCCAATTCTAAAATCATTGTTCTTCGTTTATCTGATTCAGCAAACGAGAATTGGGAAAGCCAATAGGTCTGGCTCTTTTTATGTATATGCGTTGGTTTTTGGGTCACATGTTTGCAGGCACTAACAGAAAACTTGCAGCTAGGCACTCAAATACTAGTCAGATGCCTTGCTGTGTTTAGCCGGGTCTTTAGTCTACATGTTTTAAGTCGCACCCTTAAATACATAGGCACAACTATTAGCAAGGATTTCTAATTACACTTCTTTGGCCATGCCACTTATAGTGACCACCCCTTTTCAATCCTCTTAGAGCACTGACAAGCTGAAATGCTAATAATTACGAATTTGTAGCTAGCTGCTGTTCGCCTCAAAAAGGTTCTCAACATTTTGATATTACTATTTGGAAAAATAACATTGTAAATCAATGTATTTTATTTGGAATGCATTTACCTTACTACGTCCATATTACTGAATAAAGGAAAGATAGTAATTTCTAATTTCAAAATAATCTGTAGATGGCAGCAGTGAGTTAAAGATACGCACAAATATGCTCTTATTTCTCATTCATATTATTCTATCGGGAAACAACGTTCTTCGATCTTTGTTTGAGCACAGTCTTCATGGCTTTTTTCAACATTCCGCTATGTGAAGTGAACACTAAATACTAATCACATTCATTCTTTTCTAAGTGCAGGTTAATTGCACTCACTGTTTGCCACATCTTGAAATGTGAACTTTACAAGCGTCCTAATGTGCCTTAGACGTGAGCTCATGCAGAGACATTAGAGAGACAGAGCAGTGAATGTGCACAGGAGCTGAACCACGTGGATTGAATTAATTGAAATATGCTGATTAATTTGGTTTGCATTTCTTATATGGAAAGATAATCGTGTTCATTTTATGTTCCTACTGGACATGTTAATGACGTGACTATCAAGGAAAGTGGGAAAGCACGTTTCCGCAAATACACACTGGGCGTTCCCAAAAGGATACAATGCAGGATGAATTTCACAAACGAGCATTGGCAAAGCCAATAAGTCTTGCTTTATGCGCGAGCTATTGGCTTTGGCAATTGGGTGGGGTGGTGGTGTACGGTAGGGCAGATGGTAAATGTAAGTTACTGCTTAGTGGAAGTACAGGCAAATCGGACGGATGACATTGGAGAACCATTTGTTTCTGTGGTTACTCTGCTTTGACTTTTTACTCAATATTCTACAGATTAACCAAAAAGGCACAATTGTCCCGGTTCACTTTTCTGCGATTTTTATTTCACTCAACCCTAGTGAGGTGGAGGTGGTTGTGTGAAGAAGGCAGAAGAGCAAAATAAATAGGTAGGGTATCCTGAGTGCAGCATGAGTGATGGGCAGATAGAACGAAGGGAGGCGATAGCGAGCAAGTAGAATGTAAATGGTGCCGGGTAGTGCATTTATTGTCTGGTGAGAGGTAGAAGACGTGACGGAGGCAGCCAGGGCAAGAAAATGAACGAGGTTGCAATGGTAAGGCCGAACCTGAAGCATTAGGAGAGAAGACCTCTGACCCCAGTCTAGGTCCACTCTCTCCCTGCAGCTCTTGTCTCCTGCTCCTGCTCTCAGACCCTGACCTCCTCCTGGGAGGTTAGAGGCTGCTGCCCTCGCCTGCTGCCTGCCCTCTTCCTCTTCACTTGAAAGCAGTGCTTTAAATGGGCAGGTACTCAGTGTAGAGAGCCATCCGGGCCCTCCACTACAATGTTGCTTTTCCACACTGTGCACACACCCCTCGGGCGGGCTCGACCCAAGGAGATAAAAAAAACGGCGGAAGACTGCTCAGGGTCTTCCGGCCAGCATACATCTAATGAGTGTGAGCGTGCACCTTATTTCAGCTCTGCTTAGGCCCACAATGTCCTGGGCCCCGCTGCACTACACTGGCGACTAGGCAGGTCGTACCCCCAGTGCACCATCCCTGCCGGGCAAGGAGTGCGTGGAGCCCACCCGCGACGCTCCGCTATCCAGGGAGCCTAATCCTGACATCTCTTCACGTGCGCGGCTGTACGCAGCCTGGGCTGTGTATACTGTGCCATGCACTGCCGAGGTGCGGATCACTGACATAATATCGACTACAAAAATATAGGCATTTAAAATATCGACTACAAAATATCGACTACAAAAATATCGAAGTCCTATCTACAAACAGGTAAGTACAAAAATATTGAATCAAAAATATCGTTTAAAAATATGTACTTTGTAAAAATATCTAATTTATTAAAATTAATGTAACATTTAAAAAAATTAAAATTAAATAACTAAAATATACTTAAAAATATATTAAAATTAAATAACTAAAATATACTTAAAAATACTTAAATAATCTTAAAATTATTAAACAATTAATTTAAGTTATAAAAAATAATACAATTTTATTTCTTAAAACATATATATATATTAACATAATATTATTAAAAAATATACAATATTATCACGTCTGGTGGAGAGAATTCCTCCCAGACAACATATCTCTCCGCTTCTCCGTAGATTACACTGGCTACCCATTGCCAAACGATGTAGATACAAGGCCATGACTCTAGCATTTAGAGCCTCCAAGAACAAAGGACCAGCTCACCTGAGAAGTAGCTTACGTCTTTATCAAAACGCCAGAACCTTGCGCTCCAACTCCCAAATTCTCCTTGCTACTCCTAGATTCAAAAGGACACGTGCAGGAGGGAAGACCTTTGAAGTCTGTGCCAGTCAGCACTGGAACAAACTCCCGATTGACCTTCGTGCCTGCCAGACAGAAGCCACATTTCGAAAATCCCTTAAGACCCATCTTTTCTGCCTATAATTTTCTTCCTTTTCCTATAGCATCCCTGTTACCAATTTCACTAGCGCCGGGACGCCCCGTTGGGGTAGCTGAGCGCTCTATAAATGACACAAATAAATAAATAAATAAAGAGTGTTAAAATTACTATTCCGACTCCAATGAGTGCAACAGTAGGGAAAGCGTTGGATAGCGTAGCGGTAAAAATTACTATTCCGACTCCAAAAGGTTCAACAGTAGGGAGAGCGTTGGATAGCGTAGGGGTAAAAATTACTATTCCCACTCCAAAGAGTGCAACAGTAGGGAAAGCGTCGGATAGCGTAGGGGTTAAAATTACTATTCCTACTCCAAAGAGTGCAACAGTAGGGAAAGCATTGGATAGCGTAGAGGTAAAAATTACTATTCCCACTCCAGTGGGTGCAACAGTAGGGAAAGCGTTGGATAGCGTAGGGGTAAAAATTACTATTCCCACTCCAGTGAGTGCAACAGTAGGGAAAGCGTTGGATAGTGTAGAGGTAAAAATTACTATTCCCACTCCAGTGGGTGCAACAGTAGGGAAAGCGTTGGATAGCGTAGGGGTAACAATTACTATTCCCACTCCAGTGAGTCCAACAGTAGGGAAAGCGTTGGATAGCGTAGGGGTAAAAATTACTATTCCCTCTCCAAAGAGTGCAACAGTAGGGAAAGCGTTGGATAGCGTAGGGGTTAAAATTACTATTCCCACTCCAAAGAGTGCAACAGTAGGGAAAGCGTTGGATAGCATAGGGGTTAAAATTACTATTACCACTCCAAAGAGTGCAACAGTAGGGAAAGCATTGGATAGCGTAGGGGTTAAAATTACTATTCCCACTCCAAAGAGTGCAAAAGTAGGGAAAGCGTTGGATAGCGTAGGGGTAAAAATTACTATTCCCACTCCAGTGGGTGCAACAGTAGGGAAAGCGTTGGATAGCGTAGGGGTAAAATTACTATTCCAACTCCAAAGAGTGCAACAGTAGGGAAAGCGTTTGATAGCGTAGGGGTAAAAATTACTATTCTGACTCCAGTGAGTGCAACAGTAGGGAAAGCTTTGGATAGCCTAGGGGTAAAAATTACTATTCCCACTCCAGTGGGTGCAACAGTAGGGAAAGCGTTGGATAGCGTAGGGGTAAAAATTACTATTCCAACTCCAAAGAGTGCAACAGTAGGGAAAGCGTTGGATAGCGTAGGGGTAAAGCGTTGGATAGCGTAGAGGTAAAAATGACTATTCCCACTCCAGTGGGTGCAACAGTAGGGAAAGCGTTGGATAGCGTAGGGGTAAAAATTACTATTCCCACTCCAGTGAGTGCAACAGTAGGGAAAGCGTTGGATAGTGTAGAGGTAAAACTTACTATTCCCACTCCAGTGGGTGCAACAGTAGGGAAAGTGTTGGATAGCGTAGGGGTAAAAATTACTATTCCCACTCCAGTGAGTGCAACTGTAGTGAAAGCGTTGAATAGCGAGGGGTAAAAATTACTATTCCCACTCCAAAGAGTACAACAGTAGGGAAAGCGTTGGATAGCGTAGGGGTAAACATTACTATTCCCACTTCAGAGAGTGCAACAGTAGGGAAAGTAAATACTTCATATATTATTTAAAAAAATATAAATGAATATCTATAAAAAATTAATTTAAAGTAATTACCAAAATAATGTAATATAACAATTAATCAATTAAAATTACAAATTAAAAAAAATATTACTATAAGTTACCTATTAATCCAAATTATTTACAAATTAACAATTAATTAATTAACAATTACAAATTAATTAACAATTAATTCAAATGAAATACAATTAAATACATTGAATTATTTAATTAATTATAAATAAATGACTTCCCACCCTATTCCCCTATAAACCCACAACCCGCTACAGAAAATAAATTAGTAAAATTAACATAATTAGCAATTAATCAATTAAATAAAATTAATTGGCAATTACAATTTTATTATTTACTAATAAAAAATTAATTAACAATTAATTCTAAAAAAATTCCAATAAATATTTTTACATATTTAATTAATTATAATTAAATTACTTCCCACCCAATTCCCCTATAAACCCACAACCCGTTACAGGAAATAAATGAGTAAAATTAACATAATTAGCACTCAATCAATTAATTAAAATTAATTGCCAATTTAAATTTAATTAATTACCAAATATAAATTAATTAACAATTAATTAAAAATGAATGCCAATAAATAAATTTACATATTTAATTAATTATAATTAAATTACTTCCCACCCTATTCCCCTATAAACCCACAACCCGCTACAGAATTAGATTACGCAAAAATTAAATGAACAAAATTCATTATTTAAAATCAATTATAACATAAATACACACTTTTCACACATATAACATAAAAAACACTATAAAAAATGTGATATTATTAAAAATTAATAACCTATATTATATACTTCGATATTTTAACTTTCTATATTTTTAACATTCGATATTACATTACTTACCCTAAAAACGATATTTTTGATATCTATATTCTGTCCATTCGATATTTTAAACTCAATATTATGTCCATTCGATATTTTTCACTCGATATTTGGACTGTTTACCCCGAGGTGCACCATACCCCACCTTTGAAACCGCAGCTCCAGCCGGCGTCCTCTCCTGCCAGGCGCGACCCTCTCGGGTGAGTCTGACGGCCCGAGAAGTGCTCCATCTGTGGCGGGCTGCCGTACTGCCGTCCCAAAGTGAAGGGAACAGCGGAGAGAGCCTCCCACGTGGCCGGTGTCTCCCCATCTGCTGCAAGGATGATCAGCAGCACCCAGCCAGCCTCCAGGGGTGGCCTGGGACCCTGCCTCACTGTCAGCCCTCCCCCTTGGTGGGAGACCCAGAGGGCCCTGTGCAGCCTACAGAGAAAGTGCAGCCAAGACTCCACCACTGGGAAAAGATAAGACAGCGGAGTTGTCCATCAGCCACTCAGCCCACAGGGAGACTGTACCACATCACCCAGAGGAGCAGGCCCAGAGCATCATGCCTCACTAGGCCCGTCACACACGTGGACACACACACGCCGGCATAAACCTCGCATTGAGGAGCCCTTGCGCTAGCACTGCATCACCGCAACCGGACCCTAGCGAGCCACCACCATGAGCACGCCAGCAACGCCAGACACAGCGTGCCAACCGGCCGATGCGGACAATCCACCCATGGGTGCCAACGCACCACCCCCAGGACATAGTCTCACGGTTGTCTCCCACTTTGCCACCATTTAGCAAAACAGCTGACCCTACCACAATGGTCCCGCGATGGAAGGCGTGGATTGGGTGTTTGAACCACTACTTCAAGGGCACCAGTGAAACGGACGGTACGGTGAAGAGGTCGCAACTTATATACTACGGCGGCGTGGAACTCTACGATCTGTTCGAAACTCTGCCCAACACAGGTAACGATGACGATGATGAGGTGGCGGTCGCCACACTCAACCGGCATTTCAAACCTCCACTTAACCCCGACTTCGAGCGGTTCAAGTTTCGAAAGGCGTCGCAGTATGACACGAAGTCTGTGGACATGTTTTACGCCTTCCTGGACCAAAGGGAGGAGGTCCGCGGACAAGTCATCCAGGGGTGCCGCACAACACTGCTGCAGAAACTGATCCTTCGACAACCAGGGATCTCTCTGGATAAGATTGTTGTCCTAGCCAGGTCTCATGAACTATCGGACGTTCGGGCTGGCGAGATGGAGTCGGCTTTGCACAAGTCCGCCGCGGCAACATGCGCCCCACAATATGCGCCTGTCAAGGAGGAAAGGGTTGAGGCGATACAAAGGTGCCCTATCATGGCTCCTCAGGCACTGAGGACGACAACCAGTGGGGCATGCGGCAACTGCTGAGAGGACCACTTGACGACAACAGTGTGTAGAGTGAGGGGGAAGACGTGCTCCCACTGTGGGAAGATGAACCACTTCGCTAGAGTGTGTCGAAGCAGCCGGTCCAGGCAGGCCCCTCAAAGGTCACGAGGCATGTTACAACACCTGCGCCAGGTCTTGCTCGAAGACCCACAAGTGAGAGAGGACGTCCCGCCACAGGAGCGCTGCCTCGCCCTAGAAGACAATGACGATGAAGTGTTCATCGTGTCTTTTGTCAGCAGGTCTGACAATCACCGGAGGCTGCCACCGATGTGCTCCGTCCTAGTTGAAGGGTCCCTTGTCCGGGCACTCATCGACCCTAGCGCGCAAGTCAACATTATGGATTCAGTGCAGTATGACCGTCTGTCACAGTGGCCCCCGCTTGAACCCACCAAGGCTCGGATCTACACCTACCGAGGAACAGACCCTCTACCCCTGCGAGGAGTCATCCAAGCCAAGATCGGCAGAGGAAAGCATGTCACAGTGGCTCTATTCCCCGTCACGGGAGGGAGAAAAGGTACTCTACTCATTTGCCACACGGCTGAAGACCTAGGCCTGGTCTTCTTTGCGAATCAGGTCCACGAATCCCACACCAAAACAATCTAGAGGGAGTTCCTGGTGCTATTCACTGGGCTCGGAAAGCTAAAAGGGAAACAGTTCAAGCTCCACATAGACACCACAGTGAGGCCTACTGCCCTTAGACACAAGAGAGTGCCATTCAATCTCCACCGGCAAGTTGAAGAAGAGCTGATGAAGCTGGAAGACCTCAATGTCATCGAGAAGGTGTTCGGGCCAACCCCGTGGGTGTCCCCGCTGGTCGTGGCTCCTAAGCCAAAGCGTGCGTGGACATGAGGCTCCCGAACTTGGCGGTCAAGAGGGAACGCCACCTTACACCCACCATGGATGACATCGTGGCGAATCTGAACGGAGCCAAATGTTTTTCAAGGCTGGACCTGAATGCGGGGTGCCGCCAGTTGGAGCTCGAACCCGATATCACCACGTTCTCAACTCACGTCGGCCCCAGAAGGTGCAAGACACTGAGTTTTGGGGTGTCGTCTGCAGCCGAAGTCTTTCAGAATGCCATCAGGGAAGCACTGTCAGGTTTGTAGGGTGTCATCAAACTGAGCGACGACATCCTGGTGTTCTCGAACACCTTGGACGAACATCACGTTCACCTCCAGGCCACCCTCCAGCAGCTTGAAGATTGCAGTCTGACCCTTCACAAAGCAAAGTGTTCATTCTACCAAGAGTCAGTTGACTTCTTCAAGTACGTCTTCACCAGGGAAGGACTACAAGTGGACCCCAACAAGTCCGTTGGCATACGAGCAGCTAGCACGCCAAAGACCCCTAAGGAAGTTCACAGTTTCCTCTGCATGGCCACATACTGTGGCAGATACATCCCGAATCTGGCCTCACTGTCAGAACCACTTTGCATCCTCACCTGCAGTGACCACAAGTGGGAATGGACTATAGCTGCTAACAGTAAGTTCAACAACATCAAGGCCGCGCTCATGGATAAGACGGAAAAACCGTACATCTACACATTTCAGCCACACGTGGTTCACACCACTAGAATATTTATCTTGTCTTTTATAATTTTTGGGTTATTCATTTTATGGTTTGTATAAACTAACCATTTCAGTAATTCATCAAATGTGTATATTTTGTTGTATTGTATGTTATGTTGTATGTTATGTTATTCATGCTCTACCATGGATGTTCATGTCACATTTTTAAATTTTATATGAATAAAATGAAATATTTTTAACTTATTTTTGTTGTACACTGAGCCCATGTAAATATTATCTCCCTATGTATAGGACTTGATTTTCAAGTGGTCCCAAGTTACTCCATTAAGACAGTGATGGCCTACTTCCTCCCGGGGCGACGCACCGAGCTGGTCGTCGATGGCTGCCTAGTGGGCCTTGGAGCTGTCCTCCTTCAGGAGCATAGTCCCGAGACCTGGAGGCCAGTGGCGTACGCCAGCAGGGGACTATCGGACACTGAAACAAGGTATGCCCAAATCGAAGGAGAGCCGCTGGCAATAAAATGGGCATGTCAGCATTTTCACCTGTACTTGTACAGACAGGAGTTTTAAGTAGTAACCGACCACAAGCACCAGTTCCCACTATTTGCTGGGTCATCGAGACTGGCCCCTCCAAGAATGGAGAGATGGGCCGTGCAGCTACAGGCATACAATTTCAAAGTTGTCTTCCATCCTGGTGCCTAGCGTACTCGGAAGAGTTTGTGAAAATGATCTCTCAGGAGGCATGCCCCACCGCCATGACGCTAGAGGAGATCGTTCAAGCGACGGCGGAGGAGGAAACACTGATCAGAGTGAAATCCACCCTGCTGAGCAATGGATGGGCACACTTCCTGGATGGGACTCAGGCCATCCGAGCCGAAGACAGCCACGCTCGTCAACAGAGCTGGCAAATTTGCCATGAACTAAGGGGCCCAGGATGGCGGACGGAAGGACGACCGCCGCCCTGGAGTAGGCGGAAAAAGCCTTTTTTCTGTCCGCCTGCCGAGGACACTCCGTCCGCCATATTAGGATGGGAAATGTGGTAAATAAATAATTAATTACCGGTTCTATTTTTGACTGGATACAATATAAACAGATAGCTCAATAAATAAGAGTCAAGATTCGAGGTAGCTGGAGTTGACAGGCTTTAATTAAGCATAAAGGACTGGAACAGGACAGCCTGTACGGGAATGGGATGGCAGGGCCCGACAGCTGCCGGGGCAGGATCTGGGAATTGGCTAGCTTTTAATAACAGTGCACAATATTTATAGTTAAACAAATACATTACATTCAATACAGGGGGCGTAGCAGTAGGCGTGGTTTGTAGCAGTCGCGAAAGATAAGGGCAAAATGATGTAACAAGAAGGCGTGTACAGGGCGTATACATAGACATGTGATGTAAACGTAACAGAATATGTCATAAAAAGGGGCGGAAACATGGAGGGGGCTACCTGAGCAGCTGGGACCTCTAACCTAGTGGTGCGCGCAAACTGACAATGACGTGTTACTAGGGAGAACTGGGGGCTATGACTTCTGCGCTAGAAGAGGAGACGAAAGTCTGGAGTGTCAGAGCGACATGTACCTAAAGCCTATCTAGTATCTAGTGTTTAGAGAACATGTTGATGGAATCCAAAAGTTATCAGGGCAAAGGCTAACAGACACTAAGACTGGTGCATGCATTATTCTAAATGTATTGCATGTGCGAGGAGTATTCTACGAAGTATTTCTCTTACATGGAGACATAAAGGCTAGACCATGACGGAAACTATTGATGCGATTCAGTAGCTTAGGAATGCAGAGAAGGAGGGCTGGACTGATAACTAGAATCATAACATACTCTTGGCAGACTGGGAGGCAGAACCAGGCCGAGCTGGGCACTGCGAGGCATGAAAGTAAGCTAAGGGTCAGGGATACAGGTGGGGGCTGTATCGCTCCTCGGAGAGGGTTCAGGAAACAGGAGCTGAATCTGAGTCCGGGCCCTTTTGAGGCCTAGAAACGGGGACAATTCAATGAATTAACGTGCACACTGTGAAACGTGGCAACGTAGCTTTACATAGGCCTAATATTCGTAGTTTTCACGAGGACTGGAAACTGGCATACTAGAGATGGACACAACTGTAATTGCGTCTTTAATCGATCAGAAAGGGGATACATGCATATCGATCATGCACATATGACATAACATGGGGAACACTTAGGCACATATGACATGGTAAAATTTACTTTTCCACATTCCCTCCTTGTGCCCTACGTTTCCATCAGGAAACATCAATATTCATGATACCATCTATCATTTCATATAGCATCATTTGCTCGTCTCGAATTGTCTTGGAACGGGATTTAGGACTAGGAATACAAGAGGTAGCACACATGCCGCAAATCGCAGGGCCACATTGTATACAGAGGCAGCAACTGAATATGATCATTACTGCAATACCTAGGAATGACAATACTTTCCATCCCCAGGCAGATATAATACTCCAGAGCCAACTGGACCATGTCCAGGTGCCTGGATTCTGGTGTAACTGATGGGCAATTTTATGAAGTCTGGTTATAGCTGAATAAACAGACGGCGCGTTATTAGGAATGAAAATGCAGCAACTAGATCCGATGACTCTACATGCTCCTCCTCTATCGGCCAGTATGACGTCAAGAACGAGACGATTTTGGAGCACGACAAATCTCATAGCAGATTGCTCTTCGGTTAAGTTACCTAGAGCAGAAGTAGTCTCATTCACTACTGCTTCGAGGGTTCTGGTTAACCTACGTATTAACTTACTATTCTGGACAGGGCCTATAAAGAAGAAGAAACCTTTATTGAAGTCTTGATACTGTTCTAGAGTAGTTTCAGTTTGATCGACAATTGGGGACTCAATCTCCCTTCTATGTCTGACGTGTACTAGATGTGTGTTTCTGTGATAATCAGATGGGGCTAGAAAAACTGGTGGCAGTAGGAAGGCAATGTAACATGTTCCATCCCAATCGAGGGGCAGACGAACATATGCGGTCTGACCACAAACAAAATAAGAATGACGTGAAGCTTTGAAAATAGATTTCCCACTGTCACTGTGCTCGACAGTAGTAGTACAATCACTATGTCCTACATGTGCGGAACCATTATTTCTGACACATAATTCGCCTTTGACTGGTAGTACTGAAATAGCAGGTAAGTCTGGAGTAGTATCAGACTGAACATTCAGGACCATAAAATTCGAAGAATAATTACCTAAATTATAAACTTCATTTTCTAGATCTAACCCTGTTCTATGGGGGAGACCTTGCTTGTCTGGAAAACATGTTCTATTCAGAAGGGACATATCATTGGAGGATGACGTTAACGTGGACCATGCTCCACACGAACCATTATGTGAAAATGGATAAGGAAAGAGTGGCAGAACTCCCTTCGGTGTCTGGAAAGGGGGAAGTCGACCACACACCCAACAATTGGTGGCATTGCTGGTCTGGTGTGAATAATGCAACATTCTAATAAATGTGTTATTGCGCATAGTAAGACGATAAGATAACTCGTGAGGAGGCAGATCACTAAATGTGTGCTCTACTGTAGCATTAGCAAACTTATTTACATGAGAAATTGGAAAACATAAATGCAATGCATAACTTGTGCAGGTAACCATCAAACTTAGAAACAATAGAAAACTTAGAAAAACGATACATCTGATAGAGTTTTGACTAACTCTCTCACTATGGGGGTCTATCTCATACATGTCAGAAACCTGTCTAACCGTTTCACCCGAGAGGGACTTAGACAATTAAACTGGCTGACTTATTTTACTAGACCGGAGTTTTAACTTATACTCCTGCTGCGGAGTTTTCTCTAACAGAGGAACATTCAGTTCTGGATTTGACTTAATGTCAGGATTAGAGTCTGGTTTCAGGCAGTCTTTGGAAATGGAAATGTCTGTAGAAATGTCATTAAAAGTCTTGTTTCGGAGTCCATGAAATTTCTTGACATGCGACAGATGGACCCAACCCTTGCGGCCTTCCAACTTCACGGCCGTACGGGTGGTCAGAAGGACTAGTCTCGGCTCCTTCCAGCGAGGCTCCAGCGGACTTGAACGATCAAAATTCCGGACCAACACGAGGTCGCCTGGAATGACCTCATGTGGTTTCACTTCAGTATTATCTGGAAATGCGGCGGCAACCTGTGAACGACAAGAGTGTAGGGCAGACATCAAGGAAGCTAGGTAATCTGTCAACATATTACTGGAAACATCTGTAATACTGCGGGGTTTAGGTGTACCCCACATGTTTGGGGGGCGGCCGAAAACGACCTCATACGGGGACAGACCTGATCTGGAATGTGCGACCATGCGCATAAAGAATAAAGCAACTGGCAGGGCAACTAGCCAGTCTACACCTTTCTCTTTACATGTCTTGGCAATACGGATTTTCAGGGTTTGATTATGTCTCTCTACGAGACCGGCTGCTTCAGGATGGCGTACACAATGGAACTTCCACTGGTACCCTAACAAAAGGGAAACATGTTTCATGAGCTCAGAGGAGAATGGCTGGCCGTTATCAGAATATACGACCCTAGGGAGTCCATAACGGGGGAAGAATTCACGAACCAACTGCTTGGCAGTGGTCGCGGCTGTGTAATCTGGAACTGGATATGCTTCTGTCCACCTGGACAAAGCGCATACCACTACAAGAACATACTTGAAACCTCGACATCGCTCCATCTGAATATAATCCATCTGGAGGACTTCAAAAGGGTGGTCAGGGGGCTGGAATCCACCTTGTTCCACCGGGACACTTTTACCTGGATTGAACTGGCAACATATCATACAGGTACGGACTTTCTGCTTGGCTGCAGCTCGTAAGTGCTTGTTGAACCAAAGGTTCTGGATACTGTCTAACATGGCTTTTTCTCCTAGGTGTGCTGGACTATGTGCGGTATTGATAATGACTTGAACCATAGAGTCGGGGAGAAACCATGTGGCTTTTCCCTTCGTCACCCATCCCTGATCTGTCTGGACCCCTCCTTGTTCGGACCATTTCTTGATTTCTTCAGGCGTAGCATGTAACTGTATGTCTATGACATCTTGTGTAGGGTCCTTAACTGTCATACAAGTAGTCTGTTCTGGAGTGGATGTCTGTGTCTTGTTAACTGGAATGTCTGGTGTCTGAGCTGTAAGCTTGGCTGTTCGGTCTGCTAGATCATTACCTTGGGAAATGATATCAGTAACTTTCGTATGTGCTTTGCACTTCATGATAGCGATAGCTGTCGGTAAATGTATTGCATCTAACAGAGCTTGAATGAGGAGACCATGCTGAATCTTGGTTCCATGAGAAGTCATGAAACCTCTCTCCTGCCAGAGCACTCCGAAGTCGTGTACAACTCCGAATGCGTAACGTGAATCTGTATATATGTTTACTTTCAGGTTCTTGGCACGTATGCAGGCTTGGGTCAGAGCAACTAGCTCTGCTGCTTGAGCAGACAGGGTGTCAATACGGTGTGTTTCAATAACTTCTGTATCAGTAGTCACTGCATACGCGGCTACTAGTTCTCCTGTACTAGTTCTCATACATGAACCGTCCACATAAAGTGTCAGGTCGGGATTAGGTAATGCAATGTCTGTCAGGTCTTGTCTTGGCTTAGTCATAGTGTTAATGACTTCCACGCAGTCATGTGTGGCAGGATTTGAAGTAACTGACGGTAACAGTGTAGCAGGATTTAGAATGTTGCAGCGTCTGATTTCTATGTGTGGCTGGAACAGTGTCAGTTCATAACCTGTTAAACGTGCAATTGTCAAGTGCTGAGTCTGTGTTCGGTTTAAAAGAACTTCCACGGAATGTGGAACTTGTACTGTCAGGGAGTGTCCTAATACTATGGAATCACTTTGTCTGATAGCTAGAGCTGTAGCTGCAACTGACTTGAGGCACGCAGGCAAAGCCTGGGCTACTGGATCTAGTGTGCTCGAAAAATAAGCACAGGGCTTGTACTGTCCGGCTTGATCTTGTGTGAGAACAGATAATGCAGTACCTTCACGTTCTGTGACAAAAAGTGTAAAAGGCTTACTGTAGTTCGGTGTTGCTAGAACAGGTGCTTGGCATAAGGCTTTCTTTAATTCATTAAAACTAAGTGTATGTTCAGATGTCCAAGGGAGGACAGTCGATACGGCTGCCTCCTGTGTCGTTAACTGTGGCTTAGCTAGAAATGCATACTGAGGAATCCATTGTCTGCAGTAAGAAGTGAGGCCAATAAAAGCTCGTACCTCCTTCTGTGTCTTGGGCTGTGGAAGACTCGCTATTAACTGGATACGATCTGGTGTCAACTGCCTACCCCACTTGGACAGTAAGTGGCCTAAGTAGATCACTTGCTGGACACAGAATTGTAATTTGGAAGGGGACACCTTGTGCCCCTGCTCGGCCAGAAAATATAGGACTGTAAGTGACGCATGCTCGCAGTCACGTTCAGAACGGGCTGTGATCAATAGATCATCGACATACTGGAGCAGGGCAGTGTCAGTTGGCATGTGAATATTGTCTAGCTGTCTTTTAAGTGCTTGACTGTAAATACTAGGACTTTCTGTGAAACCTTGAGGAGCTCGTGTGAATTTATAGCTCCTTCCATTTAAACAGAATCCGAAAAGGTACTGGCTGTCTGGATGAATGGGAACACTGAAAAATGCGTTCTTGAGGTCGATAACAGTGAAAAACGTAGCTTCAGAATCAATAGCTGTCAATAGGGATGAAATATCTGGGACTACTGGGTACTGGGGTATGATACATTTATTAAGTTCTCGAAGGTCAATCACTAATCGATATACTGGAGGTGCATTTGGATGAGTACGTTTCATGACTGGAATGATAGGAGAATTACATACATTGGAGTCAGTTTCTACAACCACTCCTTGAGCAATGAGCTCATCAATAATTTTGGATAAGGCTGCTACAGCCTCAGGTGGCAATCTGTACTGTCTGATTCGTGGCAAGACTATACCTTGCTTGAGAGTCACACGATGGGGTGTGATGTGCATAAAACCTACATCAGTTGGACCTTGCGCCCATAAATGCTGCGGTACATTCAGTAATCTTGGATCAAAATCACGTAATACATAATGACCTTTATAGTCCCTTAAAAACAAACAAACTCCTTCTGGAGAGCAACAAATTACTGCACCTAATTCTTTCAATGTTTTAATACCTAACAAATTTTCTGGACATGATTTCGTAAGTAACAAATCAGTAGTTCGGGACAATGGACCAACTTCTAGAGTAACTGGCTTTGAAATCTCGTTCACAATAGGCTTTCCTGAAAATCCAAGGGAAACATTTTTAGAGCCTGAGAGCGGAGCCCCTGGAACCTCGTCATGACTGATAGTAGTCCTACTTGCCCCTGTATCAATCAAAAACTTTCTGTCTTTCCCTAATACTTGACTGTGTACATAGGGACCCTCTTGATCTACAGGTATCTCGATGAGAGGCAAGCCTACCTCCCTCTCTAGGCTGTTTCATGAATACTGTTGATACTCTGGATACTCTGTCTGGGCATACTGGTACATCTGCTGTGTAACATGCTGTGTTGCAGCAATAGGCTGTGATGCTGGAACTGTCTGTTGTGCATTCTGCGGTGACTGAGAAGTCTGTGAGACTTGTTCTGGTCTAGGCGGGCGTGGTCTTTCTTTAGTCTTACCAGTTGCTATGTTGTGTTTCAGAACTGCACACTCGTTTATAAAATGACCTGGCTGTTTACAATAATTGCATGTCCCTTTAACGGGAGCTGCAGGATGACTGGCTTGATTCGGACCCCTCTTCTGACTGTCTTGTGGAACAGATTGTGCAACTAATACTTTCATTTTCGTGTCTTTCATACGTTTCCTTTCGTGTTCTTGCTCTTCCCTGATTCTATTCTGGTGATACTGGAGCATCTGTAACATTTGTGACGGAGTATTAGCTTGCCAGGTACTTTCGACTTTCAAAACTCGATTTTTAACTTGTGGACTTGAATTCTCGACTAGTTTAGTAACAAAAAGATGAGGGTATGACTCGCTACCTGTCTTCAAACCACTGTTAATTATAAAACATTTTTCGAATCTAGAATAAAAATCACTAGTGTCTTCGTCTGGTTTCTGTTTACAGGCTGAGATGGCATCCCAGTCTTCCTTTTTCGTGGCTAGTAATCTTGGCAAAACCTGGATCAATAACTCAGGCAATTCTTTACATTTGTCCCCAAGACCGGTACCTGGTACACGTGCATTATCTTCAGCTTCTAGAGCTGTCCAATCTATCTTTTTCTCTCCCACCTCCCATTCTTTTTCCTTGAGTTTCTCATATACCCCTGCGGGCAACAGGACCTTTAACATTTTAATAATATCCGGATACGTATATTCTCCCATACGGAGCATGTCTTTTAATTCTCGATGGAACCCTGCTGGGTCTTTGTCGTGACAGGGAATTAACTTTTTCATCTCTAAGAGTTCCATCTTTGTGATAGGGGTGTAAACAAATACTCGTTGCATTTCACCACCCGCTGTCCTAACTGGGTGTACTTCTCGTAACGGATGCTGTCTATCTATGTAGAATGGTTTACTTCCTGGGGGTGAGACGTGAACAAAATGCGGATTCAGTAACGTTCTATATTTGTGGCGCTGTTCTAGAATGACACTAATTAAATCTGTACCTAAACCTTTCCATTTATACTGGAGTAACTCGTTCAGAACATCATGTAACGGACCTGGATCAGAATGCTGACCCTCATACAGTGTAATGAGGTGCTGGATCATATACATACCCACCAGTCGCTGCTCGGCTGGGGGCAGTTTCAGAAACATTTGTGCCACTATTTCGTCTGGAAAAGTGGTAGAATCAGTAATCCATCGGACTGCTGATCGGGCTAGTTCTTGTTCATGCATGGTACTAAGTTCACTATAACCGATTCGTGATTTCAGAATGTGATCGGTAGCTTGAAATACTTGTTCTAGAGAACCTTGTTCTGGTGCTGGAGGAGGAAAAGCTTTCTTGTGTTCTAGGCGTGAATGTCGGTCGGAAAGTCTAGTTCTACCTACATACGCTATTCTGGTGGGATTCTCGTCGTCTACCTCTTCAGTAGAAGAGTTGTCTTCTTTCTCACTTACTTGTGCTGCTTTACGATTGTCGTGTAACCTTATTATTTCCTTACGAATTTTCTTGTACATACTCTCTATACTACTGAGTGTCTTATGTCTACCCTCGGCTATATTATCACTCCACCTTGTCAGGACTTTCATTTCGGTCGGATCTTTAGTCGGACAATCTTGTTCCCTTACTAAACAATTAATTAGAAATTTTAATAGCATGAGCTGGGTCTCAGCTTTCCTTAGAGACATGATTTCGCCAATACTTTCTGGATCGTCTCCTGTACGGATGAAACGATATATTCTGTCTAGATCTTCTTTCATATTCGGTAGGGTGTCCAAATACTCGGTCACCCTTCTTACACGCAATGAATATATAACCATATTATCATCGCCTGGGACTGGATCATAACGGCATTCGGTAAGAGCTCGCTTGATATCTGCAACGGACTGATATTTGGGCGTACGCTGTAACGCACGTTCATGTAACTCGACTAACGTTATACGTTTGTGTGGCGGCGGGGTACAAGGAGGACCTCCTCCCGCGGCCCCTAAACTGGAATCGTCGACGGATACTCTTCGTGCTGGCAGAGTGACTGATATAGCGGGTACTTGTACTATGGGCTGGACCGGGGGTACCGTAACAGGTGCTGTAACAGGTGCCCCGGTGGCTGGAGGAACAGGAATTACATTATTTACAGGAGCTGGCGGAACAGGATTTGCATATTCTGGGACTGTGTCGTCCAAATAGGACGAGAGAAAAATATCAGCTGCGGTCGGTTTGTGACGTAGCTTAATCGGAACTAATGGCGGCGGAAAATTACATGGTGCTTCCGGGGTTGCTTTCGACAAGCCCTCGGCAAGAAGAGGATACATACCCTTAATAAGGGCATTTCTCTGTCTGTCTGACTGTTCGGCTTTTACTCGTTCACCTATTTCGATCAATTCCCTTTCTTGGGCTCTTTCTGAGGATTCTCTACTTAACTCTGACTTTCTGATTTCTTTCTCTGTTCTTTTATGAGATTCTTTGCGCCATAAGTCGATGGCATCTTTCTGGGACTGTCTGGATTTCTTTTTCCATAATGCTTCTTCTACTCGCATGATGCACTCGGCATCCCACGTACCTGAAACGGGCCATCTATACTTTTCTTCTAATTCTTTGGTGTACTCCACCCATAAGTCTAGATATAATATGGCACTTATGCCATGTTTATGATACATAAAATGACCTGGACTGTCCCTAGGCGGGACAGGAACTGCTTCCTCGAGCAGACCTTTTCTAGTTTTTAACTGACGTAACTTAGAGAACAAAGGCATAACTAAGACTGGAATCTGGACACAATACAATACACGATAAACACAATAATAACTTTAAGAAAAACAAATCACTCATACCACGACATTGAAAACACATAGAATAACATTTATAATAACAGTTCGGACAAAATACTACCTGGAATACTGAGAACAGAAAACACATGAATTTCTCGAGAACAGAACAGAACTTACTGGAATGACTAGATGCACTGCTAAAACAGTACGAAACTTACCGGTCTCATAAAGAGACACGTCAGGACCCGCATCCACCTAGATGGACACTTCGTGTTGGATCTGTGTACCCAAACCCACGGACCAGAGACAAATTACTTGACCCTGTCTAGATACTACCCCAGCAACGGTACTCACCGGGCAGCAAGAACGGAAGGCCTCGGACTGGACTGGACTGCTACGACGACGGACGAACGAACTTCGGACTTCAGTTACAGGTGGGCCTCCGGATACCTCGGACCTTGGACTCTCGGCTTGGGCTCTGGTCGGGACTCGCCGCGTTCCTCCACCGCCTCGTCTGGACGCTGGACCGCAACCTCCGTCTCCTCCGTGGGCCTGAGGGATACTTGAAGCAGAAATATCTGCACGTGGCCGGTATGGTTCCGTCACGGCTGCAGAGGATCAGGGGGCCTGCGTGGCTTCTCCGGCGCGTGGGGAAAGGGCAAGTCCCTATTCGGGCGCCATTATGTGGTAAATAAATAATTAATTACCGGTTCTATTTTTGACTGGATACAATATAAACAGATAGCTCAATAAATAAGAGTCAAGATTCGAGGTAGCTGGAGTTGACAGGCTTTAATTAAGCATAAAGGACTGGAACAGGACAGCCTGTACGGGAATGGGATGGCAGGGCCCGACAGCTGCCGGGGCAGGATCTGGGAATTGGCTAGCTTTTAATAACAGTGCACAATATTTATAGTTAAACAAATACATTACATTCAATACAGGGGGCGTAGCAGTAGGCGTGGTTTGTAGCAGTCGCGAAAGATAAGGGCAAAATGATGTAACAAGAAGGCGTGTACAGGGCGTATACATAGACATGTGATGTAAACGTAACAGAATATGTCATAAAAAGGGGCGGAAACATGGAGGGGGCTACCTGAGCAGCTGGGACCTCTAACCTAGTGGTGCGCGCAAACTGACAATGACGTGTTACTAGGGAGAACTGGGGGCTATGACTTCTGCGCTAGAAGAGGAGACGAAAGTCTGGAGTGTCAGAGCGACATGTACCTAAAGCCTATTTAGTATCTAGTGTTTAGAGAACATGTTGATGGAATCCAAAAGTTATCAGGGCAAAGGCTAACAGACACTAAGACTGGTGCATGCATTATTCTAAATGTATTGCATGTGCGAGGAGTATTCTATGAATATTAATACAGTATTTCTCTTACATGGAGACATAAAGGCTAGACCATGACGGAAACTATTGATGCGATTCAGTAGCTTAGGAATGCAGAGAAGGAGGGCTGGACTGATAACTAGAATCATAACATACTCTTGGCAGACTGGGAGGCAGAGCCAGGCCGAGCTGGGCACTGCGAGGCATGAAAGTAAGCTAAGGGTCAGGGATACAGGTGGGGGCTGTATCGCTCCTCGGAGAGGGTTCAGGAAACAGGAGCTGAATCTGAGTCCGGGCCCTTTTGAGGCCTAGAAACGGGGACAATTCAATGAATTAACGTGCACACTGTGAAACGTGGCAACGTAGCTTTACATAGGCCTAATATTCGTAGTTTTCACGAGGACTGGAAACTGGCATACTAGAGATGGACACAACTGTAATTGCGTCTTTAATCGATCAGAAAGGGGATACATGCATATCGATCATGCACATACGACATAACATGGGGAACACGTAGGCACATATGACATGGTAAAATTTACTTTTCCACAGAAACACTGTCAAATTACCGTACGCGGCGGAAGAGCACGCACCGCCGCGGAAGTACACCCGACCCCGCGGCGGACGCAACCAATCCAGACACACCGCCGTACGGAATGACGTCTCCGACCGTCCTCCAAATCACGATGGCGGAAAACACACATAAATTTGCTGCGGAAAAACAACCTGCCTGAACACGGCGGAATCACCACAGCGGAGATACACACCAGAAGCAGATCGCCGTCATGGACCCAGCGCTGCACGCATTTCCAATACTCTTCGTGCTCCACCACCAGCAAGTCATGGACCATCATCGACGACGACGCAGGTACGCCAACTCACCAATGGCTGACGGAAGGGGAGTACCTGCCAGGACTGTGACGTTGGAAGGGGGAGTGTCATGTCACAGGAAATACATTGACGATCGCACCAAAATATACACAATTGAAGTACACAACCAGGAATGACAACGACAAACCACAAAACATGATTTATTAGCTTTATTCAACATAATAGGTGCATAATATCAGAATATCCAAGAGCATGGGCATTGGGTACAACAGATCATGTACATCACTGGCAGCACGTGAGAGGGGGTAAGTGCATCAGCAGTCCATTGCACAGAACAGCTACATCATTGGCATCACATGAGAGGGAGTAAGTGCATCAACAGTCCATTGCACAGAACAGCTACATCAGAGGCAGCATATGAGAGGGCAGAATGCAGTATCAGAACAGCAACAGGGCATTGTGGCCAACACAGCAGGTACATCAGAGGCAGCACGTGAGAGGGCAGAATTCAGTATCAGCACAGCAACAGGGCATTGTGGCCAACACAGCAGGTACATCAGAGGCAGCACGTGAGAGGGCATAATGCAGTATCAGAACAGCAACAGGGCATTGTGGCCAACAGAGCAGGTACATCAGAGGCAGTAAATGAGAGGGGCTAAGTGCATCAGCAGTCCATTGCACAGAACAGCTACATCATTGGCATCACATGAGAGGGGGTAAGTGCATCAGCAGTCCATTGCACAGAACAGCTACATCATTGGCAGCATATGAGAGGGGGTAAGTGCATCAACAGTCCATTGCACAGAACAGCTACATCAGAGGCAGCATATGAGAGGGGCCAAGTGCATCAGCAGTCCATTGCACAGAACAGCTATATCAGAGGCAGCATATGAGAGGGCAGAATGTAGTATCAGAACAGCAACAGGGCATTGTGTCCAACACAGCAGGTACATCAGAGGCAGCACGTGTGAGGGCAGAATGCAGTATCAGAACAGCAACAGGGCATTGTGGCCAACACAACAGGTACATCAGAGGCAGCACATGAAAGGGCTTAATGCAGTATCAGAACAGCAACAAGGCAATGTGGCCAACAGAACAGGTACATCAGAGGCAGTAAATGAGAGGGGCTAAGTGCATCAGCAGTCCATTGCACAGAACAGCTACATCATTGGCATCACATGAGAGGGGCTAAGTGCATCAGCAGTCCATTGCACAGAACAGCAACATCAGAGGCAGCACATGAGAGGGCAGAATGCAGTATCAGAACAGTAACAGAGCATTGTGGCCAACACAGCAGGTACATCAGAGGCAGCACGTGAGAGGGCAGAATGCAGTATCAGAACAGCAACAGGGCATTGTGGCCAACACAGCAGGTACATCAGAGGCAGCACGTGAGAGTGGTCAATGCAGTATCAGAACAGCAACAGGGCATTGTGGCCAACACAGCAGGTACATCACTGGCTACCCAAATACGTGTGTAAAGCGACCCGTGACAAGGACAATAATAATATCTAGGTGGTTACGTTCGTCAATCTACACACAAAGTTAAATGACATGTGAGTGATGGCAACTAAACCTCACACCACAGAATCTGGTGGACTGCTTGAACTACTCGCCTCGGACACACCGCCAGCACCAGCAACAGGAGTGTGAGACACAGCCACCGATCTACTGACTGACACATGAGCCATAGACCCAGACACACCGCCAGCACCAGCAACAGGAGTGTGAGACACAGCCACAGATCTACTGACTGACACATGAGCCATAGACCCAGACACACTGCCAGGACATGTCCCTGTACACTGACCAACAAATACCATGCCTGCATCTGACACATGAGGCTGTATGGGCCAGGAGGCAGGGTGGCTCTGGGAGCTGGGGACAGCTGTACTGGAGCGACATTGGGGTGGTCAGGTCTCACTGGTGTGTGTCTCCGTTTCTTTGTGAAACGTAGGGGCACCCCGGACATGACTGGACTGGTAAATGGAGTCTGCTCTCTGGGGACGTGCTGGACCCTGCCTGCCGTTTGCTGTGGGCCTGCCTTCTGCCCTCTGCATCATGTGTAATGGGGGATGCAACAACAGTGTACTCCTTCCTCTGCTTCTGCGGGGTGTGGATGGGAGTAGAGGTATGGGGGACTCCACTGCTGACACATGTGTTGTACGTTCCTTAAACATCATCCTCAGTGCAGCCAGGGGTGACATATGCCTGTCCTTGATAGTACTCGTGTCCATGGGAGAATCCTTGGCCATGGGATGTGCCTTGGACGTAGGAGGTGTCCTGTCCCTGGAATGTCCCTGATCCCTTACCGGTGCCCTGTCCCTGGGTGCAGACTTGTCCATTGTAGTGTCCCTCTCCTTTGAAGCTACCTTGCCCTTGGGAGTGTCCCTGCTCTTGGGAGGTGCCCTTTCCTTGGAAGTGTCCTTGTCCTTGGGAGTGTCCCTGCTCTTGGGAGGTGCCCTGTCCTTGGAAGTGTCCTTGTCCTTGGGAGTGTCCCTGCTCTTGGGAGGTGCCTTTTCCTTGGAAGTGTCCTTGTCCTTGGGAGTGTCCCTGCTCTTGGGAGGTGCCCTTTCCTTGGAAGTGTCCTTGTCCTTGGGAGTGGCCCTGCTCTTGGAAGGTGCCCTTTCCTTGGAAGTGTCCTTGTCCTTGGGAGTGTCCCTGCTCTTGGGAGGTGCCCTTTCCTTGGTAGTGTCCTTGTCCTTGGGAGTGTCCCTGCTCTTGGGAGGTGGCCTTGGCTTGGGAGTCCCTTTTGTGGGGGATTCCTGTGTAGCATGTGAATCCATTTCCACCAACACCACTTGATGATCCTGTGTGTCAACTCCAGTGTTGCTCACGTCGTCTTCGGAGAAAGATATCACAGTCCTAGGGGATGGTGTCTGTGCCCTCCGTGCCCTGCTGCCTGTGGCTGCTCCTAGTGTAATAACCTGAATAAGAGGCCTGGTCTGATGACTCACTCTCCCCTGTAACATCAAGTGGTGTCGATGGTGGTACCGAAGTAGCACCCTGTCTATGCGACTGTACAATGGCTGAGGACACAGTGTTTGCCAATGACTGAACTGTTCTGTGGAGACTAGCAACATCGCCATGCATCCCCTCCATGAATGCCACCACCTGCCCCAACTTCCTATCGTGGTCTTGGAATGCATTGATCATGTTGGTCTGCCCTACACACAGCTGTCGCAGCAGATCAACAGCCTCTGCACAAAGTGCACTTTGTGTAACAGGGGCAGGGGCAGCGGTTCCTGCACCAAAGGCAACTCTGCTCCCCCTCCTCTGGCGAGCACGAGCAGTACATGTTGCAGTGGGTGGCAGTGTGGGCCCTATGTGCTGTGTCCCGACTGAAGGTGTCGATTGCCCACTCCCTGTCTGTGACAACACTGCTGACTCACCATCACTTTCTGAGGATGAGGGCGATGGTGTCTCCACATGTGAGTCCTCAGGGACGGTTCTGTCCCCCTCTCTGTGGCTGCCCTCTTCAGTGTCAGTCTGCGTGTGTGTCATCTCGGATCCGGATGCATTGCCACCACTCATCTCCGTCATCTGTGTCTCAGTGCCCTCGGCCAAAGCTGGAAGAGAGAGGGAAGAGATGTTAACCTAAGTGACACACTCACGTACTGAAGGTTTCAAAGTCACACCGTTCCTTACAGTCGATTGACATGTAGCACCCAATCCTGTACACGAACCACCCCTACCACACATCCACACATCATAGATCCGTGGGTGTCTGTGAAACCTGTACATCATACAAACAGGGCAAGTGCATGCAGACCACCACACATGTCATGCCATGGGACACCAGACCTCAACGGCATGTCCTGGAACCCTCAAATACAAATCAAGTGGCATGTCCACCTGGCAGACATGGGTGCTACCACTCACTCAGCTAATGCCACCAACATGCAATATATGCTAAAGATACGCACCACGGATGTCACTACTGTGTCTGAGCACGGATACATGCATTCACTCACAAGTTACAGACACATACAGTCTTCTTACCGCTAGTTTGCTGTTGATCCCCTCGCAGCCGGGTGGACAGGTCAAGATGCGTCACAGCAATTATGCGGTGCATTAGAGGTGTCATGGTGCGTCGTTCAAGGCGGCCTGTTCTCGGAATGATCCCCAGTGTCATCTCCGCAACATTCTTGCTGAGCCTGGATATGTCGTCCCAGCGCTTGTGGCAGTGTGTGTGTCATCTATTGCACACCCCCACTGCCCGTACATCACGTGCTATGGTCTTCCACACGGCCTTGCGAAGGTGCAGCTTCACCTACCAGGATGGGAGACAAGAGGGGAACGTCAGTGGACTGTTTGACAATCATATACATTGCAGAAACACGTATCTTCATGCAGCCATGCGCAGTACAACACACGTGAAGGTCCCACAGCCCACCGCCAAGCTTGCAGAAGCAAGGAGTCAGTGACCACCTCATGCCCACCAACATGTTACCCACTTCACTTACCACCTGTCTGGGGGCACCGTAGAGCCGTTCATAGTGGCTGAGCACACCGTCCACAAGGACATCCATGCGGTGAAGGGACGAGACCGGGTCTCTCTCACTCCCTGCATGGCAAGGTTCATGACTGTGGCAGTACAGCAGCAGTTGTTGGATATCTCAGCACCAGCAGGTCGAGGTGATGGTCGCAGGCAGCAGTTGTTGGATAGCTCAGGAGCAGCAGGTGGAGGTGACGGTCGCAGGCAGCAGTTGTTGGGTAGCTCTGGAGCAGCAGGTGGAGGTGACGGTCGCAGGCAGCAGTGGCTGGAAGCAGTGAATGTGTGCAGGAAATCTTCACACATATATAGGGCCCTGAGCTCATACCAGTGGCACACGTCTGCAGCAATTGGTTTTCCCTGGATGCTTCATTCAAAAAGAGCCAATGACTCACATTGTTGTGGCGGAGCACGTCTTCCGCAATTTTTGAATACGCTTACGGGCAACGCGTAACCTGTTCCCATTGGCTACATGAGCACGGACCGTCACGTTCACACACCGGCAACCGCATGTGCGCGCTACCGCGACGGTGCATCATTTGAAAATATTCACTCACTGGCGCCGCTATGGCGGTGCACTCCTTCCGCGGTGGCGGTGCAGGCAAAAACATACATTTGATGATGCAATCTGAAATGGCAGTTGAAACAACCCCTTACAGTGTTATTGCCTCACCCACCGCCAGTACAGGCCGGTCACCCACCGCCAGTCCTGGCACTGCCCAGTCCTGGCGGTGGGTGACTGGCCTGGACTGGTGGTGTGTGACCGGCCTGGACTGGCGGTAGGTGACCGGCCTGGACTGGCGGTGGGTGACCGGCCTGGACTGGCGGTGTGTGACCGGCCTGGACTGGTGGTGGGTGACCGGCCTGGAGTGGCGGTGGGTGACCGGCCTGGACTGGCGGTGTGTGACCGGCCTGGACTGGCGGTGTGTGACCAGCCTGGACTGGCGGTGTGTGACCGGCCTGGACTGGCGGTGTGTGACCAGCCTGGACTGGCGGTGTGTGACCGGCCTGCACTGGCGGTGTGTGACCGGCCTGGACTGGCGGTGGGTGACCGGCCTGGACTGGCGGTGTGTGACCGGCCTGGACTGGCGGTGGGTGACCGGCCTGGTGGGTGAGGCAATAACACTGTAAGAGGTTGTTTCAACTGCCATTTCAGATTGCATCATCAAATGTATGTGTTTGCCTGCACCGCCACCGCGGAAGGCGTGCACCGCCATAGCGGCGCAAGTGAGTGAATGATTTCAAATGATGCACCGCCGCGGTAGTGCGCACATGCATTTAGCGGGGTGCAACCGGGATGGTCATTGACCATACAGCATATGTCATGCTTAATTGCTGTGTAATCGGTCTTCTCCTGTGTTGGTGGAAGGCGTACCCAGATGGCGTATGTACACACACTGCATGTCTCCGCACACATGTAATCTTCTTAGTTGTACGAGTGTGTCAAGACATGTCCGGAATGCTGTAAGATTTTTGATGTGTAGTCTATGGACCATGTCCACGTGCGACATTCATGTCCATTTTTTGCATGTGTGCTCAGACTGTAGATCTTGCCAGTGGTTAACAAAGGCTAGTGTTGTGGGCCAAACTAGCGTCAGATGTGCATTGCAACGTGTTGACGTTTTGGTCTTGTGGACACACATGTTCATTTCTACACATCTACACAGTACCGCAAGGGTGTGTACACACATTCATTATCTGTTGTGAGTGTGTTGTTTGTGTGTGCAAGTAACAATGATGTGTGTGTACATGCATTCTGTGTATGCGTGTCTGTTGTTGTGTGCCCATGCATGTCAGCTGAGGGGGCATTGTCTGTGTGTTCATGGGTGCATGAACACAAGTAGGGTGTCTTCCAATTTCATGTTGTTTGTGTACGTACATGTGTGTCTGTGTGGACGCTTGTCCACATATGGGCCCTCAGTCATGTGTTGTTGCAAGATATTTTAACATGTGTGCACGTTACATTGTACATGTTAGCCCACAGGATGTTGTTTGTGGCTGTACATTGTGTGTAGTCAGCTCTATTTCCTGATATATTGTGGCGGTCACACATATCATCACTGTCTGCAACATGTATTATTAGCATTGTGGTGCTCAAGATGTGATAGTGTTGCTCAGCTATGTGTTGTTGGTCATTTGACATCTGCTGCCATCTACTCCCACACAGGAAGGCTCCAAATGTGCATCGACCATACACTGTGCTGGAGGACATGGTTGACGAGGAGGTGATCCGCAAATACCGGCTTGACCGACTGAGATTGCAGGAGCTTGTCACACAATTGTCACCTCATCTGCAGCCACGCAGGACATATCCTGGAGCTTTCACACCCACAGCAAAGGTGATGGCGGCACTACATTTCTTTGCGACTTGCACTTTCCAGTACACCGTTGGTCATGCGGGAGTGATGTCACAATCCATGTTCAGCATGGTTCTGCGGGATGTCCTGAATGCCATGATGCTTTACAAGGATGATTACATCCATTTTCCACATCAGGCACAGTTGTCAGCAGTCAAAGGAGACTTCTATGCCCTGGCCCAGTTACCACACGTGGTGGGTTCAATTGATGGGACACATATTGGTCTCATACCACCCCAGGCACGTGAAGCTGTATATAGGAATCAGAAGCACTACCATTCGATCAATGTGCAAGTGGTGTGCCTGGCTGACAACATCATCTCGCATGTGTGTGCCAGATTTCCCGGTTCCGCCCATGACTCCCACATCATGCGGAGCAGCATTGTCCCCCAACTGATGGCTAATCTGCATCCAGAACGTGCGTGGCTTGTAGGTGAGTGTGCTGAAAGGACAATTGTATTGTCCGTGTGTTGTGAGGACAATTGTGTTGTATGTGTGGCATGGTGTTTCCACAATTCATGGTAATGACATTTGTGTCTGTCATCACACCACCTAGGCGACTCGGCGTACCCAAACAGGCCGTGGCTGCTGAGCCCCATCTGGAATCCTACTACCCCCGGTGAATTGCGTTATAATGATGCCCATGGGAGGACACGTCGAGTGATAGAACGTACATTTGGGCTGCTGAAGTCTAGGTTTCGCTGCCTGGATAAAACTAGAGGGGCCCTGCCATACTCACCAGGCAAAGTATGCAAAATCGTGATTGCCTGCTGCATGCTCCTCAACCTGGCCTTGCGCAATAACATAGAACTGATCATGGACCCTGAAGACCAACAGGTTGCTCGGCCTCCCATCCCACCCATGTCGACTGATGAGGATAGTGGTGAGGAAGAAGGTGTGGACCAGAGGCGTCAGCTCATTGATCGCTATTTCCCTTGAATGTGAGTAACTACCGCTTGTACAGCCAGACAATGCGTGATGTATGTTTGCTGGTGGAGTGTGGATGTGGTGTGTCTATGCTGCCTGTTCTGGTATGCTCTGTTTGCAAATGTGTGTGTTAGATGGGGTACATGGTATGCTCCCTGATGTGTGTCCTGTGATGAGTGTGGTTTGTGGGATGTTGCAGTACAGTGTGTTGTGATGGGTGTGAATCTCTTTCCTGACCTGTGTTTGTTGTTCTCTCATTATCCCTAGGTCACTCACACAGAGGCATGATTCTCAACAACATTGATCCCTGCACCTGGTAACGTTACATTCTAAGACATTCATGTGATTAAAACATGGAGGCAACACATCATTGAGTGTCTACGTGATGTTTATTTACAGGTTGAGGATTGATGTTGGTGCATATTTACAAATAAGTGTTGGTGGGGGAGTGAGAGTTGAAGGTCATGGCAGATGAAAACACCATGGGGACACCACAATGTGTGATGTCCAGCTAGTCCAACAGACGTGTGGCAATGGCTGGTATTGTGGGACAGGATAGTTTTCAGGGTGAATGGCAGGCTCAGACAAGGGTGAAGTCATTGGCGCCCCCTCTTAGAGCGGGTAGATGAGGCAACACCACTGTTCTCACCTGCATCCAGCCTCGGACGGCCCCTCCGTCTTGGAGCCGGAGCGGAGACAGCTGTGGGGGCATGTTGGTCAGGGGCCACCTCCCTGTCCGTGGGCTGAGGTGTGGGTGGCGGTGGTGTTGGGGAGCGGTCCCGCTTGGCACTAGGGTGAGGGGGTGGTGGTGTGGCGCGGGATAGCCAGTCCCTCCACAGAGCAGTTGCTGTGCCATGATGTCCACAATTTGCCCTATGCGCGTATCTATGGACCGCAACAGATTGCTGTTCTCCTGTGAGTCTTGGTGGGCCCGTTCAGACTGTTCCTGCGCCCGCTGATAGGAGGCATTGACTCTTGCGATGGCTTCCAGGGTTTCGGCGGCAGGATGGGGTGGGTGTCCTTCCCCACCTCGCCGGACAACTGCACTCCTGGTTGTGTGCTGTGCCCTCACCTGTGTCCTCTCACGTCCACTCTCCCTGCTTGCCTGGGATGTAGATGGCCCATCATCGGCTGATGGGTCAGGCAGAGTGGCACAGGCAGGAGTGGTGGTGGTGGTGGCTGCACAGTTCACTATGGCAGGTGATGGTGTGGTGACACAGGCCGTGGTGGTGGAGGCAGTGATGTCCTGTGAGCCTGTTGGCCCTGGAAGTCTGCTTGGTCCCGCTTCGTCCTCTGCGTCTGAACTGGCAATGGGCTTGTCCCCAGAGAGTCCGTGCTGTGAGGGGGGCGACTGGTGCTGGTGGTTGGTGCTTGCGCCAGTCAAGTTGCGAGCACCTGAGGGACAAGATTATCATGATCAATGCTGTGGACATGACATGGTTTTGGTAACAACATTACTAATCAATTACCTCTCTCACACCACCCCCTGCCACCCTCCCTGTGGACATGGGGGCCTGTTGGGAGTTGTAGTGCTGGTCTCTCTCACCCCCACCCACCGCCACCCTCCCTGTGGACATGGGGGCCTGTTGGGAGTTGTAGTGCTGGTCTCTCTCACCCTCCACCTACTGCCACCCTCCCTGTGGACATGGGGGCCTGTTGGGAGTTGTAGTGCTGGTCTCCCACACACCCCACACACCTCTCGCTTCCCCCGCCACCCTCCCTGTGGACATGGGGGCCTGTTGGGAGTTGTAGTGCTGGTCTCTCTCAGCCCCCACCCACCGCCACCCTCCCTGTGGACATGGGGGCCTGTTGGGAGTTGTAGTGCTGGTCTCCCACACACCCCACACACCTCTCGCACCCCCCCCCGCCACCCTCCCTGTGGACATGGGGGCCTGTTGGGAGTTGTAGTGCTGGTCTCTCTCACCCCCACCCACCGCCACCCTCCCTGTGGACATGGGAGCCTGTTGGGAGTTGTAGTGCTGGTCTCCCACACACCCCACACACCTCTCGCATTCCCCACCCTCCCTGTGGACATGGGGGCCTGTTGGGAGTTGTAGTGCTGGTCTCTCTCACCCCCCACCCACCGCCACCCTCCCTGTGGACATGGGGGCCTGTTGGGAGTTGTAGTGCTGGTCTCCCACACAACCCACACACCTCTCGCACTCCGCCACCCTCCCTGTGGACATGGGGGCCTGTTGGGAGTTGTGGTGTTGGTTTCTCTGACAACATGCAAGCATGGGAACGTAGGAGGCAACATTTGTGGTTGGTCATGGTGGGTGCATTTGAGCTGAGGACTTCACATTTGGGTGACTGTGTGGTCCACATGCATGGATTGGGGCCAGGGAGATGTGTCTTGTCAGTTGTGCATGGCAGACCATGGCAGTGTGATTGTGGTCATTTGTTTGTACGTATCAGCCTCTTCTCCCTCCTCGATTCCTTCCAGGCTCTCAGGGTGCAGTATGCCCAGCACCTTCTCCTCCCATTCAGCAAATGGTAAGGGCTCCGGGGGAGTGCTGCCGCCAGTGTGGTTTGCCCGCAGGTGGTTCTTCGCCCTGATGCCTTTCACCCTTGCTTTGAGGTCGTGCCACCGCCTCTGGACGCCGTGTTTGGTGCGTGGCACGGTCCCTGACGCATTCACTCTGGTCACTATCCTGTCCCACATGTGGTTTTTGGTTGCCAAGGTTGTCTGCTGGACTAGGTTGCCGAAGAGCTGTGGTACTACATATGGGAGATGTTAGGATCTCTCTCCCCCCTTGTAGCCTGATGTTATTTTTGAGTGGAGGGGTTGGCAGGCTCCATTCGCTTGATGATTCTCTGACTGGGATGGTGGAGAAATAGACACACACATGTATCGTTTTTTCTATATTCGCGCATGTCGACTTGTGTGATTTTGCAGTTAGTACATTCTGCACTCTGATGTAGAACTAGTGTAATTAGAGGTCGGGTGATGTTTAATGCATTATTCCTCTCTTCTGTTCCGCCCCCTTTTGTTTGGATTGTGATGGCAGAAAGACCGTGTGATTCAAGCCACGCGTTTTTGGAGACTACCCTTATCCGAGCGGACACATTGTATATATAAGGTATGCTCGATGCATTTTTTCCCTGGTTAGCATACCTTAGTAGTTACTGATGTTGGATGTTTTCTTCCCCAGGCTGATTTGGGTTTGCGGCTAATTGGCCTCTATATATGTTCACTCCAGGTATTACTTCCAGTACCTGGGCAAAGAAAGTGGTTCCCACCCCACCCTTGTGGGTGGTCCTATGGACCAGCCGGCGATACCGGCCCTAGGCTTGGCCAGGGCCCTCAAGATTGGGTATTTATCCTTTTCTTAGGGGGATAATATTTGGTTTGAAGACACTTGGATTGATTGCGGGATATAAGGTGTTAATACTTCTTCTTTTCTTGTTTTTCGTCACACTTGTGTAGTGTTCACACTTAGAGGTGTAGTCGAGGGTTCGTCTGAGAGCACTGTATATGATTGATTTCACTTTGAGTATTGTTTGACTCTGTAGTTGGTTTTAGTCGGGCAGCTCTCTTCTGCTTTCTTTCTGCTTTTCTCTTCGATAGATCCACTAATAGACACTGCATTTCCACGTGAGGGGGAGACTATGTCACTTTTTGCAGCTGTAAAGTTTTCTATCATATGTACCCATGTTGGGCAAATAAGAAGGTAATATATATATATATATTTGTGATTATTAAAGTACCCATGTCCTGATGAAGCCTTCATCATCTGGCTGAAACGCGACCGCGACTGCGTCGACACCTTTTGTTTTGAATGGAGTCCCCTGTTACAACTTAAGAAAATGTTTTGATTTTTGTCGATTATGCACCTATACAAATAGAGATTGGGTTGATGTTCTAACCCCCTGGTGCCTTGCTTTTGGGACTACCACTTTGTTGTGCACTCCATTGCAAATTAAGAGGAGGCATTTACTCAAATTGGTGTATATATATTCTTATATATCTTTTGAATTTAGGGTACAGATAAATGTTTGTTGATATTGTAAATGTTTTGTATATTAGTATATGATGTATATGTGATATTTTGAATATAAATTGTTGGTTGTTGTGCCTCCCTAGATGTCCGCTCATATGTGTTTATATGAATTAACCTATATATGTCTCCAATGTTTAATTTGTGATTCACAAGAGAATTAGATGTTTCTTGTTTGAAAATTAAAAAAGGATTGATCCCTTCAGTACCCTCTGTTGCTACTTTCTCATCCTTGGATGTCTCCTGCTCAGGTACGGGAGGGTTAAGTGGGCAGAACCCCTAACCATTTTTTGTTAATAGAAGAGCTGTGGTTCGACATGGATGATTTCATCCACCATGACCTTCAACTCAGTGTCAGTGAATTTTGGATTTTTCTTGGGTGCCATGGTGTGTGATGTGCAATGTGTTGGTGTGGTGGGGTGGGATGTGCAGGTGTGTGGTGTGTAGGGATGGTGTTGTGTGGGGTTGTGTGGTGTGTGTGTTTGTGAGCGGGTTGTATGTGTGTTTGTGTGTGTCTGCTGTTCGTGGTAATGTGGCTCTTGCTTGCAGCTATGCTGTGATGCAAAGGACTGTGGTAGTGGGAGGGAATCTTTTTATACTCTGTGTGGTGGTGGTGTCCTAATGGTTGTTGGCAATCAGGTGTTCTGTGGGTGTGGTGATTTAGGTGCATTTTTCAGAGCTTGGGGGGTGTCATTGGGGCGTGTAGTTGCTGGGGGTGGGTGTTTCTGGTGGTTGGGTGTTCTGTTTAATGTATTTTCTATTTACTTCCGTCTGCCATTTTGTAATCGGTTTGACGGCAGGGATGGTGTTTGTGTGGTCCTTCCGCAGTCATGGTCCGTTTTCGGAGGTATTATTTCTGGGGCAGTGGAGGACGGCGGTGAGTTCCGTTGGAATGGCGGCATTATCCTAATTGCGCAGACGGACCCTCTGCAAGTATGGCGGTGGTTGGGCCTGTTCCCGCGGTCATGTCCGTCCGCGGCGGTGGGTATTCTTTTGGTTCCATCAGTCCGCAGCGGACGGTGTTAGATGTGTTCCGTCCGCTGCGGACGGTGTTTGATGTGATCCGTCCGCCGCGGTCGGAGTTTCTTGACATGGATATCCTAATCGCAACCGCGGATTCTCAGCGGTGCAGGCAGGAGTGATTTTTCCGCGACCATGGCGGACGGTACCCGTTTCCGTCCGCCATCCTAATCGACCCCTAAGTGTGGGAGAACGGGGTCTTGTTCTGAGGGGACACGTCATCATAATCCCAAAGAGACTGCAACACCGGATCCTTCAGCTAGCACACAGCGTCTACAAAGGAATGGTGAAGACAAAGGCCAGACTGCGGAACAAGGTGTGGTTCCCAGCCATAGATGCCATGGCGGAGGACACGGTGAGACAGTGTCACGCTTGCACCATCACTGGTGGGGACCCTGTGCCGGCACCGGTAATCACGGAAGAACCATGCAAACTCCCATGGACCAAGTTCAGCATCGACTTTGGAAGCTTTCTGGATGGTCGCACCATGCTAGTGCTGGTTGACTTCTTCTCAAAATTCCTTCTCAAAATTCCCGATCGTGGAGGTGGTCACGTCGACAGCGTTTGTGCATGTACGAAGAGTCCTTGAGAAGATCTTCGCACTCATGGTATTATCCGTTCAGACAGTGGACCTCGATTTCAGGGCCGGGAGTTCCAGGAATACTTGGAGAAGAAGGCGATTCGCCCCAGAAAGATCACCCCTCTATGGCCACAAGCAAACAGGGAGGTGGAACGTCGATCAAGGTGCAGATGCATAATCGGCACTTGACCAGTTCCTTGATGCCTACAGGCAGATGCCACACACACGACCAAGTGTGCTCCTGCTCATCCCGACTGAACCAACATGGAAACCCCAGGAACCGGACAATGAAGCCGTCCAAGCGAGGAGAACATCAACGAATCAAAAGGCGAGTGAAGCCCACAGAGCAAGAGCTCTGCAGTTGAAAGTGGGGGACTGCGTGGTGGTCAAGGACAGACACCCAGGATGGTAGTTTAGGAAAACGTATGAACCGGAAGAATGGGTCATTGTTAAGACTCAAGGGACCATGGTCACTGCTCAGCGAGGGCAACAAGTTATCACGAGGAATGTGTCAAGCTTCAAGAAGACGAGTGGGACAGGTGTTGACCAGGAAGAGTCAGGAGGTCTGGAGAACACCCCGAGCCTCACCCCCATCGGCTCACCAGGACTGCTGGTCTCTCCACCAAGTTCCCCTCGGGCAGAGAGCAGAGGTACTGTCCCAGAGACCAGCGGTTCACGCCAAGGACTTGTGATTTTTTCACCCATGAACACTCAAACGGATGCAGTGGCCAGTTCCAACTCCCACAGCCAGAAGTATGGTCTCCCGCCAAACCCTGCACCCAGCCAGTAGCTGAGAGACTTTGTGTCTACATCCCTGTAACTCTGAAGAATCCTGATGGACTGTTTCTAATGAAAAGGAGGTATGTAGAGAGCCATTCACTCTCTCCACTACAATGTTGCTTTTCCACACTGTGCACACACTCCTCGAGGTGGGCTCGACCCGAGGAAATAAAAAAGACCGCTCGGGGTCTTCCAGCCAGAGTACGTCTAATAAGTGTGAGTGTGCACCTTATTTCAGCGCTGTGTAGGCCCTCAATATCCTGGGCCCGCCGCGCTACACTCAGTGCCGGCACTTCTCATTTTTACTGAGCTGAGTACCGGCACTTCTTCACTGCCAAGGAGAGTACCGGTACTCAAGAAATGTAAGCTCATTGCTGCTAGTGGTGCTGAGCTTGAGGCAGTCAGAGCGGAGCAGATCTGCAGGACACTCTGACACCCAAAGCACCTCCCTAGCCGTTAGCTGTGCCACCGCTGAACCATTCAGCAGCGGCTCATTTACATTATGCACAGAATGTCCGGGTGTTGGGAATTTCACCGTCCTGCTGTGTCTGACAGATTAGGCCCCATCGGCCCTGCTCTGTCAATCACATTTGAACTGTCACTGATGCTGCTAAGTAACTAAGGAATTATCTGAAGTGAGCCTTTTGTGTATTTGTCAGCTTATTTGTTCGTGTTTGCCTGATATTGTGTATGTTTGAGAGAGAAATGAGATCAGAGAGGAAGGGAATCGGGACACTAAGGGGAAATTTGAAATGAAATGTGTGGAATACTCGCTTCTTTGGGTATGTGTGCACACTCTACAAGATATAAGGTTTGCATTTCAGACAAGCAAGTAGGAAGAGTATTAGCTTAGGAAACTGCAAATATTGCAAAAACAAAGAAACATTAACATTTCGTGTTGTAGTGTAGTTCCTATTTTCCCAATAGGCTCTGCGCATTGGAATAGTACCTACAGCAGTAAAGGCCTAGGCCAGACGTTAACTAGGTCTACTACTGTCGATGCTAGACTTAATTTTTGGGTTTGCCAGCTAAGCTCAGAGTTCGCTAGAAACTTTCTCGAATGTTCAAGGAAGGATTAACTCCCCTGATTAGACAAGAAGGGATTTAGTTTCTGACAACCATAGAACATGACAACTTTGCTCTCCCCTAATCAAGAGTCAATCTCAAGAGTCGTGTGAGCACAAGGCAATTATTTTACTCAGTCAGTACGTGCATTCTTAGTCTCATCAGAATGTAGAGAAAAGGAAGAGACGGGCGTGTTCAATAAAAGATGTTATTTATTGATCAGTCTCTTTTCTCGTACAAGAGAAATGGATCGATATTATTGCGATACTTATAGTTAAGTAAAGTGCATACATTAGAAGCAATAGTATAAAATAATACTGTAAAAACATTGATATGGTTTCTGAGCCATACGATGTTTAAAATGATTAAAATATATTTACATACACATATACATTTGACTAAACGTACTCAACTGGTGTTTCTAAATACGCCTACCCCGTGTACCTGACCTAAGTCTAATGCGTGGGCGGGAATAGAAAGTTACAGTTTAAGTTAAGTTTGTTTTTGCCAAGTGAATAACTAAAGAATTCTCTAGGAGGGGTTATTCAGTTCTGTACCTGGAATTTAGGATGAATGAGGAATGGTATCTCTTTCTCTGCTCTCGATATTCCAGGCTGCCTGCGAGGGCTACCCGGAAGCGCCGGTGCTGGGTCTCTCGGGTTGAGATAGCAGCGCGTCTCTCAGCGCGTCAGGAAGGCGGGGCTGCTGCCTGCGGGGTCTGCTTCTGCTCTCGGCTTCGGCAAGTAAGGCTGCTCCGTCTTGTCACCACGCGTGTGTTTTGCATAGGGCAAGATCGGCAATATTTATACCTTAAAGGTGCCGGGATTGACGTAAGGATGGACATAGGTACGTCAATAAAGATGTCATACGACTTGCTCGTTAGCACATTCTTTACTAAAGTTCTCTGTGAAATCAAAACAATGGCCGCACGGATTATCCAGGTTGTCATAGGTTTGATTTGTTATGAGAACGTCGTATGCCTTATCAGGGGCTGGAGGAATGTCGCTTGTCTAATTAGATCTCAAGCGTTATGACCTAATCAGATAACACGTTCCTGTGCCGTAGTGTGACTGCGTCAGATAACGGTATCTGCATCATGGGGGATTTCTTGCCTCATGGGCTGACTGTTAGTTAACTAGCTAGGTAGTTTAACCAGAATAGGGTCAGGAATAGGGGGATCGATTCAGAACCTATAGAAATACACGACACCCACTCCACGCTAACTATGGTCATATCTACTAATCTATGCATAGTATAACATAGTACAACATACTATAGAGTATAGTGTATACCTTACCACCCCAAAATACATAAATGCATTTCGAAATTTTCAAATATACTGAAAAATTGCAGTCATATATATTGTATGCACTTAAGCTATGAATTAAATGCAAAAGTAAACACGCATTGTTATGCATTATTGCTTGTTGGTATATGAGAAATACACATGAAATGGCTCTTAATATGGCTATACAGAAAAAAAGTCGAAACCATTTCATCACATAAAATATATTGTGAACATACCAGCGGGCAGCTAAAGTCTATATAAAGTCTATAAAGAATCTAAAAAAATAGAAATCTTAGTTCTCTAGGAATAGTTTCTTACTTTAAGCAGAAGATCAGTGTCCCGGGAAAAAATATATAGAAAAATATTTTAGGGGGTTGCTGAAAAAAGTTGCTGTCCGTGAACTGGATTGTAATTGTTCATGTGACTTTATTTTTAAAGTTGAAGGCCGAATTCAGGGAACGCCGTGTGCGAGTTTACTCAAAAGTCTCTATTTCTGTTCCGGAGAGAACATCATATCATTCAGGCTTTCGAAAAAACTGTCAACAGCTTCATGGGAAAGTTCCACTAAGTCGGAAATAGGGGTAACCATGCATTCATGCGCATGATTGTCTGCATTGACATTCTGATTTGCATTGCTGACAGAAGGTTGTACCTGATCGATGCTGCTTTCATCTTGAACTTCACTACTCTTCAATCGCAGTGGTGAAGATTCCAGGAATGCCGTCATCAGAATTGGCAGCCTTTGAGGGCAGCACAGTGCGTGAACCTTGGTAGGAACCAACAGTGTATCTGCATCCACTGGCGCATCCGATTGTAGCGTCAGACAGGTGTCTAACACGCATTCTTCTCCGCATAGCAGACACCTTAGTACAGGTAAAACACACCTTTGCCACATTGGTCGAAATGATAGAAACCAAGTCATGTTTAGGTCTCTAAGCCGGGAGAGTCCCAGGATTTTTGATATCCGGTCCCGGTATCCAATGGCTAGGATCGTATCTTCCATTGTCGTGAGATTTTGATCTGTGACATGGGTTGCCATAACGAAAAATAAGGACTAGGAATAGGATTCCTGCAATTAGTCCCAGGATCAGGGGAAGTCCGCCAAAAATCGAATGGACGAAGTCTGGAAAAATACCCAGTATGGCTTTGAATGGTGTTAATGCCATCGAAAATACTGTCTTAAATACCTTTGAGACCCCTGTGGTATCAGAAATATTTAAGATTTCGCTCAGGATTTCCGCGAAATGTACGGGGGAATTGGTTGATAATAATGTATGTATCTCTGCAGTCGTCCTTGCGACTTGTAGATCATACGTTTCTTTAGATGACGTGAGCCTTGTAGGCGTCTGAAGAAGCACTGTTTTCATTCTGCTTAAAGTGTCTATTCGAATAGAAGTAATTTTCAGACCGGGCCATGCCCTTGCCTCCCTGTCTGGAAAGGAGCTGGGGAACAAAGAACGTCCACAGCACTTGACCTTCGCCGTCGTAGTGACGAGATAAGGAGTCCCGGGCATAAGACTACAGCATCTGCGGTCTACAATAAGAATGTAACTCCCATTATAGAGTCTTTGAAAGAATGGTTCTATTTCAGTTGCAGGTGCGCCTTGCTGGTGACATGAAAGGTTGTATGAATTCCCTTCACAGGCTCCGTGCAAACTAATACCGTTACACAGAAGCGTGCCGCTCAGTGACATAGCACAATTGTTGCCACTAAGAAACACTTTCTGTCCTTTGTTACTGACACATGCATGTGAATAGGGCAGGTTCCAAGTTGTTTTAAGGTACCCTTTTCCCAATTTCTCGTACATGCCAGCCTGTATATTTTTTTGGCAGTATTGAAACCTGAAGGTTGAGATTGGAATATTTATGATTCCGTGTATTATCCATTCACTGACAGGTCGTTCTGACATTGTCATTGGTAATCTTTCTAGTTTTTCAATGCTCAAGATTGTATAATCAGCACCCTTCTGCGCCATACCGATTTGTCTATCAGTAAGGTTAAAGATTTGGAATAGTGACGTTGTGTTGATTAAACGCCAAGGCACATAGCCAGAACGCAGATTTTGTAACGTCCAGCCAAGCTGTACAATAGAACGCAATTGTGACTGACCATGTTGTAATAACAGTAAGTCTTGCGATAATATATCGATTGCTGAAGACACAATGCTGTCCAATGAAAAAATTCTGGAGGACAGAGTCATTAACCCATTGTCCACTACAGAAAGTGATTTTTCCAAATTAATACGGTCAATTTCCCGTATTCTTTCTGCTGTTTCAATTTGAGTAACCTTCCAGGCCTCATTGTATGCTGCATATACAGAGGCTGCTATGAAACGCTTATGACGCTGTTTGCGTGGTCCCAGTATGAAATCACGCAAGTCAGCACCATCAGTAAGTAAAGTTAGGTGTTGCTTAATTTCAGGCAGTGTGGAAGTTTGTAGCCATTGAAGGCATAATTTGCCCACACTGTAGGTTGTTATTATCCCTGGGTGATGTCTTTGAGGATATCTAGGGTCTGGCCTGTTCATTTTGAAACCCTGTGTTTTATTCAGGAATCTATCTTGACAGTTATTTGTATCTGTGGGCCAGATCAACCATTGTTTCCAATCAGGATGTGTTCTGTTTTGGTTAAGTATATGGTTTATGTCTATTTCTTCATCTGTATCAGAGTTATTGCTAAACATTGTTGGCTTTGGAATAGACGGGTTATTTAAATCTTTGATTTTGGCTAAGCCAAGACAGGTGGTTTGTTGAACAGTGTCATTTAAAAATATCATTTGTTCTGGGATCATGCAGGCTCTAAACAAAGCTTCTATACCCTGTACTTGCCATTCTTTTGTACCCCAAACACTTTTCAAATCAACATTTTTGTCCCAATAATTAAATCCAAAAGTATTCATTTGTTCAAAGAATAAGTCAGAATAAATCAATTTTGTGTTGGTTATCATGGTTTTCATCCCTGTCTTGTTTGACAATTTGTAATAAAATGTTTCAGCATTAGTTATGTTAAAACCTGAAAAATATGAATATTTGTCATATACGGTTCTTGAGCTCCCTTTTGGAGGTGTAGCACAATGTTCCCATTGATTAAAATTTAAAACATTTCTAGGGTGTGCAGATTTATGCAAGAAATGGTTACCATAATGGTTATAGCAGTACATGCTGTCATAATTTGTAGAACCCTGCAAATAATCATGTTTTGTAAATTTAGCAGACATTACTAAGTCAGACATCATATTGTTAATACTTTCAAAGTCCCAATCATCAGCAAATGAGTTTGGTTTTGCAAAGTCACTCAAAAAGATCTTGATTTGGTGTGGATATTTCAGGATCTCGACCGGACCATAAATTTCATAGTCAGTGTTGTCCCAGGCTACCCCACCAGGTATTGGAATTGCTGTGAAGTTGGCTGAAGAAAGTTCTGAAGAAAGTTCTCGTTTCTCGACGTGTGAAGATGTGTGTGGTTTGAGGACCAAGTTGATGTTCTGACTTGCTGTGTCCATTTTAGCATATTTTCCCTCAATGAAGCGTCCCAAGGTAAATACCATGATGAGCCAAAGTATGAGGATAAATGCACCAAAACCCACCCAAAATTCAATCCATGGAGAAATCAGATATGTTTCTTTTAGTTGTTTCAAAAGTTCCTTTGCTTTGTCTTTAAAGGATTTTGATGATGGCTGTGTCTTTTGTTCGCTGAAACCGTCAGAGGAATCATCGAAGTTGATGAAGTAACCGGATGCAGTTCTGTCAATTGTTCCAATTGGTTCAGGATTTTTGTTTCTTGCATTTTCACTTGGTACTTCAGTATAGATTGGTGTGTCTCTGCTAAATGTTTTTATTTGGGTTTTCAGAGGTCTTAGTTCTATTGCATTGTTGCATAGTCCTTGTTGTTCTTCTGTAGGCGTTTCGAATGTGATGAGCCTTTTTGATAGAACCTCTGTACTGGTAGCAAACCTTGGTGTTCTGCTACTTATTGGGAGTCCACTTGGCCTACTGTTTGTTATCGGCCACATGTTGTGGTTTTACCAGGTCGATGGATACAACTCGGTTCTCCTTTTTTCCAGCAAGTGGCGGTAGTACAACTGATCTTGTCCCGTTGACAGACAAGACAGGAACTGCTTTTCTGTAAGAAGGCCCAAATTCCTTCTTTACCGCGATCTTCTCCCTGACTAGATCCCCGACTTTTGGAATCCAGACAGGTCTTGCTGGGACAGGTGGTGATTCTTCAGTGGTCGTTGGCTGTTCTTTCAACTGTATGTTGCTCAGGTCTTTTCTTGTTTTGTTTAAGTCCTGCAAAATAGCCAAACGGTCTTTGACATCAAAGGTTTTTTCTGTTACCACTGAAGTCTGACTATCAAGGTCAGAGATCAACATCCTAGTTCCGAATAATAATTCGTACGGACTGAATCCCTTCAGAGAATTTTTTGGCAAGTTATTTAGACTACGTTGGACACTTATTAGATGTTTGACCCACCCAGCTCCCGAACCTAATATCCTTTCTATTATAGATTGCTTTCTGTCTTGGTTTTTTCTTTACACCATCCCATACCCTCAGGAAGGAAGTGAGAAGATTCCCGCTGGGCTGTGCTCATTTGGCCATTCTTTCCCCCCCCAGGCTGGATTGCCTGAGAAAAAAGAAAAAAATGGTCGAACGTAGCATGCTCTTAGCGTATATGCCATTTAGACTCGCAAATCTTGTATAACAGTCCGGACGTCAGCCGAGTGCTGTGGATCTACATTATAAGTGGAACTAGCCTGTGTATGTTAATCGCAAGCCATTCTTTTTGCTGGTAATATTATCTGCCTTGATACGACGAGGTATTAAACTGCTTCTCTCCCCACCGCGATCTCTGTTACAGTTTGGGCAGTTTTTTACAAACATGGTGTAGTGCAGGCTCATGCCTGGCCACCAGTACCGTGATTGTAATTCTTCCAGAGAATCTTTTAATTTAAGGTGTCTGTGACCCTCGCCCATGTGTGCGTCTGCGATTAACAAGTCTCTCCTGTCCATGTTTGGAATCACTCTATCCCCCACTCCAGGGATTCGAGCAAAAGGGACGGAGTTTGCATCGATTATGTATGTATAATTGAGTGGATAGTTGATCGGTAACGCTGAGCAGTCGCCTTTTGATGACGTTTTCACCGCCAGCAATGTTTCACCGTCAACGTATTTTAATGTACGCTTTTTTCGATCTACGGGAGCCGATTTAGTGGCTGCCGCTGCGGCTGTCTCAGCCAATGAATTCCCTACAACGTGAACGCCATCACGCTGGTGACTCAGTGAGTGTGTCACGTGAGTCTTTGGTAGTTCTTTTTTCAAAAGAGCTACCTGTTCCCAGAGCAGTCTCTGCTTTATTGGTGCATCCGTGTCATCTTTGTAATCGTTCTGAATCCAGGTCTGCAAATCCTTGTTATATGCTTTGACGCAGAAATATGAATCTGACACTATAAGTGTCGGGAATTCGCGATCCGCATTATCTAGCGCCATTTTCAAAGCTAATATTTCAGTTTGTAGTTCTGAATTAGTTTCTACTGAGTGTGATTTTGTTAATAGAGGTCTTAGTTTACCTCCGTGCCACACTTCTTTTGTAATCTCACATGTGGGATTGTATGCATGTTCTCCCCAAACGGAGGGTTGAGCATGTCCGTCTGTATAGATTACACAGGCGTAATGTCGTAGAGGCAGAATGTCGATTGGCAGAGGATACGTCTTTTCATATTTTAGATTTTTTAATTCTTCTAGTTCTGGATCAAAGAAGTAATATACTTTGTCCGTTGTGATTGAATTTACCCATTGTAACCATTCTGGATCCAATGTTGTTGTTGGTAAATTACACGGTGTTGTTAATGCCTCGAAGGCTGATTCAGCTGTTCTGACTGTGATATGTCTACCATCAGCTATGTCTTTTTCTCTAGCTATTGCGGTTTGAACTGCTTGAACCATTTTTCCTTTGTTGCTGAATCTCTGTTCAGCTTTTGTGTACAAATGTGATTTGAATGCAATTGGTACCTTATCTCCCTCATTAGAGGTTAGGTATGTGAATCCGCATCTCCCTGGGATGACTCGGATCACAAGGTTGCGTGTATTATCACGGGTTTCTAATTTTGTTTTAATTAGCATGTCTGTTTGTAAGGATCTCAAAATTTCTGTGTGTGTTTGAGTCCAACTGGATCTTTTAAAGTCTGGTTTAATTAGATCGTAAAGGGGCTTGACCCTTTCTGCGTAATTAGCAATGTAAGTTCTTCCGAAATTTAGGAAGCCTAGAATTTACTGTAGGTTTTTTAGTGTTTTAGGAGCTTGGATTACGGCACATTTCTCTAGGAAATTGTCTGCCAGGCTTTTGTCTTCACTTGATAACTCATATCCTAAGAATAGGACCGTCAGATGGGCAATTCTGGACTTTTTGAAGTTGAATTTGTAACCCTCTGCAGCGAAACCAAGTATTATGGTGTTCACTCTTTTCAAGTGAGTTTCCAAGTCATCATCTGTTAAGTAAATGTCATCGACATAAGATAATGCTTCATCATCATATTGTTGTAGTAATTCTGTTACTCTCGCTGAGAATACCCCCGGGCTATTCTTGTACCCCTGGGCTAACCGACAGAATTGTTTTTGAGTGCCATTTACTGAGAATGCAGTTAAATATCTGCTCTCTGGTGCTATGGTTTGACAAAAGAATCCGTTGGAGATGTCCAAGGTTGTTTTGTATTTTTTGCGCACTATGTTATTCATTAGTGCAGCACTGTGTGAGTTTTGCACTGCAAAAGTTTTGCAACATGTGTTAAGGTGTCGGTAATCCAAAACTAGACGGTACGAATTGTCTGGTTTGGAGACCGGAAACAAAGGATTGTTCATTTGTGAGGTGCAAGTTTCAATCACCCCTTGGTATTCTAGCTGATCTAGTATTTCATTTACTTGTTTTTTAGCTTCTTGCTTAATTGGGTACTGCCTTTGTGCAGTAGGTTGTGATTTTAACTGGATTTTGTGAGGAGGAGAATCCTCATCCCATCCTACATGATTTTTATATAAAGCAGGTGCTAAGGCCACTGCCCACTTTCTAGCAAGTGTGTATTTTTTATGAATCGGTATTTGATTCGAGAAGGCAGGCATAATTACTTCTTCGCCATGAGGGCACTCCCTGACAAACTCTGGTGGCCAGTCTTTTTCAGCTAGAAGGATGTCATAGCCTTTGGATAGGTTATCCCAAAATAGTCCCCTTATTTTCCTAGTCTTATCTCCCTCTATACGTAATGTTATCTCGTATATTTTGTGGGGCTTGCTAACTCTGGTATCTGCAGTTTCCACTTGAAGGTATTCATTCGTGTCCACTGTCTCCAGATGATTCATAAGGACTTTGCGAGCTATGCTCACCTCTGCTGCGCTGTCTAGCATTGTCTGAGCCCACTCTCCGTTTTTCAATTGTGTCCTCAGTATTCTCGGTATTGTTAACTACCTTGATACTGGCTACCTTCTTTTTTGGAAATTGTGATTTCTTTTTCAGTTGAGCAGGTTCCTTGTCTTTGGACTTGGCGTGCTCTTCTGATCGTCCTCTTCTTTCCGATTTCTGCGAGGAATTCTGAAAAGATTGAGAGGGACGTGTATCAATGTCTTGATATCTATCAGGTTTTTTAATATTATCCCTATTTCTAAGGTTATATCTATTCCCAGAGGGTTCACTCTGAGGTGACCTTTGTCTCGGGTTTGGAGATTTCTCTCTTCGCCTAGGAGACCTTCCTCTGGACTGGAATTTCTTTTCTTTTGGATTGGATTGTTTGTTTCCATCCCAGTTCTTTTTTGGTGAATTATTATTATTAAAAAATATTTTTTCTGGACTTGTAGTCAGTTGCGGTTTTACCGGTATTCCACCTAGACTATCTCTGCCTAGTTCTTCATAGGATTTTTCTATGATTCTGGCAATTTCAGCTGGTTGGTCTGCTATATCTGTCTCTTTTAACCTCTGGCGGATCGCCACGTTTGCTGCTTCACCTTTTATGTTGGCTAGTAATATAGCCGAGACCTGCTTGAAGTCTTTCAGTAATTTCATACCAAGAGTTAAAGCAGGTTCTGGACCGTATTCATCTTGAATTTGTTTTAGCACATCTGGTATCACTGAAATGGATGGGACACCGTGCGTTTTTGTGTAGATGGAAGCAAAGACTGTACCCCAAGTGTCACAGTCCTCAATGTGTGGTGCGATTCCCATTGGGAGACATATAGTCAGAATCCTGTGTTTTTCTAGCGGGGTGGTGTCAGGAAACACCGCCTCTATTTGGGTGATTTTCTGTGCCAACCAGAATGGTATCTGTTCCCGTTTAGCTGGAACCTTACCTAGGCAGGATTGGATGTTCTGTGGTGTAATTTTATTTGTGTTCCCCTGGTGAGAGGTCAGCTGTGGAAGTTTAATCGCTGGCTGAATTGTAGAAGTCCGCATTACATACTGAACTAATTGTCTGTGAATTTTTAGTAGTTGTTTTAGCTGTATTAGTAGCTCTGGTGCAGGCATCTCGTCGATGTCTGGATGTGGTGTGTATCCGGCTAAGACCGGCCACGTTGCTCCTGGTCTTCCTAAAGGACCGAGCCTTGTAATGTGATTGTTATGTTTTAGGGCGCCATCAAATAAGAGCAAATGCTCTTGGAATTTGAGTGGTACTTCCACCTCCTCGAAAGGAGTGTACGTTTCTGGAGGAACCTCTATTTTGTAATAGTGGAAGTACTTTGTTACAGCATTTGCTGCTGGAAAATGTATCCATGTATAGTATACCTCTGTCTGCCGATATTCGTGTGCCTCGATTACGAATATGACTGTGCCACCTCTAGGTGTCAGTCCATTTTCTATAAGTTTTAAGGTTATAGATCTCCTTTTGGCGACCGGAATGAGTATTATATCCGCGTCCGCATCTAGTGCAGCATTATCAGCTGCTGCTATTTCAGCCGCTAATCTAACTGCTTCTCTTTCTCCATCACTGTCTCCCATTTTACAGACAGGATGGTATTATGTTTATTTGCAGATCAGGTTTCTTTATGGAAACAGAGATTAGGTGCACAATATTTTGGAACTGTTTTATCCTTCAACGTTGACTATACCAAGAACCATACATAGGAGTTCCCTCCTGCGAGGTTTTGGAGGATATTATAACCTTTCACCCACTCCAGACGTCTTTGGAGTATTTGGGAAAAGGGGTCTGAGTGAGAAAGCACGACTGAGTTACTCTAAATGTCTTACGTTAGTTTTATCGCCCTTTCCAAACGCGTTGGGCGCCATGTAGTGTAGTTCCTATTTTCCCAATAGGCTCTGCGCATTGGAATAGTACCTACAGCAGTAAAGGCCTAGGCCAGACGTTAACTAGGTCTACTACTGTCGATGCTAGACTTAATTTTTGGGTTTGCCAGCTAAGCTCAGAGTTCGCTAGAAACTTTCTCGAATGTTCAAGGAAGGATTAACTCCCCTGATTAGACAAGAAGGGATTTAGTTTCTGACAACCATAGAACATGACAACTTTGCTCTCCCCTAATCAAGAGTCAATCTCAAGAGTCGTGTGAGCACAAGGCAATTATTTTACTCAGTCAGTACGTGCATTCTTAGTCTCATCAGAATGTAGAGAAAAGGAAGAGACGGGCGTGTTCAATAAAAGATGTTATTTATTGATCAGTCTCTTTTCTCGTACAAGAGAAATGGATCGATATTATTGCGATACTTATAGTTAAGTAAAGTGCATACATTAGAAGCAATAGTATAAAATAATACTGTAAAAACATTGATATGGTTTCTGAGCCATACGATGTTTAAAATGATTAAAATATATTTACATACACATATACATTTGACTAAACGTACTCAACTGGTGTTTCTAAATACGCCTACCCCGTGTACCTGACCTAAGTCTAATGCGTGGGCGGGAATAGAAAGTTACAGTTTAAGTTAAGTTTGTTTTTGCCAAGTGAATAACTAAAGAATTCTCTAGGAGGGGTTATTCAGTTCTGTACCTGGAATTTAGGATGAATGAGGAATGGTATCTCTTTCTCTGCTCTCGATATTCCAGGCTGCCTGCGAGGGCTACCCGGAAGCGCCGGTGCTGGGTCTCTCGGGTTGAGATAGCAGCGCGTCTCTCAGCGCGTCAGGAAGGTGGGGCTGCTGCCTGCGGGGTCTGCTTCTGCTCTCGGCTTCGGCAAGTAAGGCTGCTCCGTCTTGTCACCACGCGTGTGTTTTGCATAGGGCAAGATCGGCAATATTTATACCTTAAAGGTGCCGGGATTGACGTAAGGATGGACATAGGTACGTCAATAAAGATGTCATACGACTTGCTCGTTAGCACATTCTTTACTAAAGTTCTCTGTGAAATCAAAACAATGGCCGCACGGATTATCCAGGTTGTCATAGGTTTGATTTGTTATGAGAACGTCGTATGCCTTATCAGGGGCTGGAGGAATGTCGCTTGTCTAATTAGATCTCAAGCGTTATGACCTAATCAGATAACACGTTCCTGTGCCGTAGTGTGACTGCGTCAGATAACGGTATCTGCATCATGGGGGATTTCTTGCCTCATGGGCTGACTGTTAGTTAACTAGCTAGGTAGTTTAACCAGAATAGGGTCAGGAATAGGGGGATCGATTCAGAACCTATAGAAATACACGACAGTGTTAGCCCTTCATTTCATGTAATGAGTTAACCCCTTTATTTATACTGATAAATTTCGCACATGTTTTGGTATATCCTGCAAATGGTGTAGAACTCATTATTAATTATAGTATGCCAGCATCTCATTGGTCCTGGGACGCACTGATTTTTAGCCTGAAAGTGCTATAAGTACTGTAAATGGCTTGGCCGCACTCATAGTTTACAAACCCCTTCCTTTATGATTTAGGGTTTGTTCTCAACAGGCCTTCACACCACACCAAAATGAATACTCAATAGAAGTGTCTTTGTATCAGCATTTCTCGCTCAGCCTCTGACCCACCCACTGGCCACACCCCTAACTCAATTTAAATGGGTACCTGCACTTATATTTTCCCATTTAAAGCACTGTTTGTTAGTGCTCTGCCATCAATGGTTACTGCAGATATTCTGTTTTTATCCCCACCACTGTTTTGTTTTGTGCCTGTTTACCTGATTCCCACCTCAATTTGATTCTGTGCCTCCGCTCCGCTGCTGCTCCTCTTGCGGGCCCTCCCCCGCAGACAGCCACAGCTCCGGCCTACCAGCCTCTCGTCCCTCCGCTACTTAATTGTGGCCGGCGCGCGGTCGTGCAGTGGACCCGCCGCTGGCGCGCCAAAGGCGTGCTAAAGGCAACACCATCTGCGCCGATCTGTGACCTGACCACGACCAGTGTCAGGGACCCTGCATCTCGTCCCACCCACCGCTACAACACTGCTGCCCTCCATGCACTCAACTCCAAGAGCCAGCGACTGCCAGCAGGCCACGCCGAACATGACCCATGGCCAGTTCTCTTGCCTCCACTGCTGCCAGACCTTCACCACCACCGCAGTCTCCAGCACCACCTACACTAACACCGACGACACCCTAAGATGGATCCTACTCAATGTGCACTCCGTGCACAAACACGCCATAGACATCTGGAACCTACTCGACTCCCTATCGCCCGACATCGCCTTCCTTTCAGACACCTGGACCAACACCTCCTCCGCCCCCGACATCAACACCACCATCCCGGATGGATACAAGATCCAGAAGAAGGACTGACACAACCAGCTGGGAGGAGGCTTCGCCATCACCCACAAAAACACCCTCCACCGCACCACCTCCAGCGAAACCTTCCCCTCAGCCGAACATCTACACTTCCAGATCCAGACCACCCCCAACTCCACACTCTGCGGAACCCTTGTCTACAGGCCTACCTGCCCCTGGGCCCCCTTCACCGCCACCATCACCAACCTCATTGCACCCGACGCCATCACCTCAACGAACTACATACTCAACGGAGACCTCAACTTCCACCTCGACAACCACAGCGACCCCAACTCTGCCACTATTCGTGACAACTTCGCCAACTTTGGACTCAAAGAACTCGTCACCACTCCAGGGAGCAGTGTTCATTTCAGCCACACAACGCAACCCGATGGGCTGACCACTACTGCGTACACTTCACTGTTGACAAACCAAAGGCACCCAAACCACCCCCATGCCCACCAAAAAGGAACTGGAGCAAGGTCACCGACGAGCAACTGAACACCACCCTCAACCGAGACAAATACACCTCGGCATCCAACATCAACATCGCAGCCAGGGAACTCCACATCAGGACCTCCAACTGCGCAGACAATCTCGCCCTGCTACTCAAGCCCGACAAACAGCGCCCCAGGGAAGCGGCCTGGTTCACCACTGATCTCCAAGAAGCCAGACGCACCTGCAGACGCCTGGAGAAGAACTGGAGAAATACCAAGACACCCAAAAACCACGCCACCTACAAGACTGCGATGACGGACTACCACAACCAAATTTGAAACACCAAGAGGACCTTCATCCACAACAAAATCCACGCCAACTCCACCAACTCCAAGGAACTCTTCAGTGTCATTCAGGACTTCACCAACCCCTCAGCAAAGCCACAGACATCATCGCGTCCCAGGACCTCTGCGACAAGCTCGGAACCTACTTCCACCTCAAGATCAAAAACCTCTACAACAACTTTGTCGACCATCCACAGGACCCCACAGCTGGCCCACCCCGTCACACCAGCCAGCCCACCATCTCCTCCTGGACACCGATCACGACTGAAGACACCTCCTCGACCATGAAAAGGGATCCACTCAGGGGCACCCACTGACCCCTGCCCTCCACACATCTACCACAGAACTGCCACCGCCATCGCACCTGAATTACAATGCAGCATCAACTCCACTTTCAAAACAGGAACCTTCCCGGGCGTCTTGAAATGCATGGAAGTCAGGCCCCTGCTCAAGAAGCCCACAGCTGATCCCACCAACCTCAAGAACTACTGGCCCATATCGCTCCTACCATACGCGGCCAAAGTGGCAGAGAAAACAGTCAACAGGAAACTGATATGATTCATTGAAGACAACGCCGTCCTCGACCCATCCCAATCTGGATTCCATAGAAACCACAACACCGAGTCTCCCCTAGTTATCGCAACAGACAACATCCACACTCTACTGGATAAAGGCCACTCCGCAGCCCTTATCCTACAATCAATTAATCAATCAATCAAGAAATGTATATAGCGCGCTACTCACCCGGAGGGGCTCAAGGCGCTTGGGGAGGGGGGTCTGCTACTGCTCGAACAACCAGGTCTTGAGTTGCTTCCTGAAGGAGAGGTGGTCTTGGGTCTGGCGGAGGTGGATGGGGAGGGAGTTCCATGTCTTGGCTGTCCTACTCGACCTATCAGTAGCCTTTGACACTGTCTCACACCGTATACTCGTCACCAGACTACCCGACGCAGGCATACAAGGAACAGCCCTAGACTGGATCCAATCATTCCTCACCGGAAGAAGCCAAAGAATTAGACTGCCACCCTTCATTTCAGATCCCACAGAAATCACCTGCGGAGTCCCACAGGGGTCATCACTAAGCCCCACCCTCTTCAATATCTATGTGACTTCCCTCACCGACATCGTCGGCCAACACGGCCTCAACATCATATCCTACGCCAACGACACCCAGCTCATCCTCTCCCTCACCAAAGACCCCACCACTGTCAAACTCAACTTCCAGAACGGAATGCAGGACGTCACAGTGGAATGGAATGGTGTCAATGCCGTTTCACGGTTTCCAGAAGCTCTCATAGTACTGGTTATCATTGGTCCTGTTGTCGCTGTTTACGACCAGAGTCCAGTGGGTACCTGTAGCCAAAGAGTACCCATACATGCTGATGGAAGTGGATTGGGAAGAACAGGGAGCGTGAATGGAAATTGTTCTTCCTTAGCACCTGTGGAATCCAGTACCCCTTTAGCGGCTACAGCTGACCCTTCGGAGTGCGTATTGGCTCCAGTACTATACGGTCCATACCCATGATAAGCAATAGTTCAGACCTACGGATGTGGGAAACATCTGTGAGAAAACCAAGTGGTGCGACTTTAGAAGCAAGCAAAAGTCAGAGAGCCTCTGGAAACCAACATGTCCTAGATGTAGCGGACTTGGAATCCTTGATGAGAGACCATAATAACAGTAAGGAAAGTCAAAGCAGTACGTGGAGTCAGGGTACCATCAAGGCTGCAATGAAGGTGAAGTTAGTGGATGTGGTGAAGCTGAAGGCTGACGTAGATGAAATTATCAGTGGGAATCTACCTTTTATTAGAATAGCGCCCTATGAGCCAGATGATCTGTTGTTTGTAGTGAAGGATGTCACCCGAAGGGCAAAACAAGCACATGAAAAGCTGTCGATGTAGGCTCAGAGGTATGGAATTGCCTTGTCTCGAACAAAAAACCTGCAGGGAAATCATAAACTTATTTACAGTGACTAAGATCTAGAGGAAAAGAGAGTGGCTGGTTTGAAGACACACATCTGAGAGCTGGTGATTGGAATAGGGGCCTGGAGTATGCTGAATAAGTGGGAGGAGAAATGGTCAAAAAAGAAGAGCGTAAGAAAGGTGACAGGAGGGACACCACCTCCAGGAGTGGAAACACAGGGAGTAGAGACTTATCCATTATGGGAAGTGCCTAGCCGAGGGTACATACACTTTCCCTGAAGTCGGGACGACCTTAATGTGTTCCCAAATTACTTTTCCCAGGTTGAAGGAGAATCCTGCAGAGTAGTATAAGCAAGTCCAACAAGATCCCCCAGAACACGCGAATACAATTAATACAAAGTATATAATATCAAAGCAAACATTCTTTATTTTCTTATTTTTCTTCTTTTATTTTGTCTTTTGTTCTGTTGTTAGGTTCCTTAGCCTAGGTTCCTTTGCCAACACGTGTTTCGTCCCGATATGGGCACAATATCCGGCTAAGAGAATTATGCAGAAAATATACACTATAGCGAGCGCTTGAAACTTGAATTTTGTGATGAATTTGCTGCCATATGTATATTCAAAGTGACATTGTGTAGTGAAAATCCACGTGCATGGTTTCGTTTTCATTACTCTTTGTTATCAAAACAGCCTTAAAGTCCAGCTTTAACTCAAAAAACGTATCTCAACAAACATTTGGAGTGCATGAGCATCGTCCTTCTTGAGACGTATGTAAGTGAAAAATCAAGCATAATTATCCCTTTTGAAGTATTCATGATCCTAATATTTGTATAAAGAGTGCAATGAACACTGTGCCTTCTAGATAAAGGTGTGACTCCCTGAAAATCAGAAAAGGGGAAAAATACCTTAATCCTCTTAGTGTCAAAAGGGTAAGTACAAATTAGTATAGATGCCTAGTTCAGGGACAGGTTTCTTTCTAATGAGAACAGCGTATTCTTTATATTCTACAATGGAGTCTAAGAAAACACTGGCATGTGCTAAATGCTGACAATACACTTGAAGGTTACATCACAAATAGGTCTGGCATCACGTTCCGTAAGGGAATCTGCCTTAGAAACTTATTACGTCCAAGTTACCCTATTTCTCGGCCAAAGAAAAATTGGATAACACCCCATACTTTGGGAGTCTTTAAATGTGGCCACTGTGCTGTTTGTAAATGGGCATGTGACAAAAAAGAAACAATTTGATGGCCCAGGAAACAAGAATTACACGATAACATCCAGCATAAGCTGCAATACCAATTTTGTGGCATATATCATTGTAAGTAAATATGGAATGAAATATGTGGGCAGCACCATCACAGCACTAACAGAGAGAATTGGTGAGCACATGAGAGCTGTTAAACAAGGAGATGTCAGATACCCTATATCCTTGCATTTAGCAGATTGTCCTTCTCAGGGTAGGAATAGATATTTCTCTTTCTATGGAAATGAACACAGACAAAGACACCCAAGGGGCGGTAATAAGGAAATTACACTACGTAGGAGTGAAGCTTTATGGATTCTTAGATTGCAAAGTGCATAAACAGGACAGAATATTGACCAAGAACTACATTACTTCATTGGCAAGTAACTGACAGAGCTGGGGCATCGTGCACTGCACTTTGAATGATGGGTATTTTTATGCCTTTGTGACTATTGTTATGGGCACCATGTATTATTTCAATATATGCAAGATCTCACTTCACTTCTAAGCTATATGATGCCCATTAGGCTTACTTTTCATATAGCCCATCCTTCAATGGGGAGATATTTTTGAATGTTGACTATGTAAAGACTAATGTTCATCTAGATGCATCATGAGATGGACAATATGATAATTTGTACATGTAGGATACCCATCTGTTTGCATTAAGAGGAGCAAGCACATTGATCGGCCTCTTATATGAAAGAGACATAATGGAATTTGGATTTTTTGAAAACCATTTATGGAAGGGTACTTCCATCTCATATTACTCAATGATATTAGCTACCAGGAACCGCTTTCCATACTTAGGTTTTCCATTTCAATACTAGAATGGCAAGATACTGAGTGCCCGATTCACAAAAGTAATCTGAGACAAAATCCTAACTTTACAACTTTCGGTATTCAAAAAAGGCATTTAGTAGTAGTAAAGTTAGGATTCCTAACTTTACTACTAATAAACTGAGACAAAATCCTAACTTTACAACTTTCAGTATTCACAAAAGGCATTTCGTTTTAGTAAAGTTACTAATCCTAACTTTACTACTACTAAATACCTTTTGTGAAAACCAAAAGGCATTTAGTAGTAGTAAAGTTATGAATCCCAACTTTACTACTAATAAATACCTTTTGTAAATACCGAAAGTTGTAAAGACAGGGCTAGATGTTGTAACCCTGAGGAAGACCACAGCCTGTCACAAGATCAAGGATTGGAAGGGTGAGTGTCACCTTAACCCTGCGAATTAAGTGCAGGAGGAGGAGCTTGTGCAGGTGGCAGATGGGGTAAATCAGTTACCGACACTAACTAAGCTGAGATCACCAAATGCAGGAGGGAATCAAAGCCAGTTAGTGCAAGTGCACCAACCCCCAAAAATCTAACAGGGCAACCAAATTTATTATTACATGTCCTTAATGGAAGCGTTTGATGGGTTGGATTCGGATCCCTCCTTATGATGGCGCCTGAGGGGGGAGGAAGACCGTACTCTTGAAACAGTCTTAGAGGTAGACCAGAGTGGACCATTTGTAGAAACCAATGTGGTTGGTCATCTCATTACATTCTTGATTGTAAATCGTGCTACCCATTCTGCTGTGAGATCTGCAGTAGCTGCAAACCTGCCCCTCTTGGGAAAATTGATTCAAGTTGTAGGACTGTCAAACAAAAGAATGACATACCCATTGACAGGAGAGGTGCCGGTGAAAATCTGAGTATTTCAGGATCACTACCAGTTTGTGGTGTATGATCCGAGTCCAGTCTGTTTATTAGGGTGTGAGCTACTGTGCAAATTGAATTGAAATTGAATTATACCACCAACTGCACACTTAAGGGAATCGAGCTGCAGACTAACTATTAGGAGGTTGCCTTTATAATGGCAAACCAGAATATTTTTGCTACCTTGTTCCCTTTACTGACTGTGGAAGACGTGCCTCTGGATTTGAGAGACACTGTCTCTCCAGTGGTATGAGACTTCTGAGGAGTGGAAATCAGGCTGATATGAGGAGTTGAGCCAGTTCACATACAGGTTAAGCCAAATGCAGAGTTCCCAAGAATGCCTCAGTACAACCTGACCCCAGAAATGGTGGCAGGAATTACACCTGTAATTGAGTCTATGATTGCGCATGGCATCCTAAAGGAAATTTTTTTTTTGGGGGGGTCCGTGCAATTCTCCTATCATGGAGTTGCACAAGCGGAAATATCACATTATCCAGGAAGTGAGAAAGGTTAATAGCATAGGAATTCCTTGTTGTCCTATTGTACAGAATCAATCTGTGATCTTGTTCCAAGTTCCTTGTGAAGCTGAGTGGTTAACAGTGACTGACCTCCGCCAAGCATTTTTGTCCATCCCATTGCACTAGGCATGGCAATTTCTATTTATTTAGAGTTTTCTATTGCATGAACCAGACCCTAGTGAGCACGATATGAATAGCATAATAGTAAACACATGGCATATAAAAACAACATATAGAAAGTATCAATATAGCATAATGGAGATCGGGGGATAAAAGCAGATTAGAGAATTGTTCTGAGCGGTACAAATGTGTTCGAGATTGTGCATGTCTTAGCTCTGAATTAGCAGTGTACGTAGAGTGTAGGCAAGTTTGAGGTTGTAAGCTGGCATGGTGTTTGTGTGGATTTTAAGGGAGGAATTTGCTCATCAAGAATAATTTTGCTTCCTTTTTGAAGAGAGGTGTTGAGGTGAGTTTTCTTGGCGCCGCTCCAGAGAATGCTCTGTTGGAGGTTTTTGTCTTGTTGAACCATGAGGGTTTTAGGAGTAGAATATCTGTGCTCCTAGAGTGTCTGTTTCCTCCAGATAAGGTAATTTTTGGGCTAGGTACTGGGGGGTGTTGTGGTGTAACGCCTTGTGAGTGATGCAAGCCATCTTTAAGTGAATACGAGCTTCAAGTGTGGCAATATGTGGCCAAACTTCCTAGATCCTGTTATGAGTCTTGCTGCGGCATTAAGACAGGCTTTTAGAGGGGCGGTAGAGATTTTTTGGGCCCTGAGAGGGTAGAACATCCGTACTCCAATCTTGATATAACTAAGGACTGAACTTCAGTTTTGAGGTCCGGGTTCTCGATGAATGGCTTTATTTTTCTGCGATAGCTGAGGTGAAAGCGGGCATTTTTAGCCATCATGTTAATGTGAGCTTGCATGTTAAGGCTCTTATCCAGTGTGATTCCAAGTGATATTGTGGAGTCCACCAACGATGGCGTGCAGTTCAGAGCAGTGATCATTTTGGTCCATTCCTTTGTTTCCTGGGAGTTATTAGGGGGTGGGGAATAAATGAAATTCAGTTTTTTTTTGAGTTTAGCTTGAGGCAGTTGGTTGCTAGAGAGAGAGTTTTTCCGAGAGCTAGATTAATTGTCTTTATCTCTTCTATGGAGGTGATCTTGATGTAAAGTTGAGTGTCGTCCACGTACATGTTTGCCTGCTGTACTAGATCGGTAAGTGGTTCGACATATAAGTTGAATAGAGTGGGGGAAAGGGTAAAGCCTTGTGGTGAGGAGAGAGAAAGAATCTTGTCGGTCATGAACAATTGCGTTCTATTTTCCAGAAAGGATTTGAACCATAGAAGGACTGTGCCAGATAAACCCATCCTGTTTTCTAGTCATCTTAGAAGTTTGACATGATTGACCGTATTGAAGGCTGATGAGAGGTCAAGAAAGACTAGGAGGCAGGTTTCTTTGTGGTCAAGAGCTAGGAGGGCGTCATCAACATATGCAGGATAGCTGTTTCTGTGCTATGGCCAGGTCTGAAACCCGATTGGTGGGTGTTCAGTATATTGAAGTTTGTGATGTTTTGGTTCAGTTGCAGCTGAACAAATTTTTCCAAGACCTTTGCTAGCATGGGAATATTGGTCATAGGTCGGAAGTTGTTGGGGTCAGAGGTGTTAGATGTCATTTTTTTTAGGATAGGGGTGACTCGGCCAATTTTTAGGCAGTCCGGGATGTGACCTTGTGTTAGCGAGGCATTGATGATTTTGGTCCAGAGTGGGGTGATGATATGGTAGATGTGGGGTAGGCAGTTAGATGGGATGGGGTTATTGAAGTGGTATTTGAGTTTGGTAGTCGCTAGAATTTTGTTGATGTCGTTGAGATCGTAAAGTTTGAAAGTAGACCAGGGAGAGTTGTTTTTGGGAAGAGTTAGCTTATGTTGTTCACTACTCAGCTGCGAAGTCATTGTTAGTAGTGAGGATTTGGCCAATTTGTTCGATTGTTGTTTTAGAATTTAAAAGAGTGTTTTTTGGTCTATTTTTGGTATTCTCTAGTTGTGATTTGAAGAAGTCTTTTTTTGATTGTAGAATACATTTATTGTTTGATTTTCTGTTTTTCCGGAGTAGTTTAGGATGGAGGGGGAGGAACGTTGCCTCCAGTTCTGTTCTGTTGATCTGAGTTTGCGTCTCTCATCATTCAGAGCTCCGCTGAACCATTGGTTTTTATCTTTGTCCGGAATTCTTTTCAGTTTTGGCCGAGCGGATTGGTCGAAAATTTTGTTCATTGTGGAGTTATAGTGAGCAGTGAGGGGATTGACGTCTGCCATGTTATTGGGGGGTGGTAGGAGCCTTCTCACAATGGGAGTCAAGGTTGTTCCAGTTGATGTTCTTTGTGTCTCTTATCCATTGTTTCAGCTTGATTTGTTGAGAGAAAGTTTTCTTGATAGCGGAATGGATTTGAAAGGTAATAATGTGATGGTCTGACCAGTCACAAGGGGTAATCGAGATCAAATCAATTGTATTTTGTTCAGAGATGAGCCAGTCGAGAGTAGCACCCTTTGTGTGTGTAGGCTTTGAGATAGCTTGGATCAGGGAATGATCTACAAGGAAGGTTTTGAGGGTGTTAACCTGCTTGTCCTGTGGGTTCTCCCAGTGTAGATTGAAATCGCCAAGGAATATGACATTGGAATGCGGGAAGAGTTTGCAGTAATGATTTCCATAAGTTGTTCTGTGAAAATTGTGTTCAAACCTGGAGGAAGGTAGAATATATGTTGTTTGAGGGAGTGGTTGCTTGATGATTTCACAGAAATCCCAAGGTATTCACATGAGTCCAGGGGTTCCAAGTGAAACTTTGAGGTGGTGATGTCAGAATGATGTATGCAGGCTAACCCTCCTCCTATTTTGTGTGGTCTGTCTAATCTAATGATGTTGTAATCTGGGAGAACTAGAAGGTCAAGGCATGGTGAGGATGATTCCTTGAGCCAAGTTTCTGTGAGGATGATTATATCCATTTTCATATTAAGGACGAGGCCGGCAATATCAGAGGCATGTTTAGGGGCTGAATGGCAGTTTACTAGAAGGCAAGAGATCTGGGGCCAGATTATCAAGGAAGCTGCGGTAGTTTATCGCCGCTTTACCGGCAGGAAACTGCTGATAAAGCGGCGATAATGGGCTTGATAATATGCGATTCGAATTTCAATCGAAGCCCAGGTTAGATGTGAACATCTAACCTGGGCTTCGATTGAAATTCGAATCGCATAATATCAAGCCCATTATCGCCGCTTTATCGGCAGTTTCCTGCCGGTAAAGCGTCGATAAACTACCGCAGCTTCCTTGATAATCTTGCCCCTGGTTTGTAGTCTCCTGATTCTCGTGGTTCGGGGTGATAGAGTGAAGGTTATTCCTGTTTATTCCTCTATGGATTAAATGGGAAGTTCTGCAAGGGTTGATGTGGACTGGGAGAATTGCATGTTCCTCTTTGTCCATGATAGGGCGGGAAGGAGTTTCGTATAGCAGTTGCAGTGTTTGTACTTCCTGGTCTGTTATGTAGTTGGAGAGTTTGCATGTGCGCAAGTGTCGCTTGGTTAGAGGCAGGGGGATAGTTTTTGTCATGTTGTCAACTGTGTCTAGAGAGTTTTGAAGATGCTTAACCCCTTCGCTGCTAGGCCTTTTCCCCTCCTGTGCTAAGCCTTTTTTTGGCGATTTGGGGTAGTACGCGCTTAGGCCCCTGTAACTTTTTGACCACATAAGGTATCCACGCCAAATTTGCGTCCTTTTCTTCCAACATCATGTGGATTCTAAAGTTGCCCAGGGTTTGTGGATTCCCTCGGAGGGGTCCCAGAAATTGAGTAAAATACAGTGACATTTTTGTTTTTTTCTGAAAAATGGGAAAAACGGGCTGCAAATGAAAGCCTCTGGGCTTTTCCCTGCAAATGTTATCAAAAAAGGGTTTATGAGGCTGAAATCACCATTTTCTCAGTTTTTAGGGAATGACAGTCTTTTGTCAGAGAACCAACATTTTTTACACAGTTTTGGCATTTTTCTGGGACATAGCCTATTTTTGCTATTTTTAGAGCTTTCAACCTCCTTCCAGTTAAGGGTAGAAATGAGTTTGAAAGGAATAATGGATCCTGGAAAGCTATACATTTCCGAAACGTAGACAAAATTCTGAATTCATAAAGGGGTCATTTGTCTAAATCCATGAAGGTTTCTTTATAGAAACTAACAGTTAAATATTGGAATAATTGAAAATTAGTTGAAAAAAACAGCCTTTTGTCTCAACGTTTTCACCTGTAACTTCTTGTAATTTTGACAACTCTTTGAAAGCAATATACTGTTACATACATTTGACTTTCCTGGTTGTGGGGATATATAGGACTTGTAGTTTCACCAAGAACCCGACGAACCCAGAGTCAAAAACTGAGCAGCAACTTACAATGGTATTTTATTATTTACCGAGTATAGAGCACTTATTCTTGGAAAATGTATACATGGAAAAATCGGTATGAAAGACACCTATGTATTTCTGAATTGGGTACAAATTATAGAGTTTATAAACAGTATATATTTGCACATTTTCAAAATTGGGAATACTCATACTAGCATGAGAATTATTGGCCATTTTTCAAAATGATTTTTTTTTTACACAATGTCTTTTATTGGGAAGGGAGAAATGCATGAAAACTCAATAGGTAATAACAGTTGATTTACAAATCTGAATTACCCTAAGTCTCCCAATAAAAACGGTACCTCACTTGTGTGGGTCGTCCTTGCGCTTGCGACAGGAAACGGCGCAAAATACAACGTGGTCACACCTAAATTTTGCAGTTAGAAATTGACCCTTTTTTGGCAAAGTGCCTAGCATAGTTTTTGCACCCTAGCTCTGCCGGCACATAAGGAAACCTAGCAAACCTATACATTTTGGAAAACTAGACACCCAGGGAAATTCAGGATGGGGTGACTCGACTGCCTCCCACCGGGTTCTGTTACCCAGAATCCCTTGCAAACTTAAAAAAGTGGGAAAACAAAGCATTTTCCTCAATTTCTGTGGTGGAAAGTTCTGGAATCTGCGTGGATCAACAAATCCCCACCCATCCTGCGTTCCCCTAAGTCTTATGAGAAAAATGGTACCTCACTTGCCTGGGTCTGCCTAGTGCCTGCGACAGGAAACGGCGCAAAACGCAACGTGGTCGCACCTCAATTTCACAGTGAAAACTGGCTCTTTTTTGGCAAAGTGCCTACCTGTAGTTTTTTAACCCTAGCTCTGCCGGCACCTAGGGAAACCTAGCAAACCTATACATTTTTGATAACTAGTCACCCAGGGAAATTCAGGATGGGGTGACTCGACTGCCTCCCACCAGGTTCTGTTACCCAGAATCCCTTGCAAACCTAAAAAATTGGGGGAAAACGCATTTTCCTCACATTTCTGTGGTGGAAAGTTCTGGAATCTGCGTGGATCTGCTAGTGCCTGCGACAGGAAACGGCGCAAAACGCAACGTGGTCGCACCTCAATTTCGCAGTGAAAACTGGCCCTTTTTTGGCAAAGTGCCTATCTGTAGTTTTTGAACCCTAGGTTAATTCAGTCAAAACAATTTGGTTTTGCAAGTGGGTTCCCATGAGCTTTTGGCCCGGGGTTCAGTGGCCATCTAGGGAAACTGACCTAACCCACACATTTCTGGAAACTAGACACCCTGGGGAGTCCAGCGAGGTATGGCTTGCGTGGGTCCATCATCATTCTCCTACCCAGAATCCACTGCAAACATCAAATTTTGCTACAAAATCCACTTTTTTCTCAGATTTCTGTGTGGTAAAGTTGTGGAATCTGTGTGGATCCTCAAATTTCCTCCCACCCAGCGTTCCCCAGGTCTCCCGATAAAAATGGTACCTCACTTGCGTGGGTAGGCATAGTGGCTGCAACAGGAAAAGGCCCAAATCGTACAGTGGAGACTTAAAAATAACCTTTAGCAAAACTACCTTATTTTTGGGGGGGGCCTGAGTTTTTGGCTCGGGGCTTGGCGGCCATCTTTGGACACTACCAAACCCAAACAGTTCTGAAAACTAGACACCGGGGGAGTCCAGGGAGGTAAGGCATGCGTGGGTCCCCCAACGTTTTCCTACCCAGAATTACCTGCAAACCTTTTGCGTGGGATCTCCGTGCCGGCACAAATGTCCTACCACCCAGCGTTTCCCTTGTTCTCCCGAAAAAAATGATACCTCACTTGTATGGGTGGGCCAAAGCAGAACAGGCCAAAAATTTATTTTTAAGAAATTGTAGCGTTTGGGATTGACTAAAAAAGCACAGAGAATTCTACTGTTTTGGGGTCATCCTAGTCACAGGCCTTTGGCCCACCCACACAAGTGAGGTATCATTTTACTCGGGAGAACAAGAGGGAACGCTGTCTGGTAGGACATTCGTGCCGGCACAGAGAACCCACACAAAAATGTTTGAAAATGTTTTTTTAAGGTTTGTAGGGAATTCTGGGTAGGAAAACGTTGGGGGACCCACGCATGCCATACCTCTCTGGACTTCCCCGGGTGTCTAGTTTTCAGAACTGTTTGGGTTTGGTACTTTCACAAGGTGGCCGCCAAGCCCGGGGCAAAAAACTCAGGTGCTCCCCCCACAAAATAAGGTAGATTTGCTGTAGGTAATTTTTAAGTCTCCACCGTACAATTTGGGCCTTTTCCAGTTGCAGCCACTATGCCTACCCATGCAAGTGAGGTAGCATTTTCAACGGGAGATCTGGGGGAACGCTGGGTGGAAGGATATTTGGGGATCCACGCAGATTCCACAACTTTACCACATAGAAATGTGAGAAAAAAGCAATTTTTTATACAAAAATTGAGCTTTGCAGTGTATTCTGGGTAGGAGAATGATGTGGGACCCACGCAAGCCATACCTCACTGGAGTCCCCCAGGTGTCTAGTTTACAGAAATGTGTGGGTTAGATAGGTTTCCCTAGATGGCCACTGAGCCCCGGGCCAAAAACTCAAGGGAACCCCCTTGCAAAACCAAATTGTTTTGACTGAATTAAGTTTTCAGTTCGACAGCGTGAGATTCTTGGGACAATATTGCATGGAAATTGTGACAGACATTTTCAAGTTTGCAGGACATTGTGGATAAAAAAAACTTAGAATTCACAAGAAAGACATGACCATATACTCCCATGGTTTAACAATAACATCTACATTTAGTAAGTTATTTATAGCTGTAATGTACACCTTAACAGAGTTACTCAAATGTCAAACATTCCAGCATGGCTATCTATTCCTCAAAGACACACATATACAGGTCGGATTTGGCACGAGGGCGAGTGATGGTTCAGTACATACAATTTTATGAACAAGATATTTCAACAAAATGAAATGATCTATCAATAAATAAATGCATAAAAACCGAACCAGTGACTCGCAACTCATGAGCTGTAAAGCCACGACAAGGCACCAACCGTTTTACAGGCTATTCACGCACCTTTCATACCTGATACACACCAGACCATTGACATCATCCAGAAGGAAAAGCAACACATTACAACTTTCACAAAAAGGGACAAGGTACACGCTACTGCAGAATGAGAAAAAAGACAAATATTACTGCACATCCATCTAATCCGCAAGCACACACACATACTGGTTGGATTTGGCACGAGGGTGAGTGATGATTCAGTACATAGAATTTTATTCGCAAGTTTTTCACAAAAATGAAATGCACTGCGAATAATTGAAAGTATGAGAAACTGAACCACTGACTCACAGCTCGTGAGCTGTAATGCCACGTCAAGGCACCAACCTCTTTAAAGGCCATTCATACACCTTTCATACGTGTGACACATACAAAACATTCACACCGCCAGCCGCGGGCCCATCACATTACAACACTCACACCAGCAGACAGCGCCATTCAAGGGCCCATCACTTTCACACACCCACATTCCTGACACTGCAACTACACAAAATGATGGCCTGCGTGGAGTGTTGCTCAACTAGCAGTGTGTGTAGTGACCAACAGAAAGTAACTACTCACACACCACCAGCCGAGCGCCAGTCCACCCACACCACCATTCAAGCAGCAGGCCATGCACACCGCCAGCCAAGCACCACTCCACGCACACCGCCAGCCAAGCGTCACTCCACGCACACCGCAAGCCAAGCGCCACTCCACGCACACCACCAGCCAAGCGCCACTCCACGCACACCGCCAGCCAAGCGTCACTCCACACACACCGACAGCCAAGCACCACTCCACGCACACCGACAGCCAAGCACCACTCCACGCACACTGACAGCCAAGCACCACTCCACGCACACCGACAGCCAAGCACCACTCCACACACACCACCAGCCAAGCGCCACTCCACGCACACCACCAGCCAAGCACCACTCCATGCACACCACCAGCCAAGCACCACTCCACGCACACCACCAGCCAAGCACCACTCCATGCACACCTCCAGCCAAGCACCACTCCACGCACACCGACAGCCAAGCACCACTCCACGCACACCTCCAGCCAAGCGCCACTCCACGCACACCGACAGCCTAGCACCACTCCACGCACACCACCAGCCAAGCGCCACTCCACGCACACCGCCAGCCAAGCGTCACTCCACGCACACCGACAGCCAAGCACCACTCCACGCACACCTCCAGCCAAGCACCACTCCACGCACACCGACAGCCAAGTACCACTCCACGCACACCACAAGCCAGGCGCCACTCCACGCACCCCTCCAGCCAAGCACCACTACACGCATACCACCAGCCAAGCGCCACTCCACGCACACCGCCAGGCAAGCGCCAGCCTACGCACACCGGTATCACATTTTGAATTTTTTTAAACAAAATAATTGCAAATAGATAAAAATCTAGTAACACAAAATCTGTAACTAAATACATTGCACAAATGCCAACCTAAAAAAGAATACAAATTATTTAAAAAACACAGACCAGGCAGTACATTTTACCACTCATGGATACTCCCAAAAATTCTTTTGTGTGTGGTAAGCTCTATAACAAGCAGGCACACACAGCCCATGTTTAGAAGGACACCCAGTGCAGTAAAGACGAGTCTCCTTCCGCAAACCTCTTTGCCAAAAGACTCTACATCTCCTAGTGGGAAAGTCTTTTGTAGATGTGGGAGGAATGTAATCAGGAAAGTGGCGATCTCTCAATCGAGCCACATCCTTCACCACTCCAAATCTAGGAACACTTACTTGCTCCACAACAACAAGGCTAGATATCACAGAGTGCTGAAACTGAAGAAATGTCAACTTTGACCCAGGAGAACCCTCCTTGAACACAATAAAAGCATTGAAAGATGCTAAGTTGAAAAAATGGATGGCCAACTTCTTATACCAAACATAAGCCTTCCGAATAGCAGTGTAAGGTTCCAACCTCTGATCTACTCTGTCAACACCACCCATGTGCTTATTGTAGTCCAGAATGCACACAGGTTTGTGCACTTCAGCAACTTGACCCCAAACTGGCAGAGGTGAAGTACTCTCATCATGGATGGTGGTCAGCATGTACACATCCCTCCTGTCCACAAATTTCACAGCTAGTAGTTTGCCACATCCTAAGGAACTGCACTGATCCCTCTGAAGTTTCTTGCAAACAAGCTCCTTTGGAAAACCTTTGCGGTTAGAGCGGATTGTGCCAAATGCAAAAGTGTCCACTTTAAACAATTACTTAAACAATTGCACAGCAGTGTAGAAGTTATCAAGGTACAAATGGTGGCTGCTGTTGAACAGTCTTCTAGCAAGATCCCACACAATTTTCTCTGATACTCCAAAAGTGGACGGACAACCAGGGGGGTCAATAGTGGAATCTCTACCAGTGTACACACGAAAATTAAAAACATATCCTGTCTTGCTCTCAGACAACATATACAGTTTAATTCCATAGCGTGCCCTCTTGCTAGGGATGTACTGCCTAAAAACCAAACGACCCTTGAACAAAACCAAAGACTCATCAATAGATATTTCTTTCCCAGGAATGTAAATCTCTGAAAATCAATCAACAAAGTGATCAAGAAGAGGCCGAATCTTAAAAATACGGTCACAGTCTGGGTGACTACGTGGCAACGCCAAAGAATTATCCACAAAATGCAAAATGCGTAGCAAAAGTAAATACCGATCACAAGTCATAACAGCTGGAAATATGGCTGTTGCCATCAAGGGACTGGTAGACCAATATGAAGCCAGGTTTGGTTTCTTTAACAAACCCTTCAATAAAGTCAATCCCAAAAACTTCTTCAGCTCTTCCAGATTTGTGGGAGTCCACAGGGTAGCTCTAGAGTGGGGCCCAAGTTTGTCACTGTTGACCCTCAAAAACTGTTCAGCATACAAATTAGTCTGCTCAACAATCTCACCCAAAAACACATCATCCATAAATAACTGAAAATACTGTATAGGCAAAAAGTTTTCACAATCCACTCTACACCCTGCATTATCGCTAAAGGCAGGCAACACCAGCTGCACCATGTTAGGATCAACCCAGAGTCTAACAATTCTAGTAGGTAGACTAGCAGCCTCAGGCTGCAATTCAGATGCCTCTTACACCTCTTGCACCATCGGCACAGTAGTGTCCTCCTCTAAAACAGGCCAGTCATCTGCACTGAGAGTACCTTCATCATCCGATGATTTCATGTGGAGAGAAAACTCACTACCAGAATCTTCCCCTCCCTCCTCTCCCTCAGACACACTGTCAGTGTCATAATCCGGCTCAGAGGAAGATTCAAGAAGCATACCTACCACCTGCTGAGAAGTCATTCTACGGCTAGCCATAATGATTACTAACAAAGGTAACTTGACACACAAGTCAACAACTACAATCACTATGTGAAATAAGCAATGAACAAAATTCACCTTTATCAAAAATACCTACACAGTACAAAACAATACCACTCACTTGCCAGAAGCAACTAAACTCACCACCACGTAGTCTGCACAGACACAGTATGGATCAACAATATCCCACTAAAAAAGAAAGAGAAAAAAATACATATCACAAAAATGTTCATGCTCAAAACACTAACTAAATGCCACTAAGACACCACTTACAAAAAAAAAATTCATACATTGCAATATTACTATTTGGAGTACATACAACAAAAATAATTTTCTTACCTACAAAAATGCAACTACACAAAACTGCAGAACAACCACTATCGAAACAGCAAACAGGAATCAAAAGCTTTAGACTAGATTTAAAAAAAATAAAAATAAAATTAGAATCACATATACAAAAAAACCACTAGTCCAACATGCCAAGTTAAGGGGTAGGTGGGCCTAACAGTATAACATCAATAGGGGAGCAACCCTTGACCTTAAGGCCACCCCCAACAAGACAAAAATAAAAAAAAATCTGGTCCCTACTGGCTTCTGCCCCCCTTGGGAACAGATGGGACTAAACACATACTGCTACTCTGCCACTCAAAGAGGGCAGAACAGGCCACAATCATCCTCCCATAAAGGAAGGGGAACGACCCATGACCAAGGGGCGGATCACCAAAATAAAAATAAACCCTGGTGCCCTAGTGGCCCTACAAAAAAAAACAGCAAAACTGCCCTTCCAGGTGATACCAAAGGGGATGATGGACGGAGCGCATGAGCAAATCTAACACTCACCCCCAGGCAACTGATCTTGATTTAATCCATCATCATTGTTTAGTTCACTTCACCAACCCAGTTCAGAAATGGCCATATGCAAATCAGACTGACCCTGTGCCCTTTGATTGCCCTAAGTTGGCAGACATGGGTACCTTGCTCACTTTGCCACTGTACTCAAGCTAACCTGGCTGATAACGGCTGATTAGCCAGTAACCGGTCCCATCATGGTTGTTTTTCTAAAAATGTGCCCCCCCCCGGGGGCAGCCAAAGGCTTACAACATGCCCCCTAAAGGGGAGCGACCCTTGACAAAACAAAAAAAACATTAAGGATACTCATCCCCTGCTCTTTGCCCCAATGCATGGTTTTTATAAAAAAAATATTTTAATTCTGCCCCCCCCCGGGGGGCAGACACAGCAAAAGTAATTGCCCCCTAAAGGGGAGCAACCCTTGTCCAAGGGGTTGCTCACCAAAACAAAAAAAAACATTAGGGCTACTCAAAATGGCCTCCAGAAGGAGAGTGGCCCTTGCCCAAGGGGCCACTCCACTGCTCTTTGCCCCAGTACATGCCGATAAATGTTAAAAAAACTAAAACTAAATATTTTCAAATGCCCCAGAAAGGGGATCATCCCTTGTCCAAGGGGACGCTCCCCAAAACAAAAAAAAACAATAGGGCTGCTCAAAATGGCCCCCATTATGAGAGTGACCCTTGCCCAAGGGGCCACTCCCCTGTTTACTGCCTCAAAATGCCGATAAATGTTAAAATATTTAAATTCTGCCCCCTCCGGGGGGCAGACAAAGCGGAACAATTTGCCCCCAAAAGGGGGAGCGACCCTTGCCCAAGGGGCCGCTCCCGGAACGCACAAACACTGCCAATTTCCCCCCAAAAAATAAATCCCTGGTGTCTAGTGGGCATTCCTGCTGCACGATCGCACGATCGTGCAGCAGGAATGCTATAAAGAGGCATCGAGGGAAAGGAAAACCCTTTCCTTTCTCCTGATGCCTCTTTAGTTTAAATCCCCCCCGCCCCAGCCCCATAACTTACCTGTTTCTCCTCCGATGCGTAGAAAGCAAATGGCTTCCCTGCGCGTCGGAGGAGAAAGGGAACTTCCAATGACGTCAGCGTGCCTCGCGCGCTGACGTCATTGATGACGCGGACGAGGGGGAGGCAGGGGAAGGTCTTCCCCTGCCTTACCCGAACAAACGAATGAGATCGAGCACCCACGAGGGGAGCGCCAGCGTTCCCCCGTGGGTGGGGCTCATGACGAGCTGTAGCTCGTCATGAGCACCCGAGAGGTGTATGCCATGACGAGCTCAGCTCGTCATGAGCATACAAGGGGTTAAGATTAGCAAGAGATTTTTCAGCAAGTTGAAGAATGGCTCTGATTTCTAGGATAACGTTTTGTAGGTTCTTGGAGTTGGGGTAAGACTGGGTTTTGAAGTGAGTCTTGTTCAATCTGCTGATGTGAAAAGGGAGAACTGATGTTGGGTGATGAGGGAGTTGTATTGTTGTTGGTTCTGATGGAAGTTCTAGATGAGGGTGTTAATGCAATACGTGCTAAAGAAGGAGAGTCGTTGACCTTTCTTTCATTGGTTCTGAGTGAGGGAAAGGGTCTCCAGGTTTCCATGTGGAGAATTGTGTCTTAACGTGGTATTGTATCCCTCAAAGTTATACTGAAAGTCTATCCATATTCAATAAGGTCTTGAAAAAGAACCCTGAGCACCTGCTTCTGCCCCGGAACTCAGTGCTAATTCAGTACATTGACGACCTCCTCATTGCTTCTGAGAAGCAGGAGGCTTGCAGGGACAATACCATCACCTTACTGAATCATCTAGATGACAATGGGCATAAGGTGTCTTAAAGTAAGCTTCAGATTTGTCTTATTAGAGTGCAGGATTTGGGTCATTGAATTGAAAAAGGCAAAAGAAAGGTGTCACCAGAAAGGGTGGAGGCAATCATGCAAATGAATCTGCCCTACACAAAAAGATGTCAGAATGGTCTTGGGAATGGTTGCCTACTGCCGACAGTGGGTTCTTAACTTCTCCTTGATGGTGAAGCCTTTATAGATGCTGACCCACAAGGACATGTATGTTCTGGTACCTTGGGATAACAACTGTCTGCTTGCCTTCCTGGAGCTGAGAGAGTGCCTGTGTTGTGCTCCAGCCTTAGGAATGCCTCATTACAACAAAGCATTCTCGTTGTTTTGCCATGAGCGAGAGGGTTGTGCTCTATATGTACTCACCCAGACACGTGGAAGTGCCCATAGAGTATTGGCCTACTTCTCAGCTACATCAGATCCTGTAGCTTCAGCATTACCTAGATGTCTCAAATTGGTTGCTGCAACTGGTCTCAGTATTGAACGATGTAAAACTATAATGATAGGTCATCCCTTACAGTATATATACCACATCCAGTTGAGTTCCTGATGACAAGAAGCAAAACACAGCATTTAACAAATAACAGGTTGACAAGATATGAGCAGGTATTCCTCACTGCTGAAACGTTACCCTGAAGTGATGTTCTGTGATACATCCTGCTACCTTGTTACCTGTTCTAAATGCTGATGGGTAAGGTTGTGGAGACCATGACTGTCTACATGTCACTGAGCTCTGCACGAAACTAAGACCTGACACTGTCAATGTGCCATTGCCTGATCCTGATCAAGTCATTTTTGTTGATGTTCATGCCTAAGTGACAATGAAGAAAATTTGAGAGTAGCGTTTGCTATCTTTACCTTTTCAGGAATGATGGAAGTTGCTTGTTTACAGGGCGTACACTCCGCACAGGTGGCTGAAATCATTGCCTTGACACATGCATGTTGAGTTTCTGAACAGATACCAATAGCCAGTGCGGTTTCAGTGTGGTCCATGACTTTGGACAGGTATGGTCGCAGAGAGGGTTCCTAACATCATCTGGATCTCTGATCGGGAATGGGGAGTATGTGAGCCAACTGCTGGAAGTTTTGCAACAAACCATGGAAGGGGAAATTATTTTGTTACTACCGGAAATAGGTGCGCAGACAAAGTTGCATGTTTCTGTTCATGTGTTTTTAATGGTGAAAATACTGGCAAGAATACAGAGCAGACTGAACTCAGAATGATGCTAGCTGTTGCTGACACATGAGATGAAGTGAGACATTTGCAACTGGAAGACACAGACAAGGAGCAAGCTGGTTGGATCAGAGCAGGTTGTAAGAGAGGAGAAAAGAATCTTTGGGTGACGGTTGACAGCAGGGCAGTATTACCAGAATGTTTGTTAAACCCAATGGCAAGGCAGATTCATGGAGTAGCTGATAATAGGAAGTGATGCGATGGTTAGATTGTTTAGATAGACTTGGTTCAATCCAAGGTTTCGAGTGATTGTGGAAGCTGTATGTCACTGGTGTGCTATGTGTCTACAAATGAACGCTGGGAAGAAGACTGTTATTGCCTTGAGTCACATTGGCAGATCTGGGGGGTCCCTTCAATCAAATTCCTCTCAACAAACACATTTTGTTGAGAGGCCTATGTGTAACGGATTAAGATGCATCCTGGTTGTTGTGCAAAGCTTTTCTCAATGGGTTGACCCATACTTGACAAGAAGGTGTGATAGTCTCACAGTAGTGAAGTTGTTGTTCAGGGAACTCATTCCTACATTCGGAATTCCAACTACATTGGAATCAGATAGAGGTAAACACTTTCATAACGAGATCATGAAGTTGCTCTGCACCGCCTTAAAAGTGGATCAAAGACTGCATTGTAGTTACAGGCCAGAAGTGTCTGGAATGATGGAGCAAGGCAACTGGACTTTAAAAGCAAGGTTGGCTAAAGTTTGCGCTTCAACATTGTTAAAAAAGCCTGATGTGTTACCTTTGGTGCTTTATGAGTCTGCACATCATTTCTGACTGGAGTACTGGGTTGTCACCTCACATCATACTAATGGGAAGAGCAATGCGTTTGCCTTTCATGCCTGCTACTGCATAAATAAATATTGCGGATGATTTGGTCCTTGACTACAGCAAATGATTGGCTGATGTAGCTTGTTCTGTGTCTCATTAGGTTGAAGCAGCAAACTGCACATGCCTCAAAAAGTCTTTGCCACGACCTGAAATAAGGGGATTGGGTTTTCCTCAGAAAACACATGAGGACAAACTGTCTTGACTCTTGGTGGCGTGCCATATACCATGTGATACTGGTGACAAACACTGCTGTGAAATGTGGAGGAGAACCAAACTGGGTTCATGCCTCCCATACCGGATGAGTTGCGGGTCCCTCTGAGGAAACAGCTCCTCTCCCAGATGTCTTTCCAGCTCTTAAACAAAACTAAGGCTTCTACCTATGCAGATTAATTGTTAGTGGAAACTCTCATCATATCACAAAGGCTCACTTGGAGTCCCTGAAGAAAAAGCAAGAACATGCAAGGTACAACTAGAATATCCAGGAATATAAACAAACATTGATTTTTTTTTAAATTCTTAATTATATCCTTTTTATTGACATTGTATATGTAGAATTTTTTTAATTTAAAGTAAGTACTCAAAACACATTCTCATATGTTACAAATCATAATTTATACAATGAGACCCAAAGATAAATCCCTGACCATACTAACTCACATACTTTCATTCATACCTCATTCGATACCCACTAAAAACAGAAAACTCAGAAACATAAGACGTGTCTTGATTCTCCGTCCATCATCTTGTGTGTTTTGTTGATTCTCCGAGTACCTATAAGTAACAATCAGTTTCTTTGGTATAGCACAGGTTGCACTTATGCAGCCATTAGAGTTAACATTCAACCTGGTACATTTATTTGAACAATCGAGCACAGGATGTAAATATTGGTCTTCTTGTCTAATCTTCCGAGACTGAGCCGGCGTGCGTTTCGGTGATGTCCACACAACACCGGTCACACCTTCCTCAGGGCGCTAAAATGTGTGTAAGTCAGAGAGTCAGAGTGCCAACAACAGTTTGCAATATGCAAACTATGCGGAACTTAAAGCGTTCTTTGATGCATTAAATGGTAACATAATCTCATCAACCGCATGGCATGGGGTCCCCCCAAACAAGAGTGATAGTCAAAGTATTTCTTTGTGTATGCTGGAATCGCTAATTTTGAAAGAATACATCAAATGAATTAAACTGATGAAAAGGTAGTTTAAGTCAAAAAGATGGTTATTACAAGGGACAGCCAGATGAACTGTCACCATCAGATGACATTGGGGTAAGTGATAAGCTGTGACCAAAGAGTCACCGGAGGTTACAAGCTAAGCTATAGAGGTATCTGAAGGGGCTGGAAGCACACCAGGTCGATCTGAGGGGGGACACACTACATAAGACCCTGGTATAGACTCTGAGGGAGTTAGTAATGTTCTGAGTGGTATATAGTCTGACTCAGCAGAAGAGACTCATGTGACATCTGGTCATGTGCAAGTGAGGTAGAAGGAGACTGCAGATTAAATTGGACTTGTGAAACAGAGGAGGAGGAATCTAAGGCTTGCATATAAGAGACTGGAGACTGGAGTACTGGGTTGTCACCTCACATCATACTAATGGGAAGAGCAATGCGTTTGCCTTTCATGCCTGCTACTGCATAAATAAATATTGCGGATGATTTGGTCCTTGACTACAGCAAATGATTGGCTGATGTAGCTTGTTCTGTGTCTCATTAGGTTGAAGCAGCAAACTGCACATGCCTCAAAAAGTCTTTGCCACGACCTGAAATAAGGGGATTGGGTTTTCCTCAGAAAACACATGAGGACAAACTGTCTTGACTCTTGGTGGCGTGCCATATACCATGTGATACTGGTGACAAACACTGCTGTGAAATGTGGAGGAGAACCAAACTGGGTTCATGCCTCCCATACCGGATGAGTTGCGGGTCCCTCTGAGGAAACAGCTCCTCTCCCAGATGTCTTTCCAGCTCTTAAACAAAACTAAGGCTTCTACCTATGCAGATTAATTGTTAGTGGAAACTCTCATCATATCACAAAGGCTCACTTGGAGTCCCTGAAGAAAAAGCAAGAACATGCAAGGTACAACTAGAATATCCAGGAATATAAACAAACATTGATTTTTTTTTAAATTCTTAATTATATCCTTTTTATTGACATTGTATATGTAGAATTTTTTTAATTTAAAGTAAGTACTCAAAACACATTCTCATATGTTACAAATCATAATTTATACAATGAGACCCAAAGATAAATCCCTGACCATACTAACTCACATACTTTCATTCATACCTCATTCGATACCCACTAAAAACAGAAAACTCAGAAACATAAGACGTGTCTTGATTCTCCGTCCATCATCTTGTGTGTTTTGTTGATTCTCCGAGTACCTATAAGTAACAATCAGTTTCTTTGGTATAGCACAGGTTGCACTTATGCAGCCATTAGAGTTAACATTCAACCTGGTACATTTATTTGAACAATCGAGCAAAGGATGTAAATATTGGTCTTCTTGTCTAATCTTCCGAGACTGAGCCGGCGTGCGTTTCGGTGATGTCCACACAACACCGGTCACACCTTCCTCAGGGCGCTAAAATGTGTGTAAGTCAGAGAGTCAGAGTGCCAACAACAGTTTGCAATATGTAAACTATGCGGAACTTAAAGCGTTCTTTGATGCATTAAATGGTAACATAATCTCATCAACCGCATGGCATGGGGTCCCCCCAAACAAGAGTGATAGTCAAAGTATTTCTTTGTGTATGCTGGAATCGCTAATTTTGAAAGAATACATCAAATGAATTAAACTGATGAAAAGGTAGTTTAAGTCAAAAAGATGGTTATTACAAGGGACAGCCAGATGAACTGTCACCATCAGATGACATTGGGGTAAGTGATAAGCTGTGACCAAAGAGTCACCGGAGGTTACAAGCTAAGCTATAGAGGTATCTGAAGGGGCTGGAAGCACACCAGGTCGATCTGAGGGGGGACACACTACATAAGACCCTGGTATAGACTCTGAGGGAGTTAGTAATGTTCTGAGTGGTATATAGTCTGACTCAGCAGAAGAGACTCATGTGACATCTGGTCATGTGCAAGTGAGGTAGAAGGAGACTGCAGATTAAATTGGACTTGTGAAACAGAGGAGGAGGAATCTAAGGCTTGCATATAAGAGAAAACTTGAACCAATAGATGAATCTTCGGAGTCTGATCTGAGTGAACCTGAACAGAACACAGAAGGTGTGAGATGATCCAGGAGAGCATGTGTGCCGTGCTGCAGATATTCCTCTCCCAAGTGGACTTATCTGGTTACCAATGCCGGGGAGAGCGAGGTCCGTGATTTTGGTCCTGATTGTCAAGATCTTGCTGAGAGTTCCTGGATTATAAGCAAATGCACTTCTGTCATTGACTGTACCTTTCCCACCAAGGTTGAGTGGCTTACGGACTCTGACTTTGGAAGACATCGAATTCCCAAACCTCAGATTACAGCATTGAAAGCTGAACCGTTACAACGAGACGTTGAGGAGATTGTCTCTGACCTCTTAAGAGATGTAAATTGAACTCTGAACTGTAAATATTTGCTTGAAAGAAGATATCTTAGGACTGAGTGGAAGAAGAAATAGAGTGAGGGGGAAGTCTTCCAAACTGTGTAAATATTGTACTAGAGACTGAGAAAAGAGTTTTCCATGGTTTCCAAAAAGAGTTGCTCGAGAGACTTTGCTACTCATGAATAAGAGGCGGAGAAAAGAGACTCTGTGTGTTGATCCTCTTACGAGCTGTAATCCGAGCTGTTTTGAAAATGGAGTCTTGAAATTTGAATCATAGACACAAATGTATTATAGGTACACTCATTGTAGGGGTAATCATAGTGATAGCTGTAGTCATCACTGAGTCAATATTAAGTGCACACAAGGATGAGGCACATGGAGTGGGGGTACATGGGACACCCACGTCTACCACTGCTGCCTTCCAAGGAAGGTACATTAAGGTCTGAAAAAGATTTAAGAACACAAACCAGTCACTTTCTGCATGTAGATTTGTCCAAATGTGATTAGGTGCTGAATGCTTATGTTAAGTTGCTGTATGAATATGTTGGAAGTGTGTGTATGCAACTGTTTGCTTCTTTTGAGCAGGGAATCCAATATCATCACAACCCTTGATATATGGTATTAGTTGTAGTTTGCTCCTTAGTATGTTCTATGGAAAAGGCCATTATGGGTACTAATTCTCAAATGATAGTGTGATACCTATAAACATCTGAACAAATATGATTACTACAAGCAAATAAAGAGGATGGAGAATTGCCTTGCACCAACAGTAATGTTAGACAACGTTTACGATAATAGACATAACCTAACTTCATATTAACAGACATAGAAAAGAAGTTCATAGGCCAAGTAGAGGATAGACTTAGGCGATTAGTTGTTAAATCGGATAGCAAGGACAAGAATTCTGAATGGACCAAGGAAAAGTTAGCACACAAAGCAAAGGGAAGTTCTGGTCCTACAGCTCTAGATTGGGAACAACGAGGCAAGCTTTGCATACGCCATGTTCAGAGCCCTTTTAATACTGTATTTGTGGGACAGAGCATGTGTGACCATATCTTTCTAGTGAATGGTCCATGGGAAACATTTCTGCAAGAGTCAGTTCACATGATACCAGGAATATATTTTGCCTATGGAAAGAAAGTCTATTTCCGGTCACCTAGCAAATGCTATGGCACTTATAATGTGGCAGTTGTGTTTCCAAAGATATACAATGTAGAGGATCTGGAGAGTTTGGAAGGAAAGTTTAACAGCAGGGAAAATTGGTGACTGAGTGTTGGTGAGGTTGTGGGCAATATATTTTGAACACTGATACCTAGCCTAGGTTTAGTATCAAATAATATCAAGATTAGAAGACTGTCTACCATCGTGAATACGTTGTCTGTTAACACAGCTCAGTCTTTGCTACTCATAGATGGGGAAAGGGTCTTGATAAGGGCGATGGTGATGCGGAAATGTATTGCTTTGATGTGCTATTGGCAAAACATGTCAGAGTCAGTTGAATACTGAAGATCCAACAGTGTTGTATTTATATTCCTAATAGAAGTAAAGATCTGAAGGGATATATTAATAATATCACTGACATACATAATGAGATATAGGATTGGCCGCTGGAAGAGTCTTGGATATAGATGGAAAATGATTTGGTGCAGTTGGAAAATGGTTTGCGAACCTAGGAAGTGGAATCGTTGGATATATCTTGAAGACGATAATATAGCCTTATAGCCAGCCATAGTGGGCTATACTGGCTATTAAAGGTCCGCTGCAGCGTTAAAGGCCCGAGCCGAAGGCGAGGGACTTTAAAAGCAGGCATAGCCCTGCTACGAAGGGCTATAAGGCTATTAGAACATTCTGCCACTAGAGGGCAGAATGTTCTAACAAATAAAAGAAAGCCTTCAGGAAGCGCGACGGGATTTGCTCACAGGCAGAGCTGTGAACAAAGACACATTGGAATGTTGGAGCTCCGGGCCATTACCACCCATTATTAGCCGGTAGCACTCCATTGTTTTCAATGGAGCTACCAACACTCAAATGTTCTAATAATTGTTGTGATTTGTGTTATCATCATGGTAGGGATGATAAGGGCAAACAAATGGCACAAGGCGAGGCTGATGGAGCAAGGATTCGTACGTAACGCGACTTGCTTGAATTCAGTCCTCTCGACATAACGTTAATGCGCTAACCAATATGTTAGTTTTATTAATATTGCATTTCACAAAACATTGGGTATCTAGAAGAAGCTTGCATATGTGTTTCTACTAACGATAATCCGCTTGCACTAAAAATGGCAGGTGCTATGCGGGATTTCTTACTGTGAATGCGTCTGTCACACTCACGTGACATGATGTACTCTTTGCTTTGGAGGGAATCTTTCGGTTCTGTGCATTAAAACTAAGATGGCTGTTCTATGTTACAGCATGCATGAAGCTTGCACTGCTGCTTTTGCTAAGCTGTTTGTTCTGCCTAGTTTCTAATGCAATAGTTAAAATAAAGTAATGGGAATAGAGTAGAAGTAAGTGGTATACAGTGCATTCATTTATTCTGTGTTCTAAAACTGTTTCTTCTCTATTTTTCATGTATCGTAATCTTTGGGCATGGGAGGCGCTATTATTCCATCTTGAAAAACCACACTGCGCATGTCAAACTCTAGAAGGAGCTATGTCATTCGTCATTGAAACCTGGCCAACTCCTGACTTGCTAGAAAATGTTCATGGGAACATCAACTCCTGACCCTGTGAAGGAAGCCGAACTAAAATATGGACTACATCGTAATCATTATCAATACATTCACTGCCGGGTGGAATAAAACATACATGGGAAAATAAAGTTATGGGCGTGAACGTTAATTTTAATATTCATTCTAAAAAGTTTCATTTGGTATGGTGTGATGACCTCTCCTCATTCTTTGTCCAATCAAAATTGGGGATCCTTACTCTTGCAACATTGGGGGGAGGTACACTGACCTGGAAAATAGTATAACTAGGGGAGGCTTAGCTAGTTAGTTTGTCCGACTTGTCTGAATAGCTGACCTGTCACTGACCCATTGCACTCAATAGGTGATGGGGAACAGAGCTGCTGGCGGAGCCCTCTGTCAGAAGGTTCGAAACCCAGATCGGGGTTTGAGAGCTGAAGTGCTGATGAAGCACTGTGTCGGAGAAATCGATAACTTTTACCGGGTTCTGGCTGTTAGCTGCAGAGAACGAGTAACGCAGGCGTTGCAAATATAACTGCGGGTGCTGGTCTTAGCTCTTGGTGTTCCTGTCCTGATCCAATTTGGCTTTACCTGTCCTGATTCCAATCTGCACCTGCTTACCTTTATGGTGCCAGTGCTTTCGGGGTTCTGTCCCTTAAACTGACCCGTGGCCAGGGTTAATTCTTCACACCATTCTAGGTAAATATTAAATGTGGGTATGTCATTGTACTGTTTCCTTCTCTCTTCCCATCCTCTTGTCAAATGCCCTCTTGTCAAATGCGTAAAAACTGCTTTATAATCATTCATTCTAATCATTATTTCCCAAATTGAGAATTTTTTATTGTTCAATGCTTGGATTATGACATTTAAAGATTTTATATAAGGAGTTTAAACCTTTCCTGAGTTGTGGTTATTTTATGAGTGCAAATGTTCTTTTGCTACCTATTATTCTAACACCTTTGATCCCTTAGAACTTTAGGTATTGATGATGAAGATTGGTAAGTCAATGGTATAGGTCCTAAAGGAAAATTATAAATCACTGATTAGAGTAAGTGCACAGGTTACATGATTAAAATCTCATCATATGTTGTTTATGGGCCCAGGTGAGTATGGTAATCTGAGTCGGGTGACCTGCGCGCTCTAACAGTATTTATTTTGGTAGCAGTAGTATGGTTAGGGTTTAGTTAAGATAGGTAGGTAGTTATAGTTAGCTGGTTAATGAAAAATATTTTTGCATATTTGAAATCATATTATTGATTGTATTGATTTATGTATCAACCAAAAATTGTTCGTAACTGTTATATGTTTTTTCTGGAATCACCGGGGGCAGAATAGCGGGTGGTAAATGGAAGCCACACTGCAGTGAGGTCACTTACCTGTAAGAAATAAGTACATGGTTAGGTAAAATCGGAAGCACTATTTAGGGATTTTCTGTATGAATGTGTGAATAAATGAAAGCAATGAGTTCGCTAGCAAAACTTTTTGTGTTATATCACCTAGAAAGGATCACACGAAAGAAGTAGCAGGTTCTTCGGAGCTTGATTGATAGCAAAGGAGTTCGCTGGTGAAACTTTGGCCTTAGTATATCTCAGAAGGGATAAGTCTGAAGAAGTAACAGTTTCTCTAATGCTTGGGTGAAGGGTAGACGAAAGGGATCTACTCGTAGTATATGAACAGTGGCGAATGTTTTTACATTGTTGAATGATAAAATCTGCATTAAAAGTGAAAGAAATTAAGTTTTTTGTATTACCTTGCAAAGGAGGGAGTCAGTCGCCGAGCTGCGCTGATGTCACTCAGTGCCGCGCTGATATTGGTTGAGACAGCGGGTGTGTAGCTGAGGTAATATTTGTAAAGGAGGGGTGAGTACAGGAGCGTGAGAACTAGTCTCACGAGAAAGCCGTGCAACCATTGGTTGAATTTATTTGAATTATAAATTTTGCTTGGTCACGAAAAATAAAAGACGAGCTGGTATTGGAAGTATTTTGTGAACAAATTGAGAATATCCAGAAGATTTGCGTTTAAAATATATGTGGCATATATGTCCGCTTGTAGGAAATAGACCCGATAGGAGATATTTAGGGTTTGCACAAGAACAGCATATAAGAGGAAGACCTTTTATCATGTACGGAGGAAAGAGGAAAATGTCATTAATTAAAAGAATTAAGAATTATTTCAAGAAAGATAAAGCAAATAAAACCAGAGAAGGAATTATTATTCCACCACCAAATACGCCCGCATCATACATGATGGTAGAAAGGGGCTATCACACTTGTGTGTGGTTAGAAAATTGGATGGAGTACACAAAAGATGATGGTGTGTTAGCATTTCCAGAAAATGGTACGTTTAATGGCAGAGTTTTGTACAATTTGAGAACTCGCATGAATGAATTAGATCACAGACCTAGATTAACGCAGTATGAGGCATTAGAGGAATGGGAAACTGTGGCTTTTGAGCGACATAGGCCCAGAAGTAATGGTCATTGGAGTAAGTTTTATCCCTGATTTCCAAAAGAGACAAGAGATAAATTAATGAAACAATGGAGACAGTCTATGCTAGTGGAAGGATTGTATCCTGTATTAACTTTAGAAGAACCTACTGGAAGTAAAAAGAATGAGAAAACAAAACATTTAGGGGTCGATTCCGATCCGGTAAAATCCCCGTCCGTACGAATCGTATCCGGAGCCGTTTCCGTACGACTCGTACGGACGCCGTACGACCGGACAATTCCGTTCCCGATCGGCCGACCCGGACGTGATTCGTACGGTACACGTCGATTCGTACAGAAAAGCGCACGATCACCTACACACCGTACGGCGCGTACCCCCCATGATCGCAGGGGTACGCGCCGTACCCATGTGATCATGCGGGGTACGTGCCGTACACCCAGCGTACATGGGGTACGTGCCGTACACCCACCGTACATGGGATACGGTGCGTACCCCATGTACGCTGGGTGTACGGCACGTACCCCGCATGATCACAGGGGTACGGCGCGTACCCCTGCGATCATGGGGGGTATGTGCCGTACCCGGGGGTGGCGTTCCGTACCTGTTTCGGCGCGAACTCTGCGTTTACGACTGTTTTCGGCTCCCGTAGGAAAAGGGTCGTATGGCGCGTACCCGACACGAATCGTACTTGCTGGGTCGTAAAAACCAGCCGCGAACCGTAGTGATGTCGCGTACAGCCGGTTCCGAGTGAAACTCGTACGGAGATTTGAGTCGTACGGAGTCCTGTACGACTCGTACGGAGTTTGGCACCTGGTACGGATCGTACTTCGTCGTACGTACGGGACGTCTACGGGTACGATTCGTATGGGGAAAAAACTCTCCGTACGACGATTCGGAGCGCATTTTACCGGATCGGAATCGACCCCTTAATGACTAGTGGTGAATCGGATGATGATTATTTGGAGGATTTGTTGTTGAACAATCCACCACCTTATAATGAGGAACCAAGCACAGTTAATCCAAATGCTCCATTCTGAAACCACCTTTAATTCTACAAGTAGTACATGAGACTTCGTTAGAAAAAGTACTGCAAGGCAGGGAAAGAGAAGCATTAAATAAACAAAGAAGTGAGTTAATTCAGACAATTTCCCAATTAAATACAAGTCCTGAAGCCCTAACAACTCCGGTAACTATTGGCCCAGTTGTTCCTTTGTACGGAGATAAGCAGGCTAGTCCTAAAACTCCCGAGCTGACTACACCTGTAGTTCAACCAAGGAAAGAACCCTTAATAGTAGATGATCAAGCAAGTGAATGTGAATCAGTGGTTTCCCTGATGGATTTGCCCATAAGAGAACTAGTGTGTGACTCGGTCAGAAAAACCACTCCTATAAATTCGAGGGAAGTACAAATGGAGACATCCTCAGGTACAAGAAATGCCACAGTAGTAACACCAGAAGAAATAGAGAGATGGACACGAAAAATAGAGAAGCCAAAGTCCCAGCCAAAGGTATTGGATATATTTAAATTAAGAGTCGAATTAGAAGAAATAATGGCTGGAAATGTGGGAATGGACAGATTAAATACATTCAGTGAAAATGAATTATTGTTTATATGCAAAAGTATTACTAGAAATACAAGAGTGTTTCATGAAAAATTAATGGATATGGCAGCGAACATGGGAATTGACATTGGCAAATCTAAAGTGTTACAGAAACCATATCGAGCTGAATTTTCTGACAAGGATTTGGAAAATATGAATGTGTCAGGTACAAAGGTACAGATCAGGGAGCTTATGACATTATTGCAAAAATGGGGTGACATAGAAAAATCTAAAACTATGTGGGCAAAGAAAAAAGAAGAGGCCCGATCCAAACAAACTGCATCCGAATATGTGTTAAAAGAAGCAGACAAGGTGGAAAGTTTATGTCCCATGAGAGAAGTACCAGGTGGAGTTTATGTACATGTCCAATGGTCCCGACAGGATATTTTGTCATTTACAAATGATTTTCCCAAACTTCGCGAGAAACCTGTAGAGTGGTACAGACAAGTCGAGAGATTTGTGAAGGTTTAGAAATGTCTTTTGAAAGAGTTAGATGGATTATTTGACATTGTTGTTCCTGTAGATTTATGGACAGAATGTATAATTGCTATTGATTGGCCTAATGATGAGTATCCTAGAGATCCGAAGACAGGGGTGATGAGGTGATGAAGAAGTACAACCAGGTAATACTCTACCTCAAAGGGAAGGTGTCTGCAAAAGAGAGAGATTGGACTAGGATAGATAGAACCACTCAGAATAAAGATGAATCTGTGCATGCATATTATGAACATTTGTTACAAGTATTTAAACAATATAGTAGTTTAGATAATATCGATATGAAAGACATGGCGCATTTCATCTATCGATTTGTGTCAGGATTAAGGCAGAAATTTCGCAATGGATTATATACCATAAAATTTGTTGGTAGACTAAGCCGATTGATGAAATCCTTAAATATGCAAAATATTGTGAAGATGAGCTCGACAATAAACTAAACGAATTAAAAGAAAAAGTAATGTGGGCACAAGTGAAATTAGCAGAGCAACAGGAGCTTCAAATGAGCCAAATAAATAATATCTATCACAAAAAGGAGCTCAGAGGGAAAAGAAAGAACAGGATTGCCCTCCACTCAGAAAACATCAACAACCAATAAACCCTGTCCTTTGGGCGTAAGTAATGTTAGTATATCTTGCAACAGGTCAGTCTCATATTCATAATCTCAGTTACGCTTCCCTATCCACTATCATTTCTTCGGGGGTATTTACTGCAATACGTCCGATATCTTTAGAGAGTTAAAAAAGAGACATATTGGCCAACAACTCTTGACAGTCGCATAGAACAACAACCTTGAATGTCTGAAACCTTAATCTATACAGTACATCCACCACATGAAAGTTGTTGGCCAATATGTCTCTTTTTTAACTCTCTAAAGATATTGGACGTATTGCAGTAAATACCCCCGAAGAAAAGATAGTAGATAGGGGAGCGTAACAGAGATTATGAATATGAGACTGACCTGTTGCAAGATATACTGACATTACTTACGCCCAAAGGACAGGGTTTATTGGTTGTTGATGAAACCAAATAAATATTAACCAGGAGGTAAGCTAAGGGGTAAATTGATCAATAGAGAAGAAGCCAAAAAGAAAGTGTAAGGCTGTGCAAAACGGTAACATGCAAAATAATGATTTAAATCCACAGACGCAGAATGAGGTGCCACGAAAACAACAGCAGCAGGTAATACAAAACCAGTTACCACTTGCACCTATGCCAAATTTTAGGAGCAAAGCACATCAGAGTGTGGATACCACAAATTGGGAGGAAAGTGAGAGGAGAGACACAGAGACATCATAATTTCTTTTGAGTGATATGTTTTTTAGTGAGGACACATACTGACGGTGCCTGAGGGGGGAGGACGAGGAGTGCGTACTTGGCGCCTCCTTGCCGGTAGATCAGTCAGGTCCATACATTGAAGGAAAGGTTGAAGGAAATGATGTCACCTTTCTATTGGACACTGGTGCTGCCCGTTCTACTGTGAGAACAGCAGACGTTCCAAACCTACCCCTCTCGGGAGAAGCTATCCAAGTAGTGGGTGTTTCTAATAAACAAATTAGTACCCCAGTTACAGAACCAATGGAAGTTAGAATAGGCAATTTTAAAGAAATGCACAGATTTGTTGCGTGTGATTCAAGTCCAGTGAACTTGTTAGGCAGAGACTTGTTGTGCAAAATGAATTGCACCATCTTTTGAACCCTAAGTGGTGTTGAAATTCAGACCCCAGATGAAGATTGAATCTATAAATTAATGTTAGCAAAACAAGAAACGGAGAATAAAAAGCTAACTGTAGAAAATCTACAAGAAGAATTACAGCATACGGTAAATCCCAATGTGTGGGATTTCACTGGAAAAAATGTAGGATTAATGGCAAATGTCGATACAATAAAAGTGACGATAAAAGAAGGTGCAGTCTACCCAAATATTCTACAGTACAAAATTAGCCCAGAAATAAAAGCAGGTGTTGCAGCAGAAATAAAGCGTTTGGTTGAAGCAGGCATTTTGCAAGAAATAATGAGCAGTCGAAGTAATTTGCCCATAATTGGCATAAAAAAACCAAGTGGTAAGTATAGGGTCGTACCAGACCTCCGGAAAATCAATACAATTGTTGTCCCATGCTGTCCAGTTGTGCCAAATCCTGCAGAAATTCTGTATCAGATACCGTGGGAAGCTGGATGGTTCACCGCAAAAGATTTGTGTCATGCATTCTTCTCGATTCCATTGCATCCAGATAGCAAATTAATTTTTTCTTTTGAATGCGACAGTCATGTGTATGTCTGGAACCGCGTTCCTCAGGGGTATACAGAAAGTCCATCGATTTTTAGCCAGATATTGAAAAAGTGCCTTGAGTCTTTGGTGCTGCCTGGACAGTCAGTCCTGGTCCAGTATATAGACGACCTATTGGTGGCGTCTAAAACTCGAAATGACTGTGTTGTTGACACCATTGCCTTGCTGAATAATTTGGGTGAAGGAGGGCATAAAGTGTTCCTGAAAAGATGCAATTTTGCATCACATCAATGAAATATCTGGGGCACCAGATAGAAAGAGGTGTCATAAGGGTTACCCCAGAAAGAATCAGAATAATCAAAAACATGAATCTACCTCAAACTCAGAAAGAAATCAGAATGTTTCTTAGAGTTGTAGGTTACTGCAGGCAATGGATTGTGGGATTTGCAGTCCTAGCAAAACCATTAATACAAATGACAAAGAAAAGAGCAACAAACCCCGTAGAAACGGATGATGAAAGCATGACTGCTTTCTTGAAATTACGAGAATGTCTGCGTACAGCTCCAGCATTAGGGATACCTGACTATTAAAAAGATTTTGCACTATTCTGTGACACACGAGATAATTGTGCACTTTCAGTCTTGACCCAAACTCACGGTCTGATGAGACATCCTGTTTTAGAGTCATACGGTCTCTGTACGATTCGTACAGAGTCCGGCTCCTGGTACGAATCGTACTTCGACGTACGTATGCGGGACGTTGCAGGGTACGATTCGTACGGGAAAAACGCTCCGAACGGCTATTTGGAGCATTTTTTCCCGAATTGGAATCCACCCCATGGTATTTTATGTAGTATTTTAGCTAGCTTATTCTATAAGAAAGGACCTTTGCAGTATTACTATTCTAATTCAGAGGTGATATTTTCTGAACTTCCTTTACGTAGTAACCTGAATCCTGTACATACTAAGAGTGATGTAAGACGTTATATGGGTGAATGCTTTCTAACAATAGGTACAATAGATATAGCTGAAGCACACAAGAATAATTTAACATGTTTATTACGAGAAAAAGAGAAAATATTTTTGAATATGGTTGAGAAAAGGAGAGAGAATTTCCAAAGAAAAGCAAATGATAAGAATCATAAAATTCCTAAATGAGCTGAAAATATAGGGTTCACCCCAAATGGCAAGACTCATGCTGCTATGTTGCTGGATTTCGAAAAGAAGGGGAAAATCTGTCTCCACAGGGAAAGAACTAGTTATTATAGCAATATATTCATTGGTTCCAGTGAATGTGAACACAATTCTAAAGTATTTGGGGGTTGGGGTTTCAAAGATGGAACTGAACCTGTGTTTCCTGGAATTTATTTTATATGCGGAAACAAAGCTTATTACAAATTGCCAGATCATTGGTATGGGAGCTGTTATTTTGGAATAGTATTCCCAAAGATATATCATGTAAACAAAATCACTCGAAACAATGAAGAAACTAATGGATTAATAAGTAGCAAAAGAGCTAGTTTTGGAGAAATAGTAGGCAATGTATTTAGTGCATTGATACATACAGTGGGAGTGGCTCTGAATACGCAAAGAATTTGCAAATTGTCAACAGTAGTGGATCGTTTATCAACTGATACTGCTGGAGGGTTCTTAATGGTCAATACCGAATTGGTTGCGATCAGATCAATGGTTTTACAAAATCGACTTGCTCTTGATACATTATTAGCAAAAGAGGGCGGAGTCTGTAGAATGTTGAAAGTGCAACATTGTTGCACTTACATACCTGACAAAAGTGTTGAAATTAAAGGGTATGTAAGAAATATTACACATTTGGGAAAAGAGCTCAAACCACTGGAGATTGATAGTGCATGGAAGAGACTTACTGATGGTCTCTCCTCTATAGGTAGTTGGCTTTCTAATGTAGGAAAAGTTTTGTAGGTAGAATACTGATGCCAATGGTGGGAATAGGGTTACTGATTTTAGGGATAATAATTTGTTGCAAATGTCAGAAGCACAAAAACACAAATACAGTAAATAAGAGAGGGAAAAAGAGAAATATTGATGAACTTGAATTAGAAGAGTTGAATGGATGTATATACAAGAAAGTGAAAAACTTTCACACAAACAATGAAAAGAAACAAAATAGAAAGTTTGAAGAAATTGAGCTGGTTGAAATGTGAAAAGTTGGCATCTGTTTCATTAATTGGTGATGATATAAAATATCATCAAAGAGGGGATTGATGGAGCAAGGATTCACACGTAACGCGACTTGCTTGAATTCAGTCCTCTCGACATAACGTTAATGCGCTAACCAACATGTTTGTTTTATTAATATTGTATTTCACAAAACATTGGGTATCTAGAAGAAGCTTGCATATGTGTTTCTACTAACGATAATCTGCTTGCGCTACGCAGAATTTTTCTTACTGCGCATGCGTCTGTCACACTCACGTGACATGACATACTCTATGCTTTGGAGGGAATCTTACGCTTCTGCGCATTAAAACTAAGATGGCTGCTCTGTGTTACAGCATGCATGAAGCTTGCACTGTTGCTTTTGCTAAACTGTTTGTTCTGCCTAATTTCTAATGCAATCGTTAAAATAAAGTAATGGGAATAGAGTAGAAGTAAGTTGTATACAGTGCATTAATTTATTCTGTGTTCTAAAACTGTTTCTTCTCTATTTTCCATGTATCGTAATCTTTGGGCATGGGAGGCGCTATTACTCCATCTTGAAAAACCACACTGCGCATGTCAAACTCTACAAGGAGCTATGTCATTCGTCATTGAAACCCGGCCAACTCCTGACTTGCTAGAAGATGTTCATGGGAACGTCAACTCCTGACCCTTGGAAGGAAGCCGAACTAAAAAATGGCTACATTGTAATCATTATTGATACATTCACTGCCAGGTGGAATAAAACATACATGGGAAAATAAAGTTATGGGCGAAAACTTTAATTTTAATATTCATTCTAAAAAGTTTCATTTGGTATGGTGTGATTACCTCTCCCCATTCTTTGTTCAATCAAAATTAGGTATCCTTACACTTGCAACATTGGGGGGTTGTACACTGACCTGGAAAATAGTATAACTAGGGTAGACTTAGCTAGTTAGTTTGTCAGACTTGTCTGAATAGCTGACTTGTCACTGACCCAACGCACTCAATAGGTGATCGGGAACAGAGCTGCTGGCGGAGCCTTTGGTCAGAAGGTTCAAAACCCAGATTGGGATTTGAGAGCTGAAGTGCTGGCGAAGCACTTTGTCGGAGAAATCGATAACTTTTACCGGGTTCTGGCTGTTAGCTGCAGAGACGGAGTTACGCAGACTTGCAACTTTAACTGCGGGTGCTGGTCTTAGCCCTTGGTGTTCCTGCCCTGATCCAATTTGGCTTTACCTGTCCTGATTCCGATCTGCACCTGCTTGCCTTTATGGTGCCTACACTTTCGGGGTTCTGTCCTTTAAACTGACCCGTGGCCAGGGTTAGTTCTTCACACCATTCTAGGTAAATATTAAATGTGGGTATATCATTGAACTGTTTCCTTCTCTCTTCCCATACTCTTTTCAAATGCGTAAAGACTGCTTTATAAGAACTCTGCATATTTTCATTCTAATCATTATTTTCCTAATTGAGAATTTTCTATTGTTCAATGCTTGGATTATGACATTTATAGATTTTGCTAAAGAGTTTAAACCTTTTCCGATTTGTGGTTATTTTATGAGTGCAAATGTTCTTTTTCTACCTTTTATTCTAACACCTTTGATCCCCTAGGACTATAGGTACCGATGACAAAGATTGGTAAGTCAATGGTATAGGTCCTAAATGAAAATTATAAATCACTGATTAGAGTAAGTGCACAGATTACCTAATTAAAATCTCATCATATGTTGTTTATGGGCCCAGGTGAGTATGGTAATCTGAGTCGGGTGACCTGCGCGCTCTAATAAGGCAAGTGGAGAACTCCTTAAGGGAAAGAGAAAGAAGGGTGGAAACACTGCAAGACAGTCATTAAGAGATATTGAAGCGACTGGAGAAGTTCAAGCAGAGAAGATTAGCTACAACATCTGTTTTCATCGGTCTACTGTGCAAGGTTTTTTGGAGTGTTTTTTGATGACAACGTCATCAGAGGGGGGGGACTATTGAAGCGGAGGAATGCACCATAATCATGTTGTGAGTGCATCCGCATATAATTACTTGATGTATTAATATTAAATGTTAGAATTTAGAAATATATTAACATGATAAAGGCAGTAGTTGAACTTGCATTATTGTTATGTGTTTTCGTAAAGCTCATATGATATTGTTCTTAAGTTATCTAACATTTGTGTGCCTGAAGTGCAAGTTATGTCATGTTATGTCATGTGTCCCTGAGTCTCTCGCTTTAGAATTAACAGTTGAATTTTATGTGTGCTGTGGAATCTGTTCTTTCTCATGTTTTGTGTTGCAGTTAAAGAAGCGCTCACTTAGATAGAATAATGTCTTTGTTTTACTAGTGAGGCAAGGAAGGAGAAAGTTACAATAGAGTGGCTTGAAACGATAAGGGATGGTCATTGTGCTTCACACAGGAGAAGGCCTGGGAACCAAGGCCAGATTGTATTGAGGAAGGTACAACGTCGACATCGTGGAGTGGGTGGATGGTGTGATCTGAAATGCATCCTGGGATTGCTACCTGGGGATAATTGGTCGGTGGAAGTAGGGAAATTGTGCCAATTCTTTATTGTTTCGAGAGGAGAGCATCCTAGAATGAGCTCCTAGAATGAGCTCTGTCTTTGGTAGCTTTATGCTACTTTACCCATTGATCATAGAGAAACTTCTTAGGAAGACTCTATGTAATGATACCTTTTGAACATCCTTCTGAAAATGCTTATTTAGGGATATCACATTAGTGTTAGAGTAGGAATAGATTTAATGGTTTCCACTCACCAACCCTTGAAGCAGGTAAATTTGGACTCATGCTCCTTGATTTTCTGATTCTACTTCTTCAATTAATTGTATTGTTTGTGCTGCACTGTCTAATCTGGATGCACAGATTTAGCTTTATGCTGATATCTCTGTATTTCGATACACTTGTGGTGAGGTATCTCTGTGATTAGTTATTTTTGGCTTTGTAAGAAATCAACTAACCTCAGATAGTTGTCCATGAGTAATTATGTATCCAAAGGAATCATTGGCTAATTTATTGTCTTCTTAATGTCTTTTCTCCCCTTTACACTTTCATGCTGTGAACAAGAACCTTCAGTGTGGGACTCTAGAACAATCTCAAACTTATGGACCTGCCGTTTCACTACAATAGTACTAAAAATTCACTATAACATGCTATTCATAACCTGCACTTCTAAAGTAATACTGCTAAAGCAAACTGTAGTACTTGTGCAGTTTGTGAGTAACAGTTTGTAGTATATTTGTAATCTTATTGTAGTACTATAAAATGCAATACAAAATGCAGTTTGTAAATAGCCACCAAGCTCTTCATGTAAACCCTAAAGTAGTCATGTAAAAACAACACATGGCCCTAATTCTTATTGCAGGTCGAGTAATATTATAGTCTAATGAATCATAAGAGGTGCTTTTACAGAGCTCATCCCAAATCAAGGGCGTCCGCCATCCATGCCCGTCTGCCACCTTCCCCCCCCCCATATTACAATGGCGGAGGCGGACCATGGCGGACGGGAAGACCTTCTGTCACTTTTCCGCCATGTCTATCAGACAACGACAGCCATATTAGGATGGCCTGAGGGGAATGCCTTTCCGTGGCGGCAATGCCGCCACGAAAAGGCATACGGTTCCTGCCTTGGGGGCCCGTTGTGGGCGCCCAGGGTGAAGGGGGGGTGGGGGGTGCACATGGGGGGTACCTATGGTACCCCCCCTGCGTTTCACAGCACAACATGGCAGGCACCGGCGGGGCCTGTCATGTTGTGCTGTGAAATACACAACATGCATTTTTCACAGTGTGGCGGCCGGTGCTTTATGCACCGTCCGCCGCAATGTTAAAAATGTTGGATGCACCCGCCACTGTGGCGGGTGCATCCTAATTGGGGGCACGGTTCCTCCGCCCTTGTGGCGGACGGTATCTGCCCCAGACAGGATGGCGGACGGACTTTGTCCGTCCGCCATCCTAATCGACCCCTATGTATTTAAACATGCTTTCATTTGTGATAATAAAGCAAAACAAGGCTCTGTGAAATAACATTTTTGCTTAGGATCAAACAGTATGGACAAGCAGGAAAACTGGTATTAATTGTAGGTCATCTCATCTTTGACCCACACCCCCACCCCACCCTCCTCAAAGCACATCCCTGACCATTAGCTGTCTGGCCATAGCTCATGTCACTACATGACAGACAATATGCAAATATACATACAGGCACAGAAAGGGACTTTCCGTTCACCATTTCAGCTTCTGGCTAGTTTGGTTGAGGAGGCCTGGCTTTAGGGCTTGTTCATTAGCGTTTGTATCAGCTCATTGAATTTCTAAAAAGTAGTTAAATTCTGCTAATGCCTTTTCTATTTTTCTTCTTTATGAAGAGAGACCCCGCCTCTCATACAGTGTTGGCATGCTAAATAAATCCCTCTTCGGTCCTCCCCCAGCTCATTGAGCAATGCTGCCGGGCCACTTTCTTATTTTTTCCACTTCCACACACATTAATTTATATTTTACCATTCTAGAATATTGCCCATGTTACAATGGTAAAATTAGAAAAGCCAAAATTAGAATGTACATGCAAGTGCTACCAGAAAACAGAGGCCATTTGGAAAATGAATCCTTCCAAACCATGTTCTTTCATGTGTGGGTAGGAATTGCAGCATATGGCACATGCTTCTAGACACAATGGCCCTTTTTGATTTTTTATCTTACCATTACCGTTAATTATGTAATAACAACCCGCCTCCTCTCCAGCTAGGTACTTTCTACACAAAGAGCACATGATATATACATACTTTGCCATAGTCCAGTCGCGGCTGGCACAGGTAAGAGTGGTGAGGCACGGGTAGGGGTTGGGCGGGTGGGGGTCAGGGAAGTTGACATACAAAGGGATAAGTTAAAATACATTGTTTAAAAAATAAACACACTTACCTTGCGCTCCCCACATCACCGAGTCCACTTGGTGGTGGGCACAAGGTAAGAGTTTTTTTCAAATATAATTTAACTTATCCTGTTGTATGTCGACTTCCAGGGCCGCAACACCCTGCCCTGCCCTACCACCCCACTGCTCTGACCTGTGCCGTCCACCACTGCCTAAGTCAATACATTGGCACTTACCTATTAAAAGTGAGACCTGTTGATTTTACCAGTGCTTGTTTTTATTTAGGATTTGTACATAATGACTAGTAGTGGTAGTAACTTCTACCTTCAAAGATAAAAACATGGTTGAATTTGAATTCTAATATCTTCACCATTTTAGATTTCTGAATATGAGTCCCTTCAATAGTGAAGCAATTATACCATTTATATAATTTGCTACAGGTGTGATCATAGCGTTTATTAATCCATATTCTTCCACCTGGGTGTCGCCTGCATATATGGGAAAGCTCACACCATTCCCCAACTACCCGTCCAGTATGATACAAGAACAATGTAAACAAAATATTATCTGACAGAACTAATGTGACCTAAATAACATTAAAAACAAATATTTGCCTTCCTGTTATTAATAGAAAATCTGTGCTTAATAAAATTATATTTTTGCTAGCAATTTTTCAACATTATTTTTGCTCATGATATTCTGACAGCAACTGTACAAATAGCGTATTTGTTTACTGAATATTCCAAAATTCACCAAAAAGTTCACAATATTATACAACTTACAGTTCCTGAGTGAAATCAGTTTGCTGGTATCCTGTGTGACCTTTTTCACACAAGTGCACTTAAAAAAAAAAGTCATATAAGATACTGTCAGGAAACTGTCAGGAAACTGATTCTAGCAGAAAATGCATGTGGACGTGCTTGATTTGTTTTGCCTCCTACTTTGTTCCAGCCGTGAGGGGAACGGCTTTCTTCACACTTGGGTGCGCCGTGAGGGGAACGGCCTGCACCCCCCCGCACCTCTACATCCTGACATCGCCGTGAGGGGAACGGCAGATAGGACGAACTACACTGCCCAGAGTTCCTTGGCTGGCGCGACCTGGTGACGCCACAAAAGCGACGCCTCTCCCCTCCCAAAAGCGCTCCGCCCCACGCAACGCGCAACGCGCTTGATTTGTTTTTACTCCTACCTTGTTCCAGCCGTGAGAGGAATGGCTTTCTTCACACTTGGGTGCGCCGTGAGGGGAACGGCCTGCACCCCCCACACTCCTGCATCCTGACATCGCCGTGAGGGAAACGGCAGATAGGACGAACTACACTGCCCAGAGTTCCTTGGCCGGCGCGGCACGGTGACGCCACAACAGCGACGCCTCTCTCCTCCCAAAAGCTCTCCCGCCCCACGCAAAGCAGGAAACGCTTGATTTGTTTTCCCTCCTACCTTGTTCCAGCCGTTAGGGGAACGGCTTTCTTCACACTTGGGTACGCCGTGAGGAGAACAGCCTGCACCCCCCGCACTCCTGCATCCTGACATCGCAGTGAGGGGAACGGCAGATAGGACGAACTACACTGCCCAGAGTTCCTTGGCTGGCGCGGCACGGTGACGCCACAACAGCGACGCCTCTCCCCTCCCAAAAGCACTCCCGCCCCACGCAACGCGGGACGCGCTTGATTTGTTTTGACTCCTACCTTGTTCCAGCCGTGAGGGGAATGGCTTTCTTCACACTTGGGTGCGCCGTGAGGGGAACGGCCTGCACCCCCGCACTCCTACATCCTGACATCGCCGTGAAGGGAACGGCAGATAGGACGAACTACACTGCCCAGAGTTCCTTGGCTGGCGCGGCCCGGTGACGCCACAACAGCGACGACTTTCCCCTCCCAAAGGCGCTCCCGCCCTGCGCAATGCGGGACGTGCTTGATTTGTTTTGCCTCCTACCTTGTTCCAGCCGTTAGGGGAACGGCTTTCTTCACACTTGGGTGCGCCATGAGGGGAACGGCCTGCACCCCCCGCACTCCTGCATCCTGACATCGCCGTGAGGGGAACGGCAGATAGGACGAACTACACTGCTCAGAGTTCCTTGGCCGGCGCGGCACGGTGACGCCACAACAGCGACGCCTCTCCCCTCCCAAAAGCTCTCCCGCCCCACGCAACGCAGGACGCGCTTGATTTGTTTTGCCTCCTACCTTGTTCCAGCCGTGAGGGGAACAGCTTCCTTCACACTTGGGTGAGCCGTGAGGGGAACGGCCTGCACACCCCGCACTCCTGCATCCTGACATCGTCGTGAGGGGAACGGCAGATAGGACGAACTACACTGCCCAGAGATTCTTGGCCGGCATGGCACGGTGATTCCACAACAGCGATGCATCTCCCCTCCCAAAAGCGCTTCCACCCCACGCAACGCGGGACGCGCTTGATTTGATTTGCCTCCTACGTTGTTCCAGCCGTGAGGGAAACGGCTTTCTTCACACTTGGGTGCGCCATGAGGGGAACGGCCTGCACCTCCCGCACTCCTGCATCCTGACAGAGCCGTGAGGGGAACGGCATATAGGATGACCTACACTGCCAAGAGTTCCTTGGCTGGCGCAGCCCGGTGACGCCACAAAAGCGACGCCTCTCCCCTCCCAAAAGTGCTCCCGCCCCACACATCACGCGGAACGAGCGCGGGCGGGGCCCGGGCAAGGTCCGGTACAAGGGCGGGACCATCTTAGGCAGTCAGTGGCCGGAGGAGGCTAGGCTGGGCCACCCCTCTAACCTCTGAAACGAACCTGGACTGCACACTAAAAGGTACCAAAGTTCAATCGTTGGGGGAAGGTTGACAAATTGTATTATTGATGCTCTGGGATTGTATCACACTGGCCTATAAGCTAAGTTACCATACTGAGGATTGAGTATCGTCCATTCTTTATAAATAATTACAATATAGCCAGAAGACGAGCCACAAAAACTTTGTTGGAAAAACCTTGTACTACTATAGATTCATATCTAGTAAAAGCAGTCAGTGTCCTATCTGAGGAAATTGATCGCACCGAGAGGCGTCTATCTAGGTGGTCCAGTTTTGCTTGTGGAGACCAGGTCAGCGAAGAGTGTGTTTTGGCCACCAGAGACAGACAGAGTATTTCTATGTTAGGTGCCACTCTAGAAGATGAAACTGGTACAGTTGCTGGTGTGACCAACAACAATGATGGCCACTCTGGTATTTCTAATACACCTAATCTATCTATACTGGCCAACTCTTCCCCCTCCTCCCCAATAAAAACAAAGGGATATAAAAAGAAAGTAACAAGCCAGGGTAATACAACAACCAAGAAATATAAAAGAATTATTACACAAGGGGGGTTCAGCAACCACAAGTAACAAACAAGGTTTAGATGTCGCCCATGGTACATTAACCCTAGAAGCCATTTCTGACAAGCAAATCGAGCTGCTTAGGCCATTTCATGATAGGCTAGATAACTTAGCCAAGGAAGTCCACAAGCTAAGTGGAACCCTTGAAAAAATTAATGCAAGTACACAACAAGTTAGATCAAGGGAAGATGCAAATAGCGAGGGAAATAGTAAGGTTATTACCTTGGATACTACTGGTAATAATACTTCAATTGCACCCAAAATAAATAATCACCATCTAGAGAGACCATCTACCGAAAATTTAGGACCCAGGGAAACAGTAAAGGATTCCTCTATGTTAAATAGAGGAATGTTAACTACTGATTCCAACCCTGACATGAATCAAATGGAGAAATCAACCCCAGGGGCTAGTAAATATCCAGCAAAAGATGTTACTAATCTAGGTTACCAAGACCCAATGTTCCCCACTATAAACAAGATACCTACATCTATCAATTTACCACCTGAACGTGGTGTCTACGTAGCGGTCCTTGTCAATGTGCCTAAATTGCGGAAAGATCAGAAGGAAAACCATGCAATGCTCAAGAATAAAACTATACATTGGCTAACTAATTATTGTGACTTTCCAATGGCCGGGGCAAACCAGATCCTGCTAACTCAAAGGGTGGGTTGGATAGGTCCCCTCAAGAAAAGTTTTGAGGGAGATTGTATAATTATTAATTTTAGGACCCCAGGGTGGGCATGGAAAACACTTGCGAGCGCCCCTTCTCCATCACAATGTGAATACAATACGACCCTCCTTCCTCTAGGATATTTTTACAGACATCTGATGATGACCAACAATTATGACAGCCCTAACTATAACCCAAATTTTAACAAAATGCTACCATTATTAAAACCACCACCCTGTATTACTGTCCCAACATATAATAGATTTCAAGCATTACGTTCCTTAGAGGATAATGACTGACTTATGATACCTTATGGTACAACACAGAAACATAATCTAAATGGGACCCTGTATAAGGATGTTGATGAATTAGTTGTAGACTACCCTTTTCTCCAATTACCGGCTAAGTCACTTTCTTCTTTAGTGCCGCAAGAATATAGGAACCCCCATCCAGAATTGGCTATAACCTCTATTAGAGAAATAGAGGATACATCCCCAGGGGAGTTATCAGAAACCCCCATAACTGTAATAGGGGAAACAACTGATACATCCCCTATGGAGACTCCAGATATTCCTACGTGTAAACCTACAAATGGCAATATAACTGAAGGCTACACTTTTGTAACCTGGAATATTGCAGGTCTCAGAAAGAAACAAGATACACCATTCTGGAGGGATTTGTTTACTTCAAATTATGACATAATTTGTTTGAAGGAAACCTGGTGCAAAGAACCGATCTTTGAAGAGGGTTATACCTCGCATTAGCTACAAGCTGCGACTCTGTGGCAGGTAGAGCAAAGGGGGGCTTTTTTTTTCTTGTCTCTAATAAATTGAATGCATGTAAAATTAAAAGTTGCATAGCAGTCGACATGCATAGCCAAGTGATGAGGCTTCATTTTTATAAGTGTAAGGATTTGATTTTAGTCAACTACTACAACAACATGTTTGATAATAGACGAGGGACTGTTGTTTATACACTGAAAAAAGAAATTGAAAGGGTGATGACATCGACTAGTTAGGTGAGTTTAACATTCAGGCATGTCCGCTGACTCTAACTAAGATAAGTGGGTTAGGAAGGGCCATAACGTCGATGATAATGATGATTATATGCATTTCCCCCATTGCGAATATGGCACAGCTTTATATACACTCATGCAAAAAACAACAATTGATAGACAGAATGCAGAACAATGTCATATATTCACCCCAGTACAGAGATCTGGGCCTAAATCCATCCTTTTTTTGCACTCCACACCACCCCAGTTCAGAAATGGCCATATTCAAACCAGCCTTGACCCTGTGCCTCATGGGAACAGTACAGCCCGAACTGCCAAGCCATGTCTTTCCTGGACCGGAACAAAAATCCTAGGACCGGTTTCAGGCTATCAGCGTCTTCAGCCAGGATAGCTTGACTCCAGTGGTGTGGAGAGCATGGGACTCACGTCTGAGCATACCAATCCCACTTGGGGTGACAAATGCAAAAACAACAATTGATGGACAGAATGCAGAACAATGTCATAGATTCACCCCAGTACAGAGATCTGGGCCTAAATCCATCTTTTTTTGCACTCCACACCACCCCTGTTCAGACATGGCCATATGCAAATCAGCCTTGCCCCTGTGCCTCATAGGAACAGTCCAGCCCGAACTGCCAAGACATTTCTTTCCTGGACCGGAATCAAACATCCTAGAACTGGTTTCTGGCTATCAGCCATCTTCAGCCAGGATAGCTTGACTCCAGTGGTGTGGAGACCATGGGACTCACGCCTGAGCATACCCATCCCACTCGGGGTGACAAACGCAAAAACAACAATTGATAGCAAGAATGGAGAGCAATGTCATACATTCACCCCAGTACAGAGATCTGGGCCTTAATCCATCGTTTTTTTTAATCCACACCACCGCAGTTCAGACATGGCCATATGCAAATCAGCCTTGACACTGTGCCTCATGGGAACTGTCCAGCCCGAACTGCCAAGCCATGTCTTTCCTGGACCGGAATCAAGCATCCTAGGACCGGTTTCTGGCTATCAGCCATCTTCAGCCAGGATAGCTTGACTCCAGTGGTGTGGAGAGCATGGGACTCACTTCTGAGCATACCCTCCCCACTCGGGGTGACAAATGCAAAAACAACAATTGATGGACAGAATGCAGAACAATGTCATACATTCACCCCAGTACAGAGATCTGGGCCTAAATCCATAGTTTTTTGCACTCCACACCACCCCAGTTCAGACATGGCCATATGCAAATCAGCCTTGACCCTGTGCCTCATGGGAACAGTCCAGCCCGAACTGCCAAGCCATGTCTTTCCTGGACTGTAATCAAGCATCCTAGGACCAGTTTCTGGCTTCCAGCCGTCTTCAGCCAGGATAGCTTGACTCCAGTGGTGTGGAGAGCATGGGACTCACATCTGAGAATACCCATCCCACTCGGGGTGACAAATGCAAAAACAACAATTGATGGACAGAATGCAGAACAATGTCATACATTCACCCCAATACAGAGAGCTGGGCCTAAATCCATCGTTTTTTTGCACTCCACACCACCCCAGTTCAGACATGGCCATATGCAAATCAGCCTTGACCCTGTGCCTCATGGGAACAGTTCAGCCCGAACTGCCAAGCCATGTCTTTCCTGGACCGGAATCAAGCATCCTAGGACCGGTTTCTGGCTATCAGCCATCTTCAGCCAGGATAGCTTGACTCCAGTGGTGTGGAGAGCATGGGCCTCACGTCTGAGCATACACTTCCCACTCGGGGTGACAAATGCAAAAACAACAATTGATGGACAGAATGCAGAACAATGTCATACATTCACCCCAGTACAGAGATCTGGGCCTAAATCCATAGTTTTTTGCACTCCACACCACCCCAGTTCAGACATGGCCATATGCAAATCAGCCTTGACCCTGTGCCTCATGGGAACAGTCCAGCCCGAACTGCCAAGCCATGTCTTTCCTGGACTGAAATCAAGCATCCTAGGACCAGTTTCTGGCTTTCAGCCGTCTTCAGCCAGGATAGCTTGACTCCAGTGGTGTGGAGAGCATGGGACTCACGTCTGAGCATACCCATCCCACTCGGGGTGACAAATGCAAAAACAACAATTGATGGACAGAATGCAGAACAATGTCATACATTCACCCCAATACAGAGAACTGGGCCTAAATCCATCGTTTTTTTGCACTCCACACCACCCCAGTTCAGACATGGCCATATGCAAATCAGCCTTGACCCTGTGCCTCATGGGAACAGTTCAGCCCGAACTGCCAAGCCATGTCTTTCCTGGACCGGAATCAAGCATCCTAGGACCGGTTTCTGGCTATCAGCTGTCTTCAGCCAGGATAGCTTGACTCCAGTGGTGTGGAGAGCATGGGACTCACATCTGAGCATACCCATCCCACTCAGGGTGACAAATGCAAAAACAACAATTGATGGACAGAATGCAGAACAATGTCATACATTCACCCCAGTACAGAGATCTGGGCCTAAATCCATCCTTTTTTTGCACTCCACACCACCCTAGTTCAGACATGGCCATATGCAAATCAGCCTTGACCCTGTGACTCATGGGAACAGTCCAGCCCGAACTGCCAAGCCATGTCTTTCCTGGACCGGAATCAAGCATCCTAGGACCGGTTGCTGGCTTTAAGCCATCTTCAGCCAGAATAGCTTGACTCCAGTGGTGTGGAGAGCATGAGACTCACGTCTGAGCATACCCATCCCACTCGGGGTGACGAATGCAAAAACAACAATTGATGGACAGAATGCAGAACAATGTCATACATTCACCCCAGTACAGAGATCTGGGCCTAAATACATCGTTTTTTTGCACTCCACACCACCCCACTTCAGACATGGACATATGCAAATCAGCCTTGACCCTGTGCCTCATGGGAACAGTCCAGCCCGAACTGCCAAGCCATGTCTTTCCTGGACTGTAATCAAGCATCCTAGGACCAGTTTCTGGCTTCCAGCCGTCTTCAGCCAGGATAGCTTGACTCCAGTGGTGTGGAGAGCATGGGACTCACATCTGAGAATACCCATCCCACTCGGGGTGACAAATGCAAAAACAACAATTGATGGACAGAATCTAGAACAATGTCATACATTCACCCCAATACAGAGAGCTGGGCCTAAATCCATCGTTTTTTTGCACTCCACACCACCCCAGTTCAGACATGGCCATATGCAAATCAGCCTTGACCCTGTGCCTCATGGGAACAGTTCAGCCCGAACTGCCAAGCCATGTCTTTCCTGGACCGGAATCAAGCATCCTAGGACCGGTTTCTGGCTATCAGCCATCTTCAGCCAGGATAGCTTGACTCCAGTGGTGTGGAGAGCATGGGCCTCACGTCTGAGCATACCCTTCCCACTCGGGGTGACAAATGCAAAAACAACAATTGATGGACAGAATGCAGAACAATGTCATACATTCACCCCAGTACAGAGATCTGGGCCTAAATCCATAGTTTTTTGCACTCCACACCACCCCAGTTCAGACATGGCCATATGCAAATCAGCCTTGACCCTGTGCCTCATGGGAACAGTCCAGCCCGAACTGGCAAGCCATGTCTCTCCTGGACTGAAATCAAGCATCCTAGGACCAGTTTCTGGCTTTCAGCCGTCTTCAGCCAGGATAGCTTGACTCCAGTGGTGTGGAGAGCATGGGACTCACGTCTGAGCATACCCATCCCACTCGGGGTGACAAATGCAAAAACAACAATTGATGGACAGAATGCAGAACAATGTCATACATTCACCCCAATACAGAGAACTGGGCCTAAATCCATCGTTTTTTTGCACTCCACACCACCCCAGTTCAGACATGGCCATATGCAAATCAGCCTTGACCCTGTGCCTCATGGGAACAGTTCAGCCCGAACTGCCAAGCCATGTCTTTCCTGGACCGGAATCAAGCATCCTAGGACCGGTTTCTGGCTATCAGCTGTCTTCAGCCAGGATAGCTTGACTCCAGTGGTGTGGAGAGCATGGGACTCACGTCTGAGCATACCCATCCCACTCGGGGTGACAAATGCAAAAACAACAATTGATGGACAGAATGCAGAACAATGTCATACATTCACCCCAGTACAGAGATCTGGGCCTAAATCCATCCTTTTTTTGCACTCCACACCACCCTAGTTCAGACATGGCCATATGCAGATCAGCCTTGACCCTGTGCCTCATGGGAACAGTCCAGCCCGAACTGCCAAGCTATGTCTTTCCTGGACCGGAATCAAGCATCCTAGGACCGGTTGCTGGCTTTAAGCCATCTTCAGCCAGAATAGCTTGACTCCAGTGGTGTGGAGAGCATGAGACTCACGTCTGAGCATACCCATCCCACTCGGGGTGACGAATGCAAAAACAACAATTGATGGACAGAATGCAGAACAATGTCATACATTCACCCCAATACAGAGATCTGGGCCTAAATCCATCGTTTTTTTGCACTCCACACCACCCCAGTTCAGACATGGCCATATGCAAATCAGCCTTGACCCTGTGCCTCATGGGAACAGTTCAGCCCGAACTGCCAAGCCATGTCTTTCCTGGACCGGAATCAAGCATCCTAGGACCGGTTTCTGGCTATCAGCCGTCTTCAGCCAGGATAGCTTGACTCCAGTGGTGTGGAGAGAATGGGACTCACGTCTGAGCATACCCATCCCACTCGGGGTGACAAATGCAAAAACAACAATTGATGGACAGAATGCAGAACAATGTCATACATTCACCCCAGTACAGAGATCTGGGCCTAAATCCATCCTTTTTTTGCACTCCACACCACCCCAGTTCAGACATGGCCATATGCAAATCAGCCTTGACCCTGTGCCTCATGGGAACAGTCCAGCCCGAACTGCCAAGCCATGTCTTTCCTGGACCGGAATCAAGCATCCTAGGACCGGTTGCTGGCTTTAAGCCATCTTCAGCCAGAATAGCTTGACTCCAGTGGTGTGGAGCGCATGAGACTCACGTCTGAGCATACCCATCCCACTCGGGTGATGAATGCAAAAACAACAATTGATGGACAGAATGCAGAATAATGTCATACATTCACCCCAGTACAGAGATCTGGGCCTAAATCACTCGTTTTTTTGCACTCCACACCACCCCAGTTCAGACATGGCCATATGCAAATCAGCCTTGATCCTGTGCCTCATGGGACCGGTCCAGCCTGAACTGCCAAGCCATGCCTTTCCTGGACCCGAAACAAGCATCCTAGGACCGGTTTATGGCTATCAGCTGTCTTCAGCCAGGATAGCTTGAATCCAGTGGTGTGGAGAGCATGGGACTCACGTCTGAGCATACCCATCCCACTCGGGGTGACAAATGCAAAAACAACAATTGATGGACAGAATGCAGAACAATGTCATACATTCACCCCAGTACAGAGATCTGGGCCTAAATCCATAGTTTTTTGCACTCCACACCATCCCACTTCCGACATGGCCATATGCAAATCAGCCTTGACCCTGTGCCTCATGGCAACAGTCCAGCCCGAACTGCCAAGCCATGTCTTTCCTGGACCCGAAAAAAGCATTCTAGGACCGGTTTCTGGCTATCAGCTGTCTTTAGCCAGGATAGCTTGACTCCAGTGGTGTGGAGAGCATGGGACTCACGTCTGAGCATACCCATCCCACTCGGGGTGACAAATGCAAAAACAACAATTGATGGACAGAATGCAGAACAATGTCATACATTCACCCCAGTACAGAGATCTGGGCCTAAATCCATAGTTTTTTGCACTCCACACCATCCCAGTTCAGACATGGCCATATGCAAATCAGCCTTGACCCTGTGCCTCATGGGAACAGTTCAGCCCGAACTGCCAAGCCATGTCTTTCCTTGACCAGAATCAAGCATTCTAGGACCGGTTTCTGGCTATCAGCCGTCTTCAGCCAGGATAGCTTGACTCCAGTGGTGTGGAGATCATGGGACTCACGTCTGAGCATACCCATCCCACTCGGGGTGACAAATGCAAAAACAACAATTGATGGACAGAATGCAGAACAATGTCATACATTCACCCCAGTACAGAGATCTGGGCGTAAATCCATAGTTTTTTGCACTCCACACCATCCCAGTTCAGACATGGCCATATGCAAATCAGCCTTGACCCTGTGCCTCATGGGAACAGTTCAGCCCGAACTGCCAAGCCATGTCTTTCCTGGACCGAAATCAAGCATTCTAGGACCGGTTTCTGGCTATCAGCCGTCTTCAGCCAGGATAGCTTGACTCCAGTGGTGTGGAGAGCATGGGACTCACGTTTGAGCATACCCATCCCACTCGGGGTGACAAATGCAAAAACAACAATTGATGGACAGAATGCAGAACAATGTCATACATTCACCCCAGTACAGAGATCTGGGCCTAAATCCATCCTTTTTTTGCACTCCACACCACCCTAGTTCAGACATGGCCATATGCAAATCAGCCTTGACCCTGTGCCTCATGGGAACAGTCCAGCCCGAACTGACAAGCCATTTCTTTCCTGGACCGGAATCAAGCATCCTAGGACCGGTTGCTGGCTTTAAGCCATCTTCAGCCAGAATAGCTTGACTCCAGTGGTGTGGAGAGCATGAGACTCACGTCTGAGCATACCCATCCCACTCGGGGTGACGAATGCAAAAACAGCAATTGATGGACAGAATGCAGAACAATGTCATACATTCACCCCAGTACAGAGATCTGGGCCTAAATCCATCGTTTTTTTGCACTCCACACCACCCCACTTCAGACATGGACATATGCAAATCAGCCTCGACCCTGTGCCTCATGGGAACAGTCCAGCCCGAACTGCCAAGCCATGTCTTTCCTGGACTGAAATCAAGCATCCTAGGACCAGTTTCTGGCTTTCAGCCGTCTTCAGCCAGGATAGCTTGACTCCAGTGGTGTGGAGAGCATGGGACTCACGTCTGAGCATACCCATCCCACTCGGGGTGACAAATGCAAAAACAACAATTGATGGACAGAATGCAGAACAATGTCATACATGCACCCCAATACAGAGATCTGGGCCTAAATCCATCGTTTTTTTTGCACTCCACACCACCCCAGTTCAGACATGGCCATATGCATATCAGCCTTGACCCTGTGCCTCATGGGAACAGTTCAGCCCGAACTGCCAAGCCATGTCTTTCCTGGACCAGAATCAAGCATCCTAGGACCGGTTTCTGGCTATCAGCCGTCTTCAGCCAGGATAGCTTGACTCCAGTGGTGTGGAGAGCATGGGACTCACTTCTGAGCATACCCATCCCACTCTGGGTGACAAATGCAAAAACAACAATTGATGGACAGAATGCCGAACAATGTCATACATTCACCCCAGTACAGAGATCTGGGCCTAAATCCATCCTTTTTTTGCACTCCACACCACCCCAGTTCAGACATGGCCATATGCAAATCAGCCTTGACCCTGTGCCTCATGGGAACAGTCCAGCCCGAACTGCCAAGCCATGTCTTTCCTGGACCGGAATCAAGCATCCTAGGACCGGTTGCTGGCTTTAAGCCATCTTCAGCCAGAATAGCTTGACTCCAGTGGTGTGGAGCGCATGAGACTCACGTCTGAGCATACCCATCCCACTCGGGTGACGATTGCAAAAACAACAATTGATGGACAGAATGCAGAACAATGTCATACATTCACCCCAGTACAGAGATCTGGGCCTAAATCACTCGTTTTTTTTGCACTCCACACCACCCCAGTTCAGACATGGCCATATGCAAATCAGCCTTGACCCTGTGCCTCATGGGAATGGTCCAGCCCGAACTGCCAAGCCATGCCTTTCCTGGACCCGAAACAAGCATCCTAGGACCGGTTTATGGCTATCAGCTGTCTTCAGCCAGGATAGCTTGAATCCAGTGGTGTGGAGAGCATGGGACTCACGTCTGAGCATACCCATCCCACTCGGGGTGACAAATGCAAAAACAACAATTGATGGACAGAATGCAGAACAATGTCATACATTCACCCCAGTACAGAGATCTTGGCCTAAATCCATAGTTTTTTGCACTCCACACCATCCCACTTCCGACATGGCCATATGCAAATCAGCCTTGACCCTGTGCCTCATGGCAACAGTCCAGCCCGAATTGCCAAGCCATGTCTTTCCTGGACCCAAAAAAAGCATTCTAGGACCGGTTTCTGGCTATCAGCTGTCTTTAGCCAGGATAGCTTGACTCCAGTGGTGTGGAGAGCATGGGACTCACGTCTGAGCATACCCATCCCACTCGGGGTGACAAATGCAAAAACAACAATTGATGGACAGAATGCAGAACAATGTCATACATTCACCCCAGTACAGAGATCTGGGCCTAAATCCATAGTTTTTTGCACTCCACGCCATCCCAGTTCAGACATGGCCATATGCAAATAAGCCTTGACCCTGTGCCTCATGGGAACAGTTCAGCCCGAACTGCCAAGCCATGTCTTTCCTTGACCAGAATCAAGCATTCTAGGACCGGTTTCTGGCTATCAGCCGTCTTCAGCCAGGATAGCTTGACTCCAGTGGTGTGGAGAGCATGGGACTCACGTCTGAGCATACCCATCCCACTCGGGGTGACAAATGCAAAAACAACAATTGATGGACAGAATGCAGAACAATGTCATACATTCACCCCAGTACAGAGATCTGGGCCTAAATCCATAGTTTTTTGCACTCCACACCATCCCAGTTCAGACATGGCCATATGCAAATCAGCCTTGACCCTGTGCCTCATGGGAACAGTTCAGCCCGAACTGCCAAGCCATGTCTTTCCTGGACCGAAATCAAGCATCCTAGGACCGGTTTCTGGCTATCAGCCGTCTTCAGCCAGGATAGCTTGACTCCAGTGGTGTGGAGAGCATGGGACTCACGTCTGAGCATACCCATCCCACTCGGGGTGACAAATGCAAAAACAACAATTGATGGACAGAATGCAGAACAATGTCATACATTCACCCCAGTACAGAGATATGGGCCTAAATCCATCCTTTTTTTGCACTCCACACCACCCCAGTTCAGACATGGCCATATGCAAATAAGCCTTGACCCTGTGCCTCATGGGAACAGTCCAGCCCGAACTGCCAATCCATGTCTTTCCTGGACCGGAATCAAGCATCCTAGGACCGGTTGCTGGCTTTAAGCCATCTTCAGCCAGAAAAGCTTGACTCCAGTGGTGTGGAGAGCATGAGACTCATGTCTGAGCATACCCATCCCACTCGGGGTGACAAATGCAAAAACAACAATTGATGGACAGAATGCAGAACAATGTCATACATTCACCCCAGTACAGAGATCTGGGCCTAAATCCATCGTTTTTTTGCACTCCACACCACCCCAGTTCAGACATGGCCATATGCAAATCAGCCTTGACCCTGTGCCTCATGGGAACGGTCCAGCCCGAACTGCCAAGCCATGTCTTTCCTGGACCGGAATCAAGCATCCTAGGACCAGTTTCTGGCTATCAGCCATCTTCAGCCAGGATAGCTTGACTCCAGTGGTGTGGAGCGCATGAGACTCACGTCTGAGCATACCCATCCCACTCGGGTGATGAATGCAAAAACAACAATTGATGGACAGAATGCAGAATAATGTCATACATTCACCCCAGTACAGAGATCTGGGCCTAAATCACTCGTTTTTTTGCACTCCACACCACCCCAGTTCAGACATGGCCATATGCAAATCAGCCTTGATCCTGTGCCTCATGGGACCGGTCCAGCCTGAACTGCCAAGCCATGCCTTTCCTGGACCCGAAACAAGCATCCTAGGACCGGTTTATGGCTATCAGCTGTCTTCAGCCAGGATAGCTTGAATCCAGTGGTGTGGAGAGCATGGGACTCACGTCTGAGCATACCCATCCCACTCGGGGTGACAAATGCAAAAACAACAATTGATGGACAGAATGCAGAACAATGTCATACATTCACCCCAGTACAGAGATCTGGGCCTAAATCCATAGTTTTTTGCACTCCACACCATCCCACTTCCGACATGGCCATATGCAAATCAGCCTTGACCCTGTGCCTCATGGCAACAGTCCAGCCCGAACTGCCAAGCCATGTCTTTCCTGGACCCGAAAAAAGCATTCTAGGACCGGTTTCTGGCTATCAGCTGTCTTTAGCCAGGATAGCTTGACTCCAGTGGTGTGGAGAGCATGGGACTCACGTCTGAGCATACCCATCCCACTCGGGGTGACAAATGCAAAAACAACAATTGATGGACAGAATGCAGAACAATGTCATACATTCACCCCAGTACAGAGATCTGGGCCTAAATCCATAGTTTTTTGCACTCCACACCATCCCAGTTCAGACATGGCCATATGCAAATCAGCCTTGACCCTGTGCCTCATGGGAACAGTTCAGCCCGAACTGCCAAGCCATGTCTTTCCTTGACCAGAATCAAGCATTCTAGGACCGGTTTCTGGCTATCAGCCGTCTTCAGCCAGGATAGCTTGACTCCAGTGGTGTGGAGATCATGGGACTCACGTCTGAGCATACCCATCCCACTCGGGGTGACAAATGCAAAAACAACAATTGATGGACAGAATGCAGAACAATGTCATACATTCACCCCAGTACAGAGATCTGGGCGTAAATCCATAGTTTTTTGCACTCCACACCATCCCAGTTCAGACATGGCCATATGCAAATCAGCCTTGACCCTGTGCCTCATGGGAACAGTTCAGCCCGAACTGCCAAGCCATGTCTTTCCTGGACCGAAATCAAGCATTCTAGGACCGGTTTCTGGCTATCAGCCGTCTTCAGCCAGGATAGCTTGACTCCAGTGGTGTGGAGAGCATGGGACTCACGTTTGAGCATACCCATCCCACTCGGGGTGACAAATGCAAAAACAACAATTGATGGACAGAATGCAGAACAATGTCATACATTCACCCCAGTACAGAGATCTGGGCCTAAATCCATCCTTTTTTTGCACTCCACACCACCCTAGTTCAGACATGGCCATATGCAAATCAGCCTTGACCCTGTGCCTCATGGGAACAGTCCAGCCCGAACTGACAAGCCATTTCTTTCCTGGACCGGAATCAAGCATCCTAGGACCGGTTGCTGGCTTTAAGCCATCTTCAGCCAGAATAGCTTGACTCCAGTGGTGTGGAGAGCATGAGACTCACGTCTGAGCATACCCATCCCACTCGGGGTGACGAATGCAAAAACAGCAATTGATGGACAGAATGCAGAACAATGTCATACATTCACCCCAGTACAGAGATCTGGGCCTAAATCCATCGTTTTTTTGCACTCCACACCACCCCACTTCAGACATGGACATATGCAAATCAGCCTCGACCCTGTGCCTCATGGGAACAGTCCAGCCCGAACTGCCAAGCCATGTCTTTCCTGGACTGAAATCAAGCATCCTAGGACCAGTTTCTGGCTTTCAGCCGTCTTCAGCCAGGATAGCTTGACTCCAGTGGTGTGGAGAGCATGGGACTCACGTCTGAGCATACCCATCCCACTCGGGGTGACAAATGCAAAAACAACAATTGATGGACAGAATGCAGAACAATGTCATACATGCACCCCAATACAGAGATCTGGGCCTAAATCCATCGTTTTTTTTGCACTCCACACCACCCCAGTTCAGACATGGCCATATGCATATCAGCCTTGACCCTGTGCCTCATGGGAACAGTTCAGCCCGAACTGCCAAGCCATGTCTTTCCTGGACCAGAATCAAGCATCCTAGGACCGGTTTCTGGCTATCAGCCGTCTTCAGCCAGGATAGCTTGACTCCAGTGGTGTGGAGAGCATGGGACTCACTTCTGAGCATACCCATCCCACTCTGGGTGACAAATGCAAAAACAACAATTGATGGACAGAATGCCGAACAATGTCATACATTCACCCCAGTACAGAGATCTGGGCCTAAATCCATCCTTTTTTTGCACTCCACACCACCCCAGTTCAGACATGGCCATATGCAAATCAGCCTTGACCCTGTGCCTCATGGGAACAGTCCAGCCCGAACTGCCAAGCCATGTCTTTCCTGGACCGGAATCAAGCATCCTAGGACCGGTTGCTGGCTTTAAGCCATCTTCAGCCAGAATAGCTTGACTCCAGTGGTGTGGAGCGCATGAGACTCACGTCTGAGCATACCCATCCCACTCGGGTGACGATTGCAAAAACAACAATTGATGGACAGAATGCAGAACAATGTCATACATTCACCCCAGTACAGAGATCTGGGCCTAAATCACTCGTTTTTTTTGCACTCCACACCACCCCAGTTCAGACATGGCCATATGCAAATCAGCCTTGACCCTGTGCCTCATGGGAATGGTCCAGCCCGAACTGCCAAGCCATGCCTTTCCTGGACCCGAAACAAGCATCCTAGGACCGGTTTATGGCTATCAGCTGTCTTCAGCCAGGATAGCTTGAATCCAGTGGTGTGGAGAGCATGGGACTCACGTCTGAGCATACCCATCCCACTCGGGGTGACAAATGCAAAAACAACAATTGATGGACAGAATGCAGAACAATGTCATACATTCACCCCAGTACAGAGATCTTGGCCTAAATCCATAGTTTTTTGCACTCCACACCATCCCACTTCCGACATGGCCATATGCAAATCAGCCTTGACCCTGTGCCTCATGGCAACAGTCCAGCCCGAATTGCCAAGCCATGTCTTTCCTGGACCCAAAAAAAGCATTCTAGGACCGGTTTCTGGCTATCAGCTGTCTTTAGCCAGGATAGCTTGACTCCAGTGGTGTGGAGAGCATGGGACTCACGTCTGAGCATACCCATCCCACTCGGGGTGACAAATGCAAAAACAACAATTGATGGACAGAATGCAGAACAATGTCATACATTCACCCCAGTACAGAGATCTGGGCCTAAATCCATAGTTTTTTGCACTCCACGCCATCCCAGTTCAGACATGGCCATATGCAAATAAGCCTTGACCCTGTGCCTCATGGGAACAGTTCAGCCCGAACTGCCAAGCCATGTCTTTCCTTGACCAGAATCAAGCATTCTAGGACCGGTTTCTGGCTATCAGCCGTCTTCAGCCAGGATAGCTTGACTCCAGTGGTGTGGAGAGCATGGGACTCACGTCTGAGCATACCCATCCCACTCGGGGTGACAAATGCAAAAACAACAATTGATGGACAGAATGCAGAACAATGTCATACATTCACCCCAGTACAGAGATCTGGGCCTAAATCCATAGTTTTTTGCACTCCACACCATCCCAGTTCAGACATGGCCATATGCAAATCAGCCTTGACCCTGTGCCTCATGGGAACAGTTCAGCCCGAACTGCCAAGCCATGTCTTTCCTGGACCGAAATCAAGCATCCTAGGACCGGTTTCTGGCTATCAGCCGTCTTCAGCCAGGATAGCTTGACTCCAGTGGTGTGGAGAGCATGGGACTCACGTCTGAGCATACCCATCCCACTCGGGGTGACAAATGCAAAAACAACAATTGATGGACAGAATGCAGAACAATGTCATACATTCACCCCAGTACAGAGATATGGGCCTAAATCCATCCTTTTTTTGCACTCCACACCACCCCAGTTCAGACATGGCCATATGCAAATAAGCCTTGACCCTGTGCCTCATGGGAACAGTCCAGCCCGAACTGCCAATCCATGTCTTTCCTGGACCGGAATCAAGCATCCTAGGACCGGTTGCTGGCTTTAAGCCATCTTCAGCCAGAAAAGCTTGACTCCAGTGGTGTGGAGAGCATGAGACTCATGTCTGAGCATACCCATCCCACTCGGGGTGACAAATGCAAAAACAACAATTGATGGACAGAATGCAGAACAATGTCATACATTCACCCCAGTACAGAGATCTGGGCCTAAATCCATCGTTTTTTTGCACTCCACACCACCCCAGTTCAGACATGGCCATATGCAAATCAGCCTTGACCCTGTGCCTCATGGGAACGGTCCAGCCCGAACTGCCAAGCCATGTCTTTCCTGGACCGGAATCAAGCATCCTAGGACCAGTTTCTGGCTATCAGCCATCTTCAGCCAGGATAGCTTGACTCCAGTGGTGTGGAGAGCATGGGACTCATGTCTGAGCATACCCATCCCACTCGGGGTGACAAACGCAAAAACAACAATTGATGGACAGAATGCAGAACAATGTCATACATTCACCCCAGTACAGAGATCTGGGCCTTAATCCATCGTTGTTTTGCACTCCACACCACCCCAGTTCAGACATGGTCATATGCAAATCAGCCTTGACCCTGTGCCTCATGGGAACAGTCCAGCCCGAATTGCCAAGCCATGTCGTCCTGGACCCTAAACAAGCATCCTAGGACCGGTTTCTGGCTATCAGCTGTCTTCAGCCAGGATAGCTTGACTTCAGTGGTGTGGAGAGCATGGGACTCACGTCTGAGCATACCCATCCCACTCGGGGTGACAAATGCAAAAACAACAATTGATGGACAGAATGCAGAACAATGTCATACATTCTCCCCAGTACAGAGATCTGGGCCTAAATCCATAGTTTTTTGGACTCCACACCATCCCAGTTCAGACATGGCCATATGCAAATCAGCCTTGACCCTGTGCCTCATGGGAACAGTCCAGCCCGAACTGCCAAGCCATGTCTTTCCTGGACCGGAATCAAGCATCCTAGGACCGGTTGCTGGCTTTAAGCCATCTTCAGCCAGAATAGCTTGACTCCAGTGGTGTGGAGCGCATGAGACTCACGTCTGAGCATACCCATCCCACTCGGGTGATGAATGCAAAAACAACAATTGATGGACAGAATGCAGATTAATGTCATACATTCACCCCAGTACAGAGATCTGGGCCTAAATCACTCGTTTATTTGCACTCCACACCACCCCAGTTCAGACATGGCCATATGCAAATCAGCCTTGACCCTGTGCCTCATGGGAACGGTCCAGCCCGAACTGCCAAGCCATGCCTTTCCTGGACCCGAAACAAGCATCCTAGGACCGGTTTATGGCTATCAGCTGTCTTCAGCCAGGATAGCTTGAATCCAGTGGTGTGGAGAGCATGGGACTCACGTCTGAGCATACCCATCCCACTCGGGGTGACAAATGCAAAAACAACAATTGATGGACAGAATGCAGAACAATGTCATACATTCACCCCAGTACAGAGATCTGGGCCTAAATCCATAGTTTTTTGCACTCCACACCATCCCACTTCCGACATGGCCATATGCAAATCAGCCTTGACCCTGTGCCTCATGGCAACAGTCCAGCCCGAACTGCCAAGCCATGTCTTTCCTGGACCCGAAAAAAGCATGCTAGGACCGGTTTCTGGCTATCAGCTGTCTTTAGCCAGGATAGCTTGACTCCAGTGGTGTGGAGAGCATGGGACTCACGTCTGAGCATACCCATCCCACTCGGGGTGACAAATGCAAAAACAACAATTGATGGACAGAATGCAGAACAATGTCATACATTCACCCCAGTACAGAGATCTGGGCCTAAATCCATAGTTTTTTGCACTCCACACCATCCCAGTTCAGACATGGCCATATGCAAATCAGCCTTGACCCTGTGCCTCATGGGAACAGTTCAGCCTGAACTGCCAAGCCATGTCTTTCCTTGACCAGAATCAAGCATTCTAGGACCGGTTTCTGGCTATCAGCCGTCTTCAGCCAGGATAGCTTGACTCCAGTGGTGTGGAGAGCATGGGACTCACGTCTGAGCATACCCATCCCACTCGGGGTGACAAATGCAAAAACAACAATTGATGGACAGAATGCAGAACAATGTCATACATTCACCCCAGTACAGAGATCTGGGCCTAAATCCATCCTTTTTTTGCACTCCACACCACCCTAGTTCAGACATGGCCATATGCAAATCAGCCTTGACCCTGTGCCTCATGGGAACAGTCCAGCCCGAACTGCCAAGCCATGTCTTTCCTGGACCGGAATCAAGCATCCTAGGACCGGTTGCTGGCTTTAAGCCATCTTCAGCCAGAATAGCTTGACTCCAGTGGTGTGGAGAGCATGAGACTCACGTCTGAGCATACCCATCCCACTCAGGGTGACGAATGCAAAAACAACAATTGATGGACAGAATGCAGAACAATGTCATACATTCACCCCAGTACAGAGATCTGGGCCTAAATCCATCGTTTTTTTGCACTCCACACCACCCCACTTCAGACATGGACATATGCAAATCAGCCTTGACCCTGTGCCTCATGGGAACAGTCCAGCCCGAACTGCCAAGCCATGTCTTTCCTGGACTGAAATCAAGCATCCTAGGACCAGTTTCTGGCTTTCAGCCGTCTTCAGCCAGGATAGCTTGACTCCAGTGGTGTGGAGAGCATGGGACTCACGTCTGAGCATACCCATCCCACTCGGGGTGACAAATGCAAAAACAACAATTGATGGACAGAATGCAGAACAATGTCATACATTCACCCCAATACAGAGATCTGGGCCTAAATCCATCGTTTTTTTTGCACTCCACACCACCCCAGTTCAGACATGGCCATATGCAAATCAGCCTTGACCCTGTGCCTCATGGGAACAGTTCAGCCCGAACTGCCAAGCCATGTCTTTCCTGGACCAGAATCAAGCATCCTAGGACCGGTTTCTGGCTATCAGCCGTCTTCAGCCAGGATAGCTTGACTCCAGTGGTGTGGAGAGCATGGGACTCACGTCTGAGCATACCCATCCCACTCGGGGTGACAAATGCAAAAACAACAATTGATGGACAGAATGCCGAACAATGTCATACATTCACCCCAGTACAGAGATCTGGGCCTAAATCCATCCTTTTTTTGCACTCCACACCACCCCAGTTCAGACGTGGCCATATGCAAATCAGCCTTGACCCTGTGCCTCATGGGAACAGTACAGCCCGAACTGCCAAGCCATGTCTTTCCTGGACCGGAATCAAGCATCCTAGGACCGGTTGCTGGCTTTAAGCCATCTTCAGCCAGAATAGCTTGACTCCAGTGGTGTGGAGCGCATGAGATTCACGTCTGAGCATACCCATCCCACTCGGGTGACGATTGCAAAAACAACAATTGATGGACAGAATGCAGAACAATGTCATACATTCACCCCAGTACAGAGATCTGGGCCTAAATCACTCGTTTTTTTGCACTCCACACCACCCCAGTTCAGACATGGCCATATGCAAATCAGCCTTGACCCTGTGCCTCATGGGAACGGTCCAGCCCGAACTGCCAAGCCATGCCTTTCCTGGACCCGAAACAAGCATCCTAGGACCGGTTTATGGCTATCAGCTGTCTTCAGCCAGGATAGCTTGAATCCAGTGGTGTGGAGAGCATGGGACTCACGTCTGAGCATACCCATCCCACTCGGGGTGAAAAATGCAAAAACAACAATTGATGAACAGAATGCAGAACAATGTCATACATTCACCCCAGTACAGAGATCTTGGCCTAAATCCATAGTTTTTTGCACTCCACACCATCCCACTTCCGACATGGCCATATGCAAATCAGCCTTGACCCTGTGCCTCATGGCAACAGTCCAGCCCGAATTGCCAAGCCATGTCTTTCCTGGACCCGAAAAAAGCATTCTAGGACCGGTTTCTGGCTATCAGCTGTCTTTAGCCAGGATAGCTTGACTCCAGTGGTGTGGAGAGCATGGGACTCTCGTCTGAGCATACCCATCCCACTCGGGGTGACAAATGCAAAAACAACAATTGATGGACAGAATGCAGAACAATGTCATACATTCACCCCAGTACAGAGATCTGGGCCTAAATCCATAGTTTTTTGCACTCCACACCATCCCAGTTCAGACATGGCCATATGCAAATCAGCCTTGACCCTGTGCCTCATGGGAACAGTTCAGCCCGAACTGCCAAGCCATGTCTTTCCTGGACCGAAATCAAGCATCCTAGGACCGGTTTCTGGCTATCAGCCGTCTTCAGCCAGGATAGCTTGACTCCAGTGGTGTGGAGAGCATGGGACTCACGTCTGAGCATACCCATCCCACTCGGGGTGACAAATGCAAAAACAACAATTGATGGACAGAATGCAGAACAATGTCATACATTCACCCCAGTACAGAGATATGGGCCTAAATCTATCCTTTTTTTGCACTCCACACCACCCCAGTTCAGACATGGCTATATGCAAATAAGCCTTGACCCTGTGCCTCATGGGAACAGTCCAGCCCAAACTGCCAATCCATGTCTTTCCTGGACCGGAATCAAGCATCCTAGGACCGGTTGCTGGCTTTAAGCCATCTTCAGCCAGAAAAGCTTGACTCCAGTGGTGTGGAGAGCATGAGACTCATGTCTGAGCATACCCATCCCACTCGGGGTGACAAATGCAAAAACAACAATTGATGGACAGAATGCAGAACAATGTCATACATTCACCCCAGTACAGAGATCTGGGCCTAAATCCATCGTTTTTTTGCACTCCACACCACCCCAGTTCAGACATGGCCATATGCAAATCAGCCATGACCCTGTGCCTCATGGGAACGGTCCAGCCCGAACTGCCAAGCCATGTCTTTCCTGGACCGGAATCAAGCATCCTAGGACCAGTTTCTGGCTATCAGCCATCTTCAGCCAGGATAGCTTGACTCCAGTGGTGTGGAGAGCATGGGACTCATGTCTGAGCATACCCATCCCACTCGGGGTGACAAATGCAAAAACAACAATTGATGGACAGAATGCAGAACAATGTCATACATTCACCCCAGTACAGAGATCTGGGCCTTAATCCATCGTTGTTTTGCACTCCACACCACCCCAGTTCAGACATGGTCATATGCAAATCAGCCTTGACCCTGTGCCTCATGGGAACAGTCCAGCCCGAATTGCCAAGCCATGTCTTCCTGGACCCTAAACAAGCATCCTAGGACCGGTTTCTGGCTATCAGCTGTCTTCAGCCAGGATAGCTTGACTTCAGTGGTGTGGAGAGCATGGGACTCACGTCTGAGCATACCCATCCCACTCGGGGTGACAAATGCAAAAACAACAATTGATGGACAGAATGCAGAACAATGTCATACATTCACCCCAGTACAGAGATCTGGGCCTCAATCCATCGTTTTTTTGCACTCCACACCACCCCAGTTCAGACATGGCCATATGCAAATCAGCCTTGACCCTGTGCCTCATGGCAACAGTCCAGCCCGAACTGCCAAGCCATGTCTTTCCTGGACTGGAATCAAGCTTCTTAGGGCCGGTTTCTGGCTTTCAGCTGTCTTCAGCCAGTATAGCTTGACTCCAGTGGTGTGGAGAGCATGGAACTCACGTCTGAGCATACCCATCCCACTCGGGGTGACAAATGCAAAAATAACAATTGATGGACAGAATGCAGAACAATGTCATTCATTCACCCCAGTACAGAGATCTGGACCTAAATCCATCGTTTTTTTGGACTCCACACCACCGCAGTTCAGACATGGCCATATACAAATCAGCCTGGACCCTGTGCCTCATGGGAACAGTCCAGCCCGAACTGCCAAGCCATGTCTTTCCTGGACCGGAATCAAGCATCCTAGGACCGGTTTCGGGCTATCAGCTGTCTTCAGCCAGGATAGCTTGACTCCAGTGGTGTGGAGAGCATGGGACTCACGTCTGAGCATACCCATCCCACTCGGGGTGACAAATGCAAAAACAACAATTGATGGACAGTATGCAGAACAATGTCATACATTCACCCCAGTACAGAGATCTGGGCCTTAATCCATCGTTGTTTTGCACTCCACACCACCCCAGTTCAGACATGGCCATATGCAAATCAGCCTTGACCCTGTGCCTCATGGGAACAGTCCAGCCCGAACTACCAAGCCATGTCTTTCCTGGACCGGAATCAAACATCCTAGGACCAGTTTCTGGCTATCCGCCATCTTCAGCCAGGATAGCTTGACTCCAGTGGTGTGGAGAGCATGGGACTCACGTCTGAGCATACCCATCACACTCGGGGTGACAAATTCAAAAACAACAATTGATGGAGAGAATGCAGAACAATGTCATACATTCACCCCAGTACAGAGATCTGGGCCTAAATCCATCGTTTTTTTGCACTCCACACCACCCCAGTTCAGACATGGCCATATGCAAATCAGCCTTGACCCTGTGCCTCATGGGAACAGTCCAGCCCGAACTGCCAAGCCATGTCTTTTCTGGACCGGAATCAAGCATCCTAGGACCGGTTTCTGGCTATCAGCCATCTTCAGCCAGGATAACTTGACTCCAGTGGAGTGGAGAGCTTGGGACTCACGTCTGAGCAAAAAAACAATGGATTTAGGCCCAGATCCCTGTACTGGGGTGAATGTATGACATTGTTCTGCATTATGTCCATCAACTGTTGTTTTTACATTCGTCACCCCGAGTTGGACGGGTATGCTCAGACGTGAGTCCCGTGCTCTCCACACCACTGGAGTAAAGCTATCCTGGCTGAAGACGGCTGATAGCCAGAAACCGGTCCTAGGATGCTTGATTCCGGTCCAAGGAAGACATGGCTTGGCAGTTCGGGCTGGACTGTTCCCATGAGGCACAGGGTCAAGGCTGATTTGCATATGGCTATCTCTGAATTGGGGTGGTGTGGTGAGCAAAAAAAACAATGGATTGATGCCCAGATCTCTGTACTGGGGTGAATGTATGACATTGCTCTGCATTCTGTCAATCAACTGTTGTTTTTGCATTTGTCACCCCGAGTGGGACGGGTATGCTCAGACGTGAGTCCCGTGCTCTCCAAACCACTGGAGTCAAGCTATCCTGGCTGAAGACGGCTGATAGCCAGAAACCGGTCCTAGGATGCTTGATTCCGGTCCAAGGAAGACATGGCTTGGCAGTTCGGGCTGGACTGTTCCCATGAGGCACAGGGTCAAGGCTGATTTGCATATGGCCATGTCTGAATTGGGGTGGTGTGGTGAGCAAAAAAAACAATGGATTGATGCCCAGATCTCTGTACTGGGGTGAATGTATGACATTGTTCTGCATTCTGTCCATCAACTGTTTTTTGCATTAAATACACTTATAGCAAAACTCGACTTTGAATTATTAAGCTGTACTATGACTTGGGGAAATATTAAATGCCCAACCTTTACTGGAAGGATTGCCGCCACCAATATCGATCATATATTGATGCCATGTAACAGTGATTGCTCAAACTTATGGATTACAGAACAGGCCGTAAGTGATCACAATAGTATCTCCTTATCACTGCTAAGTTGCGGGAATAAACTATCTAACAATGATGACTGTGTTTCCAACATTGCCCTCATAAGACCAAATTGTATGAGGATAAAATGGGTTGGTGTTGCCCCGCAAAAGATACAAAGGGATGTTGTAATAAAATGCAGAAGGGAATTAGATTATTGTCTTGGCCACGAGGCCAATTCAAATGTATTGCTTTCTAGTTTTTTCAAAGATAAATAACACAATAGAAGGTCTACTAACCAAGAGCCATAGAGCAAAAAAACAGGAGCATGTTGGATGGTTTGGCCATAACTATACCCAACCTCTATACAGATTGAAACAGGCCCTTGGTATTAATCCTCGAAATACAGTCCACATTCAAGAATTACGTTTTAACTATAAGCTAGCCATCAAGGTATGAAAAAGAAAACTCCAAGCTGACGCTTGGGACCAACTTAGCCTAGCAGCTGCTACTGACAACAGTAAATTGTTTTGGGAAACAATAAACTGTCCTTTTCTAAAGGAAGAACATGTACCAGAATTAATTTTGCATGTAAATTGTAATGCCTGGATCAAACATTTTACAAATATTTTTAACCCAGATTGAGAGGTTTTAGGTTTGTTGCCAAATAATGATTCTATGTGGCCTATATTACCTTTGTTAATAAATGTCGAAGAGGTGCACGAAGGGCTGGTCAACAGTAAGGGGGGCAAAGCCCCAGGCCCCGACGGGGTGCCAATCGACTTGTGCAAAAGTGAAATGAATTTATGGGCCCCGATTTTAGCTAGGATTTTTAATGCTGCTCTAGTAGGACAATTTCCATTGTCTTGGGGCCAGTCACTAATTATACCAATATTTAAAAAAGGTTAAAAATCAGAAGCATGTAATTATCGTCCAATATCACTGCTGGACTTGTCTGTCAAGGTTATGAGCAGGATTCTGCTAAAAAGGCTTGAAAGTTGGGCTTCAAATAATAATATCCTTTCACAAGCACAATATGGGTTCAGACAGGGATTAGGAATCCTGGAACAGTGCGTTAACCTTGATCTTCTCATTAGTAAATACACATTAGCTAAAGGGGGCAACATGATTTTATGTTTTGCCAACTTGAGTAGCGCGTTTGATCTTGTGGACCACTCAATTTTGTGGTCTTTATTACTTGACTCTGCTGCCCCAAAGGAGATTGTATATTTTTTAGCAAGAGTTTATGAGAGGTTATCAAGTAGAGTTCGCTATGGGCCCACGGGGGAATGCACCCCCTTTTTTAACATAAAAAGAGGCATCCGACAGGGTTGCGTCCTGGCTCCACTATTGTTTTCGGTATTTATCAATCAAGTTGATGCAACATTAAGACAGATACCTGCGAATGCTCCATTGATAGACGGTAAAGCTGTACTTATTTTATTATATGCAGATGATGCTGTTTTATTATCACACACTCCGATTGGTCTCCAGCTGCTTATTAATAATTTTACACTGTTTATTAACGGGAAAAAACTTTTAATTAATAAATCCAAAACATTTGTTTTGATATGTGGGAAAAATGTTAAATCAACTAGGACTTTTTATATAGAGAATACTAAAATGCAATCGGTCAAATCGTTCTGTTACCTGGGCATAACATTTGCTGGTAATGGGAAATGGACATGTGAACATGAAAACGTGTGTTATAAGATGGGCAGGAATACTAATAGTATGTTTAGATTCTCTGCAAAACTGGGGGATAGCAGAGTAAAAGATATGGTGGCCATCTATATTGCTAGGTGGGTACCTTCCGCACTCTATGGGGCAGGAGTCTGGGGACACTGTCATGAAAAGTCACTTCTACAAGATGAAAACACCTTTCTCAAATGGTTGCTGAGTGTGCCAACATCGGCCTCTACGGAATTGGTACACCAGGAAGTGGGAATCAAATATATTTCGGACCTATCTGCCCTACGCCCCCTGTTATTGTGGCGATCTATTTGGTCTAAAGAAGAAACGCTATTTACTCAATCAATTATTAAAGATTGTTTGAAGTTGGACCACTGTTTTCGTATTCCCTGGTCAAGTTCTATCCACCACTGGTATAGTCTTCTGTTTAATTGTACCATTCAGGTAGAGCCCGAGTACGCAGCCTCAATTGCTAAGAACGAGTTAAAAACAACCATTCTAGCATATAAAAGGGAGGCTCGAGGGAGAACAATTGGGGAACAACCCACTCTTGTATGTTATCAGCAATTAGACCTTAGAATTGGGTTTCAGGCATATTTGACCGAAGTGACTAGAACCTCCCACCGTTTTGTATTGGCACGCCTAAGGTTAGGGATTGGTCACCATCTCGTGGCTTTCTCAAAAAAAGCTCTACCTCTGCATGCTCATGTGATAATATATCCAACCAAAGTTGTTGTCACTTTTTAATGTGTTGTAAATTTTATTCTTTTCTTTTCTAAGGAAGTTTTATTTGAAAACTTTCTTTTTAAAACATAATCTAAAAATGCTATGAAGTTATTGTTTTCTTTGGAAGGTCCTAACATATGCTGTATGTTGCATCTTATATTTTAAAATGTATAGCTGCTAGGAAATCTATCAACTTTTAAGTATGCATAATTATATGTTACGATTTAAACAACTAAGAAAGCATGCAAGCACTTTATGGAATTTTTGGGAGACAGGTTTATAAAAACATGCGATTTATATACAATATTTCATGTGATTAATTTGGGTTTTTATGTGCTGATAGTAATACTTATCTCAGTATTAGTGGCACATTGCACTTTTTGCAAAATTTGTACGAAACCTAAAATGATTGTGACATCTGCCTGATTTTACAATATCAAGGTGCTCAGGAAAATTCTACCTTATATTCCGCCCACGTTAAAAAAAACGGTGATGGGAGCCCTTGTAATGTCCCGTGTGGACTACTGTAACTCACTTTAACTGGGATCTGGAGAAAAACAACTAACCAAACTGCAGGCAATTCAGAATGCCGCCGCCAAGGTCTTGTTGAATCTTCCAAAGCGCCACCCTACGTCTAAAGTCATACGGGAGCTCCATTGGCTCCCAGTCACGCGCAGAGTACAGTTTAAGGCACTCTGCCTGGTTCACAGGTCCCTATTTGGGAAGGGACCTGATGACCTCGCTAAACTCTTGTCTCGCTATGTACCTTGACGAGCTCTGAGGTCAGCCAACTATGACCTAGTATGTCAGCACAGAATTAGGAAAGCCCGATGGGGAGGGAAATCGATCTCGTACCAAGCCGCAAAATTGTGGAACTCGTTGCCTCCCACACTTCGCTCACAAAAGTCGAAACCAAGTTTCAGGAAGGCTTTAAAAACACGGCGTTTTTCCCTCCCCTAATTGCGCTTGCCTGATTTTTTTCTGTACTACAGCGCCAAGACGCCGCGGCATTCGAGAGCTTTACAAACCCTTCAGTCAGTCAGTCAGTCAGTCATTGTTCATGGTATTTTATTGCGATATTTGCACAAAATGTAAAACTGACTGCACTTGGCACCTTTTTTGCGATTTTGCACGAAAAACAAAATGCCTATGTTGTCTCTAAGTAACCTATGCTGCTAAGCAAAATTTGAGAGCTTAAAGTGGGCTGCTAATTATAGTTTCTGTACTTTAATAAGATGCTTATATGGTTGTTATTGACAAATCGAATAAAGCTTTTGAAACTGAAAATGCATGTCTTTGAGACACTTACCGTGCCAATGAGCCTACTGTGAAGAACTACATGAAATTTAAAAAATGTTCACGAGTAACACACAATGTGAAATTACAGACAATTAACTGCCATAATTAAGTTTAAATTTAATAGTCAATGGTATAGTTACCCGACCACGAGCTTGCTACCAATGACAATGAAGCCTTGAGAAAGTCGCGGGACGATTTCCCAGTGTGTGCAACAAAACACATGTTGGCTGATCAGAAAGAGAATAATAAAAGAAAGAGAAGATTTCTGAAACTGTGTTTATAATTTGTGTATACTTGCATTGGTATTTAATATTACTCTACAGACGTGTGCTGAGGATTTTGTGAATAATTAAGTTTAACCCTGCCTTAATTTTTACAAACAATATACTGAATATGTAAAACTGCTTAGGGGAAAGTCCTGGAGCACTTCCATAGTAGAAGTTATCTGTGGTGCAAAATGATCGCAATTGACCATGAGAGATTTGGGCCTGATTTATATGTTGGTGTGAAAGATAATCTGTTGCAGCAGCGACAGAGTATCCTTACAATCTCAGTCCCCGCCATAGGGCACCCCACCAAAGGCCCGATGGAATCAAGGAAGTGGGAGACTGACCTCCTTTGTTTGCCTACCTAAAATAGATGGAAAATCCCCTTTTGGATTTTTTTTTTTAAAACAAAAATATATATATGTTTAATGGAGCCATAGGTCAAAATTGGAACCAACGTGATTGCTGTTCCTGTCAATGCTTTTGATATGACCACCATTTTGGCGGTCATATCCGAATTTGGTGGGGGGAGTATTCTTGGCCTGGCAGATGTAAAGTCCTCCACCAGGTGGATGGAGAATACTCTGTCCACCAAAATTTAAAACGGAGGCTCGGTCTTTTTGGAAATCCACGGACCAAATAATGGATGAGTCATTGCACAAGCCAATCCTCGACAAACACACGAACATTATTTAGACTTTAAACATCTTTTCTTTAGACTATGACCTACAGGGACAAAAAGCTAGTTTCTAGGCACCAGTACAAGCACTCAAAGTATTAAACATGCATTTCAAAAAATAAATTTCTTGTACATTACAAAATCTAAACATGCAAGCACAGCAAAACAGAGAGAACAGCATAGTGTGCTAAAACTAATACATTCAAGTTTTTCTGCCCAATGCAGCTTCTGATCTGCTTTGAAGCTTTTAAATTTTGGGATCCAACGAAACAGGGGTAGCTGTTTCAGGGTCAGTGCCCTCAAAACAGTTATTGAAAAACATAGCAAAATAATCAAGAGTAAGGCATTTCAAACAAGACACTATACTCTCATTTGTATCTTAATAGGATCACGCAAAACTTCATCGCATGGAAAACATGATTAAAACAAATAACCCAAGCATGGCCATAACAGGCCTATTTTGCACTAAGATTGATGGCCATGTAATGGAAAGCCTAAAAATATAATGATTGGTTCAAGTGTTATTCTGTGGATAATGCCTAGCAGAGCAGAGAACCTTTATAGATTGTGGAGTTGATAGTGAGACAAACTGTCATCTGAGAAGGCAGGGAGGTCAAAGACAGCAGCATCAAAAATCACTCCCTGTTTCCTGAATGTGGAGACTGGTTTTGCTGGTAATCCAAATTGTGATGAGCATTCGAAAAAATACACTAAACATATCAAAGAAAAAACGGACAAAATTTCGTTTCAGAGGCATTTAAACAGTTAGATTTTTGTTAACCAGTTCTTTGCAAACACTTTGCCATAGTGAATCTATACACAGCATCATCACTTGCAAATAGTGAGGTCTGAGTGTTATTGGTGCTTATTAGATGTTGGCAGTATCCACCAAGATAGCCATCAAAGCCATGGGGTAAACCACATTTTTACAGATTTTTACGGCTATAAGTGACTTTTTTTTGCTGATGATTTGTCATGAAAGATCATACCTACCGTAAGGCTCTTCTCACTACTAAAAATTCAGTGTGGACAGTGAGGAGGTCAAGGTCCGTGGTGCCAAAAGCTGCTGAGAGAAATTAGAAGATCAAAACGGCCACATTATCCTTATCCAGAACCGGCTTTAGGGGGGTGCGACCAGTGCATTCGCACTGGGTGCTGACCTGGAGGGCGGGTGCTGTGTTTAGCTATAATTTAGCATTTAAAAGAACATAATGCAGAGTTCTTTGTGCATCCAGCTTTGAGGCAGCAATAAAAATTTCAAGATAATTCTTGTGATTAATGTTCTTGCTAGAGAGAAAGATCAGGGCTTTGTCTAGTGGCAGTTTCGTCTCGCCATAAAACAGGACAGGGGGTTAATGTGCCTGCTGCAAAGAACAGATCTGTATTTTATGTAGATAGCTGATTGGATTAGTAAAGCCAGTCTTTTCCAGCTCTTTAAAACAAATGAAATGTATGTGAGATAGGGGCTATGGCGAGATGAGGGGCACGTTTGTCTGGTGGTAGTGAGGGAATTCGAGGAGGTGGTCATGGGGTGGTTGGGCACGCCAAAAAAGATTCTCGCACCTGGCGCCACCAGCACTAAATCCGGCCCTGTCCTTATCACGTAGTTCAAAGAGGTTTTCTCGGATGTTCAACTCCATCTCTCCTTGAGAGCAGAACCCTGTTTGGTAATCGGAGAAGAGAGCCTAGAACTCTGGATAATTTTGAATCACAGCAGTAACAACTGTTTCAACTATTTTAGCCTGGGAAGGTGGAAATGAGTCTTTGGTTGGACGACACTACAGCTTCTAAGTCTTCGTTTAACATGCGAACGCACAAGGGCATGTTTCGGCTCATCAAGGAAGACATCTTTTTGGAATGAGGCCTATACAACCATCAATATCTCTCTTGCCATTAACTCACTGTCCTATTTTTTTATATAGACTACAGGTAAAGCATGAGGCATGGAGCCACTGAGATAGAGCCCACTTGCTAACTTTATAAAATCAGCCAAAGATATTAAGTCCCAAGATGAAAACTCAGCACTGGCACATGGTGGATCATCAATCATCGCTGGGGCCAGAGTGCTCAAGACGCATGGGTTTTCCATATTCGACCTGATATTTGATAAAAAATGGGCTTTCACAGAATCCCAAACGGTTTGAGGATTTTAAGCAGCAAAGTAGATATGTTATATTATAGATAATGCGACTGGCATTTAGCACAATCAGTTGAAACCAAGGTTTGCACCAATTGTTTTCTCATTGTCCCCAACTATGTTTCAAATGTTGCAGATCAGCTGATAACCAAGGATTAGAAAGTGGTTTACATTAACAATTTTTACTTTTTTAAATGGACCCAGTGATGCTGAAACAATTTTCAGACTGGGGGTACTGTTATCAATATTATGCTAACGCGGGATTACTGGTTACTAGTTACCTTACCAGATCCCAAACCAAGTCGACTGAATCGTTGGTACCTGTCATTGAGTAAAAGATATTCTAACAATAAGTCAATCAATTTAAGAACTTACACCACTCTAAATGACCACTGACCAAATTTAAGTTTCAAAGATTTAATATAAAGTCAAAGATAACTGAAGATACAAACTTCTCAAAATGAGATTCAGAAGATAAATTGGTATCACTATGAACATGAACTTTTTGAATAGTCTGAGTCTGAAAAACAGAATAATGAGTACAATTTCAAATAACATGAGCGTTGCCAAAATGGATACAAGTTGCAACCTCAAAGTCATTACAGAAAAGAAAATTCTGGTTAGTCTGTCCCTACACTATACTAAGTGACATCCCTACTCAACAAGATCTTTACCCCTCTAGGTGTCAGCCGTGGTGACTTCCTAAGAAGATCACGCACTTCTCTTTGTCTCTTCTCTGATAATGGGTCTCTCCTGATCAGCCTATCTGCCTACCCATCCGCTTCCTTAGGCTCCCAAAATCATCTGCTCTACTCTCCTCCCGGGTCGCTTTCCCTAATACCAAATCACATTTCCAATAGAAACGCCCCTTGGGACGCCCCTCACGTGGTACATCTTTGCGCGGTAAACTCCATGATGGTACTCTTCAAGACCCTCGTTATAGTTGACATTGGTTCCCGGGCTTCTTCTCCAGTGCGCCGATACCCCCTGAAATTCCTGGAAACTCCTACAGGCCTGCGCCAAGCGCCACTGAACAAAGCCCCTTTCATTCTAGCTGATTAGGACCCTCGCACCTGCATACAGTCCGTCCTGCAGTGGGCCTCAAATTCCAGACTCCACCATATCTATAGGTCGTAAAACACACGCGAAGCTCTGTGCTGGACACCTCTCGACTTCTCCTCTAACGAGCACATGGCACATCAAAGAAGATGACATTATCAGTACAGGCCTCCTTGATTTACATGAAGCGAGTCCCTGCACTCTAAAACATTAACTTGATTTAAACAACATTCTTAACTAGCATACGTTTCTAAAACAACACATCTATAAAACATATATTTCAAACTTAATTCGATAATACAATTTTTGGAAGAACCATGTTAACCCCATCTCACATTATTTTAGCAGCACGTTTAGATTTGCTGTGAATTGCCCTAAGGCCTACACAATATACTGGTTTTCAGAGTTCTATTCAACTCTAACATGATTCCTTTAACATGAGAACATGAGGTTTTCATATTCATTCCAACACTTCTACATTAATCTCACACAGTTATGATTATTGTTACTCTACTTAAACATTCTATACACTTCACTACTGAATATAAGACACTCTGTGTATTTCACTTCTAAATATAAAACATTCGTGTGCAAAAGCATGTTTAAACTAACTACGTGCTTGTAAATATGGTGCACTTATACATTTTTCAGACTTGTGCTCTCTCAATCCCCCCTTTGATGACCTTCAGGGGTCATCACCATCAAGACACCATCACAAAATGTAGAACCCTTCAAAGTGAAGTCGTGGCAGTGCCACCTCTTTTCATTGTCTCTAATGCCTTTAGACTCCTGTATTGAGTGTCCTGCATCGCTGTCAACTTTTCCTCCTGTTTCCTCATAGTTCTCTGCAACCTATTTGCTCTATACCACTGATACAAACGCACCAATCCCCACAAAGTGATTACGCAAATCACAATTATGATGATGGGTTTCAGTATGTACCAAACGATACCCTTTCCTAAGTTGGCAAACCAACCTCCAACTTTTCCCATTCCATGACCTACTTTTTCCCACACGTTTATCTTTGCCAGATCCTCAATTTCGTAGTGTATGGCAGTGATGTTTCGTATATACTTCTCTAGAGGTTTTGAATTGTCTGGAATGTAAGTGCAACATTCCTGGACCTTCAAAGCCTTACAGACTCCTCCCTCTTTAGCTAACAGAACATCTAAAGCAAGTCGGTTCTGAAGAACCATTGCCCTAATCGATTGCATCTCACCTTCCACCAGCATCAATGATCTAGCAGTACTGGCAGATAGCCTATCTACGACTGTAGCTAACCTCCTAATCTTAATGTCATTCAATATCACTCCTAGGATAGGGAATGCAGCACCGAATACATCCCCAATTACTTCTGCTGCACCCAGCCCTCTCTTCCCTCTAGTTGGTATTTCTTTCTTCGTCGTTTCTAAATTCTCAACATGATATATTTTAGGGAAGACAATAGCCAGATAGCATGATCCGTACCAATTATCTGGTAGCTTTACATAGGCATTTCTTCCACATACAAAATATACATTTGGAATTGCTTGCATCTCTTTCAGAAAATCCTTAGAGTAATACTCCAGTTGAAAGGCATGTTCACAATTCACTTGACCTACATACAAATTCTCATAATAGGAGTAACTCCTGTGAATGCACAGTTTCCCCCATTTCTCCTTGTCTAAAGCAATTGGACCAAAGCTACCCTTTCTTTGATGTATCCTTTCCTCCTTGGTCCAATCTGTTTCCCATTGTCCTGAGGCCTTTAGAATCTTCTGCCTCCTGTATCTAGTATCTACCTGCCCTATAAACTTTTTCTCAATTTCTGACACTTGACAAGTCAGATTGTTTCTTCGAGCATGTGAAGTATCTAACGTTTTCCATGGAATAAACCATTTGTGTAATCTGTCTTCGCTTTTGTAATAGTCCCATTTGTTCAAATGCTTGTAATTTGGGACCTCTGGCAATGTCGAGTCGAAATTCGAGAAATAATACTCAAATCCTTCTCGTCCATAAAATATGCTCAACAACAAACTGCACGTGATTCCATATGTCAATGGAAGATGATGGTATCTGATACCCTCCTCTACCGAAGCTGGTAATTGCATACAAACGTAGCAATTCTTCGCCTCCATGACATCAATGTACTCATAAAGCAATTTAGCATAAGCATTTGACCTGAAATTTCCCTGTGACTCATCTGTGTGTAACCTTTTTATTTCTGCATCTAACAACGCTTTGTCTTTATCATTGATGTTTCCCTTATCATTAACAATAGTGGTTCTCGGTCTTGACACTCCCTTGACCTCCTTGACTGCTGTTGCATCTCTCTCGTGTCCCACTATGTATGAGACAGTAACCACTAAAATTATCAGGGAAATCACCACTCCCAACAATGTGCCAACTATACATTTTGCCCTGCGGTTCGGGTTGCCAGCCTCCATGTTCTCAAACAGTGTAGTTCTTGACGTTCCTTCAGCATTCGCTTCTTCTTCTCTCTGTACAAAGTCTTTCTTTTACATATTGTCCCTCTTTGGAACACTTGGAAGCCGACAATTTACTCCGCAAAACAGTTTAAAGTCCTGTAGAAAACAGACAACCCTAGCCCTTCTCCATCCGCTAAAAGGAAACCCCTACCAATTTTCTTCTTCCACTCGGCGCTAGGTTATCTTGCAGTAATTTTTCAAAGTCCTTTCAAAAAGTCTTTTTACAACAAAGTGTTAGTCCAAAACAATGAGCATTCCAAGAACTTCCACTACTCGCTCAAGCATTTCTAACCGAAGGAGAGTTCCCTCCAACACTGGATATCGTGAACAGCAAACTGGAAATTCAACTGTTTCTAAAATCAATTTTCTTATTCCGCTTAGGAGAGGAGGATAGACGATGTTGAGTGTCAGCAACCTTTCAGTCTCCGCCCCCGGTAGCAGGAACAGTATTTGCACAGTGATGATTGGGTCAGTTCTGATCAGGTTCACTTCCCTGACCCTCCCGGTTCTGTGCCCCACCGACATCTGCAACGAGGTAGGTCCAATCAGGAGTAGAGTATCTTCTACTAGGCACTCGCACCCTCCTTGATCTTCTAGGGCCCTCCTCGGTTCCCTCCTGGGTATCTTCTTCCTGATCCGAGTCTTCGGATATAGGAACAAGTGTTTCTTCCTGGGCCGACCTCAAACTTAGCCTCCTGTCTCTCCCCGGCCAAGTGGCAGCCTCACACCTTGTTCTCCTATATCTCGTCCTCACACTCGGTTCTTGATCACTCTGGTACTGATCTGTGTCTGTTTCGTATTCACTGCTGCTCTCTCCTTCAGTTGCGTCTTCAGTCTCACTGCCGCCCTGCCTTCGCTCTTCTTCTGAATCCGATGCGTTCCCAACTTCTTCCGACACCCCCTCAGCTGCTTCAATCCCTTCTTGCGACTCTTCTTCCACTTCCGGGCTTTCGTCTGGGATAGGAGCTGTTTCTTCTAGAGGTGCTGGAACTCTTCGAGTATGGGATGCATGGATCCAATTTGGTAGCCCCCTGCACTTCACCGCGGTGTTCGTGATCAGGATTACCTGAAAGGGCCCACGCCAGCGAACATCTAGGCAGTTCTTCCGGATTTGCTTTTTAACCAACACCCAGTCCCCTGGGTTCAGGTCATGACACAGGTTCCTCGATGCTGGAACTTCAGCCGCATGCACCTGAAGGGACACAGAATGGATGGCGTCAGACAATCCTTTACAATAATCCAAGATCAGATCATCTGTAATATTCAATAGGGCAGCAGTTGGAACTGTGGGAAGTCTCATGGCCCTCCCCATCAGAATCTCGTGTGGAGAGAGACCTGTCCTCCTGTCAGGGGTGCTGCGCATGCTCATAAGCACTAAAGGAAGAGCATCTGGCCAACTCAAAGATGTGGATGCCACTACTTTAGCCAATCTATTCTTCAAAGTGCCGTTCACTTGTTCCACAATTCCTGAAGCTTCTGGTCGATAACTACAATGCAGCTTTTGATCGATATTCAGTGTGGAGCACAACATCTTCACTATTTCGCTGTTAAAATGTTTTCCTCTGTCCGATTCCAGAGAGGCAGGCACCCCGAAGCGCGGTATCAACTCCCTGAGCAACAATTTAGCCACTGTGAGTGTATCGCACCTACGAGTAGGGTACGCTTCAACCCATCTGGAAAATACGCATACAATCACCAACACATACCGAAGGCGATTAACTCTTGGCATTTCGATGAAATCTAGTTGCATTCTATTGAAAGGCCCCCCCGACCTCCCAATGTGACTCAGGGTGACTGGTGTTCGTTTGCCTACGTTCAGTTGTTGACAGGTAACACATCGCTTACATACTGATTCTGCTGCTATTCTAAATTTAGGGCAATACCAAGTTTGCCTAAACACTCTCATCATAGCATCCCTTCCTAGATGTACTGGACCATGTATTTCTCTCGCCATGGGATTAGCTAATTCTTCAGGTAACACAGCCCTCCCATCTGCTGAAACCCAAAAATCCATTTCACTTCGCACGCAACCTGCTATTTCCCATGCCTTTTTCTCTGTTTCAGGTGCATTCTCCTGCATCATTCTTAAATCCTCCCAAGTGTCTACAGTTTCTAACATCATACTTAATTCAGTCTTTTCTTCAGCACCATCTATTTCCACTTTTGAGAAAGAATAATTTTGTTCTGCACAATAACGTGCGACTTCATCAGCGTATCTGTTGCCTTGTGACACAAAATCTGTATTCTTAGTATGAGCTACACACTTTACTATTGCAATGTCAACTGGACCTTGTAATGCTTCTAACAACAGTCTCACAAATTCTCCATTTCGAATGGGCGAACCAGAGGAGGTCATGTAACCTCTCTGAGACCACAACTGCCCGAAATCATGAACCACACCGAAACCATATTGGCTGTCAGTGTATATGGTGACTCTCTTTCCGTTTCCTGCTATGCAGGCACGAGTTAGGGCAATAATTTCTGCTACCTGTGCGGAATGTACTCCTTCCAGGCAAGCGGCTTCCACAACTCCAGTAATGGTACAAACAGCATAAGCTGCTCTCAACCGACCAGTATCGTCCCTTAAACATGAGCCATCAACAAAATAAATTTCATCGGGGTCAGACAACGGCTCATCCACAATATCTGGTCTGGGTTTCGTGCATAGTTCAGTCACATCAAGGCAATCGTGGTCTTCACATCCTTCGCCTTCTATTACAGTAGGTAATGGCATTAAAGTAGCAGGATTCAAGACAGAGCATCTCCTGAGGGTCACGTTCTCCGCGGCAAGAAAAACTTGCTCGTAGCGCGTGAGCCTACTATTGGTCAGATGCTGCGTCTTCGTCCTGGTCATTAGCAATTCAACTGAATGTGGTACATACACCACCACTGGATGTCCCATCACAATACTCTCGCTCCTTTCAATGCTGACACCCGTTGCAGCAACGGATTTGAGACATCCGGGCAACGCTGCGGCTACTGGATCTAATGTAGCCGAAAAATATGCAACTGGTCTACGGGCATTTCCGTGGGTCTGTGCCAAGACTGACAAAGCACATCCCTCTCTCTCACAACAATAGAGTGAAAATGACTTCTCGTAATCAGGCATTCCCAGAGCCGGAGCACGACACAAATCGTCTCTCAGCTGCAAGAACGCCACCAAGCATTCTTCATCCCATGGTACCGGATCACTCACCTCCTTGTGCGTCAGTTTCTGTAAGGGCTTTGCTTTCAGTGAAAAGTTAACTATCCACTGTCGGCAGTAACCCACCATTCCTAGGAACATTCTAACTTCCCTCTGTGTTTTAGGCGCATTCATCTTCATTATCGCCTCAATCCTCTCTGGTGACACCTTACGTTTTCCTTTCTCTAACCGGTGCCCTAAATACTGTACTTCTGTCAGACAATACTGCAACTTGCTCGGAGATACCTTATGTCCATTTTCGGCTAAATGGTTCAGTAAGGCAATTGAGTCTACTTTACAGGCTTCCTCGGTCTCTGACGCAACAAGTAGGTCATCTATGTATTGGACCAGAACCGAGTTCTGGGGCAGTACTAGATTTTCGAGATTCTTCTTCAACAACTGGTTGAAGATGGATGGACTGTCTGTGAATCCTTGTGGGATTCGACACCATGTTAAAACGCGATCTTCCATTTTAAAAGCAAAAAGATATCTGCTCTCTTCATCCAATGGGATGGAAAAGAAAGCCTGGCAAAGATCTATCACTGTGAACCATTCTGCTTGACATGGTATTTGAAACAGTATCACTGAAGGATTCGGTACCACGGGACAACATGAAACGACTATGTTGTTAATCTTTCGTAAATCCTGCACTATCCTGAATTTCCCGCTAGGTTTCTGCAAACCCATAATCGGGGAGTTACAAGGACTACCCACGATTTCTTTCAGTATTCCCTGTTGTATCATTGACTCGATCACAGGTTTTATCCCCGCAATCGTTTCCTGGGACAATTTGTATTGAGGCGTTCTTGGAAACTCGGCATTTGGTTTTACTAGTATTTTTACCGGTTCTACCCCTTTAATCAATCCTATTTCTTCTCCTGTGAAATCTCATACCTCTGACGCCACTGCATCTCGTAAGTCTTGGGGAAGATCTTCTACTGTCAGAGTAGGATATAGTTCTACACAGGATTTTGAATTGGCCACCTTAAAGGTAGCATCATCGTCGGTAGTCTGTACCTCCACTCCTTGCGGGGTGCAGTATATGGTGCAGTTCAATTTGCACAACAAATCCCTTCCTAACAGACATACCGGACTCGAGTCACAAACCACAAACTGATGCTCATTCATATGGTTTCCTATCTTCACAGACACTGGTTCTGTCAAGGGACTAGTCAGCCTTTTGTTTGCGACTCCTACCACCTGAATTGTTTCCCCTGACATCGGCAAGTCTGGAACCACCGCCGATCTCATAGTTGATCGGGTAGCCCCAGTATCCACCAAGAACGTAGTGGGACAGCCTGCCACCTCTGCCTCAACAAATGGCCCTCTCTGATCCACTTCTAGGACTGCCCCGAGGGTACAGTCCTCTTCACTGCTCACACGTTGTCCTGTCAATGGATCAATGTAATAACACTTTTCTTCCTCGATGAATAGGGGCATTTGTTTAAAGACCTTTCCCCCTGTCGCTACCTTCGGTGGCTGTGGGAACTGGGCCCGTGGAGCCGAAGTCCCCCCTTTGGCCACCTTGCTACCTGGAACTGTCACCTTTGGAGTTGGGGCTTCTTGAACCTGCTCTTCTACTTCTAGCTCTCCATTTTCAGGGTTAAAGGGACACTCGCGTCGCCAATGTCCCACCTGGTGACACTGGTGGCACTTTGTCGTTTTCTTTAAAGTGGCAGAGTCTATCCTAGGTCTCTGCCCTTCTTCATTATCCTTATTCTGACCGTTTGGTTTTCGTCCCATCCCCTGCTTCTGCTGGCCACCCTTCCCAGCGGACTGCATTTGCACCACCATCAATTTCTCCTTTAGATTTTTGGCTTTAGAATCTATCTCGTCACTACAGTATCTTGCATAACGTAAAATCTCATCTAGTGGTTTGTTCTGCCAACAGATTAAATGTTGCTGTATCATCAAACAAATATCAGGTCTCAACCCCAAGACAAACTTTGACACAAACTGCCCTATATCTTTGGGATCCATTACATCTAGTCCACTGTATTGCTTGAATGTTTTCAATAATCTTTCATAAAACTCGTGAACTGTCTCCTTGGGTTCCTGCCTCGTTCGGTCTATTTTCACCCAATCTATATCCTGTGGTGGTACCTTATCTTTCAACCAAGCTATTACCCTTTCATACTTTCGCATGACAATCTCGGACGGTCCATTAGTCCGAGCATCCCTCACTGGTTCAGTATTTGGCCATTCAACACTAGTCTTGCACGGGGTCCACAAATCAGATGGGACCACGATGTCAAACAACGTGTTCAAATCAATCCACAATACTTTCGAGATCTTGACAAACCTTTCTACCTGCTTATACCACTCAACTGGATTGTCCCTTAACTTCGGAAATGAGTTGGTAAATGCAGCTAAATCTCCTCTACTCCAGGGCACATGTACATAATTTCCGTTTGATATTTCTCGCAAAGGGAATGCCTCCATGTGCATTACCCTTCCCTCGGGGGTCATCACATTTGCACTTCGTCTAACTGTGCCCTTTTTCGACCACCTTTCTTTACATTTGTCCAATTCTCTCCACACTCTTATCCCTGATACCAGCTCTCTTATGTGTGTTTTTAATCCAGTAGTTCTCTTCTCATCTAGATCCTGGTCTGCGTACTGTGATCTGTGGTTACTCTGCAATGCCCTTGTCCTAGATAAATCCACGGCATACCTGTCTGCCAAATCAGTCAGTTTCTCATGAAACGCTCTAGCTTTCCTAGTAATATCCTTTGCCATGAACAATAACTCATCCTGTGCATACAATTCTATCCTTTCCAAAGGCAATGTTCCATCTATTATCTCATCAACATCTGATTTTAAACTAGTAACATCGAGCCTCTTTGCCTTAATTTCAGCTTTCAAGACACTAAATTTAGCTCCTCCATCCGCATCTCTCCCATCCCAGCTCCGAGATCTACGTTTAGGTACTGGTGAGTTATAGGGAGTCCTCCCCTGTTCCCATCTCTCTAGGTCCCATGCCTTTCCATCTTCTCGAGGTGGGTGGTGAAACACTCCTTCACGCCTCATAGCCCCTCTCTCCTCATCCTGGCTAGTTTCACGGGATGCAGGGTAAGATATTCCATTACTCCCTCTTTCTTCACTACTTCCCTGTGAATCCTGATTATTCGAGGCGTGGCGGGACCTATCACTGTTCTCCTTTCTCCAATGTTGAACGTCTTCTCCGAGTACATGATGAAGGCACCTAAACCTATTCTGAAAAGCCTGTACCATTTGGTCTCCACCTTTCTCCCAGAGACGGGACATCTCTTCACACTCTACACTCCTACTATTTTGCTCCTGCTGCTCCCTCTCATCCGTAGGACGTGTAGCTCCTCTATTCTCCTGACTTTGGCCTTCCCGCCCCTGACTGCTTTCGCTGGCCCCACAATGAGATACAGTCCCGTTACCTCTGCTTTCCCATTCTGGTTCTGTCCTTGACCTGTTACTCGGGGTTACTGCGGACCCATCCCATTCCCTCAAATCAGCTCTTAATTCTGTATAGGACTTTGGCCGCGGTCCCCGTAGGTCCATCGGTCCTCTCTGACCTCCCTGTCCTGTGTTGGGACCCACAGATGTATCTAATGGGGTGTTCCACGTTACCGAACCTGGCAATTGCTTCCATGCATTTGTCACGTTATTCCTCCTTTCCATCTCGATCCTTTCTCTATCCAATTGCCTCTGTTCTTCCTCTCTATTTCTCTCTGGGTTATAGATCGATACTATAGGTCCTATGGTAACAGGCACTTGAAGAGCATCTGGCAATCCAAAGGACTCAACCCTTTCAGTGGCTGGCATTTTCTGCACCACAAACCTTCCCACTACACTCTGTACTGTGCTAGGTTGAGGTGTCTCCCCACCTTTGGTAGGTGTCCAGTCCGATATAGGGAGTGGTGTATACCCCTCTATGGCATTCCCATCTTCCCTTGCAAGCCCCCTATCTTCTATCACCCCCACTCTCGGAGGTGGTCTGTCCATTAACAATCTGTTTATCAGATTGTCCTCTGACTCGCTTTCCTCGTCTTCCTCCATGAGGCTTCCTCCTCCTGCCACCTCCCTCATCGGATACATTTTTTCCACCTCAATAACCTGTACCCTCCACCGCTTTGCTTCCTCATCCCATTTAGAATCTCGCACTGCTCTTACCGATCGCGTCAGTCTTTGTTGACGCCTGTTCAGATTTCTGTCGTGTGCAGCCCTAATCCATGCGTTAAGGGCCTCAAACTGTGTTGGTCTGGGCGAGGGTTTCAGTGAGGACATGGTTGCTTTTAGCCGATGTAACACCTCTAGCTTAAACGTTCCGTACTTTGGGAACTGCATTTCCTCATTTCCTGCCGTAAGCTTATTCCAAGCCCCAATCCATAATATCGTATGCAGCCCCACATTCGTTGCCATATAATGAGCTGGTGTACCCTCCGGCGGTGCCTCTTCCCCGTAATAATGTTCACTTCTTTTTCTTTTAAAAATCCCTTTCAAACACTTAAAACACTTCATGATTTCGCTCTTTCTCCGCGTTCGTTTACTTCCTGATGATATTCCACCAATCTCAGCCCCGTTCTCACTAACTGGCCTATCCGTACGCGACTTTCCTCCTACGTCACTCTAGCCGCCCAACCAGAGCGCGGCTCTAGCTAACGTCACACCAACCGCTCAATCACAGCGCGGCTCTAGCCGACGTCACCCGTCCCCCTTCGCAGCAGTTCCCCTCCTTTCTCAGCTCGTCTCCTCGGTCATGCACGCGTCCCATTCATACTCTGAAAAAATGATTACTTCCGTCCAAGCGATCACCTTTCTTGACTGTACGCCCACAGTCTTTCTGTAGTTGTCACCTTAACTTGGCGAAATGTCTTTCCGTTTACTTCCAGACAATCGCCTTCTCTTACTCACACGCAGTAACTTTCGACCAGCGTCCGTTACTCATACACTCACTCTTACACTCCCCCTATCTTGGATCCACGGCGGTCAATGGTACCTCGTGACCTCCGTACTGTGGTCGACAACTACCCTGGATGTTCGATACACCTAAAACCACTTAAGCTCTGGCCTGAACTTAAGATTTCACCAGTTCACCCGTTTACCAGGTAACCAGTTTACCAGGTTGCGCGCGCTCACAACCTTCTCTCATTCACACTACAGGCATTCAACTCCGCAAGACATTACAATACAAATACAACACAAAACACCGCAATCTGTTCACGCATGACCCTTTTTATACTCACTCTCCTCCGATACTGCTGCTTTTCTCGCACCGTCTGCACCTTTCGGCACACGATTCTTCCGCTGCTCGTCTCTCGACGTCTAGGGGCCTTGGGGTAAACTAACCTCTCTAGATTACCTTCCTCAAGAAGATAACCATCCTCACTCTGCTACCAACTGCTAACGCGGGATTACTGGTTACTAGTTACCTTACCAGATCCCAAACCAAGTCGACTGAATCGTTGGTACCTGTCATTGAGTAAAAGGTAATCTAACAATAAGTCAATCAATTTAAGAACTTACACCACTCTAAATGACCACTGACCAAATTTAAGTTTCAAAGATTTAATATAAAGTCAAAGATAACTGAAGATACAAACTTCTCAAAATGAGATTCAGAAGATAAATTGGTATCACTATGAACATGAACTTTTTGAATAGTCTGAGTCTGAAAAACAGAATAATGAGTACAATTTCAAATAACATGAGCGTTGCCAAAATGGATACAAGTTGCAACCTCAAAGTCATTACAGAAAAGAAAATTCAGGTTAGTCTGTCCCTACACTATACTAAGTGACATCCCTACTCAACAAGATCTTTACCCCTCTAGGTGTCAGCCGTGGTGACTTCCTAAGAAGATCACGCACTTCTCTTTGTCTCTTCTCTGATAATGGGTCTCTCCTGATCAGCCTATCTGCCTACCCATCCGCTTCCTTAGGCTCCCAAAATCATCTGCTCTACTCTCCTCCCGGGTCGCTTTCCCTAATACCAAATCACATTTCCAATAGAAACGCCCCTTGGGACGCCCCTCACGTGGTACATCTTTGCGCGGTAAACTCCATGATGGTACTCTTCAAGACCCTCGTTATAGTTGACCTTGGTTCCCGGGCTTCTTCTCCAGTGCGCCGATACCCCCTGAAATTCCTGGAAACTCCTACAGGCCTGCGCCAAGCGCCACTGAACAAAGCCCCTTTCATTCTAGCTGATTAGGACCCTCGCACCTGCATACAGTCCGTCCTGCAGTGGGCCTCAAATTCCAGACTCCACCATATCTATAGGTCGTAAAACACACGCGAAGCTCTGTGCTGGACACCTCTCGACTTCTCCTCTAACGAGCACATGGCACATCAAAGAAGATGACATTATCAGTACAGGCCTCCTTGATTTACATGAAGCGAGTCCCTGCACTCTAAAACATTAACTTGATTTAAACAACATTCTTAACTAGCATACGTTTCTAAAACAACACATCTATAAAACATATATTTCAAACTTAATTCGATAATACAATTTTTGGAAGAACCATGTTAACCCCATCTCACATTATTTTAGCAGCACGTTTAGATTTGCTGTGAATTGCCCTAAGGCCTACACAATATACTGGTTTTCAGAGTTCTATTCAACTCTAACATGATTCCTTTAACATGAGAACATGAGGTTTTCATATTCATTCCAACACTTCTACATTAATCTCACACAGTTATGATTATTGTTACTCTACTTAAACATTCTATACACTTCACTACTGAATATAAGACACTCTGTGTATTTCACTTCTAAATATAAAACATTCGTGTGCAAAAGCATGTTTAAACTAACTACGTGCTTGTAAATATGGTGCACTTATACATTTTTCAGACTTGTGCTCTCTCAATTACATCACTAAACTCATAGGGATTATGAAAAAAGCCAAGCATCACACAAAGATAAAGTGTTGTAAATGAGACACTCTCATTCAGCAAGAGAGGTATAAGTATGAAGCTGGTGCTGCATTTAGGAGCACAATGTCACAAATATCATAGTTGGGCATGATGTGGCAACACACTGTCAATTATAGTCAGCACATTTTCCACTGAAATTACCTCTAAATTTGCATGTAAATGCAGTTTTACTGATAAAACTATGTAGCACACAAACGATAATATGCGGAAGTTTGGTTTCAGTGAATATTTGCCATTTATTCATCCTGTTCAAATTGATGTTTCCACCATCATTTAGAATTTAATCAAACATGCCTTTGTGTTTTCACTTTTATTTCAAAGTATTTGTACAGTAAAGTTTATTTATAGGTATTCAAATTGAGACCCAGATATGTATCGCTGTCACTACGGAGATAGAGTAAATTACTCCTTTCCCATGGTGGAGAGCCCACCCTACTAATTTATAAATGACCACTAAGCAGGAGGCCATTTGTAAAGGCATTGGCAGGAACCACTGTCACAGCAGTTGCTGTCAATGCATTTTGCTGCAGGGCTGTGTCAGAAGGATGCAGCCCGGCAGCAAACAGTATTCTTTTTCTCTTTTCAAAAAGAAAATCCCAAAGCGAAATTTTCTTTTAGAAAAGAAAAAAAGTAATCCTCCCCTACCATGGGAGGCTTGGTGTCCTTACGTGGCAGTAAGGAACAGTAAAAAATGACTACATGTCTGCCCATCTAAATGGCAGAGTAGTCGCTGCCGTAATTAACCCTAAAGTCCGCCAGCATGTAAATTTGGCTGGTAGACCACTGTATTGGCAGAGAGGGCTCTCCGTTGCGACGGAGTAGCCTTTCTTCCAATATATAAATCGGCCCCTTGGTTGTGTGTTAGAAGAAAATAAACTACAGTGGGGCATATTATCAAGGGGGTTTATCTCCGCTTTTTTGGCTTTAAAATCCAAGAAAGCGCAGATAAAATTATCTCCCTATTACCTAGCTGTCGCTAACACCAGTTAGCGACAGCTAGTAGGAGATAGCGACCATCTTGGGCCCCGCTTTGCATGTCAGTGATATTTATCACTAATGACATGCAAAGTGGGCGTGCCAAGATGTTAGCGACTGGAAACAGTCGCTAACATCGCTATCTCCTATTACCGACTTATGGAGATATTCGCGCTAAGCGCGAATATCTCCAGAAGCTAACACCTGCCTGAGCAGTTCTTAGCCATGTTATCCAATGGGAGGTGGATAACATGGCTAAGAGCATTAGCTCGGTAATGCATGAATATCGCTGACTTTTCAGCGATATTCATGCATTGCGGCCGATTTTTATCGCATTTGCGATAAACCTTGGTAATACCAAGGTTTATTTGCGATAAAAATCGCCGCAGCTCAGCGGTCCATTTTTGTCTCTAACCAAGCAATAGCGATAATTATCGCTATTGCTTGGTAATATGCCACAGTGTTTCCTTTCACTCCTGCAAGATTGTCACATAGATCACTTTACAAAATCATCGCACTTTGAAGTGAAAGAAACCACCAGTCTCCATGTTAAAAGAATAGCCAGCACCTTTTCAGAAGCCTAGACTGACATTTGACCTCTTTCTTTGAACAAACAACATTTTTACATCTGTAATGCTCATTTACCTTCAGAACTATATCATGGTTCTTTTGGGGTGCCCCAGCACCCGCTGCACCCTTACTTCCAGTGCTTATGAATGTACCAGTGTATAACATTCTTTCTACAAGTATTTAGAAGCATATTCTGTTAGATGTATATGGGCAACTAGGGGTATATTAGTAGAATACAGATTGTTGTTCGTATTTTGAAATATCTGGCCATTATAAATTAAGACACTGGTCAGACACTGATCTATTTTTTCCTGAATTCATGAGTGTAAAATTAAAATGTACCACCAAATCCAGGAAACGTCTACGTTTTTGTGGGTCACACTGTGTTTTCTGACTAAAACTAAAAGTTCCTGATATTCCAAGACAAGGTAATAGTCTCATTCAATCTAACATTAAAATTCCCCACTACAATATTGTTTTCACTAGTAGTTGGAGATCATCACACAATTCATGAGCTTTAGGGAGGAACTGTTTAATGAAATTGGGTTGAGGGTGGGTGATAAATCATACCAATAATCCAGGAAACATTGGAACCTGCTGGCCATTTGACTCTTGGGTGTTTAAAGGTGGATCAGATTCCCTAATTCCGCCAGAGGTAGAAAAGCGGTCACCCTCCTCTACCTTACCTGTCCATATATTTAGCTTTGTATGAGTAGTGTAAAACATTATTTTAAAGTGTGTAAGGATTATCAGAAAATAAAGATTCTAGCACTGCAAACACCTGAGGGTTTTAAAAAATCACCTATATTATCTTCATTAGCCACTGCTGATAACAGTGAGATGGATTTTATCTTGCCAAGGTAAGTAGAACTCAGATTAAGAATTTTCCCACCCTAACCACGTGGCTCAAAACCCTGCTCCTCCCAGCCTCTAATAGCCTCAAACAGATCAGCCTCCATAGTTGTCACTCTATAATTGACTCTTAGGTACTGGATGCTTTATGAGACCAAATTAAATAACACTGGTTCCAAACCCCAGGTTGTCTTTTTGGAGTGGGAGAAACAGGAATCAAGCAGACATAAATGCAAGTGCTTAATATCTTATAAGAGCAGCTCATGACCTGAAGCCCCTACCACCCAAGCACCATCTTGGCCCTACCATGCACTACAGCATCTTTTACATTTCGTCAGTAATTTTACCTCAACTGCTCCTGCAGGTAAGACGTTTTATGCACTAAGTGCCCTGATGTGACACTTTCTACTGCTGTCCATGTTTCTGCAATTTCTTACAATGTGCCCAGAGGCGCATCACTGCGTGAAAACAGTGATGCATCACTTCTCAGTGTGCTGTCCTTGCAACATGATGGATGCATCATATGTAATGGTAGACGCATAATGTCGCAAAGAATGACAGATACATCAGTATTACTGATGTATCTGTCAGCGCGAAACTGACACATTGTTGGAGTTGTGTCAGAAGTGTGATGCAACTCCAGCAATGTAGCGGGAGGGCTGTGAATATAGCACTGCGACACCCTTACGCCTGCTATGAGGCAGGCGTAAGTTTTTGACGCTCTTGCGTCCTAGAAGTGGTGCAGTGAAATCTCATAGATTTCACTGCATCACTTCTACGAGGATTACTTGCGTGGGAACGCCCCCCCTCCCCGCATACATTATACCTGACCCAGGTATAATGTAGCACAGGGGTTTACAAAGTGATGCATTTGCTTAGATGCATCACTTTGTGAATAGGCAGCAACATGGCGCATTTTTTATGCCGCTGTTGTGTCACAAAAAGTGACCTTTCTATGGCACCTAAATTCATGTTGCTACTGAAATATAAAAGGGTAATAATGGAAAGGACCACATTTTAGCAATATGTACTAATGGACAAACGTATGCTTTGAGCTCCATAGTAAAAACATGTCCATTTTATTCTAATCATCTTAATTGGACTCATGCTGTAAATGATTGTGGATCTAGAAATAGGAAATATTTCATTGTAAATCAATCAATCAATCAATCATGGTTTTTATAAGCATGACTACTCACCCGTAAGGGTCTCAAGGCGCTGGGTGAGAGGGGGGGGTCAGCAGGTTCCAGTCCATCAAGGGGGGGGTCTGTTGAAGAGCCAGGTCTTGAGGTTTCTTAACCCGTTTGTTGCTTCTGACGTTCTGCGCCAGCGCAGAAAGTTCGAAGAAACGGGTGCGGCGCGTCGCCAACGGATGTGCGCAGCACTGGCAAGGTAGTGCTCGCGACGACCATTGGCCAATGACAGCACTAAAGGGGTTAAGAAGAAGGAGAGATGTTGTCTGACTTAGGTGGAGCGGAAGGTCGTTCCAGGCTCTGATTGCGAGGAAGGAGAAGGAGCGGCCTCCCGATCTGGTGTTTTTGGTGCGGGGCACTACTGCGTAGGCGAGCTGAGCTGATCGTAGGGTTCTTTAGGGTGCGTGGAATTTGAGTCGGCTGTTCAGGTATGCTAGTCTGGTGTCGTGGAGGGCCTTGTACGCGTGGGTGAGCATCTTGTAGGTGACTCTTGCCTTGATGAGGAGTCAGTGCAGTGTGGGCAGGTGCTGGGAGATTTACCAGCGTCTTGGCAGGTTGAGTACCAGTCTTGCGGCGGCGTTTTGGATGTTCTGTAGCTTGGGGGTGACGTTCTTGTTTATACCGGCGTAGAGTGCGTTGCAGTAGTCAAGTCTGCTGGTGACCAGGGCGTGAATGACGGTTTTCCTGTGTTTGAAGTGGGTGTGGAAGTAGCAGGACGAGACAGAGTTGATCTGGCAGTCCATTTTGAGCTCTGAGTCCAGGATGATTCCCAGGTTGCGTGCGTGGTACGTGGGGGTGGGTGGGTTTCCGAGGGCCGGGGGCCACCAGGTGTTGTTCCAGGTGTCTGGATTTGGGCCCATGATGAGTATTTCCATTTTGTTGGTGTTTAGTGGCAGGCAGCTGTTTTTCATCCATATGGCGATGGCTTCCATGCCTTCTCGAAGGTCGTGTCTGGCAGTGTTGGGTCAGTTCGTTAGGGAGAGGATGAGTTGGGTGTCGTCTGCATATGACACAATGTTGAGTCCGTAGGTTCTGACGATGGGGGCGAGTGGGGCCATGTAGACATTGAAGAGCATAGGACTGAGGGAGGACCCCTGAGGGACTCCTCAGGTGGTTGGTGTAGGGTCCGAGAGAAAGGGGGGGAGTCTGACCCGCTGCGTGCTGCCAGGTAGGAAGGAGCAAATCCAGTCGAGGACCTTGTCTTGGATTCCTGCTTAGTGAAGTCTGTGTATTAGGGTGCGGTGAGAGACTGTGTCGAACGCCGCTGTTGGTATCTAGACTGGTTCCGGACAGCCCCGTAGGGTATGTTGGCCTATAGACCAGCTAGCTTACAGTGCCACCATAAGCCCCCCTAACTTTACCAGGGAGCGAATGGACTCTGGCAACCACTGAATATGACAACCCAGATCACTCAGGGATCATGGGAACAGTACAGAATCTTTCGCTCAGTCACTCGTGCTTGCTTTCTCTCAGGAAAGTATACAGAATGCACAGTTGGACGTTTTCAATATATTTATTAAATCAACGTTGTTCTTGTATAAAATACATGTGCTACAATGATTAGGAGACAGAAGCAATGAAAGGAGAGTACAAGCACAAAAAGTGTGAACAGTAGATACATTTCTATCATAGTGCTGAAGAAATGTATGTATGCAGGCATATCTGCAAAACATGGTAATCTAGCGTACTCCTACAATGTAGATCCTACTCTGAGTGTACCTAGAGTGTGTATGGGTGTAGAGCCACAAACCTCCCAAGGTATGATCCAACCCCATTATCTGATCGGAGGGAGTGAAGCATCCCATCTTGGTCTCGAGTTATACACCCCTCAAGGAATGTCAGACTGATGCATGGTGATTTCTCAGCATGCAAAGACGTTCAGTGTCAACAGAAGTGCCTCCTCTACCAAGCTATTGGGATGCCTATTATTAGGTCGAGCCTAGACAGCGCTTGCGATGTCTCAAGAACATGTTGTAGGGAAAAATTACTTATGCCCCGCCTGCTGCTTTTCCATTGGCTAAGTGCATTGCCTCTCCTCTTTCCTGCTTCTTAAATTGGTCACGGAGTGATACCTCACTTCCGTTTTTCGAAGAGCAGTACCGACCAACTACCGTTACTCTCCGCTTGCATTGTTCACCTGTTTCCCCGAAGTACTCCTTTTACTGTTTCTGGTGCGCTGCGACAATGGTGCCCTTCATGGGCCATCATGCGCATAAATTTAATAAGCACGGGCGCAGCGCTACATTTTTTAGCACAGTGCCAACTTTTGTCTACATAACTTTAATAGGTCTGTTAGTGTGTTATCGGTATCGCAGATAAAGAAGAGTGATGCTTTGATAAGTTGCTGGGTTTCTCCTGTGCAGAGCTGGTCATCTCTTGTGCTAGTTTAGTTGTGGTAAGAGCCATGGCCATTTCAGTATGGTAAACTGGGAAGGTTTCCCCAATGAAACTTGTGATTAGCTCAATAATAAATATTAGGATATCAATGACCATCTGACAGTAATTAGCGTTTGACTTTTTTTTCAGAGGGGTGTCACCGCCTCAATGGAACCTGCAATTAGGGCAAAATAAATATGATTGCCGTGCAGTAACCTGAGTGAGGAACCTCTATAGTACTACCACAAATTGCATGCTTAATTCTCAGCACCGCCCTTCTGCACTGGAACAACCTGTGTATGCTCTACAAACTGTATTTTATAATAGCCTTTCTTTAGCAGATTTGCCATTAACCGGCGGTCCTGCAGAATTACTGGCAGCAGATGACGAGGAAGGCTGTCGGAACATGATTGGGCCCCTTAATTGGAGGCAAACAAAGTAACATATAAGAGGTTGTTGTAAAGTTTTCTCTTCCACGTTTTTCGCATTCAAGTTCCTTTTCTTTCTTGAACCCAAAAGTCGTAGAAGTGCACAGGGGTCCCGTCCCATAAGGGGGCCTCTCCCATGCCAGGGAGCTGGAGGGGCAATGGTGGAAGGAGCAGCTGGATGCTTCCTAAAAATGTGAGTTAGAATATGTTCATGTGTGCATGCGGATCTCCTCCTCATTGCAGCTCACTTTGCTCAATAGGATAGCCTTTGCTTTGGGCAACTGTTTCCACAGTAGCTCCTTGGGGCAAACCCCACCCCGAAACTCTGCAAACCCAGCTGCTCTCCAGGGAGCCAGGATTCCCCTCCCTAGGCCAATGTATCCCTCCTACCGGCTGCTCCGTTCCAGAGGACCGTGGCTTCACCCCAGGTGTATTCTATTATGCCTAGTCCTCAGGGTCAGACTGGGAACAAAAACCGGCCTTGACAAAGTGCTCGGCCGTCCCCCCCTCTCCCCCCGGGGGTTGGGGGTGCGGCCAAGCTCTTGGCCAGGGCCGGTTTTCGGCCAATGTTGTTACAGGGCCGATTTTGCAGCTATGTAACAAAAACGTCCCCCAGGGGCCCAAAACCGGCCCTCAACCATGTGGCGCACCGGGGGATTGTCCGGTGCCCGCTATAGCCAGTCCGGCCCTGCTAGTCCTCTTATCTTGTGTACAGCCTTTTGCTTTTCAGGCGGAAACCTTCGCAGTAGATTCCCGTTCCTTTTTGTTTTCTTAATCTCCTTATTCATACCATTTTAAATCTGTCTCGAGAGATACCAGAAATAGGTTTATTAGTTGTCCGCAGTGTTTTCTGTTTCTGACCATGGTGTCATCATTCTGAGGGGTTTCATTTTGGGTTTGGACTGTTTCTACGCTGAGCACCTTTTGGCTCTTCGTTTAGTCTTAATATTTTCTTTTTTGTTTTACATTTTCTCATGGTTTTACATACTAAGCTGCATGTGTGTGGAAACAAAAATGGTTGCCTGGAATTGGATTCAGTGCAGCTTGAAATGTCTATGTTCAGAAAGTTGCCTGAGGCCTCGTCGTGATCGTTTCAACTTAGTAACATAAACTTTCCTGATCCCACGCTGTAAGACGTTTTTCATATCTATCAAAATGGTTACAATTGCTGTATGATGCATTTTTGCGGTGCTTTTACTTGTGTTCGCCGATCTACATTTTTAAGTTTCATTAATTTTAACCCCTTCCCGTGTGCTCATGACGAGCTCAGCTCGTCATGACCGTTAGAATGCTCACACGCGGCGCTAATTCCCCTGCTGTGCGAGCGTTCTACAGAAACGGGTGTGGCCGTGACGAGCTCAGCTCGTCATGAGCACACGACCACCATGGCTCATGACGAGCTGAGCTCGTCACGAGCACAGGGGCACTGTGAGCGTCCCCCCAGCACAGCAGGGTAATCAGCCCCGCAGGCAAGGTGTTAATCACAAGTTCCTGTTTCATAAGGGTGTTCGCTTCCTAAAGAAATCATTTTTTGGAAAGCTACATTTATTTTTCACAACATTTGTACCCTTAGATAGTGGGAGCTTTATCGCTAGCGTGGACATTTACAATGCTAATAGCTCTAACTTTAACAAATGTGAGACATATTGCATTGCAAATGCTTGTTCATAACAAAAAGCAGCCATCGCGATGTGCGCGTTAGATTAGTGATGTTATGGATATGTAGATAGCGCTGTCACCCCTGTGGATGATGATAGGATGACGTTTGTACCTAGTACATGGAAACGCCTAGTACATGACATTCAAGGCATCTGATAATGTTGTGTGAAGCTGGATATGTACACAAAGTAGTTTCAGAGAAATTTATCCAACATTGCCATGCATGCAAATGTGCGCAAAAGCTCACCCCTTAATGCTATTTTCTAGGAAAACGTAAGAAATATGCTGCTTTGCTATATGGATCTAACTCTGAAATATAACCAAAGGAGGGGCAGAACGAGCTGAGAAAGGCAAAAAAGAGGCAGAAATGAGCAGAAGGGAAAAAACGGTGGCAGAAACGAGCAGCTAGTCAAAAGCAGATGCAGAAACAAGCACAAAAGGCAAAAGCAGAGGCCGAACGAGCAGAGAAGACAAATAATAAAAGGCAGAAAACGAGCAGTGAAAGGCAGAATAGGGGGCAGAACGCCCAGAAAACGAAGCAGAGCAGGCACCAACAGAAGGCAGCAGAGGGTGGGGTAGTGCGGACAGGCTCAACAGGAGACTTTTACGGGGGTGCAGCCATGAGGACCTACCGTGGTCTAAATTGAAACGCAGGGCGGGACATGTGAGTTTGCAAAAGGGTCTCTGCCTCCACTAGTTATTTATGGGCAAAGAAGGCAGATGCGAGAAAGGCCAATGGGCGCTAAACATTCGGCTCTCTAAAGAAGAAACTTCCACTTTCAAGCATCTTAAAAAACACACCTTCAGGTCAGGGCACATTAAAAACTTTTGCTGTGTACCTACATTTGGAGTTATACCAGAGCAGGTCATTGTCAGTTTTCGCCTTTACCCTTACGCAAATCGCCTGAGTGGAGTTGTAATCCCACTTGAGCAATTCGTATGTAGAAGCATAAGAAAAGGCGAGGGCTTGCTGCACACATTACTGCATTCTAAGCGAAAAAATGTGTTTTGTTTAGCTGAAAAGAAATTGTATGCGTAGTGCAAAGTGTCAAAAGCTACTTGTGCTGAAATGGTCTCAGGAAGCATAAATGTTTTTATTGGCCAACTTGACAGTGGTAAAGAATATGATTTATATGTATGTCCTCCAGAGAGTGCAGATCTGTTCGCTGCTTTATTTCTTTTGGAGTGTTTCAAGGTCAGTTACTCGGGTCCTGATTCACGAAGCATTTTTCAGGTTCAAGTCTGATTTATGCTTGGAAAAAGTTGTAATTTATAAATTCGTGTTTCATACATTATTTTCAAAAGTGTTAAACTATGCATATTTATGGCACACACGTTTGTATTCTATACGCACTACTGTGTAAATTGTGCTCACTTGGATTTCAACTTTTTGCTACGCTACCGGGCTTTCTCAGGGAAATCAAGGTCAAGTGCGGTGAACACCCCATCTGTTGTAACTTGGTGGTGATTTGCAAGTGCCTGATTTTTCTACACTTAGGGTCTCATTTATGAAAGCCTTGCGCCACCGGTGCGTCACTTTTTCCCATGTTAAAAGTGACGTACCGGCGGCGCAAGTCCTTCATAAATAAGGCCCTACATACTTAGGGAACACCCTGCCCTGCGCCGGAACGCCTCCTGATGGTGCAGGGCTTTACAACGTGACGCATCTCCCAGATGCGTCACATTGTTAATACCCCGCACCATGGAGCATCTTTTGTGCTGCCGATGCGTCACAAAAGTGACTCAACGGCGGCGCAAAAGAGGCGCAAGGGGCTTGTAAATCTGCCCCTTACATTATATCTAAGGTACACCTTAACAATCCACCCGTGAGGGTTTCAGAACGTGTGCGTCACCAAACCAAAGATCCATTTTCCTCAGTGTCGGAAGAAAAGTAGTTAGATTCTCAGAAGGGGACAATTTTCAGAAGGAAGGAAACCAATCAAACGTTGAGTGTGAAATTGTACAGATTTCCTAACTGTAAGGAATATGTACACAGTAAAATGCGTAGAGTAATAGACTATGCTAGGGAAACAGGCTTCAGTTAGATTTTCCATTACTACCAATAAATTATTCCTGGAAGCTCAGACATGCGTTAAGTAATGCATGCTGAAGTCAGACTATTATGTGAATAAGGCAAAACCAAAGGAAATGATAAACGGAGCGTTGACAATATAAGCACTCACCCCCAGTCAACTGATCTGGGTTTAATCCATCACCATTCTTTAGCCCACTCTGCCACCCCAGTTCAGACATGACCATATGCAAATCAGTCTGACCCTGTGCCTCATGGGAACAGTCCAGCCCGAACTGCCAAGCCATGCCTCCCCTGGACCGGAAACAAGCTTCCCAGGACCGGGTTCTGGCATTGCAGCCGTCTTCAGCCGGGCGAGCTTGAATCCAGTGGCAAAGTGAGCAAGGGACTCACGTCTGAGCATACCCTGCCAATTTATGGCGAACAAAGCAAAACCAAAGGAAATGATGGACGGAGCGTTGACAATACAAGCACTCACCCCCAGTCAACTGATCTGGGTTTAATCCATCACCATTCTTTATCCCACTCTGCCACCCCAGTTCAGACATGGCCATATGCAAATCAGTCTGACCCTGTGCCTCATGGGAACAGTCCAGCCCGAACTGCCAAGTCATGCCTTCCCTGCACCGGAAACAAGCTTCCCAGGACCAGATTCTGGCATTCCAGCCGTCTTCAGCCGGGCTTGCCTGAATCCAGTGGCAAAGTGAGCAAGGGACTCACGTCAGAGCATACCCTGCCAACTTGTGGTGAACAAAGCAAAACCAGAGGAAATGATGGATGGAGCGTTGCCAATACAAGCACTCACCCCCAGTCAACTGATCTGGGTTTAATCCATCACCATTCTTTAGCCCACTCTGCCACCCCAGTTCAGACATGGCCATATGCAAATCAGTCTGACCCTGTGCCTCATGGGAACAGTCCAGGCCAAACTGCCAAGCCATACCTTCCCTGGCCGGAAACAAGCTTCCCAGGACCGGTTTCTGGCATTGCAGCCGTCTTCAGCCGGGCTAGCTTGAATCCAGTGGCAAAGTGAGCAAGGGACTCACGTCTGAGCATACCCTGCCAACTTATGGCGAACAAAGCAAAACCAAAGGAAATGATGGACGGAGCGTTGACAATACAAGCACTCACCCCCAGTCAACTGATCTGGGTTTAATCCATCACCATTCTTTAGCGCACTCTGCCACCACAGTTCAGACATGGCCATATGCAAATCAGTCTGACCCTGTGCCTCATGGGAACAGTCCAGCCCGAACTGCCAAGCCATGCCTTCCCTGGACCGAAAACAAGCTTTAAAGGACCGGTTTCTGGCATTGCAGCCGTCTTCAGCCGGGCTAGCTTGAATCCAGTGGCAAAGTGAGCAAGGGACTCACGTCTGAGCATACCCTGCCAACTTATGGCGAACAAAGCAAAACCAAAGGAAATGATGGACGGAGCGTTGACAATACAAGCACTCACCCCCAGTCAACTGATCTGGGTTTAATCCATCACCATTCTTTAGCGCACTCTGCCACCACAGTTCAGACATGGCCATATGCAAATCAGTCTGACCCTGTGCCTCATGGGAACAGTCCAGCCCGAACTGCCAAGCCATGCCTTCCCTGGACCGGAAACAAGCTTCCCAGGACCGGTTTCTGGCATTGAAGCCGTCTTCAGCCGGGCTAGCTTGAATCCAGTGGCAAAGTGAGCAAGGGACTCACGTCTGAGCATACACTGCCAATTTATGGCGAACAAAGCAAAACCAAAGGAAATGATGGACGGAGCGTTGACAATACAAGCACTCACCCCCAGTCAACTGATCTGGATTTAATCCATCACCATTCTTTACCCCACTCTGCCACCCGGGTTCAGACATGGCCATATGCAAATCAGTCTGACCCTGTGCCTCATTGGAACAGTCCAGCCCGAACTGCCAAGCCATTCCTTCCCTGGACCGGAAACAAGCTTCCCAGGACCGGTTTCTGGCATTGAAGCCGTCTTCAGCCGGGCTAGCTTGAATCCAGTGGCAAAGTGAGCAAGGGACTCACGTCTGAGCATACCCTGCCAATTTATGGCGAACAAAGCAAAACCAAAGGAAATGATGGACGGAGCGTTGACAATACAAGCACTCACCCCCAGTCAACTGATCTGGGTTTAATCCATCACCATTCTTTAGCCCACTCTGCCACCCCAGTTCAGACATGGCCATATGCAAATAAGTCTGACCCTGTGCCTCATGGGAACAGTCCAGCCCGAACTGCCAAGTCATGCCTTCCCTGCACCGGAAACAAGCTTCCCAGGACCGGATTCTGGCATTCCAGCCGTCTTCAGCCGGGCTTGCCTGAATCCAGTGGCAAAGTGAGCAAGGGACTCACGTCAGAGCATACCCTGCCAACTTGTGGTGAACAAAGCAAAACCAAAGGAAATGATGGACGGAGCGTTGCCAATACAAGGACTCACCCCCAGTCAACTGATCTGGGTTTAATCCATCACCATTCTTTAGCCCACTCTGCCACCCCAGTTCAGACATGGCCATATGCAAATCAGTCTGACCCTGTGCCTCATGGGAACAGTCCAGGCCGAACTGCCAAGCCATACCTTCCCTTGCCGGAAACAAGCATCCCAGGACCGGTTTCTGGCATTGCAGCCGTCTTCAGCCGGGCTAGCTTGAATCCAGTGGCAAAGTGAGCAAGGGACTCACGTCTGAGCATACCCTGCCAACTTATGGCGAACAAAGCAAAACCAAAGGAAATGATGGACGGAGCGTTGACAATACAAGCACTCACCCCCAGTCAACTGATCTGGGTTTAATCCATCACCATTCTTTAGCGCACTCTGCCACCACAGTTCAGACATGGCCATATGCAAATCAGTCTGACCCTGTGCCTCATGGGAACAGTCCAGCCCGAACTGCCAAGCCATGCCTTCCCTGGACCGGAAACAAGCTTTAAAGGACCGGTTTCTGGCATTGCAGCCGTCTTCAGCCGGGCTAGCTTGAATCCAGTGGCAAAGTGAGCAAGGGACTCACGTCTGAGCATACCCTGCCAACTTATGGCGAACAAAGCAAAACCAAAGGAAATGATGGACGGAGCGTTGACAATACAAGCACTCACCCCCAGTCAACTGATCTGGGTTTAATCCATCACCATTCTTTAGCGCACTCTGCCACCACAGTTCAGACATGGCCATATGCAAATCAGTCTGACCCTGTGCCTCATGGGAACAGTCCAGCCCGAACTGCCAAGCCATGCCTTCCCTGGACCGGAAACAAGCTTTAAAGGACCGGTTTCTGGCATTGCAGCCGTCTTCAGCCGGGCTAGCTTGAATCCAGTTGCAAAGTGAGCAAGGGACTCACGTCTGAGCATACCCTGCCAACTTATGGCGAACAAAGCAAAACCAAAGGAAATGATGGACGGAGCGTTGACAATACAAGCACTCACCCCCAGTCAACTGATCTGGGTTTAATCCATCACCATTCTTTACCCCACTCTGCCACCCGGGTTCAGACATGGCCATATGCAAATCAGTCTGACCCTGTGCCTCATGGGAACAGTCCAGCCCGAACTGCCAAGCCATGCCTTCCCTGGACCGGAAACAAGCTTCCCAGGACCGGTTTCTGGCATTGCAGCTGTCTTCAGCCGGGCTAGCTTGAATCCAGTGGCAAAGTGAGCAAGGGACTCACGTCTGAGCATACCCTGCCAACTTATGGCGAACAAAGCAAAACCAAAGGAAATGATGGACAGAGCGTTGACAATACAAGCACTCACCCCCAGTCAACTGATCTGGGTTTAATCCATCACCATTCTTTAGTCCACTCTGGCACCCCAGTTCAGACATGGCCATATGCAAATCAGTCTGACCCTGTGCCTCATGGGAACAGTCCAGCCCGAACATCCAAACCTTGCCTTTCCTGGACCGGAAAAAAGCTTCCCAGGACCGGTTTCTGGCATTGCAGCCGTCTTTAGCCGGGCGAGCTTGAATCCAGTGGCAAAGTGAGCAAGGGACTCACGTCGGAACATACCCTGCCAACTTATGGCGAACAAAGCAAAACCAAAGGAAATGATGGACGGAGCGTTGACAATACAAGCACTCACCCCCAGTCAACTGATCTGGGTTTAATCCATCACCATTCTTTAGCCCACTCTGCCACCCCAGTTCAGACATGGCCATATGCAAATCAATCTGACCTTGTGGCTCATGGGAACAGTCAGGGCCGAACTGTGAAGTCATGCCTTCCCTGGACCGGAAACAAGCTTCCCAGGACTGGGTTCTGGCATTCCAGCCGTCTTCAGCCGGGCTTGCCTGAATCCAGTGGCAAAGTGAGCAAGGGACTCACATCAGAGCATAATCTGCCAACTTTGGGTGAACAAAGCAAAACCAAAGGAAATGATGGACGGAGTTTAATACATCACCATTCTTTAGCCCACTCTGCCACCCCTGTTCATACATGGCCATATGCAAATCAGTCTGACCCTGTGCCTCATGGGAACAGTCCAGCCCGAACTAGCTTGAAGACGGCTGGAATGCCAGAAACCGGTCCTGGGAAGCTTGTTTCCGGTCCAGGGAAGGCATGGCTTGGCAGTTTGGTCTGGACTGTTTCCCATGAGGCACAGGGTCAGACTGATTTGCATATGGCCATATCCGAACTCGGGTGGCAGAGTGGGCTAAAGAATGGTGATGGATTAAACCCAGATCAGTTGACTGGGGGTGAGTGCTTGTATTGTCAACGCTCCGTCCATCATTTCCTTTCGTTTTGCTTTGTTCGCCATAAGTTGCCAGGGTATGCTCATACGTGAGTCCCTTGCTCACTTTGCCACTGGATTCAGGCAAGCCCGGCTGAAGACGGCTGGAATGCCAGAAACCGGTCCTGGGAAGCTTGTTTCCAGTCCAGGGAAGGCATGGCTTGGCAGTTTGGGCTGGACTGTTCCCATGAGGCACAGGTTCCGACTGATTTGCATATGGCCATGTCTGAACTGGGGTGGCAGAGTGGGCTATAGAATGGTGATGGATTAAACCCAGATCAGTTGATTGGGGGTGAGTGCTTGTATTGTCAACGCTCCGTCCATCATTTCCTTTGTTTTTGCTTTGTTCGCCATAAGTTGGCAGGGTATGCTCCAAGTGTCAGGTACTCAGGACGGATCATTTTTTAAGCTTTTGTTAGTTTTCACATTATTGAAACCATTTTAAACGCACTTCATGCAGATTCACTTGCACTTCTATTTTTATTGTAACGCTACTTGGAAGTATTCTGTGCAGATTTACTTGCACTCAGTCCTTCTTCACGCATCTAAATATCTCTTAGACACTCACCCCACGCCGCCTTCCAAGATCTCCTCTTTGTTCCACCTCGGGCTCGCTCGTTGTGTGGAGAGAGCCAGATCTGACGGATTGCGATCAGGGGCAGCTCCAGGCAGAAAACACACTTCCGGTTGCACCGGAAACTAGGTTGGCTCTCTAGCTGGCCGAGCAGACGGGGCTACTTAAACTGGAGATTGGCAGGGGCGCGGTGGACGCTCCGAGTGTCAGGTACTCAGGACGGATCATTTTTTAAGCTTTTGTTAGTTTACACATTATTGAAACCATTTTAAACGCACTTCGTGCAGATTCACTTGCACTTCTATTTTTATTGTAACGCTACTTGGAAGTATTCTGTGCAGATTTACTTGCACTCAGTCCTTCTTCACGAATCTAAATATCTCTTAGACACTCACCCCATGCCGCCTTCCAAGATCTCCTCTTTGTTCCACCTCGTGCTCGCCCGTTGTGTGGAGAGAGCCAGATCTGATGGATTGCGATCAGGGGCAGCTCCGGGCAGAAAACTCACTTCCGGTTGCACCGGAAACTAGGTTGGCGCTCTAGCTGGCCGAGCAGACGGGGCTACTTAAACTGGAGTTTGGCAGGGGCACGGTGGACGCTCCGAGTGTCAGGTACTCAGGACGGATAATTTTTTAAGCTTTTGTTAGTTTTCATATTATTGAAACCATTTTAAACGACTTCGTGCAGATTCACTTGCACTTCCATTTTTATTGTAACACTACTTGGAAGTATTCTGTGCAGATTTACTTGCACTCAGTCCTTCTTCACGCATCTAAATATCTCTTAGACACTCACCCCACGCCGCCTTCCAGGATCTCCTCTTTGTTCCACCTCGGGCTCGCCCGTTGTGTGGAGAGAGCAAGATCTGACGGATTGCGATCAGGGGCAGCTCCGGGCAGAAAACACACTTCCGGTTGCACCGGAAACTAGGTTGGCGCTCTAGCTGGCCGATCAGACGGGGCTACTTAAAATGGTGCTTGCCATGAGGCGCAGCGGGGGTGCCGACGGCGCGCCGAAGGTGCGCCAAAAGTAAGCCCGTCTGCGCCCGTCCGCGCCAGTTCATCGCCTCTCACCAGGGACGCTGCTCCTATCAACCGGTATAGACATATCTATACTAGAGATGCCCTGCTACATGTACACCTGCCGGCTCATCAGTGCAACTGCCCCCCCTCCATCCGCTGTGCGGCCCGTTTAAATGCCCTTGTGGAAATCTCTGACTTGGCCAATCTTCCCCTATTAATGCTCTTCTCGAGCCTCCAGCTCTACAGCATCTTAAGATTCTACAACTTAACGTCAGATCACTCGTTAAACATCATGCCTAGGTTCTCGACCTCATCTTAGAGGAAACACCTGATATCTTTTTTATGACTGAAACCTGGCTTCAGGATTAGGCGACCGCTGAGCTTAATCTAGCCCTCCAACCAGAATATTTCATCTACACTAGTAATCGAAACACCCGGGGAGGTGGGATTGTGGCAGTCGTTAAATCCTGCTATCCATGTATGTGGAAGAATATAGTGATAGAAGGCTGCGAAAGCACACACTTTCGAATCTCGATTAACCATCATTTCACCCTCTCAGGTCTCTTGATCTATAGGCATCCAGGGAATGGTGCTACATTCAGGAAAGCCCTTCCAGAGACCATCAGTTCGCTCGCACTGGGAACGGCCAACTTTAATATCTTTGGTGACCTTAACCTGCATTTTGATCTAGCCCAGACTTCCATCATCGGCGGCCTGCTCGCCGACCTTGCGGCATTGCAGCTTCATCAGTTAGTCACTAATCCTACTCATGTGGGTGGGCATATCCTGGATCCTATATTTACCAACCTAACAATGGCGATTGTCCAGCTGCCAACCCCGGTGGCATGGTCTGATCATTTCCTTGTGGAGCTATCCCTTCCAAGCTCGGACCCCCCATTCAAAAATATAGATAGAATTATTCTTAAGCGCCCCTGGAGTAAGCTGAAACTGGTGGACTTCCACCATCTCCTCAGGGAACATCCTCTTGGCCCACTCTGCGATGCAGAGTCTGGCTATGACCGTTTCTGTGACTGGATCACTCGGGCCCTTTTCGCCTTGATCTCAGTCACCCGGAGCAAATGCCGCACTCTAGAACCCAGTCCTTGGTACGACGATGCCTTGCTGCTTTTGAAAAAAACCTGTAAAAAGGCGGAAAGAGACTGGCGAAAAAACTATGACTCTGAGAAAAAAATATTATACTTAGCTACTGTGAAAACTTACCACAGAGCCATCTGCAAAGCTCGCGCGGCATATTACTCAAGTGAGATCAAACACAGCTCCAATCCGACCAAGTTGGATTTTAAAATTCTTAAAGATCTAACCGCCAAAAGAGTCCCAGTGCCCGAGGTCTCGTCAGAGTCGCATTGCGAAGACCTCGCTACCTTCTTTTTAGCTAAGGTCCGAACATCTATCGTTCATTCCCGAACACTGATCCCTCCAATGCATGGCCGTCGCCCAGCCCCTGTACCAACACCGATCTTACCATTCTCCCCGAGGTGTCAGAAGCCGAATTTGACAAACTAGCGGCCAAGGTTAAATCCGGCTCCCCCACTGATCCACTTAGGCATGCACAGTTTAGAGACTCCGCCATGCTGTGCCTGCCTCCTCTGAGACAGCTTATCAATGCCTCATTTGCCTCAGGCATAGTGCCCACCAGATGGAAGCAAGCTTCTATCACCCCAATTCTTAAGAAACCCACGCTAGATCCAAGTAAGCCTGAGAACTACCGCCCAATCTCCCTTCTCCCTTGGGCGGCTAAAGTGGCCGAAGCTCATGCTAATAACATTCTTACTAAGCACCTCCAGACTAATAACATCCTGGATATCTCCCAGAATGGATTTCGGGCAGGCCATAGTACAGACACTGCCCTCCTTGCGATGGCAGAACATCTGCGTTCCTTGCTTGACTCCGGTCAAACGGCGGCACTGGTTCACCTTGACCTCAGTGCCGCGTTTGACACGGTCTCGCACACGGTGCTGCTTCGTCGCTTGGAAGAGGCAGGGATCACCGGTATGGCCCTTGAATGGTTTAGATCATTTCTCTCTGGTCGATCATTCAGGGTAGCCACCCCTCCATTCCAATCCCAAGTCCATCTTATTGAGCAGGGAGGGCCTCAGGGGTCTTCATTGAGTCCCACGTTATTCAATCTGTACGTGCAGCCGCTAGCTGCTATCGCTAAGCAATGGGACATGGCTATGATATCGTATGCCGACGATACGCAGCTGGCAGAGGCACTCTCCAGGGACTCAGCCTACGAGGCCTCCAGGTTCAGGGAGGGGTTGGCCGCAGTGGCTGGCTGGATGACAGCTAACTACTTCCAGCTGAATGCCAGTAAAACGGAGGTTCTGATCGTCGGTAAGAATGACGAGCTGTGGGGCGATCAGTGGTGGCCTTCGGTTTTGGGTAGGACACCCATACCAGTGACAGAGGTGAAAAATCTAGGGGTATGGCTAGACTCCACCCTCAGTTTGTCTAGCCACACCAAAAAAGTGGCAGCCACGTGCTTTGGCATTTTACGTGCCTTCAGACCTATTCTGAAATTCTTCGATGCACCTACCAGACAACTCATAATTCAGGCTTTCATTGGGTCCCGGCTGGATTACGCCAGTTCCCTCCTACTAGGGGCAAATCAGGCAGAAATCACCCGGATGCAGCGCATACAGAATGCTGCAGCTAGAGCCTTGGTTGGCCTACCTAGTTCTGCTCAGCGAAGGAAACCATACGGAAGCTTCACTGGCTCCCGATGGCCCAAAGGATACAGTTCAAGACATTGTGCCTATCCTTTAAAATCCTTAAACAGTCCACTCCCAAAACTTTGGAGAACTTACTGACCCCTTATGTTCCTTCACGTTCTTTGCGGTCCAAAGGTCAAGGTCTGGCCATGGTCCCACGCTTTAAACGCTGCAGAGCCGGAGGGCGCTCCTTCCGCTACTTGGCGGCGAAGCTTTGGAACTCTTTACCAGTCCACATCCGCGCTATCGACGACCTCCTTTTGTTCAGAAGGGCCCTAAAGACTCACCTTTTTCCACCCAGGATCTAATATTTGCTTAAATTTCTGCTCTGTACCTGCCACTGCTACCCTCCACTCCATCTGGTAGCTGGTTTTTTGGTTGTGGCGCCGGGACGCCCCTTTGCTGGGGCAGCTGCGCGCGTTATAAATTTTATTAATATAACATAACATAACGTATGCTCAGACGTGAGTCCCTTGCTCACTTTGCCACTGGATTCAGGTGGATCACTGACAGAATATCGACAGTCAAAATATCGACTTGCCAAAATATCGAGGTAAAAATATAGAATGCCAGAATATCGACTTCCTATCTACAAACAGGTAAGTACAAAAATATCGACTCCAAAATATCGATAGGAAAAAATATAGACAGTCAAAATATCGAATTTTTTAAATATCTTAAAAATAATTTTAAAGCAATATAATAATAAATATAATTAATTTTAACATACTTAAAATACTTAAATAAACTTAAAATTAATAAATAATTAATGTAACTTAAAAAAATAATAATTTTAAAACATATCTGGACAAGCCGATATCAGGGACCTGGATGGACCTGAATAAGGGTTTTAAGAAATGTCCATTTTGTAAAGCCTGCCGTCATGGAGTGAATAGGACTCATTACTCTATCCCCTTTCATGAGAAGCCAATTGCCATCAGACATAGACTCACATGCAAAACAGAATATGTAGTTTACGTGCTGCAGTGTCCGTGTGGGCTATGTTATGTGGGCAGCACACGGCTGCCCGCCCACAAACGAATACTGCAGCATCTAAGAGCTATATCAGGGAAAGATCAGACATATCCTGTAGCGCGGCACTTCGAGTCGACACACAATAGCGATCCGGAGGTTCTACAATAGTATTTAGTTGACACAATCCTACCACTGAAAAGGGGTGGTAATAGGGATTCTAAGCTGCGACTGCTTGAAACGAGGTACATCCTGGAATTTAACAGCAAGAGTCCAGGAGGCCTCAAAGCCAGTGAGGATATGTATACTTGCCTGTGAAGGATCTTATTTAATATCAGTAGTATAATATTCCACTTACCATGTTATTCTTTATCCACTATTCAGGCAACAAAAACTGGAACCAGGTGTTGCATTTACTGATAGTTGAGGCGGTTGTTCCATACAGTAAAACAGATTCAATATGCACTTGCACTTTATTCACCTTTACTAATTTACCCCAGTATTCATATGAGGGCTATTAATGTGTAACCAATACTGTACTTTTTTCCACTCTGAACTTGGATGTATATTCTAGATACCCATTTGGGCTAGATGAACTGCAATAGAGGGATCTGCACTTTATGGTAGGGATATTGAGATTGCGAGGTAGGGTGTTATAATGATATAACTATCCACTCCTCTTAATGTTCCTATCCTTTTTGCATTATTCAGAAAATCAATGTAAATGTATAGTTATATACATTTTTATGGATTTATCCCTGTAAATATGACATGTAAAATTGTTTTTTTAGCATGTGAAAATGGTTTTAGCATTCCTCTATTTATGTATTTCTATATTTTTTCTTTACTATTTGAAAAAATACGTTTACATTACTTTGGGCACTGTACCCTGAGTATACTGCTTGCTGCTATTACATTTAGGCAGTATCTCTTCTATGTTCACTGTTTTAAATTACAAACAGCTGTTACTATAGTGGATTTGGTTACAAATACCCTCGTTTATTTTGTTGACACATCATGTGATTGTGAGGTGAAACGCGTCATGATAGATTGCTGGCTGGATTTGCACGAATAAAACACTGAAGAATGAGCACTTAAATGGTGGTTTCGCTCTTACGTTATTTGGTCTCCATTTGAAAACGGGGGGCATGACGAATGGCGTTTTCTACATATATATATATATATATATATATATATATATATATATATATATATATATATATATATATATATATATATATATATATATATATATATATTATTAACAAAACATATGCAATAATTTTTCCGTAGGATAGCGAGAGGGTTAAATTTACTATTCACACTCCAGAGAGTGCAACAGTAGGGAAAGCGTTGGATAGCGTAAGGTTAAAAATTACTATTCCCCTCAAGTGAACGCAACAGTAGGGAAAGCGTTGGATAGGTAGGGGTAAAATTACTATTCCCACTCCACTGAGTGCAACAGTAGGGAAACGTTGGATAGTGAGAGGGTAAAAATTACTATTACCACTCCAGAGAGAGCAACAGTAGGGAAAGCATTGGATAGCTTATGGGTAAAAATTACTGTTCCCACTCCAGAGAGCGCAACAGTAGGGAAAGCATTGGATAGCGTAGGGGTAAAAATAACTATTCCCACTCCAGACAGTGCAACAGTAGGGAAAGCATTGGATAGCATAGGAGAAAAAATTACTATTCCCACTCCAGTGAGTGCAATAGTAGAGAAAGCGTTGGATAGCGTAAGGATAAAAATTACTATTCCCACTCCGGTGAGTGCAACAGTAGGGAAAGAGTTGGATAGCGTAGGGGTAAAAATTACTATTCCAACTCCAGAGAGTGCATCAGTAGGGAAAGCATTGGATAGCGTAGGGGTAAAAATTACTATTCCCACTCCAGTGAGTGCAACAGTAGGGAAAGCGTTGGATAGCGTAGGAGTAAAAATTACTTATCCCACTCCAGTGAGTGCAACAGTAGGGAAAGCGTTGGATAGAGTAGGTGTAAAAATGACTATTCCAACTCCAGAGAGTGCACAGTAGGGAAAGCGTTGGATAGCGTAGCAGTAAAAATTACTATTCCCACTCCAGTGAGTGCAACAGTAGGGAAAGCATTGGATAGCGTAGGGGTAAAAATTACTATTCCGACTCCAGAGAGTGCAACAGTAGGGAAAGCGTTGGATAGCGTAGGGGTAAACATTACTATTCCAACTCCAGAGAGTGCAACAGTAGGGAAAACGTTGGATAGCGTAGGGGTAAAAATTACTATTCCAGCATGATGAATGGCGTTTTCTACATATATATATATATCCACACACTCCTGGTCGTAAAGAGCTCGTAAATCAGCAACACACCAGAGCCGGGGCCCAAATGTTGGTTCAAAGTGCTATATTTATTGGCACACGGATAAACCCTACGCGTTTCGAGGCTTGCACCTCTTGCTCACGGGTGCACAACGTCGGGGCATCTCCGCGGCCGGACTAGCCGCTTAATATTTCAAAACAAAGATGCCCCGACGTTGTCAAAGCGGATCCGAAGCACTTGAAGACACGAGTGCTTCTTGGGCAGAGGGGGCCTGAACCACAGGAATATATTGGCAGAGGGAAGGCGGACACTGCTATTGCTTTCCACCTAACAGGAAATATTATTTTAACTTGAGGATAATAGCGGAGCCCACTTGGTTAATGAACTTTGAGTCTCCAAGGCATCACTATGGACTACTAGAACCAGCATGCAGCCTGGGTGACGCCCACTAGGGCGGGACTCTTATTTGAAATAAATCAGTTGTTCTTGAAAGCCCGCTGTTTTTCCTCATTGCCGCCAGTGATCAAGAGCTGTAGTAGCTCGAAACGCGTATGACATTGGAATGCTAGCAGCCTGCTGACCTGACTGCTGCCTGAGGAGTTGTGTGCGTGTACCCCGATGCGTGCGGCATCTCCGAGAGGGCAACCTTTGTTTTGAAATATTAAGCGGCTAGTCCGGCCGCGGAGATGCCCCGACGTTGTCAAAGCGGATCCGAAGCACTTGAAGACACGAGTGCTTCTTGGGTAGAGGGGGCCTGAACCACAGGAATATATTGGCAGAGGGAAGGCGGACACTGCTATTGCTTTCCACCTAACAGGAAATAATATTTTAACTTGAGGATAATAGCGGAGCCCACTTGGTTAATGAACTTTGAGTCTCCAAGGCATCACTATGGACTAATAGAACCAGCATGCAGCCTGGGTGACGCCCACTAGGGCGGGACTCTTATTTGAAATAAATCAGTTGTTCTTGAAAGCCCGCTGTTTTTCCTCATTGCCGCCAGTGATCAAGAGCTGTAGTAGCTCGAAACGCGTATGGCATTGGAATGCTAGCAGCCTGCTGACCTGACTGCTGCCTGAGGAGTTGTGTGCGTGTACCCCGATGCGTGCGGCATCTCCAAGAGGGCAACCTTTGTTTTGAAATATTAAGCGGCTAGTCCGGCCGCGGAGATGCCCCGACATTGTCAAAGCGGATCCGAAGCACTTGAAGACACGAGTGCTTCTTGGGCAGAGGGGGCCTGAACCACAGGAATATATTGGCAGAGGGAAGGCGGACACTGCTATTGCTTTCCACCTAACAGGAAATATTATTTTAACTTGAGGATAATAGCGGAGCCCACTTGGTTAATGAACTTTGAGTCTCCAAGGCATCACTATGGACTACTAGAACCAGCATGCAGCCTGGGTGACGCCCACTAGGGCGGGACTCTTATTTGAAATAAATCAGTTGTTCTTGAAAGCCCGCTGTTTTTCCTCATTGCCGCCAGTGATCAAGAGCTGTAGTAGCTCGAAACGCATATGGCATTGGAATGCTAGCAGCCTGCTGACCTGACTGCTGCCTGAGGAGTTGTGTGCGTGTACCCCGATGCGTGCGGCATCTCCGAGAGGGCAACCTTTGTTTTGAAATATTAAGCGGCTAGTCTGGCCGCGGAGATGCCCCGACGTTGTCAAAGCGGATCCGAAGCACTTGAAGACACGAGTGCTTCTTGGGGAGAGGGGGCCTGAACCACAGGAATATATTGGCAGAGGGAAGGCAGACACTGCTATTGCTTTCCACCTAACAGGAAATATTATTTTAACTTGAGGATAATAGCGGAGCCCACTTGGTTAATGAACTTTGAGTCTCCAAGGCATCACTATGGACTACTAGAACCAGCATGCAGCCTGGGTGACGCCCACTAGGGCGGGACTCTTATTTGAAATAAATCAGTTGTTCCTGAAAGCCCGCTGTTTTTCCTCATTGCCACCAGTGATCAAGAGCTGTAGTAGCTCGAAACGCGTATGGCATTGGAATGCTAGCAGCCTGCTGACCTGACTGCTGCCTGAGGAGTTGTGTGCGTGTACCCCGATGCGTGCGGCATCTCCGAGAGGGCAACCTTTGTTTTGAAATATATATATATATATATATATATATATATATATATATATATACATATTATTAACAAAACATATACAATAATTTTTCCTTAGGATAGCGAGAGGGTTAAATTTACTATTCACACTCCAGAGAGTGCAACAGTAGGGAAAGCGTTGGATAGCGCAGGGATACAAATTAGTATTCCCACTCCAGAGAGCGCAACAGTAGGGAAAGCGTTGGATAGCGTAAGGTTAAAAATTACTATTCCCACTCCAGTGAACGCAACAGTAGGGAAAGCGTTGGATAGGTAGGGGTAAAAATTACTATTCCCACTCCACTGAGTGCAACAGTAGGGAAACGTTGGATAGTGAGAGGGTAAAAATTACTATTACCACTCCAGAGAGAGCAACAGTAGGGAAAGCATTGGATAGCTTATGGGTAAAAATTACTGTTCCCACTCCAGAGAGCGCAACAGTAGGGAAAGCATTGGATAGCGTAGGGGTAAAAATAACTATTCCCACTCCAGACAGTGCAACAGTAGGGAAAGCATTGGATAGCATAGGAGAAAAAACGTACTATTCCCACTCCAGTGAGTGTAATAGTAGAGAAAGCGTTGGATAGCGTAAGGATAAAAATTACTATTCCAACTCCAGAGAGTGCATCAGTAGGGAAAGCATTGGATAGCGTAGGGGTAAAAATTACTATTTCCACTCCAGTGAGTGCAACAGTAGGGAAAGCGTTGGATAGCGTAGGAGTAAAAATTACTATTCCCACTCCAGTGAGTGCAACAGTAGGGAAAGCGTTGGATAGAGTAGGTGTAAAAATGACTATTCCAACTCCAGAGAGTGCACAGTAGGGAAAGCGTTGGATAGCGTAGCGGTAAAAATTACTATTCCCACTCCAGTGAGTGCAACAGTAGGGAAAGCATTGGATAGCGTAGGGGTAAAAATTACTATTCCGACTCCAGAGAGTGCAACAGTAGGGAAAGCGTTGGATAGCGTAGGGGTAAACATTACTATTCCAACTCCAGAGAGTGCAACAGTAGGGAAAACGTTGGATAGCGTAGGGGTAAAAATTACTATTCCAACTCCAGAGAGTGCAACAGTAGGGAAAGCGTTGGATAGCGTAGGGGTAAAAATTACTATTCCCACTCCAATGAGTGCAACAGTAGGGATAGCGTTGGATAGCGTAGGGGTAAAAATTACTATTCACGCTCCAGTGAGTGCAATAGTAGGGAAAGTAAATACTTCATATATCAATATAAATAACATAAATATTAATACCAATTACAAAATAATTAAAATATGTATATATTAATTAATCAAATAAAATTACAATTAAAAATTAACTATTAATAAAAATTACCTACTATTACTAATTATTTACAAATTACCAATCAATTAATTTACAATATAAAAATAAATGAAAAATTAGACAGAAAAAAATATTTAAAAAATATAATTACTTACAATTAAATTACTTCCCAAGCTATTCCCCTATAAACACACAACCCACTACAGAAAATAATGTAATAAAAGTAACATATTCATCAATTAATCAATTACAATAAATTACAAATTATTTTTGAATTAATTAGCAATTAATAATTAATTAACAATTAATTCTAAATAAATAACAATAAATAAAATAACATATTTAATTAATTATAATTAAATTACTTCCCACCCTATTCACCTATAAACCCACAACCCGCTACAGAAAATAAATTACTTAAATTAACATATTTATCAATTATTCAATTACAATTATTTACCAATGATATTTTAATTAATTACCAATTAATAATTATTTAACAATTAATTCTAAATAAATACCAATAAATAAAATAACATATTTAATTAATTAAAATTAAATTACTTCCCACCCTATTTCCCTATAAACCCACAACCCGCTACAAAAAATAAATTACTAAAATTAACATATTTATCAATTCATCTATTAAAATTCACTACCAATTATATTTTAATTAATTACCAATTAATAATTAATTAACAATTAATTCTAAATAAATACCAATAAATAAAATAACATATTTAATTAATTAAAATTAAATTACTTCCCACCCTATTCCCCTATAACTCCACAACCCGCTACAGAAAATACATTACTAAAATTAAAATATTTATCAATTAATCAATTAAAATTAGTTACCAATTATATTTTAATTATTTCCAATTAATAATTAATTAACAATTAATACAAAATAAATAACAATAAATAAAATAACATATTTAATTAACTATAATTAAATTACTTACCACCCTATTCCCCTAGAAACCCACAACCCGCTACAGAATTATATTACACAAAAAATAAAAATGAATATTAACTTACCTTAAATTCGATATTTTTGTTGTTTATATTATGTCTAGTCGATAATATATCCATTCTATTCGATTTTAAAATTTTCTAGTCGATATTTTGGTAGTCTATATTATGTCTAGTCGATATTATGTCCATTCTATATTTTTTACTTGATATTATTTCTAGTCGATATTAAAAATTCGATATTTTGACTCTATACCGATTCAGGCAAGCCCGGCTGAAGTCGACTGGAATGCCAGAAACCGGTCCTGGGAAGTTTGTTTCCGGTCTAGGGAAGGCATGGCTTGGCAGTTCGGGCTGGACTGTTCCCATGAGGCACAGGGTCAGACTGATTTACATATGGCCATGTCTGAAATGGGGTGGCAGAGTGGGCTAAAGAATAGTGATGGATTAAACCCAGATCAGTTGACTGGGGGTGAGTGCTTGTATTGTCAACCCTCCGTCCATCATTTCCTTTGGTTTTGCTTTATTATGTGAATAAGGCAAGTGCAAATGAAAACCATGCTGAACCTGGCTTTTGCATTGTGTAAATCATCTCTGTTTACAAGAAGTGGGTGTTCTCCATCTCCTACTTCCTCTCCCTTATTTTACATGTCAGCCTTAGGGTGATCTTCCTGAAACCTTTTGCCTACTCGCCTATTATTTGTTGAAATTTGTTTTTGTTGGCTTTATGACTGTGTGCACTTTACCAGTGCTAACCAGTGCTCAAGTGTTTTTGCTCATTCCTTAAAGCACAGTACATTGATTGGCCTACACCTGACTGACACATTTAATTTACTTATATAAACCCCTGGTAAAATGGTTCAACATGTATCCATGGCCTGCAAATTAAATCCTACTAGTGAGCGTGCAGCACTTATTGTGCTACACACTTACGTAGACTTTTAAAACATGTCTCCAGCCTGCTTATGCAGCCTATGTGCAGTTTTAAACTGTCAATTCGACCTGGCAAAATAACCCCTTTGTCAGGCCTGAACCTCCTTTTACAAGTCCTAGTAGTGAAAACTCCTAACTTGTTTTTTTTACTATTGTGAGCCCTACTTCTCCCATAAGCTAATATTGGGTTACCTTATAACATTTAATAAGTGATAATCTTTGTTTGCGAACAGAGAGGAATGGCATGTTTGGTCTCTAAAGAAATGTTACATAAAGTTACTTTTAATGGTAAAGTCAGATTTTTTGTCACAATTCTGTAATTGCCATTTTTTTCTTGTGCTAACCATTAGGTTCTTGCAGCCTTTGTCCTGGGTCAAATGACTGTGATCAACAAGGCATTTGGCCATTGTATATTTCTGCCACACAGTGAAGCCAACGGGGACTAAGTGTTGTCAGGATGGGCCATCTTGCCAGTTGTGTGGGGCAGAGCTGTTCTCTGCCATAATTACATTTCAAACGAGATGCCTCAGTATACCCACAAAGAGCTTAACACTAGTCTTTTGTCACTCCAGACCCCTTGGAGCCATGCTTATGTTGGAAGAAAATTATGGCAAAAAAATAGTATTGTTGTAGAAAGGCATACATTGTTCTCTAGGAAGCAAGTGCAAGGTGAGAAAATCGTTGCGGCCTTAAGAAAATTGGCCACCAAGTGTAAGTTCAAAGATCTTCGTGACGAAATAATTAGAAATCAATTGATTAACTCCACTAATAACAAAACAGTTCAAGAGAAACTACTAGATTTGATGGATCCTACGTTAGACAAAGCGATACAAACGTTGCCAAACGTATTCAGAATACATCACAATATGTGAAGGAATTAACAGATACAGGAGACCATAGCATATTAAGTTCTTCTAAGGTGTGTGATGTGAATACTATTGACAAAACTATCAACAGGAAACATGATAGTAAAGTAGAGAAAAAGAAACAACAACCCTTTATGCCTGTCAATAGAGTATGTTATAGTTGCGGTAGCAATAGACATTCGTCGGAAGCTATCCATTGTCCTGCAGTCAAGAGTAGATGCTATAAATGCAAGAAAATTGGACATTTTTCGAGGGTCTGCAAGGCTTCCGTTACAAGTCAGTCTAAATCTAATGTAAATGTTATTTGCAATGAATCTATTGTTGAATCTGATGACAGTGAAGTTGAAATATATGTCATTGAGGATGTTAACGATGTAAGCATGAAAAATAGTGATGAGTACAAACCTCCTAAATGTGATGTTCATGTAAATGATGTAATAATTCCTATGTGGGCAGATTTGTGTTCACCATTTACACTTTATGATAAACAAGTTTGGACAAAAGTGGGTTCGACAACTTTACAAACCAATGATGTCAATCCTGTAGGATACTGTGGGCAGAAATTACCTGTTGTGGGGTATTTTTCAACCAAAATTAGATTCCAAGGAAGAGAAACCGATGCTAAAATGTATGTGGTAGAAAAAGGGAAGTTACTACTTGGATGGAAGGAACAGAAGAATTTAGACATCATTCTTAATCCTAACCATCCATCTCAAGTATTACTTACACAAGATAGTGACATTTGGACAACAAAATTTCCCAATCTCTTTAAAAAAAGAGTTGAGATGTCTTAAAAAATGTAGATATAGAATAATTCTAAAAGAAGGAACCATTCCTAAAGTTCACAAAGTAAGGAGCGTTCCATTTGCATTAAGAGGTTCACTAAAAGAGGAGTTTAATAGAGTATGCAAAGAAGGCAGAATTGAGCCAATAGAGGCTTCAGAGTGGTTCAGTCCCATAGTTATTGCACGCAAACCCAATGGAAATATCCGCATGTGTGTAGATTTGAGAGATTTGAACCAGTGTATATGGGTTGATCGCTCTCCTTACCCCGTATAAATCAGATGTTATCCAGCATTGACAATGGTACTTTTTTCCACTTTAGACTTCTCAAGTGCTTACCATCAGATTTTGTTACAACCTGAGTCTAAGCATCTTACATCTTTTATTACACCAGAAGGAGCCTTTCAATTTATCCGAATGCCTTTCGGTCTTGCGTCTGCTTCAGCAGTATTCCAAAGAGTTATGCAGAGCATTGTGAAAGGTATACACAATTTATTGGTCTTCCAAGACAATATGTTGGTCTTGGGAAAGGATAAGATTGATCATTATAATGTATTAGAAATAGCTCTAATTAAATTAGAACAAGCTGGTTTAACTATAAGTATACAAAAATTTAAATTTTGTAAAACAGAAGTAGAGTATTTGGGCCACTCTTTATCATCAGAAGGTGTCAAACCCAAATTCAAACTAGTGGATGATTTGGAGAAAGCGCCCGTACCTTAAGACAAGGATCAGTTAGGATAATTTGTTGGTCTAGCTGAGTACTATTCTAGATTCATACCCAATTTCTCTACTTGTGTTAACCCCCTTAGGGAACTTATGGAGAAAAATGTAATCTTTGTGTGGTCTGAAAATTGTCAACGGGCATTTAAAAATGTAAAACGTGCTGTTCTTAATGCTGTTTCATTGAAACCATTCAATCCTAATGACAAGAGTATAATAGTAACTGATGCGAGTGGATATGGCCAGGGTGCAGTATTGATGCTGATACATGAAGGCAAAGAACGTGTAATAGCCTTTGCTTCACGTACATTCAAGGGAGCTGAAAGTACATACTCTACGATTGGAAAAGAGGCTTTAGCATGTTGGTGGGGCGTTCAACATTTTAGGAATTTTGTTTGGGGAACAAGTTTTGATTTGCACACTGACCACAAAGCTTTAGTTGATATATTTTCCACTTCTGGGGCAGGCAGGGCCACATCACGTATAGCAAAGTGGATGTATCGATTACAAGAATTTAATTTTTGTTCAAAGTACCTCCCTGGTGTGAAAAACATTAATGCAGACTGTTTGTCTCATCTCCCGGTTGCTAAGTCTGAAAATGATAGACTTAATTCTGAAATGAATGATTGGATTGTAGCTGAGTTTTCGGATCTATGCTGTGCCATTGAAGAAATTTAATGGAAACAGGCCATGTTAGATGATTTGAGCATAAAAAAAGTAATAGAAAACTTGTCAATCAGTGATGGTTGGAAACTTCATGAGGACACTGTACAGTATAAGGAAGTATGGGAGGAACTTTCTGTTGTGAATGGTATTTTAAGAAGGTGTGACAGGTTAGTAGTTCCCATTTCTTTCAGACCTAAATTAATGGAAATTCTACATGAAGGTCACGGTGAAATGACGGCTTTAAAAAGGAAGGATAGAGAAGATTTCTGGAGGCCAGGACTGGATAGACACATTGAGAGATTTGTGAGGGATTGTTTGCATGTTCACGCAGTGATAAGTCGCATATTATTAGAGAAAGTCCCATTCATCATGTAAAATTTCCTGAACAAGCATTGGCAAAGGTAGTGATGGACATACGTGGTCCTTTTGACATTTTGGGAATTGAAAACAGATACATAATTGTTTTAATGGATTATTTTTCCAAATGGCCAGAATTGACATTTGTGCGTGAAGTGAAATCTAGCAATGTGATAGAATTTTGCGAAGAAATATTTCACAGAGAAGGATGTCCTGCTGAGATTCTGACTGACAATGGTGTACAGTTTACATCCATGGAATTTGCTGATTTTCTTATGAAATGGGGTATCAAACATTGCAAACCCCCTGTATATCATCCCAGGGGGAATGGTTTAATTGAGCGCCTTAATTGTGTGATTGGAGAGTGCATTCAGAAGGTTATACAAAACAGTGGATGTTGGAAAAGTGAAGTGAAAAACATGTTATGGAATTATAGAACAACTCCACATTGAGTTACGGGCAAAACCACTTTTTGTTTATTGAAAGGCAGAGCACCTTATTCTGTCGCTGTGCCTGCTTGGATGGGAATAAGTGGAAGGAAAGTGGTAGATGAAAGTGCTTTGAGGATGAAAGTAGAAAAATATCAAGATCAGTATGAACGAAGGCACAATGACAAGTTAGTCAAGCAACCAAGACACTTTGGAGCTGGTATGTATGTGAGAGTAAAATCTAACTCTTTTCATTGTAAGGGTAGTTCTAAATTATCTGATCCGAAAGAGATAAGTATTGTCGAAGGGAATTTGTTAAAATTGTCCGATGGAAAATGGTGGAACACCAATCGTGTAACCAAATGCAATGAAACTTAAGTACAAGAATGGTTGAAATTCAATCCTTCCAATGAGTGTAATCAGACAGTAGCTTCCAAGGGAGTTGAAATATCCAACATGGATGATTCTCACAGTGGATTGAGAATTGAAAACGTGTGACCAGACCTCCTTGTAAATGACATGATTATATTTGTATAATTTCTTATATGTTGTGATTATTTTAATATAGGTTTCCATTGTATGCTATTAATGATTCTGAAGTGCCTAAACCACTGTATCCTAGCAACTGCTGTTGTCACTACTAGAAGGCAGTTGGTGCTGGGAGGGAGAAGAACTGAGAGCTGTGTATGGCAGCTGTTGAGGGTTGCTGCATTATATCTTCAATAAATCCATTTCTTACATCTATTTTGGAGTCTCTTCCTCTTTAAAAGCTTTGTTTGAGGGTGATGCATAAGGAGGGCCAATCCTATGACCCCTCTGTAATATTAAGATCCGCAGGTTTCAGCAGGCCCACTATTTTTGGTACGTGAGTCTTCAGGAACTCAATCATGTCCAGGCCCTCGGAGCCCTCAGGAATGCCATAAATTCATAAATTGTTGTGCTGATTATGATTTTCCAAATCCTCTGTAAGCTTCTTGTGATTAGTAACTTCTGTGGATACGATATCCACCTTAGCAAGAACATCATGGGCATCACTAATCCTTTGTTCAACGTCCGAGAGCCTTGCGTCCATGTGAGCAAACTTATTCTCAATTCTTTGGAGTCATGCAGTAGTGTCTACCATGAAAAGTCTTATATATTCCTCAGCTCATCCAAGATATCCTCCAATGTATAAGGTAACGGTGACTTGTTCGCAGAAGAGGGGTCTTTTTTAACCCTTTTATTAGCATTACCTCCAGAATCTTTACGACTATTGGTGGTTGAATTGGTAGAGGCCAAAAATTTAGATGAGTACGCAGACCCTATATTTGCACAGTCAGAGTAACAGAAGGATACTCTAAATATTCTCACACTAACCACCAAAGTGACAGAAATATTCAAAGTGCAATACCTAACGAAGAGAATCTGTCTTTTAGAAGTCATAGCAGAAGCAAGCCAGCGAAAGACAGCCAGTAAATTCATGAAGAGCCCCTTGAGGTCATAAAAATATTGCAGAAATGTCAAAGAAAATGGTAATATCCAGAAAAAAATGCAAGAAAACAAAGAAAAAAGTACATTTCTTCAGCCTGTGTGCTGCTCACTCACGCAGACCAAATGTGCACTCATGCTTGAGGAAAAGGAAAAATCGAGCTGGAGAGCTCTCAAAATGGCAGCCGGAATAAGGAGCACAATGGCAGTGGCAAGAAAAAAGCCCTAAATGAGTGTTTAAATGCCAGAAAAAGCCTGAAAATTTACCTCACTGCTCCAGGGAATGTTATTAAAGTTGCAGGATACCAGATAGCAGTCTTTCCCTTAATAACGTTTTCTCAACGCACCGGGGGAACATTAGGCGGGAGGCCATTTTGTCGCGCTGTCAGCGCGATCTCCTTGGATTTTTGTACTCTGAGCATGAATTTATGAGTGGAAGAAGGGTAGTAAAATTGCAATAAGTGTTTTAAATATCTTTTGAAGAAGAGCATTTAACTTGGATTGATTAGTATCCCTGTGGCCTCAAAAGAACCCAATGGTTTTAACCTTTTATTTTTACAGAGCTGATGATTTTACTATCCACACCAATTCATCTTCACCAAACACAGTTGAAAAATCTTTCTGAGCAAGGCACTTGTAGAGTTTGACGTTGGAAAGGGTTGTGAGATGCTAAATGGTCAGTGAACGCAATATCACAACATCACAGTGTATCAAGGATAAGAAAAGCTCACATATTCAACATAATGAACCAAATACATAACACATTGGTAAAATGCAACATCAGATTCTCATTACCACACGACTAATACCTAAAAGTAATTTGCAGACTTTATGGATGCAATAATCGCATATTGTGAATACTCACAATAATGGATTATCCTCTCACAACTTGCACCCAAGTAAATGCTGGTGATATCCAGGTGGGCCAAAAAGTACATCTGTTGTCTTCTACATGCAGTGAGGAAGAATGAGGATTCGAGAAGCACTATACAGGAGTAAGAGGAGAAAGAAAAGAAGTAATTATCAGCACGTTGATCACAATATTTGATCAAACAGAAGACAGACATTTAAAATATAGGTTTAACTACCAAGTCATAACAAATTTGTAGCCAGTACTGAGTAGGAAAATATCACATGTAGCGGTCCTATGTTAACTCCATCTAATGGTGTCTGGCAAGTATCAGGAAATTATAGCTATCACAGGTAATGTGTAAAAGAGTGAGTTTTCTACGTTTTTCAATACCTCTCCTTGTGTTGCCAACAAAAGACAACCATACTTAATTTCCAAACATAGCTCAGGAATTAATTAACACACAAAAGGATAACTGGTCTACATGTCCTCCTCTGTATGCATCATCAAATCTAGGACTGGGGGTGAGTGTCTGAAAAGTTTCAGTGCTCCATCCATCATCTCCTTGTGTCAGCTTTGTTCAGCCTAAGCTAGCAGGGCATGCCCTGACTTTGGTCCCTTCCTCTGGATTCAAGCTAGCCTGGCTGATGAGGGGTGTTATTCCGAAACAGAACGATCCCAGGATGCTTGTTTCCGGTTCAGGGAAGATTTTGCTTAACAGTTCAGGACTGTTCCAGTGAGGCACAGGGTCAAGACTGATTTGCAAATAGCTGGGTCTAAACAGAGGTGGCAAGTGAGCTAAAGAACGATGATGGATTCAACCCAGATCTGTGACTGAGGGTGAGTGTCTGAAAAGTTTCAGTGCACTGCCCATCATCTCCTCGTGTTTGCCTCACTTGTATGTCTGCAGCAACAGCATTTCTTTATCATAATTGTATAGTGGTGTCTTACATTTTCAGATGCTCATAATCAAAGATTATTATACCTAGTAAGAATAAAACACTGCATGTTCTAATAAATTTCAAGCAGCTTCGTAGTCGAAAGTCATCAGCCATGAAGCTAAGAAATATAATGTCCGCATAGAGGAATGTCAAAGACACATTTACTATTTAATCCTTGAGCTCAATCAGTGGAAATTGTTGATTGCTTTGTGGGTGGTTTTTATTTTATTTTTCTATTTGTAGAGACACATTCATGAACGCAAATAATATTCTAGGGTTTCTCTTTACAGTTGAGAAATCTCAATTGAAACGTTTGCTGCAAATGTGAGATGTAGTGCAATGAAGTCTGTTTATTTACATTTTCGTATTATTTGCTGATGCATTCAAATGCAGCCAGTTATGGACATCCCCTTACACACATCTGCTTCATACGTTTGGTACTTGTCAGGCGTAATCTGGCTCAGTGGGGTTTCATTAGTTGCAGCTTTAGTCTCTGTTGTCAGATATACAGCAGCAATCTGGTGTAGACTGCGGGATCAGGCAACCTTTCTCATCTTCTACAGTGATGAGGAGCATCTATCAGGTTTCAACAGATGATTTGAACTATGATTGGCTAATATACAACAGTCCCTCCAAATGCATCATGGCAGATGTAATTCAAACTAAAATAACACTAATCGTATTAATCCCTTGCTGCAGCGTCCAACTGAAGCTACCCCTTAATTTGTCCGTATTTTAAACGATGTCCCAGCTCTTTTTTGTGTAAGGGTTTAGTACTTTTCCCACATTAGCAGTACCCTCCCCACTTGGAAAAGTGAAGCAAGGGCCTTACTACCAGCAAACACGCTGCACAGCTAACTAGACTCTCCCATCTCCCAGCTCTTGAGTTTTGGGTCTATCGGCAGGGATACAGTTATTGATGATACATTTCTATAATTATTATTTTGATAATCGAAGAGTGGGTGTGATGATGCCAATGATCAATATCTAGGAGAGTATTTCACTTCTTTTGTGCTGTTTCTTTGCTGTGCTGCCTGGAGACTGTGCTGTGTGAGGGACCCTGAGTATTAGAACTCACTGTGGGAGCCCGGGACTGCGAGGACCAGCTCACCTTGCTCCACTCTCAGCTGCTGCCTCTTCCCGGACGGGCCCCGCCCGCCTCCACCAGCTGATTACTGATTACTGCTCGCGGCCCCCGCCACGCGGGTGCCACTCGCAGCGGTATTCTTGCTGAAAGCCTGTTTGCATATTCATTTCGGATTTCCTTTGTGCTGTTTCATTGTTGTGCTGCCTGGAGACTGTGCTGTGTGAGGGACCCTGAGTATTAGGACTCGCTGTGGGAGCCCGGGACTGCGAGGACCAGCTCACCTTGCTCCACTCTCAGCTGCCCTCCCACCTTTGTATATTTAACACACGTCCTCCACGCGCACGCGGGACGCGCGCAGGTCAAAGCACGGGCAAAGGGCGGGCCCTCTGAGGCCCTCCGAGACCGGTGTAGGCTGGGCTGGGGCCGCCCCCCTTAGTCCTATCTAAAATACATTCATTATTTGGTGTCTGTAATAATCTTGTGTTGTGGTTCCTTCGCAGTAAAGGCTGCTTTGAAGCTAGTTGTGTTTACAATCCACTTTTCTTGTATGCTTACGTCAGGGAATATTCAATAGGAGTAAAGCTGTTTGCTATTTTATTGTTTCTTAACGTTACTGGTTCCTGCACCTCTTACTGGTGAGTTGTCTTTCGAAATGACGGCTAAAAAGCTAAGGTCTGGGCGATTATTGGTGGGCAGGACCTGCTCTAAGACCAAATCAAATCCCCTACGAAATAAGGATGCTTCTGTCACGCAGTTAAAGGGAAAATGCCAATTATATAGTTTATGGGAAAGGGGAAAGGATAAGGCCCAGACTGGGGGCTCAAAGTCAGAAGACACCAATGATAAAAGTAAAGAAGAAGGTAGAATTACTATGAGAGGGTATAGCAATCAAGATGCTTCTATTGTTTTGGTAAATGCAGTAAAGGTTGCTGATCTTCCAACTGCTTGGGTGGGTAGGCCCTCAGACCCCCTGAAATCGCCGGTGCTTTTAAAGCAAGTTCCCGGGGAAACAAGCTTAAATAGTATTGAGCACTCCACGGCTTTACCTCTAAAACAGTTGAGGTGTTAGTGCACAACTCCTCATCTTCTCCTGGTGAAGGTCTAAAAGATTCCCCTGGACCGTCCCATCCTGCGGTTGCCTGTGGTAATGATTTTACTCTCCCTGATATAGATATCGAGCTCTGTAAGAGATATATTACTTGTGACTCTAGCGAGGTTTTAGATCAAGCAAATACTCCAGCAGGATCAGCCCCCACAGGGCTTCAACTATATAGCAGTACCCCCTCTAATAAATCTCAATGTTTTATATCACAGTCAAACATCTCCATGAGCCCTGATTTTAACATTACTGACATCCAGTCTAACCATCCCATTAGGCACGATAAACCAATCTCCGATTCTTTGACATCCTTAGAACACCTGCTTTCCTCTATTTTACTATTACTGGAAAAATTTGATGGTGGCTCAGATTGTGTGCTAGAAACTGTAACCCAAATACTTAAGGTATTATTAACTAGTAAACAGGGGGTCGAATCTAGCTTACACCATGAGTCATTCCCAGCAGACGCGCAAGTAAGGAAAGATAAGATGGCCGAGAACAAGTCTGAGAGTGCTCCTCAAGATCTAGATTTAGATTTAGTCCGAATTGGACATGATGAGGATTACCATCCTACTGATAGAAAGAAACTAGTAGTTACTGTATGTATGTATGTATAGATATTTTTGTATAGCGCTTTCTGTCACCCAACGGGCATCCTGGCGCTTAGATAATCATGACATACACGATGTTACCAGCATCCGAAAAGGTCTAGTGCAGTGTTCTGGGAAATAGGTAGGTTTTTAGATTTTTCTTAAAAGAGGAGAGATCAGTCATACTCCTCAGGTCCAGAGGAAGAGAGTTCCACAGATTTGCTGCGGTGACCCTAAAGGAGCGGCCTCCCATCCTGGAGCGCTTGAACTTTGGAACTGATACCAGATAGGCAGAGGCTGACCGAAGCGGTCTGCCTGGGATGTACCAGGTAAAAAGATTCTGTAATGGGAGTGGGCCTTGACCATGAAGAGCCCGAAACACCAAACATAGGGCCTTAAAATCGATACGCTGCAGAACTGGCAACCAGTGCAAGTCCTTAAGAGCCTCCGCAGAGGAGTCCAGACGGCGGCGTGACAATGCAAGTTTTGCAGCAAAATTCTGCACACGCTGCAGTTTCCCCAACAGACTAACAGGTGCCCCCAGAAGCAGTGCGTTGCAGTAATCAAGACGACTTAATATAATGCTTCGCACTACCTCTGGTCTAGCATGAGAAGGGAGCAAGGGTAGAATCTTCCGCAGCGAGCAGAGCAGAGCCATGCAAGTGGCCACTGTTTTGTTCACTGCTACCTCCAGCTGCAAATTAGAGCTGATCATTACGCCCAGATTCCGTACTGACTCAGCAGGAGAGGCAGTTCCTTGGAAATCAGAGGGCCAGAAATCCATTGGTAAAGGCCTAGGAGTACGGTCCGTAGAACAGTGTAACACCTCTGTTTTCATGCTGTTGATTTGCAGGGAGTTGTTACCCAACCATGCTGCCGCGGTGCTCATACAACGATGGAACACCTCGTGGGAGACCGCCTGCTTGCCTTCAAAAGAGAAGACAAGCTGTGTGTCGTCGGCATAGTTGGTGACCGTAATGCCAAAAGATGTTATTAACGAGATCAGGGGGCGGAGGTAGAGATTAAATAAAATGGGACTGATGGAAGACCCCTGTGGTACACCTTGCCCCACCTTCCTGCTGTTAGATTTGAAAGGCGGCAGGGACACCATCTGGTACCTGTGATCGAGATATGATACCAGCCACTGCAGGGCAAGTCCAGAAATTCCCGCCTCCGCCAACCTCCTGATCAAGATTGTATGGCTGACCGTGTCGAACGCGGCCGACATGTCAAGCAGCACTAAAAAGGCTGCTTGACCCTGGTCGGCCCGCGTTCGAAGGTCATCGAGAACAGTCACCAAAGCCGACTCTGTCCCATGAGCTGGTCTAAAACCGAACTGGGCCATATCTAAACATTCGGTGGACTCAAAAAATTTAGAAAGGTGCTTTGTGGCCAATTTCTCCAGAGTTTTAACTGGGAAAGGCAATAGGGAGATCGGCCTGTAGTTTACTGGGCATGTGGGGTCCAGATTTTCTTTTTTCAACAAGGGGGAGACCACTGCCAATTTCCAGCAGTCAGGGACTCGTGCAGAGTCCAATGACTGACAGCAAATCGAAAAGAGCGGGGGAAACAGCTCAGCACGGAACAGTTTCCAAAATTTCGGGGGTAGTGGGTCCGATGGAGAACCAGAAGACAATCCATCTGCCACCGCACAGAATTCCTCGAAGGATGGTAATGGAAAACTGTTCAGTCCTGTAGATGGAGAGTGCCGCTTGTTGGTCTCACCCCAAAGGGGACTATCCACCACCTTGTCAGCGGATGGAGCAAGATTGTTTAGAATGAAGGCAATTTTTTCCTCGAAGGCTTGTGCCAGCGAATCGCAAAGATCCTGAGAGGCCGGTATGATGTTCTTGATACAAGCTGGGTGAGCTAGATCTTTCACCAGACTAAAAAGGACCTGTGATTTGTTCGCCGCCGCCATCAGTGAGTCCTCTGAGTTACTCTGGGGAATACCCCGGTAAGTACATCAAAAGCAGCCGTAGCCAATTGTGTTATCGAGCTTGATCAAGAAATAGAAATATTGATGGACCCGGAAAAAGGGATAGATAAGGAGTTATTCCCTATATTTAAACCCCAGATAAATGAAGAGAAAGAGGGTGCCTCGGACTGTCCGTATGAGGGAAAAAAGGGAAAAACAGGACAACATAAAAAGTTCAGAGGAAAAAAGAGGAAACCAACTCGTAGTTGGGCAAAAAAAAAGACAGAGGAAAATTAATTGTGATGAAAACATAGATACCCCCATAGAAAAAAACCTCCCCCAGGACTCTCTGCTTAATGCATCCCAAGATATGATTGTGCAAATTGAATCAGACAGATAACTTATGATCACCGTACCAGGGGGGTCTTCTAACAGTATTCGATATGTCGAACAGATAAAACCTGCTAGTCCTCTTCTAACAGCCCTTAATCCCTTAGCCAAGCCATTCCCCGATATAATTGGATGTGAAAAGGCTTCTAAGTGGCTAAATGCTGCTCCTGAAAAGGAAAGTATAGATACCTTCCAGCTAAATTCTGTCCCTGAAAAGGGAAGTATAGACACCTTCTATCTAGATTTTGTTCCGCTGTTCGACACGGATCTCATACTAAATAGATCTTCGCTCCTCAAATGTTTCTGGGAGATTGAAAGTCCGAAACTCATTCAAACTAATGATATAGATGTAGTTTCCATTGAGAAATTAGAGTTTGGGAATCTAGCGAGGGTTAGATTTTATTCTAAACTTGTTGTAATTCATATTTTACAATGGTCTGAAGGATTACAAAGTAGGGGGATTGATGTCATTCCATTTCTAGTGAAATCTCGTAATGGAAGATTCGCCAATAAGCCCCTACTCCCCCAGGCAGTTTTGGCCAGTATAGATAGGCCCGTTAAAACTGATGAACTAAAAATGTGTATTGTCGAAAAATGTACAGCATGTGACATACATAAACCCTCTACCTTGCCAACCGAATGCGGCAGAAGATAGTCTTAAATGGAATTGGTTACCCAGTGTCTTGTCAAGCAAATCTATGAATAACCCCAAACCGTATTCCCATCTTTAGCACTGATTTAAAAATAATATTGTGGACTGCGGCCGGAATAAAGAATAGTCCAGAAAAATTACAATATTTGCACACATTAGAAGTTGATGTGATTTGTCTCCAGGAGACCTGGTGTGATGAGAAATTGTTTGCGGGTAAGGACTACTACTTGTTGGACGGCAAAGCCACCTCCTCTAGGAGAGGCCATGCTAAGGGTGGAGTGGCCTGTTTGCTGTCTAATAAGATAAAATGGAACTTTGCCCATTATTTATATCCTAGTAATCTTTTCCAGGCAATAACACTATCCATCCTTATTAATGGTAACCCATGTAAATCGACTGTATTGATAAATGTTTATATTCCCCCAGACGCATGTTATGATGTATGTCTAAAGAAGGTTTTCTCCCATATAAAGAAAATTCTTGGTTCTGAAATCTCCCCCCACATAATTTTATTACGGGATTTTAATTGTAAAATCTCTAACTGTAGTTTAGAGCTGTTTAGAAATAAGCTTAAGGAGGAATCCTTACAGATACCTCAAGCCCTTTTTCCAGGCAATATCAAGACTAATAAGAGAGGGAAATTATTTCTGGAGGAATTGTTAGAAGTTGATGGCATTATAGTAAATGGAAGGCTGTCATCAGATACTCCGGCAAATTTCACTCATAAATCTAATAACAGTGAGTCAATTCTTGATTATGTGGTAGTGGGAAGTTCCTCTTTTTCCCTCCTGAAAGATCTTTCGGTCTCCAACACAGTATTTAGTGATCATAAGGTACTCACCATTACCGTAAATTTAAATCCGCCCTTTACGAACTCGTGGTTTATAAATAGCGAATTGGTAAGTTTTGGAGACAAATCTGGGAGATGTAATTGGAATTTCAGGGCTATTAAGGGCTTGGCGAGTGTCCTAGAGGCTACTGTGGAGACTTTGGCTGATTGGAAGGGGTTTGAATTAATATGTTTTGCTGATTTTATGAATGTGGTAACTTCCATTGCAAAAAACCCTATCCTATAGGAAATACAAAAGTAATTCCCAGTTGTCTTCGGTATCTTAATATTGAAATAAACAAATTAGTAAGGGAACAGTACCTGATTTATACTCCCGAAAGATACCATAGAATAGTCTTACTAAGAAGAAGGAGGAGCAGGGTGAAGGCCAAATTAAAAAGAGAGAGTGAAGACACCTTATGGATTAAACTGCGGGAAGCAGCATGCAAGGGTCAAGCTAGAACATTTTGGTCGCTTATTGGGGAGGGTTGTGTAGTAAGATCTCGACCACTGCCAATACCCATTGAAGAGCAAACTTGGGTTGGGTATATTGAGAATCTATACGCCAGCAATGGATTGGTGTTTGAATGTGGTAGAACATATGTGGATAGCTCTCCATATGGACCGCCGTCCGAAAAGGATATCGAATTGGCTATTAAGGGCTTGTGTTCTTCCGGAGCAATGGGTCCGGATGAGCTTTCCATTTCGGACATAAAACAAAACATTGAGATGTGAAGCAAAATTCTCTTCCCGGTTTTTAGCTTCTGTTTTTCCCGTAAATCCGTTCTCCCATCTTGGAGGGGGAGCATACTGGTCCCCCTCCACAAGAAGGGAGACCGTGACGCTCCACACAATTACCGTCAAATTGCCCTTTTGGACGCCATAGGCAAAGTTTTCGCAAAATGCTTTCTAAAATTGATTAATGATTGGGTGGTCAAGGGTGAAATATTACCCCTCGAGCAGACTGGGTTCAGGCAAAAGCATGGTACTATGGACAATTTAACGGCATTGCAAGTCATAAATGAAAAATATATCAAGGTCCGAGGAGGGAGAGTCTATGGAGCTTTTATAGACTTCTCCACAGCTTTTGACAAAGTAGATCGTTCTTCTCTGTGGAGGAAATTATTGGACCTTGGCATGCCGTCCACCCTCCTGGAGCTAGTCCGGGCTCTCCACTCTGACACCTGGTGTAGAGTCTTCTTAGGTGGGGAAAGGGGACTTTCTCAAGTAATTTCTTCAGCCAATGGGTTAAAACAAGGCTGTTTATTGGCCCCATTATTATTTTCCCTTTACATATCTGATCTCCCTCATGTTTTGTCCTTAAGTGAAGGAATTACACCCGTTTTGGGAGGTATACCGATTGTCTGTCTGCTGTATGCAGACGATATATTAATTCTGGATTTAACACCAAAAGGATTAAATAATCGCCTCCAGGTACTTTATGAATATGCAGAGGCACACCATCTGAAGATAAATGTGTCAAAAAGTAAAGTAATGTGCATGACGGGAAGGAAAAAGTTGAAATATGTGAGCTTTCGCGGTCTGTAGGTGGACAAAGATTGGAAGTGGTGCAATCTTATGTCTTCCTCGGAAAAACTATTGTTGGCAATCTAAGTGAAAAAGCTCACATAGCAAACAACACCCGGAAAGCAATTGCCCAAGGTAAAAGTTTATCCGCCCTCTATAATTCCACAGGTACAAGACACTTCGCTATTCTGATAGAGGTTTATCGTGCTAAAATCCCAGCATCGTTACTCTATGGTATTGAATTACTTGATATAAGAAACTGGGGTTTCTTAAATACTACGGAAGGAAACATTTTGCGGTATTTAACCACAGTTAACACAGCGTGCTCTATAGCCGCTTTCAGGTTGGAATTTGGCCTGCGTAGCAGTTGGGTTCAGGGCCTAGCTGGGATAGTGCGCTGGGTCTTTAGCCTTGCAAGGGGAGAACCTGGTATTCTAAGACACCTCATTCAAAAATAATTGCTAGGAACTTTCAAAGAGCATTCTTTAATTGTAAAAAAACTTTAGAACTGCTGTTGATCTTTTACAACTTGATGAATCAGTTCTTTTTACTTTATCTGCATATCAGCTGAAGTCCATTCTGAAGCTGGCTTCTTGGAAATTAAGCTTTAAGTTGGATAGGGAAGCCCGTATCTTGAAGAAAGGTGTCTCTCTGGCCATCGATGCCTGCCTAATAAGAAAAGCGCAATCATATGTTACGTGGAATCTTCCACATGGTGTACGCCGGTTTTTGTTTTTATTAAGGCAGGATCTACTTCCTTTCAATAATCTATTGTCCAGATGGTATGGCTCCTCAGCTATGTGTAATTTTTGTAATAATTCAACTCAGGATATCACTCATGTGCTCTTTGTATGCCCGGCTCTACTTTTGCATAGGCGTATGTGGCTGAGACCAATTTGTCTTCAATTAAGTATTCTATCCGCCATTTCATTTCTAGACGCTATTTATAATCTCCCCAATGAAATGTTTTGTCATAAAATGTTTAACTTTTTCAAAAGTTTCCTAGATATAGATTAGAGGGTTTTAAATGTTCTTTTCCCTTTGTATTTTCATTTGTGATTGTATGAAAATATATTTGTCTTTGTTAATCTTTTATGTGGATCTCACTTGAGTTCCAAAATCATAAATAAATAAACTTGAAACTTGAGAGTATTTCACTTCCAGTAGTAAAGGGATATATACATTGTTTTGGCAGGGGAGTTAGTAAATCAATGGGGGGAGGTCAGAGTCATTTTGGCATAATCAGAACAGGGAGGCTTTGAACACCCTCTCTATGAAATACAGTCTTAACCTTGCATTAGATTTAGGGTCATGTGATTAAAAGAAAATTCCTACATTTATGGGTAGAGGGGCTTTACATCGTGATCTCAGATAACCTAAATAATAAAAGTCAAGGCTGCAAAGCTACTCCAAATTGTCTGAGTGACCATAACTTAGTTATGGTTCAGTTGAACATAGCCCCAGAAGCCGGGACCAATGAAAAGGCTGACCAGTGGGCACCACAAGTAGACCAACCCACAGTCACAGCTGCATGTAAACTAGACAAAATTCTCGATGCCATTATTGAAACTAGAGAAGACCTACAAAACAGGGCTGATGTGGTGGTAGTTGAGGTGGGGCTACTGTGTGATGTTCACAGGAAATTTACCGTCGGCATCACACAAGCAGAGAGCATGTTGGACGAGCTCTGGCCCACGGTGTCCAAACCTGAGGGGCAACTTCGATCCCTCACGGCTTAGGTGCATGAGCTTGAGAACAGGATAGAGGACTCTGAGGGATGGTCTCTCCGCAATAATCTTTGTATCATGGGCTTCCCGAGGGCGCATACCTGGTGTCGTTCTTTGATACATGGCTGGCACGAGGGGTGGGGCACGTGGAAATCAGCTCATTACCTGGTTGAATGTGCCCATTGAGTCCCACTCCCGGCAACACAACGGCCACCAGGAGAACCCCCATGTTAATGGCCCGACTCCTGAATTATAAAGATAAGGAAGCCATCCATGAATGGAAAACGTTTTGCCCTATTAAAAGTTAGTGAGGCACAAAGGAAGTGCCAGGAGTAGCAGGGAGCAATCTAGAGGTCACAGCTGCGACCCCTGACTATTCCCAAATGACATCCTTGAAGCCATCCTACAGGCGGTTGGTGCAGTGTGCCCAATTATGTAAAAAAGTACATGCATATTTCTCTTCCCCGTCTCCACTCTAGCCGTGCAATGAATAAGAGCCTCCTTCCTGGGAGTGAAGAAGTTCATACAGTTGGCAGGCTTGATCTATTCATTGCTATTTCCAGCCAAGTTGGAAGTTTTGGTGAATCAGGCTTGCTACTTCTTATTCAAACCGGCAGACACTTGGGATTGGGTGGAGCAGCGGAGATCTGAGTCTTCAGTTCCGTTGATGCCAACATCACACACCTGGATGGACACGCCCTGGCAGAGTTGTAAGAGTCGAAACCTAGCGTCCCCCACCTCGGCGCAAACTCTAGAGGATCAGATCCAGGCCCTGCCGGATGTAACCACCATGTGTGCGGGAAGGCACTCCCCACCTCCCCAAACTCCCATGGACACGCTTTCTGATGGAGGCTCCAATGCCTCGATGGGCAGCGCCACATCAGTGATACTGCCGAATGTCACTCCACAGACTGCATATAATATGGTTTGAGGGGGCTGCTGGTAGGTTGCGTGGGGACATAATCCAGAACTGTACAGTTGGCCCTGTCAGTGTCTAGGTGTCAGCATATGCCTGCCTCTCTGTTGAGGTACTGCAAATCTGGTCGCTCTTTCCTTCCCACATCTGCTGGATGCCTGTACAGGTTGGACATGGTGCACAGATTGACCGGGATCCCTTTTGGATTTCTTCTACTCTTGACTTTAGCAGAGACGAAATGGGTTGAACACCCTAACCCTGTGTTTTACTTTCTGGTTCATGACCAATCCCCTTTATAACAACACTGCGCCTGGCTGTGGCTCACCAGCCACCCCGCAGACACTACTCATGTAAGATTTTCTGCATCCTAATACACGCTTGAGAACCCCACCTATGGGATTGTTATGTTTGTTTGTTTTGTTATGTTAATTATATTTCTTAAGCGCAACCGCTACCCGAAGGTGTCCTGGCGCTGAGTGCTGCCTTTCGGTTGACACGGTGTGTGTTAACCTAGGAGGTCAAAAGCCAGATTTTAAGTCCCTTTCTGAATGTCAACAGCTCAGTGGTGTTACTGAGGGGAAAGGAAGCTCATTCCAGGGCCTGGCGGAGCATGTAGTGAAACATCTTCCCCCCCAATTTGCTTTTTTAAATGTGGGTACTACCACAAGTCTTGCTCCGGCCGATTGGAGTGCTTTCTTTGGAGAATACCATTTAAAACACTGTTTTAGATGTTCCGGACCTCTTCCATGAGGGCCTTGAAAACTGCATAAGGGTTTGAATTGAATCCGCTGTTTGACAGGGCCCGAAAGCAGCTGTTTTATTCCTTTTTTAATTGAGACAAATTTTGGTGTTCCTGTCAAAAGTCTTGCTGGTGTGTTCTGAGCAAGTTGAAGCCCATTTAGATGTTTCTTCTGGATGGTTTGGGCAGTTGGAAGTTGTCCAGCTGCCTCGGGTTGAGAGTTATGTTTTTCTTTTAAGTATGGTCATGTAGTGTGACTTTAGCTAGCCCCGTGTTTTGCTTGTCCTTCCCAATGGGGGTAGAAGATAAGAGGTATCAATGAGGCTCCCACGCAATTTTTCTCCCCTGCCTGGGTAGATCATTATGGCTAGAGTGCGCCTTCTAAAGTGGAATGGCCAGGGTATGGGGACTGCGCGTAAACGACACACAATACGGCAATATATTCGGAGGCACAATCCTTTGATTGCATTTCTCCAGGTAACACATATGTGGAGGGGAAGACACAGGCCTACAAAACACTGGTGCGGTCAATGCTATAGCACTGAGGGGCAGATTTACAGTAACTGGCACAACCCTGCATTACAGCAGGGATGCGCCAGTTATTGTGCACCACGCTTCCGCCACCATGAATGTGCCGCATTTACAATGCCGGTGCACCATCGGGCAAAAACGGAACTGATTCGTCGCGTATCTATGCCGTTAAGGCATAGATGCCGTAGGTGTCCTGGCCGTTAGCGCCAGGACACCTACGGGTAACAGAGCGCTGTACAAATGCCGAAAATAAATAAATAAATAAAGGCGGCGCATCGCTGGAGTTGCGTCGTAAGCGCGACACAGCTCAAGCAATGGTCTGGGGGGCCCTATTGTTACAATACTGCGTCAATCCTTACGCCTGCTTCAAGCAGCATGAGCTCAAAAGTGACTGAGTGAAATCTTGTAGATTTCCCTCAGCCACTTTTAGGAGGCCTTCCTGCGTCAGAACACCCCCCCCTGCGCAGGAAAGCCTTCTTCTGGCGCAGAGCTATACAACGTCACGCATCTCCCAGATGCGTCACATTGTAAATACCCCGCAGCATGGTGCATCTTTTGCGCCGCCACTGCGTCACACAAGTGGCGCAACAGCGGCATAAAAGAGGCGCAAGGGACTTGTAAATCTGCCATTACATACTTTGGCTTCCCTCCGGGGGCCCTTATCTGTGTAAGATAAAGGTTCCTTTTAGGTGAATAGCCATGGAAAAAGACTCCAAAGAGTGTTATGCCGTAATGGAGGGACAACTTGGTGGCAGGCCCCTCTTGCTGGGCTGCATCTACGTGCACTATGCAGCTCAGCTCACCTTCCTGGCACACGTTTTCGTTGTCCTTACTAGCTAGGCACACATCCCCAGGGTTATTAGAGGAGAATTAATCTGTGTCTTAAACTCAAAAGTAAACTGCTCACACCTTCCTTTGCTGTCCTCTTCTGTTGTGGCTGCTGCAGCTCATCTTTATCAATGGCTCATGCACAGGTTCCTATAGGATAACTGGCGCACTCTTAACCCAGATGCCACAGAATATTCTTACTGCCCACCACCACACGACCATCACCTGCACCTGCATGCATACTTTGTCAACTGGTCACTCAAATGCAGACCGTAAACACTGAATATTTAGAAAAAACATTCTTGGACCATTACCCACTCCAATTACAACTTGAATGGGGAGCGCCGCTCCCATTGGTCCCTAGGTGGTAGCTACAGCCGACCATTTTGGAAGACCCAGTCTTTAGAGATGCAACCAATAAGGGAATGCCTGATTACCTGACAGAAAACTGGGGCACAGCCACCTCTAAATAAGCAAAATGGGAAGTGATGAAGGTAGTGCTCTGTGGCCAATGCATTCACACGGTTGTGGGAGCAAGAGCTGACCTTCACTGGGACATGGCTAGAGGTATCCCTGGGGAAGGAGCAGCGTGAAAAGTTCCCACTGCAATACCAGCACTAGAGACAGCAACGGAATAACATGCTCAACTGATCGAGTAGCTGTGATGCCTTGACTTCACAGCCTATTGTGCATGCAGAGGGTGATACGTCGGGCTACTTGCTGGCATGGCTTTTAAAGAGTGCAGTGCCAGTCACTCCCATTACCATGATTAGAGAGACGCTGACCTGCCTATTCACTAACCAAATGGACATACACACAGTGTTCACAGCCCACTACAAAACTCTCCGGAACATCTTCCCCACAAGGTACATCCGGATGAAAACGGAGTGATGGAGTTGTCTCCTACCCATTGGCCTCATGCGCCAAACATAGTACTAAACTTGGAGAAGGTGTTTGACACTGTGGACTTGGAATTTATGTTCTCAATGCTAACATCCATGGCCATAAGTGACGGGCTACAGAAACTTATCAGACTCTTCTACTCAGAGCCCACTGCTTGGTGAAGTTTGGGCAGTGTATATCTGCCCAATTCCTGGTGAACACGGGAATGCGCCAGGGGTGCCCTTAGTCTTTGTCCTTTTTGCCTTGCTGATCGAGCCTTTGGCACAGAGACTTAAACAACGAGGCCAGATGTAGGGCATACTGCTGAAGGGGGTGACACACACTATCTTCCTATGCACTCATGACATACTAACATACAGCCGCGATATTTGAGATGGCATATTCCAGATCATAAACATCCTGATGTCGATCTGGGCCATGTCAGGCCTTGCAATGAACTAGTTGAAGTCCTGCCTGTCCCCGATTCACCCGGAGTGCCCACCACAGCACTTATTGGTGGACACAAACCTCATTCGATGGGAGCCACATACCTTCCGATATTTGGGCATCAATTTTTATCATACCACCTAAGATCTCATAGATGGCAGCACTACTCATGCCATTGCCTCCCTTGAACCATAATGGTGTTTTGGAGCACACTCCCACTCATCGTCCGGGGCAGAGTATTGTTGCCTAAAATGGTCATGCTCCCATGGCTGCTGAAGTACATTTTGCACGCCAAGTTGGGGGTCTTCCTATTGAATAATGGTAGAAGTTGAATCACTCTGCACAAGCTACAGCTACCAAACGAAAAAGGACTTGGGGTCTCCAACTTTGAACATTAATATTTGGAGGCACAACTGCAGTGGCCTGCCTGTTGGCTGGCCGACAGCTACTAGACAAACTGGGCTGCCCTCTGTGGACTGCGCAGAGTAGTTGGTGCGAGAGGCGTTTCTGCTACATGAGGAGTTCCCCAGGAGGTCAACAAGCTGCTGTGTGTAGCATGTAATAGCTTCAGTAGAAGCCTGTACCTAATGGGGACTATGCCACAATATTCCCCTTAGATTCCCATAGGTTGCATCAGGCCTCTGTGGCTCCTGGGAGGAAGGGAGGGACTGACGACATGGGAAACAGCCAAAGTGGATCGCCTAGGCACTCTGTTTCAAAACGGCATGCTCATCCCTTTTGAAAACCTACAGACTGGCTGCAGATTGCCAGCGGGCTATTTCCAGGCCTATGGCCTATTGTTGGGCGAGACGGGCCAACTGTGAAAGATTGTGGGGGGACGCTAGGTGGCACACTAGAGTATGGAAGCCTTCCTGTGAGGCTCCCGCAGTCCGGCGACTGTTATCCGTCCAAAAATCCTTAAAAGGCATTCATAGGTGCTATAACTGTAGGTAGTGCCACAGCAAGGTGTCCGACCGCTGCTGCCCGAGTTTGAGCAGAATCGGAGTGACGATGTGGTGGTGAGATTCTCCAGAAGTTTCGGGGGACTGACCAGACGGAGGTCGCGGTGTGCTGGGCCGGCCGCGAAGATCAGGCAAGCCCGTGGCTGTAACTGCGGCCTTAGGCCCGGAAATCGGGCGCATCGCGAGGTACGACCTCACCCCTGCCGGACAACCGGGGTGAATTGTGATGGTAATTGCCAGGGGTGATAGCGATATAGCTCCCCCGCCTTGTACTGTTTAGCGTGATTGGCTGGACTATATGCTGATGCTCGGCTGAGCCGATCCTGCCCGGGACTCTTGGAAGCGCGAATATTGGAGGCGGGGGTCGCGAGGCTCTGCTCGCCTGACTGGCTGACCGCTTGTGGATGACTCCCGCTCCCCCTCCCGCGAGAGAAGAAAGTGTCCTGCCGAGTGGCCACACGAAGGGTGAGTGAGCCGTTGGAGACAACATCGTGATACTGGGAAGGAGCCCCCGGTGGCGGCATGGTGGAGGAAAGACGGGGGGATGGTGTGTGATAGTGCCGTCTCAGCGCTTCCCAGAGATCTTCGCCCCTATTTTATTGAACAATCTTAATCTCTCCTCAGAGATCCCAACCTGCTACAGCAACCTTGAAGTGAATGATTCCGCTGATTGGCGGGAAGCGTCTGGGACTATATACGAGGCCAGGCTCCAGCGCTATCAGACAATATAACGCCAGCGGAGAATTGCCTTATGCGAGACGACTGCGGCGGTACCTGCTGTGCTGAGGGTATCGGACTGCCCCTTCCACCTAGACACTGCGGGTGGAGTGCTACATGGTCAGAACCGCTGCGCCCAGGGATTTAGTGAGGACGTCAACGCCATTTTGGTTTTGGAATTGAGCAGATAAGTTCACGCCCAGTGATTAATACAGCATGCAGTAATACCCTGGAGTTGCAGTGTACTCAGCATGTGAGGGCGAGTTGCAAGTTGGATTTGAAGGAGTGGGGAGCGGAGATACATAGGCCAAGTGACGCACTGTGATCCTGGTATACCATATCACTAGGAGAGTTTATCCTCCCTCGACTCTCTCTGTGCATAGTACCAATTTCGGGCTGCTAGCTGAGGCTCTGCTGGGTGATCGATTACCAAGAGTGACGTAAGGATGGGGCGGCCAGACACGAGACAGCTGAAACTCACCTTCGACTCCACCAAGAAGACAAATCAAGCTGGAGGTCCTCGAAACAGTCCGGCCGGAACGAATGACGCAACCGGAGACTCTTCGGACGCGACGGCGAACCTGCAAGAAGTTTTGCGCGAGATGCGGCAAGGATTTTCGACAATTGCTGACAAAGTTGACAGAATATCGTCGCACATGGATGCAGCAGTTCATAAATTGGACGCCCACGAAGACCGGCTGAAGGAAGCGGAACAACGAATATCGGACTCGGAAGATATTACTACTAGACACGCCACGCAGCTATCCAGAATGGACAACCTGCTGCAGGTTATTGCATCCAAGAACGAGGATTTGAAAGCGAGAAGTAGACGTAATTACGTTCGCATAGTGGGCATTCCGGAGACGACCAATGTGGGCAGGATGGAGGAATACGTAGAGAAGATGTTCTTGGCGGCTATTGGCACAGAGGTTTTCTCTCCGCAATTCATTGTGGAGAGAGCGCTCCGGTCCTTGGGCCCTAAACCAAAACCGGGTGCGCCTCCTAGACCTATCGTCGCTCGGCTATTGAACTATAGGGACAGAGATGCGGCCTTGCGTGCGGCCCGCAATACAAAAACGCTCTCGTATGATGGCAATTCCTTCACCATATACCCAGACTTCACGCCGTTGGTCCAGGAGGAGCGGAGAAAGTTTTTATCTGTGAAGGCAAAATTACGTGATTTGCAAATGGACTATGCATTGCTCTACCCGGCTCGGCTGAGAGTCACGTCACGTACCAGGGTCGACAACATTTTTTTTCAAACCCTCAGCAAGTAGAGGATTTCATCAAACAATATAAGCGTGCTAACAGGAATGCTTAGAGAGCTGAGGAAGAGCCGGATCCACTGCACGACGAGATGGAGAAAGGTGAACAGTGAGTGGGCGAACAATAAACAACTGTCGTAAAAGGGGCCCTTAGCAAATGTATGGGGGACAGACAATGTAGGACAGGAACTGATGGCCGGAGAAGGTACTGTTCTAAAACGCGAATTTCAACAGGTCCCCCATTAATATGGGCATTGGATGACACGAGTATCATTATGGTCCCAACAATATGTGTTATCTTTCTATACTGTTTTCTATTGTCTAATGATGGTATTGCTTGCTGGTGTGGCACCAGAGTTGTCTAAGGTTATACCGCCGGAAACCCCTCAGGGTCGCTGGGTCAAGCTACAAGTCACATTGTGGGTTTGGCGACAGTGAGGGGGAGACGTGTTGCCACCTAGAAATGGACCCCAACGGGAAATACCCAAGAAGTTTCTTTTTGAGTTGGGAATGCACTAGCCCTAGTTCTTGGGGCAATTGTGGGTGGGAAGGGGAGGGCACATGGCTGGCAGGTTGGGGTTTGCTTCAGTGGGAGGGGGGTGGATCTAAAATGCTAGAGGAAGGGTGTGGAGGCAGGAGTTCATTGTGGAGGGAGGGAGGTTTGGGACAGTTAAGGGTTTTTTTTTTTCCACAGAGGAGGGTGGTGTGGGAAGTTCATTGGAGTACTGTTCTACAAGCTCATGAGAGTGTGTTGCTCAGGGTGCTGTGGCTAATTGTGATCAGAATGAGGGTTCATGTGAAACATGACATGTTCTGCTATGGCTGGCTGTCCAGGAAATGGGGGTTTGTTCGGACATGGCAGGTGACAAACGCTTAGCGAAACTTTCGGTCCTGTCCTGGAACGTGAGGGGACTACATGATGCCCGAAAAGGCAGGAGGGTGGTGGCCTATCTGGAGCAACATCATGTACAAATTGCATTATTGCAAGAAACGCATCTGAGCCCACGCACAAATTATTCATTTGCTAGCAAGTGGGCAGCGATTAGTTTCTCTTCATACTCAGCATATGCCAGGTGCACTGCAATATTGACCAGAAAGACTGTGCAGTTTGTGAAATTTGGTGAGCATACGGATACGGAGGGGAGGTTTGTTGTATTATGGGGTAGACTTGGTACTGATACGGTCACAATAGTGAATTGTTACGGACCTAACGTGGATTCACCTGAGTTTTTCACGCAGTTATGGGGTAAAATACTGAACACTGGCTCCATGCATATTCTATAGGGAGGAGACTTTAATGTTGCGATGGCCCCAGGGTTAGATAGGTCTGATGGGAGCCCCCAATATAATAGACGTGCCAGGGATGCATTAGCTGGGATCATCGGTGAAGGAGGACTCATTGATAGCTGGCGATTTGTGCATTCTGGGATTCGGGAGGGCACGCACTTTATCACACATGCCAACACATGGGCGAGATTGGACTACTGCCTCCTGTCTCGGGGACTGGTGCCTAATCTGGGTAGAGTGGCTCACTTACCAAGGTCCTATTCGGACCATTGCCCGGTGCTGGTGCAGATATCAATACCGGGATTTGCTAGGGTCACACCAACGTGGCGTATGCAACCCACGGCGCTTCTGGATGCACTGTTTAAAACGGAGTTAGGAGAGGAAATCTCAGAGTTTTTTCCTCGCAATCATAGGTCGGTTGATAGTGTTGAAACCATCTGGGAGGCGTTTAAGGTGACAGTCAGAGGATATTACATTTTGAAGAGCTATGGGGTACTTAGAGACATTCGAGGAACGCTTGAGAAACTAGAAAAAGAATTAAAGGAGTTAGAATCTAAAATGACTCGGGAACCAATGGGCCCCATACATAAGGAATTCAGGGACAAGCTCACGTAGTATGAGGAAGAAGCAGATAGGGAGGCTAGGTTCAGAGGCAAACATTGGCAGGCACGATGATACTGTGCGGGAGAAAGGCCAGGCCGAGCACTAGCAGAAGTCACTAGACAACCACGAGGTATCACGCACGTACTGGAAATACGCACACCGGAGGGTGGAATGTGCCGGGATTCGAAGGGTATTCTAGGCCTTTTCACGGCTAACTACGAGACGTTATATACAACGCACCAAGCTGGGGAACTACACTTTGGGAGCTTCCTGGACGATGTAGCGCTCTGTTGGCTGAGTGACATACATAGGCAGTTCCTTGGGGCTCCACTTAAGCTTGATGAAATACCTGATGCAATTATGTCCCTTAGTAATGACAAGGCGACTGGATCGGATGGACTACTGGCGGAATTTTATAAATGCTATATTGATATAATGGCTCCGGTCTTAAAAGAGGTCTTTGAGGAGTCCTTGGAAGTAGGAATGTTGCCGAGGTCAATGAGGGAAGTGGTAATCACTTCTCTGTTGAAGCCAAATAAAGAGCCAGCTGATTGCGACTCATATAGACCACTTTCTTTAATAAACTGTGACGCCAAGATACTGGCGAAAGTGCTAGCTACTAGGCTCTCCCTGCTTATGACCAAGGTAGTTCTTCCGGACCAGGGTGGGTTTGTCCCGGGAAGATCCACGCCTAGTAACCTGCGTACTCTTTTTTCTCTGATCCAGACAATAGCGCCAGACCTCCCTGTAGCTGCCGTATTCCTTGATGCGACAAAAGCATTTGATTCGGTTGAATGGAGCTACCTGTTTGCCGTTCTAAACAGGATGGGGTTCCCTCAAATGTTTGTGGCATGGCTCAAACTGCTCTATACGGATCCAACGGCGAGAGTGCTCATTAATGGGGAACTCTAGGACCCGATCTCCCTCACCAGAGGCACCAGACAAGGGTGCCCATTATCCCCACTACTATTCGCGATTGTGATTGAGCCCTTAGCATGTCGTATCCGACAACTGCACAAACAAAGCGCTTTTAAATGTTTCCAACGTCAAATAGATGTGTCACTCTATGCTGATGATTTAACGCTATATGTGGTAGACCCACAGACTAACCTCAACCCATTGCTCAGGGAATTTTTGATCTTCGTCGGCTATCTGGCATACAAATCAACTGGAGGAAGTCACAATTTTTTCCCCTGACTCCTGCGGTAGCCAGGTTTGCACTGGGCTATCCACTGGAGTGGTGTGACTCTGATCTCCGATATTTAGGGATTCAGATATCGACTGTGAAAGATGAGACGTTGCGACTAAATTATGGCACCGCCATCACTAAACTGACAGAGGATGTTACACGGTGGATATCTCTACCGTTCACCATGGCTGGCAGGGCATCACTAATCAAGATGGTGGTATTACCACGTTTTTTATACGTGTTTCAGAATATCCCGTATTATCCAGGTGCTTTTTTTTTTAAAACATTACGTTCGGAATTGTTGCGACTGTTCTGGGCAGGCAAGCTACCGAGATTGGCATGGTCGATCATCACACAGCCTTATATCAGCGGAGGATTTGATGTCCCTGATTTTCTGCTCTATTACCTGAGCGCTCAAGCACAATTTGCCTACAATTGGTTTACGCCCACACCATTCATGCCGCAGCTGGCTGTGGAGGAATGGATTGCCCGACCTCTCCCATTGAAAGGCATTATTCATGGCTCAGTTAGTGTAATTGAGACACCGGCTACCACGGTGACGTGTACGATTGACGCATGGCGGCGAATACTGCACCAACTACCGGTCGCTCTCCTATACGCCCTGGCTATGCCACTGGTGTATCATCCAGGTCTATCCCTATTGCAGGAGAGGGGATTCCAAATGATGTGTACTAAGTTGAAAATTTTCACCTGGGGCAATCTGTTTGAGAATGGGCAGTTCAAAACACGTGAACGATTGCTTCATGGATGCCAACCTACACCGCTGGACATATTTTACTATGTCCGGCTACGGCAGGGCCTGCGGACTGTTCTACCACAATTCCCTAAGGAACCTGACACGGTTCTTCCATTACAATTTCTGCTTGCATCTGCGGATGGTAAGCATTTGGTATCTTACCTGTACCGTAGCATCCGAGGGCAATGTGAGAGGAGAGAGTGTAGAGCTCTTCAGCACTGGAATACTGATATTGGTAGGGACATCACTGAGGCACAATGGACATATTGCTGTGAGCTCACTTCTAAGGTATCGGCCAGCTGCAGATTGCGGATTATTCATTATACGTTTTTGCAAAGAATGTACTATACGCCCGAAAAAAAGATGAAGTTTCACCTATCGCATAATGATAGATGTGAGAGGTGCAAATCGGAGGGCGCAGGCTTCCTACACCTGGCATGGGCATGTCCAAGGGTGTTTGACTACTGGACTCAGGTTCACACAGCACTACAGGCGATGGTGGGTGATAGGATTGATAGAGATCCCCTCATAATGCTCCTGGGATATACTATGCAGATACCCAAATTGCACAGGAAGTTTGTAAACATAGCACTTTTGCTAGCGAAGCGGAGGTTTGCATGTAGATGGGGACGAGGCCGCGCCCCGAAATTTAAGGAATGGTTAACTGATTTATTATACTGTCAGGAGCAGAACACGATATATGCAGATAAACAACCATTGAGCAGTAGAGCCAGGGACATATGAAATCCACTAAGAGAATACTTACTAGCCACTGCGGATTCATCTGCTGATGAGAGTCAGGGTGATACGGATACAGCATTGGATGTGGGAGTAGAGAGATTATGAGTTATTTTTTTATTTTAATTTTTTTTTTTTATTGAGAACAAAGCGCAGTTACACAGCGTCACGCCGACAACCCTGGGGCTGGCCGCTATCAAATCTTAGAACGTCATAAGGGATGTGACATAGTACACAGCATGCAGTGAACGAACAGCAGGAGCATCCCAGGCGCATCGACAGTGAGCGTATGCAACAGTAAAAAATCAATAGTGCGTACAATTTTCTGGTAAATAGACATACAGCGATCAATTGGCAAGGAAAGGAGAACAGATTAACTGTACAAATAAGAATGCCCTAGGAGCAGAAAGCAAACATTTCAAATTCTCATTTCGTGGAGAAGTGTGGCTCAGGGGTTAGAGGCAGCAGACCCGGAAGCTGAGATCGGTCCTGGACCAGGGTTCAATTCCCCGCCTCGGCGGGGTCTTGGGCTAAAAATCCCACGGACTCGATAATTCTCGCCCCGGTGCCTCCTCGACTCACGGGTTCACACTCTGCGACTCTGGGCAATAGCTTGCCTAATCTCCACAACGGCCCCTCGCGGCGGGATGCCTGACTTTCACCTTGTGGATACCCTGCTATCTCACAGGGGAATACCAGGAAGGGTTCCCTAAGCAAGCGCCGGGACACCCACTGCGGGTAGCTGTGCGCTATATAAGCTCAACTACATTTACATTTACATTTACAAATCAAGCGATGTCTACCCACCATTTTTCTCCCTCCACCCCCTCCCCCTCCCTCTCCCCCAAAAAAGGGAAAACAGTAACAGAACCTAACTCTGGTGCAGAAGAGAAAAACCACAAACGGGCATAAGGTCGGTTGTAAGGAAGGAGTAATGTCTTTGGGCGGGGCATCACAGAGCGTACATATCGGCATCAGCAGAAGACCCTGTAGCAAAGGGGACCATGTCAGTGCGAGGGAAGGAGAGAGGTCTACTCGTGCTGGGGGGGAGAAGGCACTGACGTCAGTAGGGGTAGAACAGAACCCGGACATGCACAGGCGCAAAGCTACTCGCAGAACCTCAACATATCTAGAGCGCTCACATAAAATGCAGCCACCACCCAGGGCGCACCGCCGCAGCGAAATACATTTGCAGGGTGAAGTGGGATCATCCCATATCATCAGATATCGCGCCCGGCAACGATTGAGCAGAGTCAGGGGAGGATGCTCGCTCACGCGTCCACTGTGTGAAGGGCTCCCAGATGTCTCTAGGCCTGGAAGCGGTAGGCATCATTTCCCAGTAGCGCTCAAGCTGAGTGTTGCCGTACGTCACATCCCGAACCCATGCAGCAAACGAAGGCAGCGCTCGCCAACCCCAGTGCACCGCCACCTGCCTCTTGGCATAAATGAGCAGTAGCGCATGTAACTTTCTGTGTGTGGGCAATGTGTCATGAACCCAACCCAGTAGTCCCAGGAGCGGGGACGGTGTGTCTGACCTGTGAAGTATCTGGTTAATAGCAGTGAAGATGTCTAGCCAGTACTCCTCTAGTTTAGGGCAGCCCCATGCCACATGTATAAAAGAGGCATTCTCGCAACCGCATTTCCAACACCCAGAGTCCTCCCTAAGACCCATGCGGTGGAGCGAGATCGGCGTGCGGTAATATCTGTGCAAAAACTTAAAGTGTACTAATCTTAGCCTGTAATTGGGCGATAACATCGTAAGTTGCCCGCAGCAGAATTCCCACTGTTCCTCTGTCAGGGGCTCCTCCAGATCCACATTCCACGCCTGCAGTGAAGAAGGCACTATGATGGGGGATTGGTCCTGCATACAGTTGTACAATCGGGACACAAGCTTTCTGGGGGAGGGTCTCGAAAGTAAATTCTGAAGAGCCATGAGCTGCGGTGGTTCATCGGGGAACTGGGGCCACAGCGCCTTACAGGACGCCTTCAGTGAGTGGTATAAAAATAAGTCAGAAAATGACTCTGGGTGTCCCTCCTCGCATGCACCCAGGTCCCGAAAGGTGCCACCAGGGTAAAGGTCAGCAAATGTGTGTAGTGTTTGTCCTCGAAGCTTAATGGTGCCACCACTGTCACACAAGCAGGGTATCATAGGGTTGCCTCGTAGCGGGATCGCTGGCGCATATAGTAGGGGGAGTCTGGCTCTGTTGCGCAATTCGCGCCACGTCCAGCGAAGCATTTCCACCGTGTCTACGTCTTTCGAAGGGCGAGACACCTTGCCATAGATCGCCACGGTCAGAGGGGATGGGGCCGCCGCAGCCATCTCCACCGCAACATGCGGCTGGTAGGGGGTGGGAAAAGCCCAGAAGTGCAAGAACTGCGCCTGCGCACACAATGAGTATAGTTTCATGTCAGGAGCCCCCAGGCCGCCCTGCCGCAGTGGGAGCGTAAGCAGCGCCCAAGACGTTCTCGCCTGGCCACCAGCCCACACAAGTGTCAGCAATAATGATCGCACCCTTGCATGAAAATGTGCCGTCAGTGGTATGGGAATATTGACGAATAAGTAGAGAAATTTGGGGAGGACAACCATCTTTGCCAGAGCTATCCTCGCGACCAGCGACAAGGGTAGTTTGTTCCATATTTCCACCTTCCCCTCCAGCCAGTCTACTGCTCTTCCAAAGTTGAGAGACCACAACTCCTGCAAATCACGGCTTATCCAAACCCCCAGGTATTTTACAGCATCCAATTCCCAGCGCAGTGGGTAATCAGAGGGCGTCTCTCGCGTGGCATCAGTGAGAGGAAAAACTACAGACTTCGACCACTTAATGGATATCCCAGCCAGGCCCTCAAAGCGAATAAATTCTCGCAATAAGGGGTTGAGATTTACCTCGGGATTGAGAACATACAGCGTGACATCATCAGCGTACAAGGATATCAGCAGGCTCCGTGAACTGAATCCTATCCCCCTCGCTGTGTGGTGCTGCCGAATCCGAGCGGCAAGGGGCTCCATCGCTATCGCAAATAACAGCGGGGATAAAGGACAGCCCTGTCTGGTCCCGCGGGATATGGCAAACGACTTCGAGATAAGCCCATTCACGCTAACTCGAGCTCTAGGCGCGACGTACAGCAGCTTAATCAAGTTTATGAAGAGGGGACTGAACCCCATTCTGCCCAAAATCCTAAAGAGGAAGGGCCATTCGAGTGAATCAAATGCTTTGGTAGCATCCAAAAACACAACTGCAGCCTGTATAGAAGGATGTAAGTAGTGCAGAACGGAAAAAATCGTCCTGAGGTTGTGGGACGTCGCTCGGCCAGGTATAAAGCCAGATTGATCTGGGAGTGCTACCCTCGGCAGCAAAGGCTGTAGCCTGTCCGCAATGATCTTAGCATATATCTTTGCATCAACATTGATTAAGGAGAGGGGTCGGTATGAGTCAAGGACCTGGTTGTCCTTATCTGGTTTGAGCAGCGTTATAATTAAAGCTTTGCGCATTGACTTAGGTAGGGAACCTAACTCTAGGGCTTCAACAAAGACTGAGTGGAGTCTGGGGGCCAATTCCTCGGCATATGTCTTGTAAAAGGCCGTAGTCAGGCCATCTGGGCCTGGGGCCTTGCTCGCAGGCATGCTTTTAATCACCTGAGCTATATCCTGGACAGTGATGGGGACATCCATGTATTGGCGGTGAAAGTCATTAAACCAAACAATGGCAATGGAGTCTAAGAAGTCTTCCAGGGATTCAGGGACTGTGGGTTGTCTGGAGGTGTATAAGGACTTGTAGAATGCAGCAAATGTTTCTAGCACTTCTTCCTGGCCAACAACCATCTTCCCTTCACCATTCTTGACAGAGTGTATGTAGTGAGAGTGCGTGCGAGGAGCTATCATTCGCGCCAGAGTCCTGCTCGGTCTGTCCCCTTCACCGTATCTACGGGCCTCAGCTTGCTTCCCCAGGAAGGCAACCTCCCGTTGAGCTTCCTCATTAAAGGCGAGCAATTTGGCTTTCATTTGACCTGCCGTTTCCGGAGATGGATCCCGGCAGAATGTCAGGTCAAGCTCACGTAGCTCCGATTCAAGTTGAGTCAGAGATAGACGTATGGCTCGTAACACCCCGGTTTGCCTAGCAATACATTGGCCGCGGATCACCGCCTTAAAAGCGTCCCACACTGTAGCTACCGTAGACGTCGAACCCTCATTTTCTACAAAATAGTGCACAATATCTGGGCGGATTTCCTCTGTGAAAACAGTGTCCGTGAGAGCATGGGGGGGCAGTCGCCAAGCAAACGCTCGTTTAGGGACCCCGGGTACCCTCAATTCCAGCTGGCAGGGGGCATGGTCAGAGAGAGATCTAGCTTGTATGGACGTGTCAAGCGTCCACGACGCCACGGCCGGCGATACCAGCCAGTAGTCTAGGCGGGACCAGGCTGCATGATGGCTGGTTATGCATGTACCCACTGCGTCAGCTGGATGCCTAGCCCTCCACACGTCAGATAACAACCCCTCCTCCATCACATCCAGAATTGACTGTCGAGCCCCAGTGTGTGTAGGTCTGCCCACACCTCTTCGGTCTAAAGCATCATTTAGTGGAACATTAAAATCACCCCCTAGGACAATCTGCGTGCAATCTAACAACATGATCCGGGCCCAGACATTTCTAAAAAATTCTGGGTCATCTACATTCGGGCCATAAATGGCCGCAAGTATTAGTGGTCTGCCTTGTAGTGAACCATGCGCAATGACATATCTGCCCTCCCCATCCAGTATAACGTCATGCTCTTGCCAGTCTAGGCCTCTGCGAATGAGTATCGCTACACCTCTAGCATAGTTGGAATAAATCGCAGAACACACCTGTGACCATCTCGAGTTCTTCAATCTAGACGAAGGGGTGGAATTTACATGGGTCTCCTGCAAAAAACATATGTCAACATTATGCCTAGCAAGCATGCTATGCATCAATCTGGCTTTCTTATGATCCCCCAGACCTCTAATGTTCCAAGTCCACAGCTTAACATTCCCCATGTCGCATTACATTTAGAACAGCAATTATCCGTCCGATACCCGCCCTCGCCCCACCAAGCGCCCCAGCCCAACTTGAGTGTAGTAAGATTGCATGTGAGCCATCTGTCTGATCGTTTCCTCTAAAGCACCAACTTTGAACAATTAACAAGCAAAGCAACCCCCTCCGCCACCCACCACCCTCACCAACCCCCAATCAGGTCGTGATAAAGCCCAACTATCGAAACCCATATCGTGTCCACAAACTAGACACTCGAACAGTGGGAGACACCCCGTGAGGCGTGGTGCTCCAGGCTTACACCCCCGTTTTCACAGGGTGGCTACATTCAAGTCAGATTCTCCATAACCCAAACAGGCCTCATTACATAGGGCCGTTACATGATCGCACAGCAGAGCACTAGAAAAAATATGTGCCCCAGCAGTTTCATCCATGCAACAGAGCAGCATTTCAGACCTCACCCACCTCTCCAGGCAAGGCACACATGGCAATAGAGTGAGCGATGGGGACTAGATTGGTTAAGCAAGACTTTAGAAATGGAATATAGAGCTCCACAGTGTAACCATTGCTAACATATTAATCATTATCACTTAGGCGGTCGGAGTCATTTTCCAGTCTCGGCGACTTTCGCCTCGCCCCAGGCCCGCTAATGTGTTTTGCAAACTTCAGTGCGGATTTGGCATCTGTAAAAAAGTGTGCGGTGTGTTCATGAACTACCTTCAGCTTAGCTGGATACAAGAGTGCGTATTTGATGTCAGCCTGCAGCAGTATTTTCTTAGCTGGCAGGAACTCCTTTCGAGCCGCTTGGACCAGGGGGGTAAAGTCAGGGTAAAATGAAATGTTGTTACCTTTATGCGTAATCTTACCCTTCTCCCTAGGGAGGCGCAAGATAAGGTCTCTGTCCTGAAAGTTAAGCAGTTTCGCAAGAATGGGACGGGGCGGTGTGCCCGGCGCCGGTACCTTCCCAAGCGATCTGTGCGCCCGTTCAACCGTGAATACCTGTGAGAGGTGTGGGTCGAAGAGTTCATGGAGGAGATCCGCCACAAACACCTCCATCTTGCCAGTGTTGTCCGACTCAGGAATTCCCGTAATGCGGACATTTGACCTTCTGGAGCGCGCCTCCAAATCGTCTGTCTTGGCTCGCAGGGACTCCAGGTCCTTTTCGATATTAGTGATGTGCTGTTTAGTGTGTTGTTGAAATTCGCAGCACTCGGTTTGCCTGTTCTCTAAGCAATCCAGCCTAGTTTCATGGGCATCCACTTTAGTTTTAACCGATTCCAGTTGTGAGGACATTGCATCCAGTTTAGTGTCAATGCTTTTCAGGCTCGCACGTACCTCCATCATCAGTGCCCCAAAGTCCATGTCTGCACCGGCACCCTGCGCCGCGGACGCGCCCGCATCTTGGTCCGCCGAATTTTGTTTGTCAGGGCGCTTTTGCTCAAAAGTAATCTTGGGCTGCCTCGCGTCATTTTTCCCCATTCTGCAGTAAAGGGAATGGCGCGAGAGATGCCACGCAGCGGAGAGGGCCTCGTGGTGGCACGCACAGCGAAAAGCAGGGCAACTTTCAGGTTCCAGGTGTACACAGGGCCGTAGTGCCCCCAGCTCCGCCAAGCCGCCTCGTCTATGCACGTCCGTTCACAGACCCACGCGGGCAGGCAGGGGGTGACAAAGCAGCAGCTCGGGCCCAGGCGGGCGCTCCAAGACTTCAAAATGGCGGCGCCAACAGAGTCCCTACACGCAAAAGCAGATCCACGGCCGCTAGCAGCGTATCGTAAAGCAGGGCCCTCCACCAGGCAATGAGCAGCCACAGGAAGTCGGGCTCTTCAACAGTTAGAAGGAGCTGATGTGATAGGTGCGGGTTCTAAGCAGCAGCGGGGGGTGCCGTATGCAGGTTTAGTGGGCTATGTCCGGAAGGGCCTCTATTTCCACTGGGCTGTTCCCAACAAAGTGACCACTGTGTAGCGGGAGCAGGCCCAGACCCCAGCCGCCGCGCGAGTCACCTCAATCAATCCGCTAACGAAATGGCGGGCTTGCCACAGTCGCGATCCCTCCGTCTGCTCCCAGGAGCTCAGCGGCAGACTGCACAGATTAGCGGGGATGCGTCCAGGGCACGTCCGCGCCACAGCCCAGCAGCGACTCACCGGTAGTGTGCAAGTGGGTCAGTTCAAAAGCACCAGGGTCCGCACACCGTCTCCGTCAGGGCTCCGGAGGGCCCGCCAATCACCGGCCTGTAGTCAGAAGCGACGCCCAGCGGCGGTTCCACAGCAGCGGGTCTCCCGCGTAGCACAGCACGGCCAAGGCACGATAGGCTGCAACCGCGTCCGACTGCGGCCAGCGAGCTCCAAACTCGGGTCGGAGAAGGAGGTCAGCGTCCGCCGCCACTTCGCTGCTATGATGAAGCACTTCTGTGTCTTGGAGAAGGATTATGAAAGGATTTCTGTGTGTAGCCGGCGGAGCTCACTCACAGAGCGGCCATTTCGCTGCCTGGTTGGCCACGCCCCCAGATTATGAGTTATTGATCTGCTGGATACCAAATGAAGCGTACTTGCACAAGAGTTCAGAAGGATAGGGTTGAGGTACTGATGATAAGATGTGTCTTCATGATGATTACATATGGCTATGAATATGTTGCAGATCTCGGGGTCTAGAAGGACCTGACTGTATAGTGCAGATGTGTCAAATGGTCTATGGGTGAATATGAACCCACTAGGGAGGTCCCAGTGTGCATCAAGGGTACTGGACCGAACAATTTAAAATTGAGATTAGTAACGCCCCTGTGCTTGAGCAACCCCCTAGACCTGTCGTCCATTTTGATATATCATTGCCATAGCAGGATGGAGATAACAGCAACCAAATACTTCTGTTTAGCATGTTTCTTAATGGAAAAAACATACCCCCGAACTTATGTTTATTGTTAATACAGTTCACACCACAAAGGACAAACAAAAACACTTAATGGACCTTGCACTACAGTGTATCACGCTAAAGTGGAAAGAAGCATTGACTACTAAAATCTGCAGCCGGGCCTCCAAGTTGTCGGCACATTGGCTGTGTATATATACGAGAGTGAATGACATGGTTCAACGTATGCAGCCGGCCCGAGGGGTTGTAGGCAGTGTGCTGTGTACATCTGTTTTGGTGCAATAAAGGTCTTTGAAATCAAAAAAAGCAAAAAAAACTGTGAAAGATTGTGGACACAGAATCAGAACACCACCCGCTGATTCATACCACAGACTTTATATTTTTTTTATAAATATATCTTTATTGGCATTTTTTGGTATAAACACATTTTACATGTACAGACAATCTTATGGCGTATACAATACATTTAATGACATATATGTTGTTCCATTTACATACAGTTGCAGTCTAGCTGCCTTTCCACGAACAATGACGTATCTAGAAGGCAATGTTTCTCTTACACCTAGAGTCTGTACCTTAATTTATGTGTGCTCAAGGGAGTTACTCGTGCCCATCTGTAAAGATATACTTTTATTTTCAATTGAACTAACCATAACTTCAATAACCATTTTGGTGGTGTGTCTCCTAGTGTCTTCCCCTGCTCAGGGGCTGTCATAAGTGTGTTTTTCAGTGGATATGTGGTTTGTCTATTGTAGAATTCTGTGTCCAATGGAGATGTCATTGGTGTGCCTGGAGAGGGGGAGGTCATTCTGGTGAAGGTGGTCTCGACCAAGTTGTGGCTCCCTCACTACTTCTTATTCATTCCTGTTCTCCGACTGACTCTGCCGTCCCAGATCCATCATCCCGATGATCTCCTCCTCCCCTTCCTCTTCATCATGTTTGTGTCTTGCCTCCCACTCCCTCAGCACCGTTGCCCATATATCTACTATAGACATCTACAGGTGCCCCTTGCATCCTCCTTCTGTAATGCTCTCTGTTCTGCTTTAGCCCAAGTGTCAACACTGTTCTCCCATGTCTCTATCCGAGATTCGTGTGTGCATTCCAGTGTTTGGCTATCTGTCTCCTCGCTAGAATCAATACCAGGTCAATAAATATGTTTCCTATTTCTCTGGCTTTCAGTCTAGGGAACAAGCTGAGTAAGCCGACCTCAATTGTGTTCTGGAGAGTGCGTATTAAAGTTTTCTTTATCATACGTATCACCTTCTCCCAGAATTCTCTCAGGTCTGCGCATTCACAAGTCATGTGAGCAAACCCCACATCTATCAATCCGCATCTTGGGCAACACTGTGTCACCACCTATTATGATATTCAGTCTATAAGGAGTCAGATATAGCATGTGCATGTAATTGAAGTGGATCGCCTTGAAGTTGGAATTTCTGGATAGCCGTCCAGGGCTTCCCAATACCCGGTTCCATTCTTTGTCCATTAACTCTCTCCCTATAATCTCATCCCAAATTCTATGGGTGCAGTCCAGGGATTTCTTTACTGAATCTAGTACTGCCCTAAACAGCCATTTAATCAAATGTCTGGTCGCCCCCAAGGTTATTAGCGTCTGGAACACCCATTGCAATCTATGGTTCCTGTGAGTTACCGCGCCATAAGTCCCCAAACGTCTGAGTCAGAGAATAATAAGTCAGAAATTGACCGTGTAGGAAATAAGTTTGCAACATAAGGTCATCTATGGTGATTAAAGCCCCCATGTGGAAGCCCCCATGGTAGTGATCCCTGCCGCTGTCCATTCTGTGAGTTGGGGTCTCGTGCATAAAGTGATAGGGTCTCCCAACTAGCGGTATCTCGGGACATAGGGATGAGCTACGTTCGTGAGTCAGCAGCATCTCTTCCAACGGTATAGTGCCGCTTGTTGGAGTTCATTCGATTTGGGTATAGTTACCACTGGGTGCAACAGCTTGGCCAACAGCCAGCTTTGGCTGTTTCACCATCCTTCCTCTTCTAGTAGTTCCAGGTTTCTACCATCTACCTACTGGGCTAGCCATTGGAGTTGGGTCACCAAGTAGTACAGTTCAAAGTTGGGGGCACCTAGTCCCCCCTCATCAGGTGCCCGCTGTAATATCTCCAGGGATACTTTATTTCATCTTCTGTTCCATATCAGTTCCGGAGGGTCTGATTTAGATCTGAAAACCACAAAGCTATAATTATCACCTTTAGGTTCACAAAATGGTACAATAATCTGGGAAGAATGACCATTTATAAGCGAGCTATATGTTCCATTAGGGGTAGCTTAAGTGAACACCAGAACTAAACACATGTTTTTAATGACCTTAAGAACAGGTTCAAGTTGCCTTTCTTTAGGTCTGCTAGTCTATGGAATATTTATATACCAAGATACCTGAAGGAGTGGGGAGACCATGTCAGACCCACAGGGAGGTCCGCCGGGAGACAGCTCTCATTCTTTAATGGGAAGGCGTATGTCTTGGCCTTGTTAAGTTTAAGTCCCACCAGGATCGCATACGTATCCTTCATACCTAGTACTTGTTCTGCTCCCTGGCCTCTGTCTTTTAGATATTAATGACAGGTCATCAGCATAAAGAAAAATAACATGTGAATTAATTCTCAGGTGTATGCTCAGGGTATGGAGCTGTTGTCTAAAGACGATCACGAGAGGCTCTATTGCAGTCACAAATAGTACTGGGGATGGTGGGCAGCCCTGTCTGTTGCCTATATATATGTTATACACGTCCGTCAATACCCCATTGGTTTTGACCCATGCAGTTGGGTGCTTATACATTATTTTAACCCATTTGATCCACCTTTCACACAGCCCTGCCAATTCCATTACAGCGCATAAAAAAAATCACACCTCACCAAATCAAACGCCTTTTCCAATTCTATAGACAGGATAATGGCCTTCGGATATTTATTCCATTCAGGGTGGTGCATGATATGAAAGAGTTTCTGCAGGTTCTCGGGTGTGGACCTGGTCAGTACAAAAGAGTTTTGATCTTTATGGATGAAGCCGGTCATAAAGGGTAGTAGCGGAGCTGCCAGGATTTTACTCAAGATTTTAAAATCATCATTTAGCATTGATAGAGGCCGATAGTCTGACGTACGTGGGCTTGCTGTCTTGGCCTTCGGGAGTGGTATAACCAGCGCATCTCTGATCGAATAGGGTAGTTCCCCACTCTCCTAGGCTTCTGCATAGGTTGCCTGCAACTTTGGCGCCAGTGTCTGTGCATAAGCCGAGTAAAATTCCACCGGTATACCATCTGGGCCCAGTGTCTTCACTTTAGCCATCTCTTTAAGTGCAGCACTAATTTCCATCCCAGTCACAGGCCTCCCCCAAGTTCTCCCGCTAGTTGGGCTCCACGGGTTCCAGTGGGAGGGATGCTAAATATTCACCTAGTGTCTCCCATCTTTGCGGCCTCTTTTCACTGTATAGTGTTTCATTATAAGCTCATTTATTTCTTTAGGGTTGTATATTATCTGTTTGTCGCCAAATTTAATTTGAGAAATGGGGGATCCCCTGTTTTTAGGGTGCACCAGCCATGCGAGCATTCGAACTGCCCTTCCTCCTTCTGCATGTACCCACCCCTGATATTCACGTATGTCCAAACATCGCAATCTCTCAAGTGTATTATCATATAGCTTTTCCTTTTCCCGTAATCTATTCAGCGCGTCAACTTCTGACGTCAGATGGGTTTCTCTACAATGTAGTTGAGCTTCTAGGCCTGTGAGTTCTTCTAGAATTTGTCTCTGCATTCCCACTTTTTGGCTCATGCAGTGTCCTCTTACTTCTTACTTAAAGGCTTCCCATTCTATAGCCCTGGAATAAGCAGAGCCCTGGTTAAACTGAAAATACTCCATCACAGCCATGTGTAACTACGTATGGAAGGGAACATCCTCCAAGAGGGTGGGTTCTAGCCACCAGGCGGGAGTCAGAGTGGGTTCTGGGATGGGACGAATGTGGAGTAGTAATGGATTATGGTTGGATAAAGTGCATCCAAGGTATTCCATATGTGTATTGGTAGATGTCAGCTGGGCTGTACATATGAACATGTCTAATCTGGTATGCAATCTATGCATGTGTGAATAGTATCAGTAAACCTTTTTGTACCTGTGTTGTGTCCTCCAGATGTCCACCATGTCCCAGCCCTCTAACCAGGTCTGAAATCCCTTGGTCACTTTAGATACAGGGGTGCCATTGAGAGGTAGAGTCGACCTGTCCAGTTCTACGTCTGCCACACAGTTAAAGTCTTCCCTTGCAGGGTGTGAGACATGTCAAGCGCGGTTAGTATTGTGGACAATTTTTGTAAGAATTGGATTTGGTCCTGATTTGGGGCATAAATGCTCCTGAACATGGTCACTCTACCCAACATTCTACCCTGGAGCAAAACATACTTGCCCTCTGGGTCTATTACAGATCTATCTATTTCAAATGGGGTACCCACTCTGATCCACACCAGAGTTCCCGTTGACAATGCCGAGTATGTGGTGGCATATATTTGGCCACGCCATTTACGTCTCAATTGTGTGCTTTACTCCAGTGTGAGGTGAGTCTCTAGTAACATGGCAATATGAATTCCTCTACGTACATGATAACTGTGGATATTGTGTCTTTTGGCTATCGAACCCGACCCTCTCACATTCCAAGTCAACATTTTTATTTTGTGATACCGGGGTGCCATAATAATCATTACCCCAACCTACAGAGCTCCCCTTATCTCCCCTTCCCAATTCCCCTCCACTATTTAAGCCCATGATTGAGACAACCGTTTGGAGACCACCAAACATCCCAAACAAGTAACTCCCTCACCCCAGGGCAGCTTCACAACTGATGGTCGCCCAAACCTGTGAAAACTTAAAAACATTAATGTAAGATTGTCCTGTCTATCCACTCGGGTTCCTGCATACCTGTAACTGTCGTTTTTTTAGTCCAACCAGGCAGACTATCCTCTACGTTCATACATTCTAAGATTCCCAATCCCTCACCCTCCAGACTATTGTTAGATTATGGTATTCGCTGTCTGCAGGGTTACTTCCGGGAGTTCCGGCTCGCATCTGGCTGAGTCCCACAAGTGTGATTCTGCTGCAGTGTGTTCTGGCGTTTTCTCAGGGCTTTCCTTCTCAGTCTGTTGTGTTATCACTTCTGCCACTGCTTGGAGTGCCGCTCATCTGTCCAGTGCTGTCTGTGAAGCTGTGGTTTTCCGCAGCTGGAATCTTCTAGACGAGCGTCTAAGTCTCTTCCCGTGTGGTTTGGCAGTAGATGGGGTATCCTTACCCAGTCTGTGTGTTGGAGTCCCTGCCCGGTATGTCTCCAGCCAGGACCACAATACCTCTGGAGAGTCAAGAAGATCATCACCCTATCTAGAATTACACGTAGTTTCACCAGGAATAGTAGAGAATACGTGATGCTTTCCCATCGTAATGCTTTCTTAGCTACCAGGAAGGAAGCTTATTGGGCCTGCACTTTCGCCGTATAATCTGGCAAAATGGAAACTTTAATGTAAGTGATCACATTGGGTCCATTGTTATGGGCATTCTGTGTGAGGATATCTCGGTTGTTATAATGCAAGAGGCGCGCCACAACAGGACGGGGGGCGACCTGACGCCAACTGGCAAGAGGGCAACCCATGTGTTCATTCTAGAGCGAAAATGTTTGTAAGCATTCCAGGAGCCATCTGTAGCCATCCCTCTAGGTATGTTACCATGTCTGTACATTCTGTGCCCTCAGAGATTCCCACCATCCTTATAATGTTGTGTCTGTTGCGCCCTTCTGAATCTTCAGATCGGTTTTCCAGGTTGAGCACGCTGGTGATCCGGTCCTCTAGTTTACGTGATGCAGACGTTTGTTCTCGTTGCAGTACTTCCATTTTATGTTCAACTTCTTTCATTCTGTCAACCAGTTTGTGGTGTTCCTCTTACAGTTGTCCCAGACCCACCAATACCGCTCCAATGTCCTGATGTAGTGTTGCTTTCGTGTCAGCTCTAGCAGCAAGTATCTCATCAAGGTGCACATGCATAGCCTGGTCTGTCGCCCCCTGTTTTTCTATACCCTGATCATTAGGTATCTGTTGTGTTTCTGACTGCTGCTGGTGTGTGCTTCCTGGTTAGGTCCAAGGTTTACCCATGTTTTGTGGCTTTTGGGCTCCCTAGTTTCAAGTGAGTGTCTGTTCCATGCAACCGTAGGATCTCTCCTTTCGATTCTACAAACCAGCCAGTGGCTTACTCGCTTGTCTGTGGGGTGATTGCGTCTTCGCTGTTGCCTGCATCTCTCCTTTCTTGCTTCTCCCTTCAATCACAACAGTGGTGCTACAGGTTCGAGGGACACCCTTTTGCTCCGGTGCCCTGGCTCTCTGCCGCTCCACCTTCCCTTTTTGCACCCCTCAATAGCGCAAATAACGAGTCCCAGATAGCATGGACTCTTTTGGGCATCGATCTGGTCACCCTCTTTCCCCACCTCCACAGCCACCTATATGAGCTCATTCACAGTGTCCACCTTATTACTCAGAAGTAACCCCACCCTGGATCATGGAACTCGGTGACCCACCTTTCGCGTGGTGGTACCACTTCTCATGGCCCCTGTAGTCTTGGGCCTTATTCCAGTGTTTGGGGCCTGTGTCATCATCAGGAGTTCAGTTGCCTTTTGTGATCCCTTTACAGGCTGTATCTTTTATATGGGTAACTGCCTGGGTACTTGATGACTGACAATACTCTAAATATGCAGAGGAGAGGGGAGAATCTGGACCATCTCGGCTTGCGAGCAGCTTACCTCTTTATTTTCATCCTCTGCGCAGACCTTCGTCTTGTTTCTTCCGTTGTGCCTAGGTTGGTTTAGCCCTACTGCCCCGTAGGCCCTTTCTCTACAGGCCGTGCTGGGACAAATGTCTTCCCTGCCGCGGCACTGGGTGCTGATATTTTCACTGAGTCACTCTGTAGGTCGCGGCACTCACACTGTATGGGGGTTCCTATTATTAATGCCTCTATAGTGATAGGCCTAACCCCAATGTCTGTATTCTGTGATAGACTGCCCCCAATAGCCCAATTTGTGGGCTATTTCTTCCAGGCTGTATGGTGTATGCGGGTGGCTGCCAGGTCACTGAGCGATAGGCAGCACCCCAACCAGGCCGGTGGCGGTGGAAGGATCCAGATCTTCTCCATGTGTATGGAGCTCACCTCCCCCTGTTTGTGCTCTGCTCAGGTTTCGGTCCGATTTCTTTACTGGGTTTCAGTCGGGCTGGCCTATGCGCCCGCTGGCTCTCAGTTTGTGGGCTCTGCCCTTCCGGAGCTCCGCCACGCCGCACCCCAGGCAGCCAATCTCGCTGCATAGGCACTTTGCATGTTGCTGGGTTTACTCCACGTCTCCCGGTTGCTGTCTCACTGCTCCAATCATACTCTCAACCTTTCATGGGGCGGCCGAATCTCGCCTCGCAGCCCGTGCCTCTGTTGCAGTGGGCCTGGGCACATCGCCGCCACCAGCACGCTGCCTTCTGTTTATGCCGCTTTTTTGGGCGGTGGCGCTTTCACAGTTACCATGCTACTGCATCGCAGCTGCCCCACCAGTTCTCCTGCACAGGGAGACGGCATGAAGCAGTCAGGCTCCCACCAACAGGCCGTTATTACAGAATTATGAATTGCCCGATGTGGAGCTTCTTGCTCACACGGCCGCTATCTTCGGCATCTAAGCCACGCCCCCCTCACTTTATAGTTGGGGGCCTCTGGCTCAACATCTGGCTCACTCGAGCCAAGCAAACACTTCACAAGAACCTCTACTGCCAACTCATAGGTGCTGGCAGTAAGACATGGGCCGTGACCGGACACAAAATTAACAGGACACAATACTACTATAGCCACGATCCATGTAAACGTTCCTGCAACACCAGGTTTCAGTACATCCAACAAAATGCATTTTACAGGGTCTGTAGTCTGTGTAATCTCACTCTGGTGAGATTACACAGAATATTTAGGTCTGCCTCAAATTATTCCCAGTGTTAGGGTTAGATGCTGATTTGGCACATATGTTTTGAAGTTTCACAATAGCAGTAAACTTATGACGTGAGGTAATGAATGAACTGACTAACATCATGGGCTTGATGATCTATACACCATGGTGAGTGGAGTCTTGGTACTCTTTAGGTGCAAGAAGGATGGCCATGAACCGTTTCATAGACCTAGCGTTGCTTATAGTCCGCAGGTCCATCACCATGCATTGGAAAGCCAACACGTTACCTGGTTTGAAACACTGGTGCACAGCGATGCTTAAATGCGGCAGAGCAGAATCAGTAGTGCTTCGGCAACAGCAGACCTGAGGACTGCGCAGGGTGCCTATAGCTGCAGGCAGGGACACCTTGCTACAAGAGCTACAAGTGTTTCAGGAACATCTCCCTGCATGAGATGGGATATTGACTCAGCTGCTATATGACACCCTGCCTTACCCTCCCCCGCCCAGTGCTTGAATGTAAAATGGATATGTGATGCACTGTGGAAGGATACTGCAATTTTGCATGTGCATGAATTGTCTCCTAAAATTAAGGTGTACATGCGTGGAGGGAGGACACACATGAGAGCAACAGCTTTTTTTTGTTGTCTTTTTTTTCATTGAAAACCATATAAAATACATAGAATTACATCCAAATATACATCTTTTAAAATCCATCAATAGCATCCGAAGGGGTAATAAATAACTCCAATTGATCATAAAACAACAAATCTAATAGTTAATAAGCAGGGGGATCTTAAAAAAAACATTATCAAGCCCAATCTCAAGACTTATGTCCACTGGTACCAAGAAGACTGATCAAATTACATGAAGTATACTATCCATGTTAAAATGCCAGGTTCTAAGATTCATTAAAAGAAGGACAAATTAAAGAGATACAACAGATTATGTACTAACTTTAAAAATCACAGTCAAAACACAATGCCCAGATCTTCACAAATTTCTTAAGTCCCCCAATTCGTGAAGCATAGGTTCATTCGCTTCTTTTAACCTGACCCGTTTTCCGAACCCATTCAGTTTTAGACGGAATAAGATCCGTTCGCCATCTTTGAAGTAGGAGTGATCTGGCGACGCCATGCAGATATATAAAAGTTTAATCAGCTTCTCGGGTAACCGTAGATCTTGGTCATTGCCCCACACTCTCAGTCAATCATTAAACCCAGTTGATATCAAACATTCTGTTGCCAGATATTCAAAAATATTGTTCCAGAACTTCTGTAGTAATATATAAGTCCAATTGGCTGCAGGGTGAATATGACACAGAAAGTGCTGCCCCGATGCATTGGGGTAAACCTTTGCCATTTGGTGCACACTGCATGGTAAAGTGGGAGTTCTAATACTTTTAGTTTATCAGGGAATAGAGAACTGTGTCTTTTATATCGTAATGGTGAATTGGAAACATGATAAATGGGAAATAAGGAGTTACTGAAGGTGATTTCTTTGAATGTAAATGGCCTTAATAATAAGAGGAAAATGAGAGCCCTTGAAGCCAGAGAATCCTTCGGCTATCTTCATACAAGAGACCCATATACTAGCGGGGAAAATAGCAGATTTCTCAATGTTTAAATCATGGGGTGCATATAGGGGCTTCTCTTCATCTTCCACAGCCCACAGGGGGACAGCGGTTTTTCTCAGTAAAAAATTTCAGGTTGAGGGAGTTAATTCGGCGAGTGATTAAAGTGGAAGATGCTGCTGGGTCACTTGTAATTTAGGACACAGATCTTTGACGCTTGCTAGTTTATATGCCCCAGTAGAGGATAATCCCACCCCATATGAGGAATTCTTTCAATCATTAATCCAAGTTTCAGGTGAGCTAATAGTGGGGGTATATCAATTTGTTAATGAATCCAAAAATTGATTCCTCATCCAACGCCCAAAAAACAGTTAAAGCAAAAATCTTTTAAATTGGTTCAAAGTTATCGTTCAATGCTTGATGTAGCTGACCCTTGGGGGGCCGCATTCCCCACTTAAATCGCTTATACCTGCTTTACAGGGGGATTCCCTACTTTCTTGTGTATCGATTTTTTTCTTATCACTAGGCGTTTGGTTTTTAATTCACAAAAATATCTTCAGAGTGGGCTCTCGGATCATGCACTGATTATTTAAGAGTTGGAATTGTCAAATACAAGAAATCCTCCAAAAGATGACAGCTGAATCTCCTTTATTAAATCAGAAATCAGAGAGTTTTTGAGCGAAATCATGGCTCAGCTCCACTACATGTGGTCTGGGATTCGTTTAAAGCCTTTTTCCGAGGGCTTGCTATTTCTAAAGACGCGGAGAACTCAAGGTTTAGGATTGAGGAGAAACAAATACTTGAGCAAAAAGTGCAAAGGTCCCTTGATAGATTTCTTTCCAGCCCCTCGATGGCGAACCGTCGACCGTTGCATCAGGCTAAACGGAACCTGGGTGATAAATGCTATGATAAGCAACAGTTGTCTTGTCTTTGATTTCTTATATTAGAATCTACAACTGTCATGGCTTAATGTTCATTATGATTTAATTGTTAATCCATTGCACCAGTTTAGCCCAATGAATCTGATGTATTGCAAAGTGTGTACAGGGACCATGATGAGGTCACTACACATTGATAAGTAACACTGATCCACGTTTGGCATATACCTATGTGATATTAATATCAAATGTAATAACAATTGGTTAAAAAAAAGAGAGAATAAGAAAATCACTGTTAATCATGGAAGCACTGTAATGTATTGATAGTTACACATATTTTGTGCATTGTTGACTGAAACAGTTGTTTTATATATTTTGTCTAAATAAACTGCAATATATTGTACTGTCTTTTATAGTTTATATATAAGACTTCCTGTCTTCCGTTTTTACTGATTTTTTTACAAATAAATAAACTCATTTATTTTCCTATCTGTATTTACTTTTACATATGGAAGAAAACAGGAATGTATGGTGTTTTTATTGATTTGAAACACAAAGGCGTCGATTCCGATCCGGTAAAATCACAGTCCGTACGATTCGTATCCGGAGCCGTTTCCGTACGACTCGTACACACACCGTACGACTCGGCGAGTACGATCCGGACCGGGTGATCAGGACGCGATTCGTACGGCCACGTCAGGTAAGGGCGAGTCGTACGGAAAAGCACACAAACACATACACACCGTACAGTCCGTACACCCCATGATCGCAGGGTTACGGTGCGTACCACTGCGATCATGGGGTGTACGAGCCGTACCGCCATTGTACGATCGGTGTACGAGCCGTACCCCCATTGTACGATCGGTGTACGAGCCGTACCCCATGTACGATCGGTGTACGAGCCGTAGCACATGTACGATCGGTGTACGAGCCGTACACCCATCGTACAATGGAGGTACGGCTCGTACACCGACCGTACATGGGGTACGGCTCGTACACCCATCGTACCATGGGGGAACGGCTCGTTAACCAATCGTACAATGGGGGTACGGCTCGTACACCGATCGTACATGGGGTACGGCTCGTACACCCATCGTACATGGGGTACGGCTCGTACACCCATCTTACAATGGGGGAACGGCTCGTACACCGATCGTACAATGGAGGTATGGCTCGTACACCGATCGTACATGGGGTACGGCTCGTACACCGATCGTACATGGGGTACAGCTCGTACACCGATCGTACAATGGGGGTACGGCTCGTACACCGATCGTACATGGGGTACGGCTCGTACACCCATCGTACAATGGGGGTACGGCTCATACACCGATCGTACAATGGGGGTACGGCTCGTACACCCCATGATCGCAGGGGTACGGTGCATACCCCTGCGATCATGGGGGGTACGCACCGTACCGGGGAGGCTGTTTCGTACCTGTTTCGGCACGAACTCTGCTTTTATGGCTGTTTTCAGCTCCCGTAGAAAAAGGGTCGTACGGTGCGTACCCGACACGTTTCGTACTTGCTAGGTCATAGAAACCAGCCGCGAACCGTACAGATGTCGCGTACAGCGGGTACCGAGGGGGAATCGTATGGAGATTAGAGTCGTACGATGTCTTGTACGACTCGTACGGAGTACGGTTCCTGCTACGAATCGTACCTCGTCGTACGTACGGGACGTTTACAGGTACGATTCGTACAGGGAAAAAACGCTCCGTACGACGATTCGGAGCGCTTTTTACCGGATCGGAATCGACCCCAAAGAGTCCTGGCTGCTATGTAGATTGACCGTCAATGGGGTTAAAAAAAAGAAAGGAATTTTACTAAATAGGCTAAAACAGCAGTAAATGATAGTAAAATGTGTATGTTTTCATGTAAGTGGATTGATTTATCATCCAGGGGTTTTCATAGCATTCAACCCCCTCATGCATTCAAGCATGAGTGCACATTTATCGGCTAAATAAATTTGCCAATATACTAGTTTCAGCTTCTTTATTTTTACAAAACCCAAAATAAATATGGATAAATACGGATAAAATTAGCAAAAGATAGATATGGATAAATACAGATGGAAAAGTAAAAAAAGAAATACCATAAAACTAGGAGCCCTGTTTATATATAAACCGAACAAAGATTGATTGAATGTAATAGAATTGACCTGCATATGTTATGCATGAGATAAAAATCAAATGTTTGCACATCTTGTGATCCGTGTAAATGTATAAGCATAATCTCTGCATTGCATAGTTTTCAAGGCTAACACTCTAGCTTTGTGGACCAGTTTATTTATAAATATATGAATACTCTTAATTTCCCAGTTCATTTCGTATCTAGTTCACATTGCCAGTTGATCTTTTACCCATACTGAAACATTTCTCATCTTAATATATAAATGATTCTAATCACTTTCCATTTGTCACCTTTGTGCCCAAGTCCTTTCTGATATTTATTGTTGATTAGTTATTTTTCATTATTATTTTGGCTCCCACTAATTCCAATTTGCTTGCATCCAGTTCTCTTTTAACTTTGTGTCATGTAGCCTGGAATGCAATTATAGATCCACTCACATATTTGTCTTTCTTAGAAGCACTTAATCACTTAGGCCTATTTCATTGATTTTTTTGCTCTCACTTCAAGTCTCCATTTCAATTTGATTTTAATAAAACATCACTAGTTGTTTTCTGATATCAGCAACCTTTCCTTAGACAATATTTTCATACTCATTTTCTTTCACTGAACGAAGTTCATCTCCAAAAATGGTTTAGTATTGAGGTACTGGGTTACAGATTGATGCAAAAGCTCTGTTTGATTTAGTCAGTATATGTCATATTCCCATTTGCATAAATACATCTGGTACTAATTTTCTTGCTGGCGGGTATTACTTTTCGAGGCCTAACCATGCCCCATGGCTTGATTTCAATCATTTTTGTGATTTGTGCAAATTAGTAATTTTTAGAACTTTAAAAAAAATATATATTTATTAATAGTAGGTGGAATGCAATGATATTACAAGGTACAGTGGCATTTTTGTAAATAAAAGATCTGCAAAAAGAACAGTCAACCCTCTCTCCCGGGGCCCTACATTCTGCAATTTGAAACATGCAATATCACCAACGTTTCAGTAACCCATGCAAATTGTTGAAGTAGTACAGTAATGCAACCATATCCAAATACACAAGAGTCAGTCAGCGCAGTAACAGTGAATCAAGAACCGAAATCATATTAGCCCTGTACAGCATCCTCGGTGTCTCCCCCTTGTTCATCGCACACCAGCAGGTAGTCTCTCAGCGGGGACCATATATCTTTAGGTCTAGAGCTCTTGGGAAGTTCCTCCGAGTATAGATCCAGCTGCTCCTGGCAGTAGACCATGTCTTTAAGCCACTGGGATGCCTTAGGGCAACGCTTCCCGTCCCATGTAAACAATACCCTCCTCTTTGCCAGCAACAGAGCCACTCTAACAAACTGGCCCAAGACACTTTTGGCCGCAGGTACATGTCCCAGTAGACACAAAAGCGGTGTACAGTCCAAAGTGTGGCCCGTCATAACGCCTAACATTTTCAGAACATCTACCCAGTAGGAGTGTACAGCTGGGCATTGCCATGACAGGTGTACGAAGTCGGCCTCAGCCCACCCACACCGCCTGCAACAGTCATTGTCTCTGTAGCCTATTCTGTGTAGCTTTGTGGGAGTGTGATATGTCTGATGAATGAACTTCAGGTGTATAATACGTAAATTGCTGTTAGATGATAGTCTGCCAGTGATCGAGCAAATCTCGACCCACATGTCCTCCGTGATCTGTATACCCAGAGCCCTGTTCCAGCGAGCTAGACTGCGGTCCTCTGGGAGAACCAGTCCTGTGAACACCGTCTTGTATAGTCTGGTAAGTAGATGTTTCCTAGTGGCGGCCGTAATCACCAGCTGCAGTGAGTTGGAGACGGCAGGTTCCTGTGGAAAACTGGGATAGTGATCCCTCACAGCTCTACGTAATCGATAGCATGTGTATATGAACAGGGGTGAGGAATTGGAGATATAGCTCAGATCATCCCCGGGCACATAGTTCCCATCTCTATATAGGTCTCCCAGAACAGAGATGCCAGCTTCTGTGAGCGACCGCATTGGGCCACGTTCTTGTGCCACCGAAAGAGCGTTGTGTCCCGTGATACACATGTTCGGCGCGTATAGAGGAAGCCGATCTGTCCGCCTACCAATCTCCTGCCTCGCCGAGATCATGGCGTCAATCGTATTAATCTCCGACCGAGGCGTGTGTCTGTGTACGTGCATTATAATGCCCTGTAGAGGAATATCACCCGCAACCCCCTCTTCGACTGCTACATGCGGGATAAAGCCATGCGGTGGGAACCAGAACAATGCAAAGTGGGCCAGTCCGCATAGATAATAAACATAAAAATCTGGAGCACAGAAACCCCCTATTTCAAATGGTAATGTTAGTGTGTTCCAGCTAATGCGCGGAGATTTTGCACCCCACACCAGGCAGAGTAGTTGTGTTTGTATTGTCGCGAAGAAGTGTTTATTCAGGTGAATAGGGACATTACAGAATAAGTACAGGAACTTGGGAAGTACCACCACCTTGATGACTGCAATGCGGTCTGCAAATGACAGAGGCAGATTCATCCATCGATCCACCTGCTGCACTAAGTCAGTGTAGGCCCTCCCATAGTTCTCGTGTATGACGATAGAGGGGTCTCGATGGATCCAAATGACAAGATATTTCACCGAATCAACCGTCCACACCAGGGGGTATCCCAACGTGGGAATGGTAGTGGCCGGCATGAGGGGAACTTTAACCGACTTCTCCCAGTTTATACTTAATCCAGAGAAGAGGCCAAAGTGGACATACTCTCGAATTACACGCAACAGATAGGTCTGTGGCTCTCGTACGTATGCAACCATATCATCTGCATAGGTAGAGATACCTAACGGCCTGTTATTGAAGTTTAGAGCTGCCGCTCTGTGTGCCTGCCGGATTCTGCATGCCAGTGGCTCTAGTACAATAGCAAAGAGGAATGGGGAGAGGGGGCATCCCTGCCTAGTGCCGCGCTGTATAGCCAGTGGTTCAGAGGTGAACCCCCCTGCCCTCACCCTTGCCGAGGCATCAGTGTACAGGATCTGTATCCAGCGGATAAAGACAGGGGGGAACCCCATCCTATGAAGGATGAAGAACATGTACTTGCACTTGATTGAATCAAAGGCCTTGGCCGCATCCAGTAACACGGCCACTGCTTGTGAATCAGGGTTTAGTACATGGAACATGGCAAACATCGTCCGGAGGTTCCAGGACGTGGAACGGTCGGGGATGAAGCCAGACTGGTTGGGCAAGACAAGCATTGGCATCAGCGGGTGAAGCTTGGTGACGAGAATTTTCATGAGAATCTTGGCGTCGATATTGATCAAGGATAGGGGACGATAAGATTCGCACCTGGTGGGGGGCTTATCTTTTTTCAGTAGGGTGATGATTAGCGCCTGCCGTAGTGATGGAGGGAGATGTCCTACCTCGTGTGCCTCTGCATACATGGCTAAGATGTGGGGCACCAGAAGATCAGCATATCGCTTATAAAATTTCGCCGTCAGCTCATCCGGCCCGGGAGCTTTCTTGTACGGCAGGGCAAGAATGGCCTCCTTGATATCTGCCTCATCAATAGGGAGACCGAGATATTTTCTGTGGACATCCGACAACCAGGCACAGGCCGTGTCTTTCAAGTAGTCGGCAAGCGCCGAGTCCGACACGCCGCCCCGAGAGGAATAGAGATGTTCGTAGAATATATGGAATTGGCCCAGTATAGCGTCAGGGGTGAAATGGTCAGCGCCATCGTCTTCCACAATGTGCTCTATAGGAGGGGCGCTCGCGCGCTCCCGCAACCGGTTGGCCAGCACCCTACCCGGTCTGCCACCCTCCCAATAAGCTCTCTCAACAAAACGCTTTACTATGTACTTCATTTCCGACTCTGCCAGGGATTTGTGTTCCTCAGTGTATTCCCTAATGTGTGCCAGCGTGTCCAGCGAGGGAAGTTCATCATATGAGGCTTCCAGGTCACGCAGTTTGGATTCTGTGCGGCGTATTTGCTCTCTCAGGTCATGAAGGATGCCTGCCGATGTGCCAATACACACTCCTCTGATAGTGACCTTAAACGCTTCCCACAAGGTAGCGGCACTATCAACCGTTCTGAAGAACCGGGGTTTAACCCAGCGGCATCAGGGGCACGCCTAAGATCTTCGAGTTCACCTGTCTTGGTATTCAAAGACACGGAATACTTCTGGATGGCGTCAGAGACCAAGATTATTAGCTGCAGCTAGTAACAGTGATCCTAGAAATACATCACGGTGTAAATTCTCAGGAGACTGATCATTTTACTAAGGCGAGACGTCTCCTTTTATACCCAATATTCACATTATAAATGTATACCCACTGCACAAAATTCTAGCCAATAAGATAAATTTTCAAACAAAGTATCACATAGCAAAAACTCAATTTACAGTTTCCCAACCCAAAAGTTAATTATTAGGAATGTCCCAAATTCAATCTCCACAAGCCGGACAAACCTATAATTGAAAGCATAACCCATGTAATGAAGAAACATAAAAAAGAAACAGTAACAGATGCTGAACAAGATAAAGCACGTGCAAGGAAACTAAAAAGTTAACGATGTCCTGAACATTGATTGGCAATGTCAGATAAAGATCGATCAGGGAAATTGGCTTTGCGAGGTCAGTTTCAGGTGAAGAGGTCAGTTTCTTACAGTTCATTTCAGAGTCAAAAAGAAACCAAGTTAATGTATACATGAACTAAGAAGGCCAGGCCACTTCGTTCGCCAGGTTACCTTTACTGGCGTACGCGAGGGCAAAACAAAATGGTGGCACAGAACAAAATGGAGTCAGACTCGAGAATTACAGAACCTCAGTCCCTCCTTTTGCCATTACATAGGCAATAACCTAAGACTCATGTTAATCTGAATCTAGGTCTATATCAATATTCATTAGGTCATCAAAGTGATGCTGTAGCATCATTTTATTATTCTCTACTTCTCTCGGGACAGATCTCCGAACACATATAGTAGCACAAAGACTACAAATGGCGGGATCCCTGCCTAGTGCCGCGCTGTATAGCCAGTGGTTCAGAGGTGAACCCCCCTACCCTCACCCTTGCCGAGGCATCAGTGTACAGGATCTGTATCCAGCGGATAAAGACAGGGGGGAACCCCATCCTATGAAGGATGAAGAACATGTACTTGCACTTGATCGAATCAAAGGCCTTGGCCGCATCCAGTAACACGGCCACTGCTTGTGAATCAGGGTTTAGTACATGGAACATGGCGAACATCGTCCGGAGGTTCCAGGACGTGGAACGGTCGGGGATGAAGCCAGACTGGTTGGGCAAGACAAGCATTGGCATCAGTGGGTGAAGCTTGGTGGCGAGAATTTTCACGAGAATCTTGGCGTCGATATTGATCAAGGATAGGGGATGATAAGATTTGCACCTGGTGGGGGCTTATCTTTTTTCAGTAGGGTGATGATTAGCGCCTGCCGTAGAGATGGAGGGAGATGTCCTACCTCGTGTGCCTCTGCATACATGGCTAAGATGTGGGGCGCCAGAAGATCAGCATATCGCTTATAAAATTCCGCCGTCAGCCCATCCGGCCCGGGAGCTTTCTTGTACGGCAGGGCAAGAATGGCCTCCTTGATATCTGCCTCATCAATAGGGAGACCGAGATATTTTCTTTGGACATCCGACAACCAGGCACAGGCCGTGTCTTTCAAGTAGTCGGCAAGCGCCGAGTCAGACACGCCGCCTCGAGAGGAATAGAGATGTTTGTAGAATGTATGGAATTGGCCAAGTATAGCGTCAGGGGTGAAATGGTCAGCGCCATCGTCATCCACTATGTGCTCTATAGGAGGGGCGCTCGCGCGCTCCCGCAACCGGTTGGCCAGCACCCTACCCGGTCTGCCACCCTCCCAATAAGCTCTCGCAACAAAACGCTTTGATATGTTCTTCATTTCCGACTCTGCCAGGGATTTGTGTTCCTCAGTGTATTCCCTAATGTGTGCCAGCGTGTCCAGCGAGGGAAGTTCATCATATGAGGCTTCCTGGTCACGCAGTTTGGATTCTGTGCGGCGTATTTGCTCTCTCAGGTCATGAAGGATGCCTGCCGATGTGCCTATACACACTTCTCTGATAGTGACCGTAAACGCTTCCCACAAGGTAGCGGCATTATCAACCATTCTGAAGAACCGGGGTTTAACCCAGCAGCGTCAGGGACACGGCTAAGATCTTCGAGTTCACCTGTCTTGGTATTCAAAGACACGGAATACTTCTGGATGGCGTCAGAGACCAAGATTATTAGCTGCAGCTAGTAACAGTGATCCTAGAAATACATCACGGTGTAAATTCTCAGGAGACTGCTCATTTTACTAAGGCGAGACGTCTCCTTTTATACCCAATATTCACATTATAAATGTACACCCACTGCACAAAATTCTAGCCAATAAGATACATTTTCAAACAAAGTATCACATAGCAAAAACTCAATTTACAGTTTCCCAACCCAAAAGTTAATTATTAGGAATGTCCCAAATTCAATCTCCACAAGCCGGACAAACCTATAATTGAAAGCATAACCCATGTAATGAAGAAACATAAAAAAGAAACAGTAACAGATCCTGAACAAGATAAAGCACGTGCAAGGAAACTAAAAAGTTAACGATGTCCTGAACATTGATTGGCAATGTCAGATAAAGAGCGATCAGGGAAATTGGCTTTGCGAGGTCAGTTTCAGGTGAAGAGGTCAGTTTCTTACAGTTCATTTCAGAGTCAAAAAGAAACCTAGTTAATGTATACATGAACTAAGAAGGCCAGGCCACTTCGTTTGCCAGGTTACCTTTACTGGCCTACGCGAGGGCAACACAAAATGGTGGCACAGAACAAATTGGAGTCAGACTCGAGAATTACAGAACCTCAGTCCCTCCTTTTGCCATTACATAGGCAATAACCTAAGACTCATGTTAATCTGAATCTAGGTCTATATCAATATTCATTAGGTCAGCAAAGTGATACTGTAGCATCATTTTATTATTCTCTACTTCTCTCGGGACAGATCTTCGAACACACATAGTAGCACAAAGACTACAAATGGCGGGACCACACTGGATGCAAAGAAAACAAGAGAAAAGGATGGCTAAAACCATACCAAGGAATGTCAGAATCTTCCATCCCCACTTAGACAGCAGTCCCCACAACCATCCCGTCAATGACCAGTCTCCTTCGTCTACATGGATAGACTCAGAGATCTTATGCACCTAGAGATGGCTTGGTATACTGTAGGGGCATTATCTGGTATGTAAACACAGCAACTAGATCCAATCAATTTACATACTCCTCCTCGATCTGCAAGTATGATGTCTAATACCATACGATTCTGCAAAGTCATAAGGCGGTCAGCTTGAATCTCAGCTGTAACATTACTAAGAGCACTTTCTGTCTCATTATTAGTGGCTTCAACAACGCGGACGAGCTGTCGAATATGCCTACTATTGATCATAGGACCCCAAAAGGGCAGCAAGCCCTTGAAGAAATCTCCTACTTCATGTGCTGCAGCATCTTCCTGATTGAAGACACCTCTACCATATCTCGTTCTATGATAGTCTGAAGCAGTAGTGTATGTAGGGGGAAGCAAAAATGCCACATAACATGTTCCTGAAAAATTAGGTGGCAATTATGTGTAGGCTCTGTCATGACAAACAAAATATGTGCCTTTAGCTGGCACAAACGGTGGAGAAGTCTGGGATGAATAGAAATAGGTTTGAGCACACACACTCTTACCTAGCTGAGCTTTCGGATTCCGACCAGTACCTTGCAAACAAAAATGGCCTCGGTGGGGTACAATCCAAATAGGGGGAGACCTTTTTCGTCTCTCCTTCTCTGTCAAGCTGGTACTATATCCAGTCACGTTCCAACCAACATAAGCCTGCACCTCATCCTTGGGGATAGCATTATATGCATCAATATCTCGGATCATAGCTACTATTCCCCTTATCAAGGCATTATTGCTGGAGTTATCTTTAAGGGAACGTAAGGTGCGTACCTCATTTGCATAGATAAACATGGTCTGTAAAGCCCACACAGACCCATTAAAAGAAAAAGGCAAAACCAAATATGGCATGCCTTTATCTGTCGTATGAGGCATAAGACCACAAACCCAACAATTAGTGGTATTTACTACTAACTGATGCTGATGCAACAACTGTATGAACGAGTTGTTGACAAATTCTGATCTCCTTGTTTGCTCATGTTCAGGCAACTTATAAAACTGATGCAAAGAAACAGTAGTGAAAGAAAGCATAGGTTGGGAGGTGGGTGCAGAGGTCTGTTGTGTAACATAGACAATCCAACCCACACAAGCTAATGTGATACTTAAAAACATCAAAAAGCACAATATTATAAAACATTTGCTACATATCAATGTACAAAATTTTGTCTTAAGATCTATTCTCTCAACATCTCTTTCAGTTACAACAGACTCCATCCTCTAACGTGCTGCTCACGGCAATTTTCCTTCTTCACTCAAGTGTGCGTCCAGGCGTCCTAGACGTCCCTAGAACCGCAGACCTTTCGGCAATACGCGGGCCACCCCTTAAGTCTTATACCGCGTCCCTGCAGCTGAACCCAGATGGTGGCTCAAAAAAGAAAAAGAAAAATAGTCTCTTGTCTGAAGGAGTGTAATTCGCAAAAAAATTTACATTTTATTTGTCCTTTTTAGACCTTAAGTTGTATCGTTCTTTACCAGGCACAGTTTGATCCTGAAAGAGTGTCTCTGGATACGTAGTATCAAGTCTCAAACACGGCGGCACAGCTTCTTTCAAGACTTCATTATCCGCACGTTCTGACTGAGTCCATTCCAGATGTGCATCGCTAAAAGGTACAAATCTTGGAACCCTTTCACTCCTGGAATCGGCAACACCTTCCCGGACCCACTTATCGTACGGTAAGGGCAAAGGTATCTTCTTGCAATGGGTACCATGTACCCAGTTTTTCTTGCCGAATACCTTAATAGCAGTCCGAGTTGATAACAGGACTTGGTATGAACCGGTCCATCTTGGTTCCAAGTTCTTTGACCTCTGGAAATTCCTGGTTAGAATCCAGTCGCCAGGTTGAATCATGTGCCCTGCGTCTACAGAAACTGAAGGCAAAGTGTCATGGACCTTTTGGTGAAGAACACGCAATTTAGCAGTCAAATCATGTAAGTAGTTAACCAACATAGGGTCCTCGATATCACTGTAATTCTTAGGCCTCGACACACCCCAGACATTCGCCGGGCGTCCAAAAACAATCTTGTATGGGCTAAGTCCCACACGAGAATGTACTGTCGTTCTCGTGGACAAAAGTGCCAATGGTAAGGCATCGGGCCATGTAAGACCAGAGCTAGCTTGCACCTTGGCCAACTTCAGCTTCAGAGTGCCATTATAGCACTCGACCAGGCCTACTGACTGGGGGTGATTTGCAGCGTGAAATTTCTGTTTAATACCCAGACCCGCACATACTTTCTTCATAATCTGACCCACAAATTCACTTCCAATATCACTCCATATCATCCTCAGCAAGCCATATCTGGGAAAAATTCTTTGAGCAAAACCTTGGCTGTAGACAAGGAAGTATTATCCTTTAGGGGGTAGGCCTCTATCCATCCGGAAAAGGCACAAACAACCACAAGGACATACTTCAAGTTATTGCATCTTTCCATATGAATGTAGTCTATCTGCAGCACCTCTAACGGATACGTTGGAGGAGCAAAATGACCCGCTGAAGTTGGGGTTCCCTTTCCAGGATTATGGACGCGTGCCGGAGTCAAGCCAGAGTCCTGCCCGTCTGCGCCCGTCCGCGATCGACCGGGGCACGGGGCAGGACCCCCTGGTCCTTCAGAGCCAGCTGGTTCACAGGGTATGTTTAGGCACCGATTATGCTACACCAAACTGGACCTACTATCATTATGTTTGACGCCGGAAAATAGCTGTCTCCACACTCTACTGGCCGAGTCATTACCCCCCTATTGCAAGACGTGTAATCAGATCTTGCCATTGTTTAGAAGGGAGGTAAGGGAAGTAGCCAAGTTAAAGATGCTACTATTGAACGGCAGGTCTATGAAGAAACATAAAGTCGAGATATACGACCTATTGATAAACAGAGACCTGGACGCCATGTTTCTCACAGAGACATGGCTGGAAGAAACATCTTCTCCGGATGTTCTCGAAGCTGTCCCCCTTGGTTACAGTCTACTTAGACTAGATAGACAAAAACAGCGAGGTGGGGGGCTAGCTCTAATTTATAAATCAGAACTAGAATGCACTCTACTAAAAGCTACCCTACCTAACAGCGAGAGCGGCTTCTTCACCATAAAAGTAGGTCCCAAAAACGTGATTAGTGGATTACTGATATACCGCCCGCCAGGGGGTGCTGCACAGTTTGGAGACCAAATTTTAGAACTAATAACTCAACCAGAGATTAGACACAAAAGGTTTCTTATCCTGGGAGATTTAAACCTTCACTTTGAAGACACAGATTGTAGGGAGGCACAAACTGTGGCTGCAGCACTGAACTCCGTGGGGGTCAGTTTGCTATCCACAGCCCCCACGCATCAGCTGGGCCATACCTTGGACCCTATTTTTTCTAATTGGGAAGGCATTAAGGTCTTACCTCCGGTCCAATTGATTTGGTCGGATAACAGCATCGTCCCGTTTGAAATAGAAGATGAACCCCCAGGAACCAAATCAAAAAAAAACTTTATCTCAGAAGCGTAGGGTTTGGAAGAAATTTACTCCAGATCTGTTTAAAAGTGCCCTATTAGAACATCCCCTGCCCCTAGGTAACACTCTACAGGAGGCATGGAACAATTATGAGAATTGGATGTCCAATGCCCTGGACAAAGTAGCGCCTTGGACGCTCAAACCACCGGTAAGGCAATCCAGAACTGCCCCGTGGTTCTCAGAAAAACTTAGATTGGCTAAAGCTAAATGTAAAATTGTGGAGCGGAAGTGGAGGCAGAACTATGCCCCAGAACTCAAATTATGCTACAAAACAGAGCTAAAAAAATACCAGAAATTGGTGAGATTGGAGAAAAGTATCTACTTCAAAAGTAGAATTGAGCTAGCAGATAACCCCACCAGAGAACTCTTTAGTATTTACAAAGAACTCACGGTGCCATCTAGACTCGAAGCTCAAGATACTTACTCTACTGAGATGTGCGATCTTGTAGCTGATTTCTTTGTGGATAAGGTTGACAAAATTCATGCCACCTTTACAGATAGCAATGATCTCTTCAGTAACCGTGGGGATATAAGAGCCGTCTCCACACAGAAATCCCACCTTGCATGCTTTAAAACACCTGATAGACATGAACTATTAGGTATTGTCAACAGCATACAATCTGGATCCCCCTGTGACGCGTGCCCACTGGCTCGGTGCAAAGGAGTTATGGAGAGCATCTTAATCGACTATAGTAGTCACATGGTGACACTGTCTTTTCAGGAATGCCACGTACTCGAGGCGTGGAAAACAGCGCAGGTTATCCCTCTAAAAAAAAAAAACAATATACACATCTCTCAACTCCAAAATCTCCGCCCCATCTCCCTTCTCCCCTTCTGCGAAAAAATTGTGGAAAAGATTGCTAACAGGCAGCTCATGGAATATTTGGAGGAGGAAGCCCTCCTCCATCCCTCACAATCGGGATTCAGAACTGGCTACTCTACTGAGTCGGCGGTTCTGTATTCCACTGAGTGCCTTAGGCAGATAGTGGATGAAGGTGAGACAGCAGCGTTGGTTTTATTAGACCTGAGTGCAGCGTTTGACACCGTGCTGCACACAACGCTGCTGTCTCGTCTTTCGGAGATGGGGGTAACAGGATCAGCGCTTGCCTGGCTACGATCCTTTTTGGCCAATAGAAGTTTTCAGTTGCACTGCCCACCCTTCAAATCCTCCCTACGGAAGGTAAGCCATGGGGTTCCACAGGGCTCAAGTTTGAGCCCTACCTTGTTTAATATCTATATGGAACCCCTGGCTCACGTGGTGGAGGCATTTGGGGTGGGCATTGTTAGCTATGCCGATGACACCCAGCTGATGTTTAAGCTCACACCCGACCGCAGAGAGGACGCCATTAACTTTTCGAACTGTATGTCGGCAGTAGCAGCTTGGATGAACAACAACTGCCTGCGTCTTAATGGCGAAAAAACAGAATTACTGGTGGTGGGGAGAGCAACATCAGCATGGTCTCGCCTGTGGTGGCCCATTGAATTAGGGAGTCCTCCCACTCCCGTGGAGTCGGTAAGAAACCTCGGCGTAATGCTGGATATAGACCTTTCTTACAAGGCCCATGTTAGCAGGGTGACTGGGAGGTGCTTTGGTATACTGAGGGTTCTCCGGAAGGTTTTAGATCTCCTCCCTACCGGAGCCAGAAAAACCATTGTCCATGCTCTGGTGACTCCGCACCTTGATTATGGGAATGCCCTGCTGATAGGGCTAAGTCAAAAAGGCCTTCACCAACTTCAGTGCGTGCAGAATGCTGCTGCACGCCTCGTGCTCGGGCTTTCGCGCAGAGCTTCTGGGAAGACTGCTCTGGCCAAGCTCCACTGGCTTCCAGTTAGGGAGAGGAATACATTTAAAGCTCTTTGTTATGCGCATCGTATCGCCTAGGGCAAAGGCCCTGATTATTTAAAGAACCTCCTTATTACACATCGCCCCACTCGGAACTTAAGATCATCTGGTACGATGCTGTTTAAACCTCCCCGTATCTTCAGGGCCAGAATGGCCGGACGCTCCTTTAGGTACCTAGCCTCCAAACAGTGGAATGCTCTCCCGCTTCATCTTCGGATGGAACCATCTGAATTAAGATTCCGGGGAAAACTTAAAACTTTTATGTTCCCTATCATGTAAACCCCCCCCAAGGCTTTCTATTATCTGCCTCTTGAAATCTATCAGCAGTTAGCGCGGGGACACACTGTTCTTTGTGCAGCCAGGCGCTTTATAAATGACTTATTATTATTATTATGCATCAAGCAAATCATGCAGTGTTTAACCAAATTCTCAGCAGCCAACAACTTACATATCCTTTTTGAACTAATGTGAGCCAGCCCATGAGCCATAGTAACCACCGGGAGCACATATGCATCCGGCAACATCCATCGCCGGTGCTCTGACAACTCAACCCAACAGCCTGTTGAATCCAACATTCCTGTACTCTCTCTCCACATACTCAATTCTTTCTCAGTAGCTTCCGCCTGAATCATCTTCACACTTTCTGTTGTAATTTCACACATTCTTCCATCCACAACCCATCTGGCAGGACCTGCAACATACATCCGACCCATCACATCTTTTGCTGTTTCTCTCGCTACTTCATCTGCAAACGCATTCCCTCGACCCACATCATCCGTAACCTTCTTATGCGCACTACACTTTACTATCGCAATTTGGGTCGGCAAAGTAAGTGATTCAAGAAGTTCACTCACTAATTGTCCATGCTGAATTTTCGTACCATGGGAAGTAAGAAATACTCTCTCTTTCCACAAACGATCAAAGCTGTGAGCCACGCCAAATGCATATTGGCTATGAGTAAAAACATTCACTCTCTTTCCTTTTGACAACACACACGCTCTAGTCAATGCTATCAACTCCGCTGCCTGTGCTGAATTCCGTGCTGTTTCAACAATCGTGTGCAAAGTTGTGACAGCATATGCTGCAGTCGTCTCTCCATTCGGAAGCTTAAAGCACGAACTATCTACCCATAGGATACCATCAGGATTCGAAAGAGGAGTATCTTTCAGATCAACTCTACCCTTCATTTCCTCCTCTGTCCAGAGAAAACAGTCATGCTGTTCCTGAACATCTGTCTCTACAAAAATTGGCAACAATGTAGCTGGATTCAATGTGTTGCACCGCTTGATGTGCACATGGCTAGCCAAAAGCGTCAACTCATAACCTGACAAATGTGCACTGGTAAGATGTTGAGTCTTTGTTCTGTTCAATAGGGTATCCACTGCATGTGGAACCATCACAATCAATGTATTTTCCAATACCAAACCAGCAGACTGTCGGATAGAAACAGCCGCTGCTGCTGTAGCTCTTAGACAACTAGGCAACACCCTAGCTACCGGATCTAAAGTGGCTGAAAAATACGCACATGGGCGCTGCTTGTCTCCAAATTGTTGCGTCAACACTGACAACGCACAACCTTCTCTCTCGTGTACAGAAAGTGTAAAAGGTTTACTATAGTCGGGGGTACCCAACACCGGAGCAGAACACAATGCATCACGCAATTCAGAAAAACTCTTCTGACATTCGTCAGACCAAGGAAGAGGGTGTGGTGTGTCCTTAAGAGTAAGTGCCAACAAAGGTTTCGCTAGCAAAGAAAAAGTCGGAATCCACTGTCTACAATACGAGGTGATACCTAAGAAGGCACGCACCTCTCTCTGTGTGCATGGCACAGTCATTTGGGCAATCGCTTGAATACGCTCTGGGGTCAATCGTCTTCCCTCCTTCGACAAGAGATGACCTAAGTAGGTCACTTCTTGTCGGCAATACTGCAACTTCAAAGGTGACACTTTATGATGACGGTCAGACAGGTGTCGCAACAAAGAAAGAGTAACCTCTTTACAAATCTCTTCATCATCAGCAGCAACCAACAGATCATCAACATACTGGATAAGAGTAGCACCAGAAGGCAATGCAAAAGTATCAAGCTGAGTTTTCAAAGCCTGACTATAAATGGAGAGACTCTCACAATAACGTTGAGGAGCGCGTTTAAACCGGAAACTGCGGCCTCCTAAAGAGAAGCCAAAAATATCCCTACTTTCATCAGCAATCGGAATACTGAAGAAAGCATTCTTCAGATCAATAACAGAAAACCAAGCAGCTGAGGCAGGGATCATAGTCAATAAAGCAGTAATGTTTGGAACAACAGGAAACTGTGGCACAACAATCTTATTGACCTCTCGAAGGTCGATCACAAACCGATACACAGGTGGCTGAGAAGAGTCAGTACGCTTAAGGACAGGCAGAACAGGACTATTACACACATTACCTCTCGTTTCTTCAACCACACCTTTCTCACCCAAATCATAGATAATCGCTAAAAGAGCTCTTTCGCCATCACTGGAAATTTTGTACTGAGAAATGCGAGGTAATTTAGCATTCGACTTAAGGGTAACAACGTAAGGTGGAATCTGCAAGAGACCAACATCATTTGGACCTGTAGCCCAAAGTGTATCAGGGAGAGAACGCAGTTCCAGTGGAAGGTCAATTTCTCGCTGTTTGGCTTCCTTACGCCAAAGGTGGAAAGAGTCAAACATCGCCGGCCGGGCTTTCTTCTTAAATAGCGCAACTTCTAGGTTATCTAAAACATCTGATTCAAAACTACCATGTTGGGACCATCGTAAAACACCATCTTTCCTTGTATAACGGACCCATACTTCATTAAAGGTAATGGGACCCTTACCATGCTTTGAATAGAGCTCATAGGTTGGAGTTCCAACCGGAGGTATCGGACACGAGTCCTCCAATCGGAAATCCTTATTACAACTACAACAAAACCATTTCCTAATTTTGCCAACACCAGGCATCTTTAGCTCGCTAGTCTTGCTTCAAACTTCAAGGGGTTATAAAAAAGGATACACTCGTAAATATACGAACCCCTCGGCTTAGACTATTGTAATGGCCGAATCAAAACCAAGAAACAAACCAAAGTCGTGGGAGCGACCCACTTATACTTAACAAAAATGTCTGTCACGCCACTAGAAGACCGTCTAACGTCTCGCCTTACAAATCATCACAAGAGGGTCCAAGACAGGGCGACAGTCAGGGCAGCAGTCCTTCGCAGCCGTCGGAAAGGGAAAGCCTCGCAGAAAAAACCTTCGGTCCACGTCGACATGCAGGGGTCAATGAAGTGGCGGCCGTCCTCCAGATTTTCCTCACGGGGCACCTCACAATCTTCGGGCTTGGACCAGTACCGCTGAAGTCGCCCAACGTTGGGCGCCAGTTGAAGAACCGGGGTTTAACCCAGCGGTGTCAGTGGCACGCCTAAGATCTTCGAGTTCACCTGTCTTGGTATTCAAAGACACGGAATACTTCTGGATGGCGTCAGAGACCAAGTTTATTAGCTGCAGCTAGTAACAGTGATCCTAGAAATACATCACGGTGTAAATTCTCAGGAGACTGCTCATTTTACTAAGGTGAGACGTCTCCTTTTATACCCAATATTCACATTATAAATGTACACCCACTGCACAAAATTCTAGCCAATAAGATACATTTTCAAACAAAGTATCACATAGCAAAAACTCAATTTACAGTTTCCCAACCCAAAAGTTAATTATTAGGAATGTCCCAAATTCAATCTCCACAAGCCGGACAAACCTATAATTGAAAGCATAACCCATGTAATGAAGAAACATAAAAAAGAAACAGTAAGAGATGCTGAACAAGATAAAGCACGTGCAAGGAAACTAAAAAGTTAACGATGTCCTGAACATTGATTGGCAATCTCAGATAAAGATCGATCAGGGAAATTAACTTTGCGAGGTCAGTTTCAGGTGAAGAGGTCAGTTTCTTACAGTTCATTTCAGAGTCAAAAAGAAACCTAGTTAATGTATACATGAACTAAGAAGGCCAGGCCACTTCATTCGCCAGGTTTCCTTTACAGGCCTACGTGGGGGCAACACAAAATGGTGGCACAGAACAAAATGGAGTCAGACTCGAGAATTACAGAACCTCAGTTCTCACATTCAGGTCGAAGTACTGGACTATAGCTTACTGATAGTGTCATCAAATACGGGATCTAGCAGGGCATCAGCTCGGAACCGCCACATGAAGGGGGGACGTACATTTTGTGGGACCTGAAATTTAAGCAGGACCGGATTGTGGTCCGATAAAGTCCTAGGGAGTGTGCGAGCCTTAGTTACCCAGCCGTTGGCCAATCCGTCTAATAGCCAATAGTCCAGACGGGACCACGTGTTGTGCGACAGCGTGATGTGTGTGCCTTCCCTAACTCCCGCATGTCTCCGGCACCAGGCGTCAACTAACCCCATCTCATCCATAAACTGTCGGATACAGGTAGAGGTTTTTAACATACGGCTGCCCGCCAAAGGGGATTTGTCTACCCGAGGGTCTAGATGTGTATTCAAGTCTCCACCAATCACTAGTGCCGACTCCGGCTATGTGCGTAGCACCTGAAACAAAGAGGATAGCGACGCTAGTTCGTCAATCACAGGGCCATAAATGTTAGCTATAGTCACAATCATCTTACCCAATTTGCCTCGTACAACTGCCCAGCGGCCCTCCCGATCCGTGCAGGAGTCTATTGGCTGAAAGTGTGTACCTTTTTTGATGAGGATGAGAACCCCACTGGCATAGCTAGAGTAAGAGGAGGCAAGTCGATATCCAGCCCATCTATGTGCTATGGAGCCCTCATTTTGTTTGGTTAAATGTGTATCTTGTAATAAAGCAATTTGTACCCCGTGCCTGTCTAGGTGGGCAAGCACCTGTCTAGTCTTCTTAGGCGTGTTCAGGCCCTGCACATTCCAGGTGACACATGTATACCGTTCACCCTTCATCGATGAGGCTCCCAGTATATGTCAAACCAGCGTCGCTGAGTAACAAACCGCATACCAATATTTGCGTAATTATTGCAGTTAGGTGAATAATAATTGCAGTGCATTCTCTTAAGCAGAAAGAAAGACCAGGCCCCCCGCCCCCCCACCCACTTTGGCAACCCCAACCCGCCAAAGGCCCACGATATCCCCCTCACAGCCCACTCATCACAAAACAACAAATATTTTGACATTCGGGTCATACCCATTGGGGGCAGGGGAGGCAATGCACACTCCCGACACAAGGCGGAAGTGGGCCCCCGCAAGTAGTATTTGGCGCCCTACCAACGCGCTAACCTACTTTAAACAAGCGTATGCATCTGGTGGGCCGATCAACTGTAAAAGGAACCAGTGTGGAGGAGACCATCCCCAGAGACATATAACATTAATAAAGCAGGAAATCTGTCTGCATCAGCCTACTTCAATCGTATCATTGCTATCAAGGCCAACAATTGCAACAAACACATTGAGAACACGCTCACAATCATATTCAGTCTTCAGCGTCCGAGGTGACTTCAGGAGACTTGCGGACGTTTTTGCAGTGTCTTGGCATATGCCATCACTTGCTTAGGAGTTGCAAAGATTTTCCCTCCCTCGAATTCTCCAATACGAAGTCTCGCTGGATATAGCATGGCGTAGGGTATCTCCTCTCGCTGAAGTAAAATCTTCACAGTCTGAAATTCTTTCCTTGTGCAGTGAAGTCAGGGTAGAAAGATAGCTGGTTGTTGTGATAAATGATCTTGCCCTTCTGCCGTGTGGTGCGCAGCACCGTATCCCGGTCCCTGTAATTCAAGAGTCTTATGATTATAGGCCGTGGCGGGGTACCGGGAGGTGGGCGAGCTGCCAGCGAGCGGTGAGCCCGTTCAACCGCGAAAATGGGAAACAGGTCATCTGTGCCGCAGATCTCCCGCAACATGGTCTCTACGTAGTCCTCCAGTTGCCCCACATTGGTTGACTCTGGCAGTCCCAGTACGCGGATATTATTGCGCCTCGACCTCGCTTCGATGTCTACATTCTTGGCCTGGATAACTTCCAAGAGCTTAGCCATCTCTGATGTCTTGTCTGCAACCTGCTGTAGTCCATCTTCTGTGTCCGTGATCCTCTGCTCCGCTTCACCTAATCTTGTAGCCTGCTTATCTAGTTTGGCCGAGAATTGGTCCATGCGCCCATTCAGGGCCTCTATTTTCCCATCTATCGCCTGGAGACTTGCCTGTATTGCTGCCCCAGTTGTTTCCAACAGGGAGGGTCCCTGTGATGCGGTTACTTAGTCTGCATCAGATGCGTCAGGGTTATTGTGTTTGCTGCCCTTGCGGAGCTCAAAGGTCAGTTTGGGCTGTGACTTGTCCGGTTTGCCCATTGTGTTCCCACGAGGCAGTATCTCCACGCCCTGTGACAATAGCAATTCTATCCTCTCCAGCTCCCGTTTAAGCGCAGAAGTCCTCTTTGTTCCGTGCCTGAGTGCGCTAGGCTCACAGTGCCCTGTCCACTTATCCTCTCTCAGCTCCGCGTATAGTATAACTATCTGTATGTGGCACACTAAAGTGGTTCCCTTGAATGCTCCAGCCTCCGTATGTCGGCGTGACCTCCACGTGTGTCTCCTCTGCGGTAATGAAGAAGGCCCGACCTGGCGTCTGTACACAGTGTTCAGGCAGTGACCTGTATGAATCCTAGCAGTTCAGTAAGCAGTGTGAAGCAGTGCGATGCACAGCCCTGATGTGGAGGCCTTTCACTGTCTTTAATGTTGTTCGCTCCGCACCACGCGTGTCCCCGCTGTGGTGGTAAAGAAGGCCCGACCTAGCGTTAGTGCGCAATGTTCAGGTAGTGAACCGACAGGGTCCCAGCAGTTCAGTTAGCAGTGTGGGGCAGCGCGATGTACAGCCCAGATGTAGAGGCCTGTCCACTGTTTATAATGCAGTGCGCTCCGTACCTATGGCCGGGTGATGAGAGAGGGAATGCGGTCCGCAGCAGCGTGTGTAGTAGTCTCAGTAATTGTCCCTCAGCATGCAGGCTCCCCCACAGCGTTCATGTGCGCAGGCCCCCTGCTGGCAGACTTACCCGCAGGAGCAGTGTCATATGCTCTCGTGCCTGAGAGCTGCCAAATTTCCAGTGCCGGTCTCCGCGGCATGCTCACGGCCTGCTAGCCACCACGGAGCCGGCCGCTCACGTTTCAGGGCAGCCCAGCTGCCTCAGCTCTCCACTGCGTCGCCAAACTCGAGGCCTGCAGGGTTCCCCAATCACGCTCACCCCTCGGCGGACCGCAAGCTTCTCAGCGGCCGGGACAGCCGGGGTCGATTTCTCGGGCGTCGGTCCCACGCTATCTCTGGAAAGTTCACACTCGTCAGAGGAGAGCCCCCTTCACACAGCACCCACCGTATACTGTTTAGGCTGGCACGTTAAGGGCAGGATTTTGAAGGATTTCTTGCGGCGGCCGGCAGAGCAGCTCTACTGTGCTGCCATCTTGCCGCACGCCAAGCCACGCCCCAATAATTTTTAGAACTTGATCTCACACACACTTTCAAGGCACTACATAACACTGGCCCAGCATAGCTCAACAATCACATTTTTTTTTACCAAAACAACTGAAGACAAATGAGTGGCAGATCTAACACCCTCTCTACAGATTGTGTGAGTTGGCAAACAAGAATTACCTCGCTAAGTAGCAATCAGAGAACAGTGTGTGGAGAGATGCTGTTCAGAACTCACTGACCTCCAAGCTTGCATGGCTTGTACTTCGTACTTTAGCACGGGTAAAACACCATTGTGAAATACGTGTACTTCAAGCCAGGATATCTTATGTTGGGGAGGGAATATTCTCTGCATGGTAAACTGACATTCATTCATGACCTGAGTAACCCGACTAAATGTGAAACTAGTATACTGATTTATTTTTTTCCCTAGGATAAATGAAATCCTGCAAGCATGCTGATACCTAATCCTGAAATTGACCACAAATAAAGGGCCTGTCCCTGAGGTCAGAAAGGGTACCAAAACCATACACTATAGCGGACACTAGACTACCGTGGCATTGTGGCATCTGGGCAGGTGCACAGGAATGTAGAGTGTATGGCATGGAGTGTTCTGGGTGTTTATCCTTGATGTGTGAAATGTTAAACGGTCAGGTGAGACCTGCTCTTTGGAAGAGATGGGGCCATATATGTGGGTGGGGTCTGCATTATAGAATACACCTTGGTATTCAGCATACACCCTGGATCCGTACTTTTATGGAACACCTCATTTTGGCGATGAGTTAAATATGGGCAGGGGTGTACCGGCTGTATGCAGACTTCAACACAAAGAAGATCCATGAGTTAAAGGTGGTTCACGGTTAAACAGAGAATTATTGGCCTGGGAATACTATGGGACTGATGGGAAGTTTAGTGACATCTTGTTTGCTGCATGCTGAACTAATCAAAGGAGTAGAGTTTTTACCGTTTTAGGGAACAAGCCTGATTTGGGCACTCAACACGGTGTGGCAGCAGCTTCGGGAAACTTGAGGAGCAAGCTGAAGGATACTGAAGCTCATTAGTGGGGCATAAAATGTACCTGGTTAACTGGAATGCTGTAGTACCTGAAACAGTGGTGTGCAGTAGTCTTTGGTGCCCCTGTGATGCTTGCAGTGAGTTGGTGAGCAGCGTGATGATGTCAATACAACAATGATGTCCAGTGGCCATGTTGGATTTCAGGAATGAGGCTGGCAGCATATCTTGTGCACTAGTGTGCACATTTTCATGCTGATATGCACAGCTTTGCTGATTCTTACCTAAGGTTTGTTACGTGAGGTGGCCACATACCTGGAGCACTGAGTAGCGCATTCTCACGCCAATTCGCACAGCTCTGCTGCTAATTACACGGCAGATTTAGCACTTATTTTGGGCATCAGGGCACACAATTTTACATCGGTTTACATGGCTCCTGACGTAGTGTAGTACACGTAGTCTGCTGTAGCTAGCTGAAGACACTGTGTACTTGTCTGTACTGTGCTAAAATTACAAAATAATTGCAAAAAGCTTCCTGTACATGACCAAATATGATAAAATATGCTTGTCTATCTTTATATGCTAAAGTGCAAATAGTACTTTCACAATAGTGAAACTGAAAAATTGGCAAGCAGTGGGAGATGTGATGATTTTGGGATCCTCCCTAACCTAGGGAGAGTACCAAACAGACGCCTTGAAAACAAAAAAGCACATCTTATTGAACAATTTAGTTGTGGTCCCATCCTGTTAGGACAAACCCAAACACAGTTATTGGCAAAATAAAACGTTCCCAACCAAAGGCCGTGCAAAGCATTATGGGATGAAATTAGCAGTGGGTAGTGAATATTATATAGTACACAATATCAAAAGAATTCTACAAAGAGCTGCAGTTCCACTGGTCGTCCCTAGATGTCCCTCACGAGTCAAATGCAAATGATTGATGAAAGGGTTTCAATGGTTTTGCATTTGACTCATGAGGGACATCTAGGGACGACCAGTGGAATAATTTCAATGCTTTGCATTTGACTTGTGAGGGACATCTAGGGACGACCAGTGGAACTGCAGCTCTTTGTAGAATTATTTTGATATTGGATACTATAATATTCACTGCCACTGCTAATCTTGTCCCATAATGCTTTGCAGGGCCTTTGGTTGGGATTGTTTTTTGCCAATAACTGTGCTTGGCGTGGTCCTAAAATGATGGAATCACCACTGAAGTTCAACAAAATGTGCTTTTTGTTTATGATCTTTGTGTTCAAGGCATCTGCTTGGTGCTCCCCCTAGGTTAGGGGTGACCCCAAAATCATCAGCTCTCTCTTTACCTAATGCTTCATTGTGAAAGTTCATTTTTTGTGTGAATTGGTTATATGCTGTTAAGCATGTAAAATTGATTTTTCAAAGCATCTGAGAATATTGTTCATCTAGATGCTACGTGGTTAAGCACAGTTTAGGTAAAAGTGCAAATTAGTACAAACTTTGCATGCTCTGTCAGAGTTTTAATCCTTGCATTAGCTTCGTTTGTATATATCTGGTGGCTCTGCCTGGAATTCAGGTGGTTCTTTTCTTTTTGTTTTACCTGTAACATTGTTACTAAATTGGTTCAATTTGGTCCAATAGTATTATTTTAGCAGCACTGTAATTTGTGGTAGACTGGGTATTAGTATTTGTGGGTGATTACAAAATGTTGCAGCATGTATTTCATCCTCCATTGCTTCTGTCTCTTCTCGGGAAACATTTGATTAAATGAAGGAAATGGAAGAAGGTGTTTGCTTGGTATATGGTAGCAATTTATCTGATAAGAAGATGGATTTGTTGCTGTTGCACTGTCTTGGACCTGAAGGTCAAAAGCTTAATGATCATCTACCCAATCTCACTGATGAAGACAGTAATGACTCGAGTACATATGATGTGTGTGTAAAGAAGTTGGATTCCCATTTTCTGCCAAAGATGTCATCCATACTGGAGAGTTTCTACTTTGGGAAACGCATGCAACGCAAAGGGGAGTCTGTGGAGGAATATATCACAATATTGAAAAAGTTGGCGTGCATGTGTAAGTTTGGTGGATACATGGATAAGTGAGTGAGGGACCAATTTATGTTGTGATTTAGTAATGAAAAAGTACGTGAAGAATTGTGGACAAAGGATGAGCCTTCTCTTGTGGTAAAGAATAATTTGGCAAAGAGATTAGAGGACAGTATAGTGTGTGTGGAAGTTTTGAAGAGAAATGTCTTGGAAAGCACAACTGGAACCACAATTTTGGTGTTGAACAGAAAGGAAGTAAATGATACCGGTGTAAAAGCACAAAGTGACAAAATGGTGAAGGGTCAATATAAAGGCAAACAGTTCACAGGTAAATGCTTTACACAAGGGGTTACACATGGCAAATGATAAATGGTGTTCTGGATGGAAAATATTGTGCAAATTGTATTCACACAAGGGTCATATAAGTAAGTGTTGTAGGAGTAAAGGTGAGAAAAGGATTATTGGGGTTTTGGATGATTCTGAGGATGGTGAGGAGATAATTTTGCAGGTGCCCTCCAAAGGCAGTGAGAGTCCACAAGATTTTGCTGTGGTGGATGGAAAGCGTGTGAAAATGCTGTCTGATTTGCAGGCAAAGCTGAAAATTTGTTTAAATTATGTGTTTGTCAATGGTATAAAGAACAAAGTGCAACTTTGTAGACCAGATGTTCAACCTACAGGGTATGGTGGAGATCCCATTAAGTTGGTGGGTTACTTCAAAGGATTGGTAGAATATCGGGGTAAAATGGCTGTAGGTAAGATTTATGTTGAAGCAAAAGGGGATTTAGTCATCAGCTGGTTTCACCAACATGATGTAGTGTGTTTTATCTAGGTACCTGAATCAATATCCTATTCTTTGCCCTTGTCCGGTTATAAATCAATAATATCCCTGCAACGGCATAGAAACCCTTTTCATAATTCAGTCATAGCACATGCTGTCACATTAAGCAAGCCTATTCCTCCAGCCCCCTAGAAAGCACACCGAGTTCTTAAACAAAACCAAGCCTCCAGCAACCTGGGAAATCCCCGCTGCTTTGTTTTGATTTCGTCCGAAGAACTCCTGTAAAGCACTGTAAGAACGACCAGTTCTTAGTGACATCTTTATTGACGTCTTATGTCCAGCCTTACGTCAAACCCGGCACCTTTCAGGTATAAATATACCAACGTTGCCTTAAGCAAAGACACGGTGGTGATGAGTCTGGAGCAGCTACTACTTGCCCGAGAGCCCAGCTGATGCGAGAGCCCACGGACGCTGCCCCTCCCTTTTGACGTGCTGAGAAAGACGCTGTCTTTTCTCTTGCCGAGAAATCCAGCCTCCGGCGTTTCCAGCCTATCCTTGCGGGTGACTGGGATACCGAGTCCTGAGAGAGAGATACCAGCCCTCCTGCCTTCTAATACCCAGGTACTGAACTGACTAAACCCTTACAGAGGATTCTTGAGTCAGATTCTTGGCAAAACAAACTTAACTTAAACTGCTACTTACTTACTCCTTCCCACGTATTAGGCTTAGGTCAGGTACACCGGGGTAGGCGTAGTTAGAAGCACCAGTTGAGTACGATTAGTCAATGTATATATGTATGTATCTATTTTATCCATTTTAAAGTATCATATGGCTAAGAAACCATATCAATACTTTTACAGTATTATTTCATAATCCTGCTTTTACTGTATGCACTTTACTTAACTATAAGTATTGCAATTGTAGCAATTCATTTCTCTTGTATGAGGAAAGAGACTGCTCAATAAATAACACCTTTTATTGAAAACGCCCGTCTCTCTTTTTCTCTGCAATCTGGTGAAACTAAGTACGCACCTTTGACTGAGTGAAATAGCTGTCTTTTGTTTTCACACGACTCTAGAGATATACTCTTATTCAGGGAGAGCAAAGTTGTCATGTTTTATGGTTGTCAGAAACTAAATCCCTTCTTGTCTATCCAGGGAGGTTAAACTCCTCCTCGCTTATTCGAGAAAGTTTCTAGTGAACTGTGAGCTAGCTGGCAAAAAACTTAAGTCTAATATAGTCAGTAGAGACCTAGTTAAGCTCAGTCCTACGTCTAAACTACTGAATATATTATTCCAATGTGCAGAGCCTATTGGGACTATATGAACTACACTACAATGATTTGGGGGTCATTTTAGCTGATCCTCTTTTCATGTTGATGGAGGATTTAAAAGACAAGGTAGTGGATGATTCTGATGTAGGCAAGGGTACCACATTTTCAGAGGAGTTTCCAGAAGCATTTCAAGATTCTTTAGGGTGTTTGAAAGGATATGTCCATAAGATCAAGGTGGTACAGGGTTCAACACCTGTGATGTGCCAGGTACGGATGGTACCCTTGAGGAAAAGGGATGCTGTTGTAGGAGAGTTGAAAAGAGTAGAGGAAGCTTGTATCATTGAGAAGGTTAAAGGTACTGAACGGTTACGTCCAGTGATGGTAGCCTGGAAAGCTAATGGCTATATTCATTTATGTGTGGACCACAGAGGTATCAGCAGTTGGTGGATAGATTTCCCATTCCAGTGATTCATGAGTTGGTGTGTTTGCTGGGAAATACGAAGTGATTTTCCACACTGGATTTAGCCTCCGCATACCATCAGATATGGCTGCATGAAGATTTTATGAATCTCACAGCATTTGTCTTGACTTGATTGAATATGATGTGTGTGTAATGAAGTTGGATCCCCATTTTCTGCCAAAGGTGTCATCCATACTGGAGAGTTTCCATTTTGGGAAACACGTGCAAAACAAAGTGGAGTCTGTAGAGGAACATATTACGATATCGAAAAAGTTGGCGTACACATGTAAGTTTGGTGGATCCATGGATAAACGACTGAGGGACCAATTTATGTTGGGATTTAGTCATGATAAAGTACGTGAAGATTTGTGGACCAAGGATGATCATTCTCTTGTGGAAAATAATAATTTGGCGAAGAGATTAGAGCAGTCTAGTGTGTGGAAGTTTTGAAGAGAAATGTCTCAGAAAGCACAACTGGAACTACAATTTTGGTGATGAACAGAAATTAAGTAAATGATAAGGGTGTAAAAGCACAAAGTGACAAGGGTGAAGGGTCAATATAAAGGCAAACAGTTCACAGGTTAATGTCAGATGTGGGGTGAATGGACACATTGCGAATGATAAATGGTGTTCTGGATGGAAAATAACGTGAAAATTGTATTCACACAAGGGTCATATAAGTAAGTGTTGTAGGGGTAAAGGTGAGAAAAGGATTAATGAGGTTCTGGATGAATTTGATGAGGGTGAGAAATAATTTTGCAGGTGCCTAACAAAGGTAGTGAGGGTCCCGAAGATTTTGCTGTGGTGGAAGGAAAGTGTGTAAAAATGTTGTTTGTTTTGCAGGTAAAGCCGACAATTATTTCTAATGATGTGTTTATAAGTGGTATAAAGAACAAAATGCAAATTTGCAAACCAGATGTTCGACCTACAAGGTGTGGTGGAGAGCCCATTTAGTTGGTGGGTTACTTCCAAGGATTGGTAGAATATCAGGGTAAAATGACTGTAGGGGGGAATTATGTTGCAGCAAAAGGGGATGCAGTCATCAGCTGGTTTCACCAACATGATTTGGGTGTTGTTATGGATCCCAATTCTGATCCTCCCTTCAGGTTGAAGGAGGATTTCAAAGACAAGTTTGTGGATGATTCTGATGTAGTCAAGGGTACTACATTTTCAGAGGAGTTTCCAGAAGTATTTACAGATGCTTTAGGGTGTTTGAAAGGATACGTCTGTAACATCAAGGTGGTATAGGGTTCCACACCTGTGGTGTGCAAGGTAAGGAAGGTACCCTTTGAGGTCAAGGATGCTGTTGTGGGAGGGTTGAACAGATTAGCGGAAGCTGGTGTCATTGAGAAGGTTAAGGGTAGTGAATGGTTAAGTCCAGTGGTGGTAGCGTGGAAAGCTAATGGCTGTATTCATTTATGTGTGGACCTCAGAGGTATCAAGAGGTGGTGGATAGATTTCCCATTCCAGGGATTCATGAGTTGGTGTGTATGCTGGGAAATACAAAGTGGTTTTCCACACTAGGTTTAGCCTCTGCATACCCCCAGATAAGGCTGCATGAAGATTCTATGAATCTCACAGCATTTGTCACCTTCAATGGAACACACAGGTTATGGAGAATGCATTTTGGTTTGATATCCGTGGCATTTGTCTTCCCACGAGCCTTGGAAACTGTGTTAAGTGAATTACCAGGGTTAAAAGTATACCATGATGATATACTGATTTTTGGAGAAACTAGTTAGGAGCATGATGTGAGAGCTAGAGCTGTGTTGCAGAGGTTGAAGGAGATTTGTTTGATGTTTAAGGTTGGGAAATCTAAGTTTCACAGAAAGCAGTACGATAGTTTTTTAGGTCACTCGTTAATGGAAGATGGTTTGTCCAAACCTGATTTGGTACAGATGATCATGGAGATGGTGGTACCCCAAAGTAAGGAGGAATTAGCTTCTTTCCTTGGACAAATGGAGTTTTATAGCAAGTTTGTGAGGACATTTTCAGAAAAGACATTCAAGTTAAGTGGGTTACTTAAAGGAATGTGCAGTTCAAGAAGTGTGATGAACAGTTTGTTGACTCGAAGGAGGCATTACAGAATGCTCAACGCATTGACGGCTGGTCAATTTAGAAAGTAATTGGGATATCAAACAAAAGTATAAAATGGTAGTCAGGACACATACAAACAAACACACATATACACACACACTGGCACACACTTCCAGACAGGCATATAAACATAACCATGCCTTGACTCATACACACAATGTGGTAACTTACCTGGGGTAGTCTTCAGCATGCAGTTTCCTCTGCACATTGATTCCTAACATTCACATCAAACAAACAAGGAGCCAGAGCGAGGCTCACACCTTTATGCCCAATCAGAAGCTCAGATAGGACGGAAGGCTGTCTTGTTTCGTATATCATGGCTTCTGATGAGGCATAAAGACACATAACTGACAGGTCCCAATTCACTATTATCTGACATACTGCACTGCCTAACGCTAGTGCAGCATGTCAGATATGTATTGCATCTGACACATGCCCAATACAGCCTAGGGAATCCCTCTTCTGGTGCAAGGTGAAATTGCAGCTTTTACCTGTAAACTAATTATCAATGAGATTTTTTTGTTACATGCAACAGCTGTAATATTTTGGCAAATGAAATGCAATTTACCCATGATTGTGGGGGGTCGCTGACATTTTAACTTCTATAGAGCAGCACCTTTTACTCAATGTTTGAAAAGTTTTTGTCCTGCCAGGAGACTATAATTTGCAAGTGTAAATGGATTAGGGGCAACTTTTATTTGAAGGAGTGAGGGTGTAGAGTACAGGTACCTTAATTTCTCATGTGTTAAAGCATACGGAGAGTAGGTATTCAGTGATTGAGTGTGAGGCTCTTGCCATTGATGGGCAATAAGGAAGTTAAAAACAATTTTGTCAGAAAAGATCATAAGCCTCTTAAGGAGGTGTTTATGAAGAAAACGATAGACAATGTTTCTAGCAGGATTGGTAGATGATTTGTGGTGTTGCAGGAGTATGAGTTTCAAGTTGTTCACATAAGTGTAACACAGTGGCGGACTGTTTGTCAAAGATGGTAAAGACGGAAAATATTAAAGTGGATGAAGAATTCATGGATGAGGAAAAGATGTGTGTGGTTACACAACATGTAATTGGTGAGGAAGATTGGAGAAATGAAGTCGGTGTGCCTAAATTATAAATGGTTGGGGTGACAAGAGATTATTAGATAGTTCGGTCAAAATGTATTGATGTGTCAGGGAAGAGTTATCATGTGACAATGGTTTGGCATTTAGAGGTTGTGAGAGAGGGGTTGATAAAATGGTGCATGAAGGTCACCAGGGTATTTCCAGATCAAAGGAGTGGTTGAGAGCAGATTATTGGTGGTCTGGTATAGATAAAGAAATCAAGAGAGAGGTGAAATTGTTTAGAGTTTTGTATGAGTGACAAGGTGTGTAAGATGAGAGAGCAAACTATGGTGGTGAGGAATGTGCCAAATAAAGCTTGGAATGAAGTGTCAGTTGACATTTTGGTACCCCTCACCATTAATGAAAACAAGAAGGTTATACTTGTGTTGGTGGATCTGTTTTCCCATTGGCTGGAAATGATGATTGTTAATGAGGTTACATCACAGAAGGGGGACTGATTTTTTTGGTGCAGGTGTTTCCAAGGGAAGGCTAACCAGAATCAGTGCTGAGAGACAATGGAGTGCAGTTTACTTCAGCTGGAATGGATTAGTCTTTGTGCAGGAGAGGTATTGTACATAAAAAGTCTGCACTGTACCACCCAGAAACCAATGGTAATGTGGAGAGAAAGATTCACACCATTAAGCTCACCATTGAGAAGGTTATACAATTAGCAAGGAGTGAGGGTAAGGATTGGATGTCTGAGGTATGGGAATGGTTGGAAATGTACACAGTGACACCAAATGGAACCACAGGGAAGACCCCGTTTGAATTACTGAAAGGCAGGAAGGCCAATTCTGTGTTATCCCCAGTGTGGATTAGGAAGTGCAGAGGTGTGGATGAATGTGTTGAAGATGAGGGGGGATAGGGAGAGTATCGGAAAAGGTCTTTTCAAGAAAAAAGTATACAGACAAAATGAAAGCAGCCAAATGGTGAATGTGAAAGTGGCAGATGTAGTAAAAGTGAAAGTGCATGTTTCACATGGACCATTTTCTAAATATAGTGTTTCATTGCAAGTGGTGAAGAATTTTGACAATGCAGTAAGACTGGAAGACGGTTGGATTCGGAATCTTAACAGAGTGGTCAAAGTCACCACAGAAGGTTTGTCTGACCAAGGCATAAGTGTGGAATCAAGAGATGTGTTATATTTCAAGCAAGGATTGGGAAGTGCTCATCGGAGGGCTGAGAAACGGGAGAGAAGATCCCTCAGCAAATATGATGACTTTTTGATGTATAGATAGATAGCCAGTTACCGCTTGTGAGGTCATGGACCATGTGATATAGTTTGTACGTTTTTTTATCATTAAAGGGCCGGAGATGTGTGACATCCTGGCGGGTGCATACGCATGTAGAGTGTATGGCTTGGAGTGTTCTGTGTGTTTATCCTTGATGTGTTGAATGTTAAGCGGTCAGTTGAGATCTGCTAATTGGAGGAGATGGAGCCATAGATGTAAGTGGAGTCTGCATTATTGAATAAACCTTCTTATTCAACATACACCCTGGATCCGTGCCTTTTATTGAGCACCTCTGTCATTTGAGACATGTACTGTATGCGGTAGTAGTGGCATATTGTTTTGGAATCTATAGTATTGAATAGGCCTTTTTGAGTGTTAAAAGTGAAAGTGTGATGCCAACAGCCCACTCCTACAACGTTCTTCAGACATTTCATACCCAGACCCTGCACTGACATCCATGCATGCATGTCAAATGCATGTGTATGTACAGAGAATGGCAGCAGGACTCAATGTTGCTTGAGAGTGTATGAATGCTGAAACTATGGGATGCATTTTGGATTTTCCCTGGTTGACATGCACAAGATTGAGATTGTGATACAGTCTCCCCAGACAGTAGAAGTGGTCAACTTAAATTCATGAGCTTCGGATATATGAATGAGCCCCAACTTTCCCAACTGGTTTTAATGGCAAGCTTCTTAACTAAGATGGGGTACAGTATGCACATTGTTCTTAGGAGATGTGGCTCAGCCTTTGACCTGGGAGCCTACCTGTCTGTCTGCTAAGAGTGAAGAAAGAGTGACTTGTGACACAGGAGCTGTTTCCACTAGGAGTAGAAGCCCAGATCTCAGAGGAGCGGTCCAGGGAAAGCTGATTGCTGTGGAACTGTTTGCAGAATTGACCTGTATGTGCTCAGAAATCTACCGGCCTCCCCTAATACCCAAGACTATTCTGTAACTCACTGGTGTGCCCGCTCATGCAACTACCACAGAGAACCTCTGGCTTTGCTAGGCCCAAGAACTGTGACCCTGCACCATAGTCTGAAGGAACAAATCCCCCCCCACTTCCAACCTATGAGTTTTAGACCCTCCAAATGGAGTGTCTTCACCCATGCAGTTATAGTTTCCACTTGCCTAATGTGGAGATATCATGCAAACATGATTGCTCACACTTTTTACATGAAGGCTGCTCTCCGAGCTTGCAGACCCTGAATGTGTTTCTCCACAGGTACCAGTAATTCCTGATTAAAACATTGATTCAGACCTTAACTAGCAGAATTTGGTGGGATTCTTTGAGAATATTGCATTCCACTTAAGAGAATTGACTGTTCAAAACAAATGGACCGAATTACGGGTCACAGAAATCAGGAAAGATCCACAATTTCACCACAGTGCAACCTGTTCTTAAATCTAAAGCTTCTATTTGTCTATGTAGTAACCTATACAGCTTTCAGAATACCTTCTCTCTAGTTATGCATATTCCTTATATATGCTGTTAAGATTTCGTGTGATTAAACACCTTCTCTTTTTCTTAAAATAACAGAACTGGTCTACAAATCCACATAATATGTGTATTTTTGACTGCCTGAGTTTTGAGTCTGCATCCCCACATTACCACCTTAAGGTGCTCCGGACTGCTCACCCTCAATAGAGTTGTGTAAGGTTATAATTGGACTTGTTTGCAGCTGCAACGAAGGCAGGCACCAGAGGCAAAAGCTCCTGACCTCCATGGTTATTTCCCAGTAGCCCTGCCTGCTCTGAGAACCTACATTTCCCCCATCACTTCTGACTCCTTTGTACTCATAATCTGATATTATTGTGTTGTTTGTTGTAGCAGAGTCACATGGTCTCTTGCACCCACTTAACTTTACAGCAAAACATTGTCAACAGCATCTGTAAATCTTTTTTTGCCATTTTTTTTACTGTCTTTAAGTCAAGCCAAGTTTAATTTATTTGATTTAGTTCTCTACTGAGAACAACAAATTTCAAACAAACGATTGCTATTGCTATACACATAAAACAATCAACACAAATTTGAAAAAGATTTATAAAATATAAACAAATTATGATATACAAATTCATCTGGGGGAAAGTTAAAAAGTGTGGTCAGATTCTGCACAGATGCGCTGCTATATCTAAATTGTATTGGTTTTAAAAAGTGCCTTGTAGCCTCAACCAGTATCGGGTTTAGGCATACCGACAATACGTGCTTCATATCTTGCCCACCACCATTGCAAAGATCACAATAGCTGGTAAAAAGTTCTTTGTGAGTCCATTTAGAAGTCAATGAATTAAAAGGGATTAACCCAAACCACAATAAAATTATACACCGCCGAATTCCATGCCTTAAGGAAAAACAAATATATTGTTGAGCCTGTTTTTATGTAATGGCTTCTGCATAATGTTCATAATGGTGTAATTTAGAACAGTGAAACATTTCCAGATCGTAACTAATCCTTGGCGTCAGATGTTTCAGAAAGAGCTTCATTTGTTCAAGAGTCCATGATTTCAAAAGTGCAATTGTGCAATTAGAGTATATTTTGTAGATTCTGTCTCAAATATCTCTTTTTTAGTATATATTCCAGAGCATAAAACCTGTAGTAAGCTTTAAACCTGTAGTAAGGAATGGAAGCGTTTTTTCCCCGAAGAAGAGTATAATCGTCGGAGCGCTCCCACATGAATATCTGCTTTACGATTTAAATGCTGCAGGTGGGTAGAGTTTCCTAGTGATTGATTAAAGATCCAACCCAAGCAGGTATACTCTTTTACCACTTCTAACGTTTCTCCTGCCAGTGTCCAGTTGTAATTTGTGTAATGCTTTCTCCCTCTAAATGGTACTATTTTTGTTTTAGTTGTATTTGGAACCAGGACATTTTCCTTTGTATATCTTGTTAGGTAGTTGCCTGGATGCAGCCTGGATCCTTTCTTATAGATTGGAATAACTATACTACCCTTCCATGATTTGGGAATTTTCCCGGTATTGTAGCAATGTGAAAATAATGGTACTAGGAATTTGCTCCATTCCATGGATTACTTTGTAGTGCCTTCCTGGGCATTTCATCCAGGCCCATTGCAGCTGATGATCTTGCTTTCTTTAACTCTTTCTTTGATTCTCTCTTTGACGGGTCGCAGCAGAATAAATATGTTGTTTAGTATCCATCTGCGTACATAGTGGATAATTCAGATTTTCATGATTCCCATTTGATTATGTAGGATAAGTTGTTTCCCATTCCTTCGGGGGAACTGTGATTCTTGCAAGAATTTCTTTGTTCCTGTTTGTTTGGCTATTAAGCTCCAATACACATGAGTATTATTTTGTTTTGTTGCAGTTTGGATTTCAACCCAGTTTTTGTCCTGCTGTGATTTTTACAATTTATCTTTTTCCCTCCTCCTGCGTTTTTTTAGATGTTTGATATCCAATTCTCTTGTCTTAGAAGGGTTTTGAAATTGCATGCAAAATAATTTGTTTAATTCTGGGGCTCCTATGTCTCGGATCTTTCTTATTTGAGATATGGCTCCGTTACACTGATGTTTTAGATTTGTCTGTAGAGGTGGCATTATTTTATTGAGCACTATTTTAAAATTTACTATTGGGTCGGGAGAATGCGTGAATTGTAAAACTTTTGCTTTGTCAATTGCGTAGTTGATTTTGTTAAAAGCAGTTGATGCCCATAATACTCCTTTGTGCCTGATTCACGAATAGTGAACTTCGTACATGCATAGTAAGTCCCGGAGATGTGCTTTGCAATATTATTTCGGTTTCAAGTCTTAATATGGCGTGATCACTTCCATGATAAAAGTTTGTACTTAATTTTACAACCCTGTAGAGCAAAACTAGACTGCAGATCATATAGTCTAATATAGAAGCTGTAAAGTTGCCTTTTCTTGTGAAGGACGCCAGAATGTCTCCTGTACGTCGATTTAGGATGAAACGATTTATTATGGGGAGGAAAGATAGTAGGATTTTACCTTGTTTGTCTGCCTTGATCCCAGGTGGGAATAATGGAGTAGGAATTGATAGAGCTTCTGCTTGTTCTTCGTATTCCCAATTGTCTATGAGATCATTGGATATTTTCCATTGAAGTGTCCTATAAGGAAAATGGGAGGGAACCTCTCTCTTCCACCACACTTTCTATTTCTTTGAATATTTTGACCAAAAGAGCGTAATTCGAGGGACATGGTGAAATGCAAGTGTTAAAAATTCTTAGGTCAGTTGGAGAGTCCTTGGCGGTAAGCCATCATTTAGCCTTTAGGCATTGAATATTTCTGTGGTCCATGGGAATTACTTCCTGATCCCAAAAGAAGACCTTGTGAACCAAAATTGCTAAACCTCCTTTAGCATGGCCTGAGCCACCTGTTCTGCTGCTTTATCGTAAACAAAGTAGCCATTTTGATCGAATGGCTTTGTTGGCCAAGTTTCCAGGAGAATGACCAACCTCGGATAATCTTCCAAAATTGATGCCATTTTCTCTTTGTTTTTTCCTGCTATATTCCACAATGCTATGGACAACCTGCTGTTGAAAGGGGAGTTTGATTTCCCTTCCCTGCTTGTAGTGGTTTAGGGTCTCAGATATCCAGGAACAATGATGTTTCATTGATGGTCTCTCCTGCTTGACTTTGTTTTTATTACTGATCACTCTCTCTCTGTTTTCTATCGAAATGGTCACATTTTCGCTAGGGGTATGTTAAAAGGATGAACACTGAGTAGATTTAAAGATAGGTTTATTTCATTACAAGCACCACCAACAGACGCTGCCATCTCGCAACAACTCAAAAGGACCCATCAAATCCAAACCTAATTCATCCATGGTTGACTTGGAACCTCTACTGGTGATAACGGAGCAGTACTAACAACTTTGGATTTGTCATTGGAAGCACATTGTTAACAGTCCTTGAATACCTCTCAAACATGATGATCCATACCTGGCCACCAATATCTCTCGCGCAGCCGCGCCTTGGTAAGACTCCTTCCTAGGTGTCCTTCGTGTGCAAGATTAATTAGTTTGGGCCTCAGATCAAAATGAGGTAGTAACCTATCTCCACGCATCAAATCATCATGCAAATGAGTCCACCCATCTTTAACAGACCAAAAAGGCATACGATCAGGATCAACACCTTTACTGTGTGTAGGCCAACCTTTTATCACAAACTCTTTAACAACAGGTAAAAGAGAATCGTAAGATTTGGCATCCATCCATTCTTCTTGAGTGATGGCTGGTTCTCTAACCCAACAAACACTCAGAGATTCAACATCAGCATAATCCTCCTGAACCTGTAAAAGTAGTCTGGACAAACAATCAGCAGTTTTGTTAGCAGAACCAGGAAGATAATGTACCTGAAAATTGAATTTTTCTAAACCCTCACTCCAACGTTTTAATCTTGGGGTCAACCTTTCACTTTCCATACAGGAGAACACTTGCACAAGTGGACGATGGTCAGATCTTCCAATAAAAGGTATCCCTCATAGATAAAATTTAAAGTGTCTAACGGCCCACACAATCGCAAGTGCCTCTCTTTCTATGCATGAATACTGTTGCTCAGCTTTTTTTAATGCTCTTGATGCAAACGCAATCACTTGTTTCACTCCAGCAATGGTGGTGGGTAGGCTTGTCCCCCACAAGCTTCTCCTCGTCGCCAGTGTTAAAAGGACGAACACTGAGTAGATTTGAAGATAGGTTTATTTCATTACAGGCACCACCAACAGACGCTGCCAGCTCACCAGTCCTCAGTCTCTAACTGCCTGAACATAGGCATCTCCATGGAGACTGGAATACTGGAGCGAGCAGAACTTTAATAAGAAACAATTCTGAACACTATCAACTATTATAACAGGATACTTGTAGAATTGTTTCTGCTGCTGATGTTATCGTCAGAGAGCTGTATTTTTATAGTGTTCTTTTCCTCTAGATTCCCCTTTTGTTGGGTTCCCCTATTATTTGCTGCTGCAACGTTGTATCCATTTTTATGAAGGATATCACTTTCGTTTATGATTTTTGATGGGATAACACACAACGTGAATTCCACAATAGCCAACGTGCTTTTAGACTTTGACGGGAACACTACAAAATGTATTTAAGAACTTAATAGCGACTGTAATTGTGGGATCTTGCGGATTAGATTCACTATTTTCCCTCTGTTTAGTGGATCTGCTGTGCTAAGGAACTTGTTACCTCCTAGAATTTTTCTTTGTTTTTGGCACAGGGTGACACTGGATGCTCTATGTCATAGCCAGGCATAGAGAATTTTGCAGGATTTAGTTTTTTTTTTTTATCTTTGAGTAAGATCACAGTACTATATTATATGACTGAACGACACGTTGCATACTTTCATCAAGATAGTACAGTTAGAACATTAATCAAAAGTTGTTCATTACATATCTCCTGCCAGTCTCTCTTGCCTTCGCATTTCCATTTCAGTTGTGGGTGACACACATATATCTCCCCTGTGTTCGTTCCACCATGACCATTTCTTATCCCATTTCTTGGGGCATCCCGAACCTTATAGACCTCAGTCTCTGCCAGCATACATCTATCCATTTCTTTACCCCACAGGTTGACGCGAGGCAGGCGCATGTCTCCCCAGCCCCTAGCCACTTCTCTCTTAACCAGAGTGTAGCCCAGCATTGTAAATTGCCTTTCCACTTCTGTTAGGTCAGTAGCCTCCCAGATGTTCAATAGCTCGAGCAGTGGTGTAAGTGTTATAGCTTTCCCCAGGGCTTTGTGCATGTGAATCATAGCTCCCTCCCACAGGGGGCGTATCTTGGGGCAGGACCACAGTGTATGGTAATATGTGGCCTGCTGCCCACATCCCCTCACACATCTGTCATCCGGTTTGGATCCCATACTAGCCAGGATTGTCCTTGTCATATATGATCGATGGAGTATTCTAAGTTGAATAAGGCGAAACCTCTGGGTGATAGCTGCTTCCCGTGGGGACATCAGAGCCGACTGCCAGTCGTCATCCCCTATAGGGCCTACGTCATCTTGCCACTGCTCCCTGAGCTTCGGGAAGGCGTCTGGGAGGTTGTTACTCAGCTTCTTGTAAGTTAGGGATATTGCCTTCGAGGTGAGAGGCCCGTCAAGCAAGCGATCTTCTAGGGGCGACGACTCCTTTTTGACCTGATCCCCCACTGTTGATAGTCCATTAAGGTCCCATTTGTCGAATCCGGGCTGATAGCCGAACCTTCCTAGCCGTTGAGCAAACCATAGTGGCGTGGCCAACGAGAGAGTACCCGCCCTACCCAGTCGAGAGGTAACCAGACGCCAAATTTCTAGCGTATGTTTGGTCGGTCCAAAGAACTTCCCCTTGTTTTTTCTTTCAGTGGTATACAAAGCCCCCAGATGGCCAGAGCGATCAGTTTGGTATCTGTCGAGGGCTTATGCTGGGTCATCTGTGGGATGATACATCCAGTGATTGACAGTCACCAGTTGCGCCACCCAGGAGTACCTCTGCAGGTCCGGGAGGGCTATGCCCCCATCGTACCAGATTTTCGTCAATGTTTTCCTCGCAAGTCTGAGTCCCATAGCAGCGTAGATATCTAGCTTTCGATAGCACTAAAATACGAGTCTGGGACCCTGTGAGGACAGTTATGTAGGACATATAGAAAGCGGCGAGGGGCCAGCATCTTGAAAAGTGCTGCCCTCCCAACCAGCGTCAAGGGCAGGGTCCTCCAATGTTTCACATCCACCCACAACCTGGCCAGAGGTGGGGCCAAATTTGAATCGTAAAAACAGGCGGGGTCTGAGGTAATAAAAATCCCCAGATTTAGAAATCCTTCCATTACAGCCATTATCGCACATCGTGACAGGAGACACGGCACGTCTCCTTTCAGCATGAACCAGACTGATTTGCGCCAGTTAATCGCGTATCCCGAATATTTACCGAAATTTGTGAATTTATCCAATACCACACTGATCGATCTATAGGGGGATGCCAAATAAAGCAGGATATTGTCCGCGTAAAGTGATATGCGGTCTTCTATGTCGGCTGCCCATCGCATGCCACAAACCATCACGTCTCTCTGTATCCAGGCCGCAAGCGTCTCTAGTATCAAGGCGAAGATCAGTGGGGACAGTGGGCATCCCTGTCTCGTGCCCCTACGGAGTTCAAACATACATGATGTGAAGCCATTAACCCTTACCTGTCCCAGTACCCCAATGTAGAGGAGTCTCACCCAAGCCACGTACTTGGGACCCAACCCCGACCTCTGTAGCACCTCAAATAAGTATGGCCATTCTATGGAGTCAAACGCCATAGAGGCGTCAAGGGACAGTATAGCTGCGTCTTCCTCAATTTATGGTCTCAGGGCCATTACGTTGTGTACTCTACGGAGGAGGTTGAGGGCTGTGTTACGCCCTGGCATAAAACCCGACTGGTCAGAGTGAACCAGTGAGGTAATTACTGTTGCCAACCTATTCGCCAGAACTTTGGCTAGCACCTTCGTCTCTACATTTATCAATGAAATAGGCCTATAAGAGCCACAGCCTTCCATCAGTTTACCCTGTTTATAAATAACTACGATCGTAGCTAGTCGCTGATCCAATGGTAGCTGACCCTCCTCCAAGCTTTCCTCATACATGCCTTTCAAGAGCGGCACCATCAGAGATGCCATGGCCTTCTGAAACTCTATCGGGACGCCATTAGGCCCCATCGCTTTTCCGGATTTAAGTTGTCCTATTTCCTCCGTCGTCAGGTCTGCCTCAATAATTTCCCTATCTGCCTCTGAAAGGCTTGGGACATTACTGTCTTTAAGGAGCTGGGGGGAGTCATACGCTGTATAATGAGTAGAGAGGGAGTATACCTTCCCAAAGTGATCTGCGAATCGTTCCGCTATTTCCTTCGGGTGCACAACCACGGCTCCCTCCGGCGTCGTCAGTTTAGGAACCCATCGAGAGCCCTGCTCCCTCCTCTCCAGCCAGGCCAACATCCTGCCTGTCCTGTCCCCGAGCTTGTAAAGTCTGTGCTGTATTGCACGGTGCTTGGCTGCCATCTGTTCCCTAGTTTCAATCCCAAATTCGTCCTGTTTCAGGAGAAGTCTATGACTGGTTTCAGGCAAGGGACCCAGCGAGTGCTCCCTCTCCAGCTCAAGGAGGTCAGATTCCACTTTGGTCAGGAGCTCCTGTTTTTGGCAATATATCCAGTCTTCAACGACCGGGCTAACCCCTTGAGTACCACTTTGAATGCCTCCGAGTTTGTGCGCGTGGATTCAACAGAGCCCACATTCTCAGCAAAGTACTTCTCTGTCTGTGTACGAAGTTCGTCTCTAATGTCTGGGATGTGTAGGAGCCATGGGTTAATCACTATTATGGCTGGTGGTTGGAGTTCCCATTGCGTGTATTCTGTCTAAACCGGAGAGTGATCTGAGATCCCTCTAGGTAGGACTCTATATTGGGCAAAGTTACCTATGGAGGACAGATCTGTGAAGAAGTAATCAATACGTGACAAACTACGATGGGCATTGAAGAAGAAGGTAAACAGTTTGTCGGTGGGATGGAGTGCTTGACCCACGTCTGCCAGACCCAGTGCCTGTGCAAAACCCGAGAGGAGGTCGCTAGATTTGTTGTGCGGCCTTGGTGGCTGGTGATAGATAGTATCGCCGAGAGTCATATTGTAGTCTCCCCCCATAATCAATACACCCTCCCGGAGTCCAGTCAGCATATTGCCCAGGTCTTCCAGCGCTGTCTTGCTCGGAACGGGTGGCAGGTAGACCGAAAGTATGTTGATGTCTTTCCCATCCCATTGGGCCTCCAACCCCACAAACCGGCCTGCAGTGTCTGCCCATGTCTTGTGTACAATGAGGGGTGTGGTCTTTTTCACCTGTATAGCTGTGCCCCGTGAGCCCGTAGTGTAGTCTGCATGTGTTAACAGTTTATACCCCCATCTAGTGAGGGCTTTGGACTGTTGACCTACCAGATGGGTCCCTTGCAGTAAGACCACGTCCGGCGAGTGCCTCTTCAGGTACTGTTGAACTATTACCCTCTTAATTATATTGCACAACCCATTCATGTTCTAGGATAGTACTGCTAGAGATCTCTCACTATCCTTCCCCATACCTGTGTGTCACCCCTCGTTCCATCCCATGGATCATGATGATGCAAGAGAAAACATAAACCCACTCTGGTAGCAATTGTCATCCAATAGTCAATGTGGCCATCCCACTCGTTGAATGCTTGAAGTCTAATAACACACTATTAAGCTTTCCTTCAATAATACTGTCAAAAAATAAACATCCTCAACTTCCAGACCCTCTCGTTCCATCCCCCCTCTCTGCCCCCGGTCCATAACATGATGTATATTCAAACCCATCTCGACACCCAACCCCTCAAAAGCCTCCCCCCTCCCTACCCCCCTACCCGTGGATTTAAGACTACCCATTCCCAAATATGGCAGAGTGCCTCTTTCCTGCCTGAAATGCTAGAAATGCACGGGGTGATCAACTCCCATCCCCCCTGTCTACATTACAACTAATTTGTGGTTTTAGCCATCCATTGATCGTATTGATCAATCCCAGTCGGATCACATCATTTAAACCCACCAGTTTCAAACCTTGTACCACGTCCCCTCTTGGCAAGTCTCGTATCCGATGGGTATACCCGCCCCTCACCCTAACCCCCCTACTTGCGCTTTCCGTTGGGCGCCGACTCTCCATCGATAAGGTCAAGGGTCTTCATTCCTGTGCCTTCGGTGGACCTTCTTCTTCTGCTGGACCATCCTTTGCTGCTTCTACCCGGAAACCCATGCGTTGGTTAGTCCTGTCATCGTCCTTCCCGTCTCTGGCTTCCCACTGTGGTCCATCCTTCCATCCAGTCCCAAACTGCCTCAGGAAAGTTAAAGAACCACGATCTACCATTCGATTCCACCCTTAATGTCGCAGGAAAGAGCATTGCATATTTTACCTCTCGGTCTCGCAGTTCCCTCTTTACCGCCTGGAAGCTACAGCGCTGGGCCTGGACCTTGGCCGTGAAATCGGGAAAGAAGTCCACCTCTTAGTTGTCTGTTTTCAGTGGGGAAGTCGATCTCACTGTCTGCAGGAAAATGACTCTATCCCGGTAATTGAACACTCGAGCAATGATGGGCCTTGGGGGTGCCCCGGGTTTTGGTCTACCTCCTGGTACTCTATGGGCTCTTTCAAGAGAGAAGTAGCTGGACAAATTCTTGGGCTGTAGGTGCTTCGTAATGAGATCTTCTACATATAAGTCAGCTGCCGGCCCCTCCGTTTTTTCCGGAACCCCTAAGATGCGGATGTTATTGCGGCGGGCCCGGCCTTCATATTCATCGAGTTGTTGTGCCATCCTCTCCTGCTTCTTCTGCATTTCGAGCATCTGTGTCTGAAGTTCTGATGCATCAGTCTGTAGGGCACTGGTGACTACCTTAAGCTCTTTGACTTTCTCATCCATCTTCCGGAAGTCCGCCCTGATTAGAGAGACCTCCACCATAACCGAGTCCACCGAAGCGCGCACTCCATTAATAGCCGCCATGACATCATGTAGAGTTGGCTCTGGTCCTTGTTTAGAGGCGGCCGCCCCTCCATCCTTCTCCGACTGCGGTGAGTCACCCTTGTCTCCTACCTTGGACCAAGCAAATTTGACCAGCTGCTTTTAGGCTTTCGCCTTAGCCCCTTCCCTCCTGACGCCATGAATGCGCGTTAATAGACGCCCCACCGGGTGAAAGCACAGGCCAGCTCCAAAGAGGTAACCTCAAATCGTCAATAAGGTGGGTAAGTTAATGAGAATCGCTTCCAGATTCGTCACCTGGGTATCGCGGCCCCCGAACCCTTATTACCTTGGCTGGGCTTCTACGCACTCACAGCCTTCGTCTACGTGGCGTGATTACTTTCACCGACTTTCCTCAGGAATCTTCTCTGCCTTCTTTGTACGGCAGTCTATCTCAATTCCTCCTGCCCGGCTGGAGCTGTCAGCACCCCTCCCTGACGGTGCATTCCATATTCAGGACTCCCCTTGAGTTCCGGCTCTCATATCACCAAGCAGTCCTTAATCAGTTGGGGGGAGTTCCAGGCGTTCCCGCGCCCCCTTCCGAAATCAATAATGTCTTACGCTGGTTATCCGTAGAAAAACCTCGCAGGAGGCAGTAATAGACCACTGCGCCAGAGCAGTCTAATTTTAGGGAGTTGTCCGGGCCACTCACTCCTAGCTCCAGGTGCCCCAGTAGTTCTTCACCATTGGACCCGTCATCAATTGCCTTTGGGCTTCCCACGTTGATCAACTGGACGTTCGCCCCAATAATCAGCGCCCTCGCTCAAACACCAGTGTCAGCACACATCTCCCAGATGGGCCACAGGCCAGGGGTCTCAAGTCTACCCTTACGTCAGTGTAGCGCCCGGAGGGCCACGGCGCTCTGCCTCCCCAATTGGTTCCACCACAGGCTTCAGGTCGGATTGCCTCTAATGAAGCCTAGCACTTATTATTACCACACCTGCAGGGCAACACTACCAACATGACGCCGCCTACCTCACTCATATGCCTTATTGCAATGGGGCCAAATGATGTATATGTATCACCGGATGGAAATAGTTGTCATTCCTTTTGGGAACTGAGTTACGTCTGAATTTCAAAAGGCATTCACCACTCTGCCGATGCTCTCTTCTGGACCTGTTGGTTCGTACTGCTTGTCTCGCCCCAGTCACAGTGGTCGCCGCCACCGCGGCAATTACAGGGCTTTCTGCACTGCCTCTCTGCAGCTCCCCGCGTCAGGCCGCAAAGCCAGGGTCTCAAGTGTGTCTCAGCCGCTGCCTGCCCTGAGCCCAAGGCAGCCAAGCCCCTTCCTGCCCGCCGGAGCTCACATTTTGGCCAGGTCCCGCAGCGAGGTCACAGAGGCCCAAGCGCCAGGTCCCCCTCAGACCACTGCTCCCTTAGGACTATCCGATCAGGCCACAGGCCCTCAGGCACCGCAAGTCCTTTGGTGGCGGCCGCTACGTTCGAATGCCGCACATGCGGGGGCTCTGGTGACGAATTTACTCACCGGGTCCTCCCCCGCTCGGCAGCTCCTCTGTGTAGTGGTGCAAGATCAGGGGCCAGGCATTAGGCCAACCGCTAGCGCAGGGGTGGAAGCGCGCAGCGGACACCAGGCAGTCTCACAATCAGTGCTGGTCGGAAGTGACGTGTCCGAGCATACGCCTTCCATTTATTCGTTCCCCGCAGGCCACGCCTGGCCTGCGGATGAGTGGGTGCATGCGTGAATAAACTAGAGTGCTAACGGCACTACATCCCTATCCAACTTTACAAACTTTTATTTGTGCACACAATGTTCTAGAATCGAGTAATCAATGTCTTATAGTCTAAATACACAGCGCTGTACTTGCGTGTCCCTTGTTGACGACTTCAGGGTCTCAGCTGACAGGCGTAGTCCTTTAACTTCTGACTCGGGGGTGGATTGGGCCGTAGGTTATATCGCGTGGGGTGACCTCGACCAGGTTCCCGGTGGTGTGGTGTGCTCCCGGTGGGGGTTTTCGCCGTTGGGGGTTCACCCTCGGGCTCCGGCATTGCTTCCTGTGTTCCTGCTGGCGAATTATTTTCATCTTCTTGCGGCAGGGCCCTGGGCGATGCACCAGTTATATCCAATGCTTCCGAGTTGTTAGTCAGCCCAGGGGATACCACTTTGAACCACGAGGTGTTCCTCGACACTTCTTCCCCTTCCTTGCACGCGGTCACCATAGTTCCTTTTGTGGCTGTCACAACCCACGGTCCCGGTTCGTAGGGCGTCTGGAACTTCCCTCCAGGGCGTCTATTCCGTATGACCACTTGGTCTCCCCTGCACAGCCGTCGTGGTGTTGCTCGTCGACGCTGACTTGCTCGCTGATTGTTCTGTCGCCTCCGTTCCTGGGTCTCAGCCATATCATTCGGGGTCGGTACCATCCCCGGGGCATTGGGGAGGAGATCTCTGCGTTGTCCTTGGAACATGAGGGCCCACGGGCTTCTCTGGGTGGTGCAGTGAGGGGTCCCTCTATATTCTCGTAGGAAATCATGTAGTCTCTGTTCAGAATCTGCCTGCTCTACCATCGCTATCCGAAATGTCTTGTTTAGAGTTCGCATAAATCTTTCTGCCTCCCCATTTGCTTGCGGCCATTGGGGTGTTATGCGCCGGTGTGTGATGCCTCTGGCCTTCAGGAATGTTGCAAACTCTGCGCCCTGGAACGGTGGTCCATTGTCGCTCTTTAGTTCTTCCGGGTAGCCAAACATGGAGAACAGTTTTTCTAATGCTGGCCCCACGTGTGTGAAAGCGGTGGAGTCGATTCTTTCAACGAACGGATATTTCGAGTATGAGTCAATAGCTACCAGCGTGTGTCCTTCACCCAGAAAACTCCAGAAGTCTACACTTATTTTGGTTCACGGTGTTGTGCATGCCTCCTCCGTGATGATCGGGGCCGGCCTCTCCGGATCACCCGTCAGTTGACAGGATAGGCAGTTCTTCACATAATCTTCGACCATAGTTTCCAGCTCGGGAAACCACACCTTCTCCCGCATGCTTGCCTTCATCTTCGTGGTACCTTGGTGGCCGCCGTGGGCGAGCTGTGTAGCTCGATGTCTAAGGCGTTGTGGTACCACCAGTCGTGTTCCTCTCATCAATACGCCATCGTCGGTGGCACTGAGTTTGTGACGGACATGCCAGAACTTTGTGAGGGCCTCCTTGTCCGCTGCCGTCCACGTGTCGGGGGGGTGTAGGTAATTGGCCCAGGTTCCTTCCTGGATGGCTTGTAGCGATCTCATGTACGGGTTGTCATCAGCGGCCGCTTCTTTGATCTCGCTGATAGTCATGCACAGGGGGCAGGATGTGAGTGCTACCCACCGGGCGTACTCTTCGCAGTCGTCATCGGTGGAGGCCGGCTCCTGAGGTAGTGGATGGCGTGACAAGTAGTCCGCCGGGTTCTTGGCTCCTGGCCGATACACCACCTCCATTCCATACGATTGCAGCTGGATCACCCATCTTTCGATGCGTGGTGGTGGATGTGGGGCTGTGCCCTTGAAGAGGTGTACTAGGGGTTGGTGATCTGTGACCATGACGAATGGGTGGCCCTGCAGGTAGAGGTGAAAATGGCTGCAGGCCCACTTGATCGCCAGGGCTTCCCGCTCGATTTGGGCATACCTGGTCTCGGTGGGGGTTAAGGCCTTGCTAGCGAAAGCTAGTGCTGTCCATTGTCTGGGCTCGTGCTCCTGGGTCAGGACTGCCCCCAAACCTACCGGACTGGCGTCAACGATGACCTCGGTGCGTTTGCCAGGATCAAAGTAGGATAGTGTGGCGTTTTCCAGGAGGGAATCCTTGATGCTCTGGAATGCCTCATTTTCTTTAGTGCCCCATTGACAGACGGCGTCCGTTTTGGTGAGGGCTCGTAGGGGTTCGCTTTTTGTGGCTAAACCCGGTATGAATCGGCCACAGTAGGTGGCCATCCCAAGGAAGCTTCTCACCTCCGTCGGTGACTTGGGCGCGGGGGCGTCTTTGATGGACTTGGACTTTCTCTGGTCGACCTGGATTCCTTCCTGGTTAAATATGTAGCCAAAGAATTCAATAGATGACTGAAAGAATTGACACTTGTCTTTGTGAAGTGTCGCTCCATATGTACTTAGTCTCTTCAGGACATTCCGCAGATGTTTGTAATGGTCAGATGCGGTGGATGAGTGTATTAGGATGTCATCGCTGACGTTGATGACTCCTGGCAGCCCAGATAGGAGTTCTCTAATGGTGTTTTGGAACACCTCAGCTGCTGACAATATGCCGAAGTTGAGGCGTTTGCAGCGCCTGAGGCCGAGATGAGTGCTGAATGTGGTGATGAATCGGCTCTCCTCCGCAAGGGGTAGTTGATGGTATCCAGCATTGAGATCAATTTTGGAGAACCATTTTGATCCATTCACGTCGGCCACTATGTCGTCCATTGTGGGCATCAGGTGTCTCTCTCTCCGAATGGCTGTGTTCGGTAATCGCATGTCGATGCACAAACGGATTTCGCCCGGCTGTTTAGGTTTTTCGACAATGACCATGGGTGAGACCCATGGGGTAGGTCCCGTTACTTTTTCAATGACCCCAAGATTCTCTAGTTTCTCAAGTTCTTTCTCCACCAGGGGTCGGAGGTGGAATGGTATCCGGCGGTGGCGCAAGGCCGTGGGGGAGATCGATTTATCAATGTGGAGTTTGATGGGATCACATTTGATGCACCCTAGTCCCTTGAACAATTCAGGGAATCGCTCCAGCAATTCGTCCACTTGGTGAGCTCGGATCCGGTTGGCGAAGGCTATCAATTTCAGATCCTCTGCTGTATGGCTACTCAGTAGGGTGTCAGCTTCCCGGTTGATGATGTGGATTGTTGCCGTTACTTCCTCCTCATCTGCTTGGATGGGTATCACGATCTTCCCCTTGAGAGGTAGGGGTGTGTCCGCGCCATAGGCGAAGATTCTCATTTTGGACGGTAAGACCTCGGGGCGGGGACGCAGCTTGTTGAATTGTTGTAGTCCCATTACATTCACGGTGGCCCCCGTGTCGATGATCGCCTTTACTTCGCTTTGTCCCATTTGTACCATGCAGGTTGGTTGTGGTCGTCGCCGCTGCTTAAGTTCTCGGCCGAAAGAGACGACGTACGCCTCCTCGTCTTCCGATTCGGAATCATCATAGACCGTGGGCAGGTGCGTCTCTGACTTCTCCGGGACCGGGTCAGTTAGTGATAGTTGGCGGACTGCTTTAGTGGGTGTCCATGACTTCTTGGGGTTTCTGGTTTGGTTCTTCCTGCGGCAGACTGACGCAAAGTGGTTTGGGATCCCGCAGTTCCCACAAATCTGTCCCTGAGCCGGGCAGTCCTTGGCCGCGTGTGGTTCATGGCCGCAGTAACCACAGCGGGCCTGAGGTGACTTCCTTCGATATCCTTTCTGTGCCTGACCACGTGTCCTAGGCCGCACAGCGTCCGCACGTTCTATCTTGATGTTCTCCGTCTTGATCGGGGTTTTGTGTAGGGCCTGTTCCATGGCCGTCGCTCTGACGTCCGAGAGCTCGTAGGATCTAGCCAAGATGAGGATGTCTTCCAAGGAGATACCGGGCTTGCGAAGGATTTGGCCTCTCAATGTCTTATCCCGGCATCCCTGGATCAATTGCCTCCTTATAGCCCTGGGCTGATCCTCGTCGGTGGAACTGGCCAGCTCCCTGACGCGCGTGTGGCATTGATCCATAGTCTCTCCGTCTCGTTGACGTGCCTGTCCCAACTTGAATACCTCAAAGTCTACGTTCAATTGGGGATCAAAATGTCCGTTGAGAGCGGCAACCGCGTCAGCATAGCTGGCCGCCGCACCCGTAGTAGGGAGGTGTTTAAAGAGTCTAAATATCTCGTCCCCTGCGTAGTGGAGTAGTAAGGACCTTTTTGCTGCGTCATCCGTCTCCCGTGTGACCACAAAGTAGTTCTCGAGTCTTTCTAGCCAAATTTTCCAAAGAGGTGAGGCCGTGGATGGGTCAGCTGCCTCGCTGAATGGTGGTAGAACCCCGGTTGCAGCGTGCTGGAAAGGGATATTTATGACAGGCGCTGCACCATCTCCATCCCCCATGGTGGCGACTCCTACGCAGGACGATGATAACTCCTGGTCTAGTTAGTCCCCTCAGGAATCCGCCGCAGCACGTGTACCTATACAGGGATCCGCACCAACCACTCTCCTCGTGCAAACAACTTCCTCCTGCGCCACGTGCGTCGTGACTGGCTGGGCGTGGGACGTTCCGAACTGCCCCAGACGTGCTTCCAGGTGTCCAAGGCGTCGGTAATGCTTCCTCCCGGCGTCGGCACACTCCCCCAGGTCACAGCAAACCCAGAATGCGGTGCACGCGAGATGATGCGTGAGGGGTTGCGGGGAGTTTTCCCGCTTCCCACGCAAAATGCGTGAGGTATGGCGGGGGCGCCGGCACCGCGTACCACGCGAGATGCGTGAGGTATGGCCAGGCATCGCAGAATGCAGAATCGGGGGCACCGCTGGATTCAGCCGACAGCACACAAGGACTCCGGAGGGCCGCCAGAGAAAGGAGGTCGTGTCCCAGCCAGCAGGGCGGTGGCAGGGGGGGACACACCAGCAGCAGCAGGCTCACTGGCAAGAGCCGGAACATATGCGGTTGGCGCCGCAGAAGAGGAGCGGACCGCTCCGTGTAGTGCAGGTGCACGGGCGAGGGTTGGGCCCCCTCGTCGCCAGTGTAGTGGTGCAAGATCAGGGGCCAGGCATTAGGCCACCGCTAGCGCAGGGGTGGAAGCGCGCAGCGGACACCAGGCAGTCTCACAATCAGTGCTAGTCGGAAGTGACGTGTCCGAGCACACGCCTTCCATTTATTCGTTCCCCGCAGGCCACGCCTGGCCTGCGGATGAGTGGGTGCGTGCGTGAATAAACTAGAGCGCTAACGGCGCTACACTCTGCACTGGAGCTCCCCCCCCCCGATTTAGTTGTTTTTCAACTACTTTCTCCTTAAGATCTTGGTCACTGTTTCCGATCTCGTGAAGTCCGTTGTCTGATCTTAGAGGTTTTGGACTGCTGAGTTAAATGCGTCGAACATTTTAGCTTTTGTGCTTTCGTTTTCGTGATTCTTCTTCTTCTAAGTCTTATTTTTAGTATCTTACTGTCTTTACGTTCATCCTTATTTTTTGCAACTTTCATTAGAATATTATTTTAGGAAGGTTATTGATAAATATTTATTTTGGTATTGTGCATAAATGATAATATTAGCGCATATATAATACAAATATTACAAGAGATCATCAGCTTCATAAACAGTTCTCCTTTCATGAAATATAGGATTATTTATGTTCATTTAATGTCAAAAGCCATATTAAAACACAAAAAGGTTGACACATAACCCCATCGTCTTGCTTATCGATTAACAGGCCTGTGCAATCCAAATGGATCCTGGTCTGATTATGGCTGTGGATACCAGTGCCCCTATTTTCAATACCGAAGGAAAGCATACATGTCCATTAGCAGCCACATAACCAGCCGAGTAAATCAAATTACATTTAAATGTATTCAGTCCTCCGAGAGCCGGAAAATCAGATTCAGCCCTGACAAGTTTGCAGATAAGAGAATTATAATTGACTTGAAAAACACACGTATAAAGTGAATGGGATTCATAAAACAATCAAGAGCGTTGATTTTTCCCTGCGTGTAATTGGACTTTATGGTTATATTATGATAGGGAAATGTATGTAGTGGCGGAATGCACAGTAAGTGAAACCTATTTCTTGGCTGGTTTACTTTTATAACTTTGTCATTACATTTTTATTTGTTGAAAATATAACCATTGCCTTTGTCTACCAGGTTGACATGAAAAAAGAGTCTTCACAACGTAGTGTGTGTGTGTGTATAGAGGATCCAACTTTGGATGTTTCTGTAATATGTTCTGAAGAGAACATTCAGAGACCATCACCCGCATGTATATATGCATGCACACAAACAAAACGATTTTATAACAAGGATTTAAAAATCATAAAAAAAGAGTTGGGAAAGGCAAAAGTCTGTAGCCAACAGGAAACCTATTGACTTTTCCACTGCTTATTTTACATCTGTATGTTGACGCTATGATGTGAGGCCATCTTTCTTTTCCCCTTGATTAGTTGTTCTGGTGCTTACAGAATATTTTATAGAATTGTGTGCTTCGTTGACCTCAGACTTTAGTTTTATTTGCCAATTTCATTGTGTACCCTGTTACCAAGAATGTGTGTCTCTCTGGTATGTTTTCTCCTGGGGCAGTCACGCATTCAACTTTTTTTGGAAAGAGATCCGAGGGTGTCTAATGCAATACAAAGTTAGATTTTATAGTAAAGATATGTATGAGTGTCTGTGAAGAGTTTCTTGACCCGTTGATGTCAATGTGAATTTTGCTTCTGGCTCAAATCTAAACCACTGTAGACTTCTGGGGACTGGAGTGTCATGAGAATTGTTAGAAATTGTTTTTCTGGTTGGCAGAGGTATCACCACCCTCTTTCAACACCAGCAGCAGACTTCCCTGGTGAGCAGTAGCATTACTACAGTGATCTATCAATCAAATAGAGTGCTAACATTCTGAATTCATGGCAAATGTGTGAAACATCTAAATGCCTTCTTGCTGGAATAAACATAAAAAACTGAAAGTATTTCCTACTGTGGAGACTGTAGTAAATGAGGAAATTAGGAAACTTAATAACAAATAAGTCACCCATTGTAGCCCAAGTATAGCCCAATGACAGAATGTCCCAAAGTGTTCTAAAGAACAACTAGAGTGCTAACAGTCTTACTTATGACAAAAGTATGGCACACCTGAAGCCATCCTGATAGGAATAAAGTGGTAACACTTAAAACATTTAATTTGCAAAGGAAAAATGAGGGGGTTCATTCTGCTATAGAAATTATGATTAGTGCTGCAGAAAGAAAAATTAGGGCACATTTTGGCTTCTCAAATCCTCTTCTATTTCATTAAAAAATTCTGACATGCAGACTAAAACTTGCACTTTGAATACCAGCAGCAGACTTCCCTAGTGAGCAGTAACTTTACTACAGTGATCTAATGAGCAACTAGAGTGCTAACATTCAGAATTTATGGCAAATGTGTGACACATCTGAATGCCTTCTTGATGGAACCAAAAGTAAACAAGCATTGAAAATGCAATAGGTCTTGCCCTTGTTTAAGTTAAAGCAATTCGGTTTGTAATTAGGTGGCTTTTTAGCTTTGCTTGAATTAGTGTTTTTCAAACGTTCATGTACATAACATGCATATGTATGCATATATGTATATGTATGCATGCATTTATATTTGTATTTATATAGCTATGCATTTTTTTATATACATGTTTACATATGTATGTATGTATATTTATATATATATATATATATATATATATACACATACCTATATATAAATGCATATGCATATATATGCATATATATATATATATGTGCATATGTGTGCGTGTAGATAGAGTTAGAGAGAGGTAGAGGTGCAGAGGTAGAGAGGTAGAGAGGTAGAGGTAGAGAGTAGTAGAGAGAGAGGTAGAGAGGTAGAGAGTAGAAAGTGAGTAATAGAGAGTAGAGAGTGAGTAGTAGAGAGAGTAGCAGAGAGTGAGTAGTAGAGAGTAGTAGAGTGAGTAGTAGAGAGTGAGTAGTAGAAAGTAATATCAAGTGAGTAGTAGAGAGTGAGTAATAGAGAGAGAGTAGTAGAGAGTAGTAGAGCGTGAGTTGTAGAGAGTGAATAGTGAAGAGTAGTAGAGAGTGAGTAGTAGAGATAGTGTAGTAGAGAGTAGTAGAGAGTGAGTAGTAGAGAGTAGTAGAGAGTGAATAGTAGAGAGTGAGTAGTAGAGAGTAGTAGTAGAGAGTAGTAGAGTAGAGAGTGCGTAGTAGAGAGTGAGTAGTAGAAAGTAGTAGAGTTTGTAGTACAGAGGGAGTAGTAGAGCGAGAGTAATAGAGAGTAGTCAGTCAGTGTCAGTCAGTCAGTGTCAGTCAGTCAGTGTCAGTCAGTCAGTGTCAATCAATCAGTGTCAGTCAGTGTCAGTCAATCAGTGTCAGTCAGTGCCAGTCAGTCAGTCAGTCAGTCAGTCAGTGTCAGTCAGTCAGTGTCAGTCAATCAGTGTGAGTCAGTCAGTGTCAGCCAATCAGTGTCAGTCAGTGTCAGTCAATCAGTGTTAGCCAGTGTCAATCAGTCAGTGTCAGTCAGTCAGTGTCAGTCAGTCAGTGTCAGCTAGAGCAGCTCTGCTGACCTGGTTCTCTGGCTCTAAAGCAGCTCTGCTGACCTTGTTTTCTGGCTCTGAAGCAGCTCTGCTGACCTGGCTCTCTCCCTCTAAAGCAGCTCTGCTGACCTTGTTTCTCTGGCTCTACAGCAGGTCTGCTGACCTGGTTCTCTGGCTCTTGAGCAGCTCTACTGACCTAGTTCTCTGGCTCTTGAGCAGCCCTGCTGACCTTGTTCTCTCCCTCTAAAACAGCTCTGCTGACCTGGTTTCTCTGGCTCTACAGCAGGTCTGCTGACCTGGTTCTCTGGCTCTAGAGCAGGTCTGCTAACCTAGCTCTTAGGCTACAGAGCAGCTCTGCTGATCTGGTTCTCTGGCTCTACAACAGCTCTGCTGACCTGGTTCTCTGACACTAATGCAGCTCTGCTGACCCGGTTCTATGGCTCTAAAGCACAGTTCTGCTGACATGGTTCTATGGCTCTTGAGCAGCTCTACTGACCTAGTTCTCTGGCTCTTGAGCAGCCCTGCTGACCTTGTTCTCTCCCTCTAAAACAGCTCTGCTGACCTGGTTTCTCTGGCTCTACAGCAGGTCTGCTGACCTGGTTCTCTGGCTCTAGAGCAGGTCTGCTAACCTAGCTCTTAGGCTACAGAGCAGCTCTGCTGATCTGGTTCTCTGGCTCTACAACAGCTCTGCTGACCTGGTTCTCTGACACTAATGCAGCTCTGCTGACCCGGTTCTATGGCTCTAAAGCACAGTTCTGCTGACATGGTTCTATGGCTCTAGAGCAGCTCTGCTGACCTGGTTCTCTCTAGAGGTGGGTGGAATTTGCAAAATTCACTTTCGCGAAAATGGCAAAAATCCCTGCAAACACGCGGAAATATCGCGAAGACACGGAAGTTTTTTCCCCGCCTGTTTGCGATATTTTCTGCATGATCGCGTTGAAAACATCTCGCCAACTTGCCCATGCGGTCGCCTATGGGTGCGACCATCTTGTTTTTAGTTGTCCCGCCCTCTCGCGATGCTTATTTCCTGTTCTGGGTCGCGCAATGCATGCTCGCACCCGTTCGCGATACGTATTTCCTGTTCAGGAACGCTTTTACGTGTTTGCGATGCTTTTTGCGTGTTCGGGGAGAAAATACAGCGCAAACGTGCCCTCGCGGTCGCAATGGGTGCGGCCATCTTGTTTTTCACTCTATTGCTATGGTTCTGGGGCCTGCTTTTGAATCCTCCCTCTATCTTTCCAATCCTTTGTTTCTAGACACTTTTTTTTATCTTTTTATTTATTATCTCTCTGACTATTTTCCTTCTGCTGTATTTTTGGTTTTTGTCTACTTTTTGTGTGTTTTTAACTACTTTCTCAGTCTTTTTCTATTGTCTGCTCTTTTCATTTCTTTTACTTACTTTAAAACATTTTTTACCTTTTCTTTCCCGCCCGACTACCCCAGAATCATGTCGAAGGGTCAAAGGGCTTGACGCAGGAGGCCGTCTTCCTTGTGGAAGGCGGTGGCCACAAGGGGTGCAGGCACGGGCCTTATTTGGGGAGGTGGAGTTGGCTGCACTGGTTTTCTTTGTGCAGCACCACCTCCCTTTAACCCTGGCAGCAGGTGGCAGGCCTGGGTCCGGGTACGGGCTCCAGGAGCATCGGCAGCGGTGGGGGAAGGTGCGCCGGGCAGTGTTTCGCTGCTCTGGGGTCTGGCACACCCAGAACCAACCATACCAGGTGGTATGATATCCTGGACCGGGAGCAGGACCTGCTGGACCTGCTAGGAGTGGAGGTCCCGGTTCTTGGTGAGTAACTATTTAATTATTTCTACTTTGTGTCTGTTCTTTTGCTCTGTGTTATATATTGTGAATATTTTTTTTCCAACCAGCTAGAATGCTGCTGCTTACATTACAGGTAAATTACGTTTAAAAGTCTTCTGTGATTGTTATGATGGCACAGGTGCTCTTCTGCGCTGCTAATCTTACTTGTTTGCAACTTTGCGTTAGCGCTCGCTTAGCATGATTATGTAAGAGTTTATTTTAGAGAAATGAAGTTACGTAATGCTATAGTGACTCTAGTCTTTACTTTGTCCTGTCACTAAGAGATAGGGGCGGATTGATACTAGGTTTAGTTACTTTTTAATGAGTTTGTAATTTTTTAGTGATATGCGTGATGCCCCCTCTGTTATGTCACGTGCTGCTAGTACCCCAGTCTTTAATAGAACCTTTTCTAGTTTGTGCAACGAGTGGTAATAGGCTTAGCACTAGCAGAACATCAGCTTCAATCAATCAACCAAAAATTTGGTGTATACAAAAATATAGCCATGTGTCCTCCATTTGACCAATTGCATTGTTGAGGACTAAAAGAAGTGGAAATGCATACTTAATGTACAATTGGCACGCCTGGAATAAGTGGGCTAGGTCAGGTGGTACGTACTTAGGCTTAGTTAGTATTCTGGAATCAGATTGGAAGACTGGATTAGTGTTGATAAATAGTAAGTAGTTGATCCGCGAATCCCCCGATGCTACTTGTTGACCAGATGAGATCGGTCAATTTATTTATTGCAATTGTTGTTTACATACATATTTTTGTGACAGTGCTTTAAAAATATTTTATTTGTTTCACACCAATAATCAGTGTATGTCTCTTTCTTATATTTTTCCTGTTCAGGGCCCAGGGGCAGGCAGACAGGATCACAGTCGGCGGGAGGAGCAGAACCGCAGCAACAGGAGGACACCGACGAGGGCTCTTCTGCTGGCCCTAGTAAGTCTTCTTTTTATATTAATAATTCTTATTCCAGAACTTTTACTGCACCATATTTTTCCGAACTATTGTCTCTGTTTCCTAATGCTATGTTTTACTAATGATTATCCTTCGATCTGAACTAACCATTTCTAAATTCTTGTTATCCCTGCCTCTAACTGCCTCTGCTATGATGACTCTCTGTACTACTACCATTAGTCTGTCTGTAGTAGCTAAGCTTTCCCAGTTGGCCACTCTTTATTTAAAAGGTTTTAAATACAACTCATATTCACCAGTAGCTCTAGCCATTGAGTCAAGTCCTTTGGGTTGTCCTCTTGTACTACTTCTAGTCTTATTGATCTTGAGTCTTTGTTAATCTTGAGGCTTTTCGACAATTCCCACCAACAAATGCCCAACCAGATTTATTACTATTTTGATAGGATAGGACATACTACTACTGTTGTAGGGATTTTGCACATACAGAACTTTGCACAAGAACTATTAGCTCTCCGAACCCTCCCCCCAAGATACCCAACAAGTTGACAACCCAGAACATAACACACCCGACCTCTCAGTCGTGGAAGCAATGCACATGCACACCCTTCCTTTCGCTCGCTCACTCGTGTAAGTCCACACCAAATACCACCAAATACCACCGAGTCTATGTAAGTTTAAAAGTTTTATTTTGAATTGACAAGCTATCTACGTTATTCTATAATGCAGCACCAACAGGAAAATGCATTACATTAAAACAATAAACATTGTTACACTTACTTACAGTTACAACAACTAGAAGTCCATGGGGAAAAAAGGGAAATCATGATAACTGAACTGTGGTGGAAGCACTACCATCCCCTTGGTAGGAATATAGTTTATATAAAATTATAAATGAAGATCTCTGAGCAAAACCTGGGAACCCCTCACCTTAGAATAACCTAGTACTGGTAGTTGTTACATCATAAGCTCTGCAAAGCTCTGGTTCGTAGAAGGGAATCTTCCGTCTGTAATGAGAAAAATGGTGCACGTTAGTATATTGCAAGCATTTCTCAGCCGTACCAAAAAGTGAAGCATTTTTATGGAAACACAATATTGACTAACACCAGAACTTCATAAAAAAGTGGCTTGTTAATGTTTTGGTTGACCTTGTACGCAGTGCTTAGACAGTAGCAGTATGAGGTCATGTGGGCTCAAAGGTGTCATACAACAAGCTCCGAGGTAACGTCATGTGTTCAAAAATGAAAGACACAAAGGTCAAATGGTTACATGGCTCGGGCTAACTAAGCAAAGACTAGAATGACCCTCGGGACCATATAACTACTAGTGTCTACTTCAGTACTACCTGATTTGTGCTAGTGATCTATTGTATACTATTAACTCATTTTTCAATCTTGCTACTGACCAATAGGGGGAGGTGTATATGACACCTGAAAAATGTGTAATGTTTTTTCTAGGCGCACTAATGACCATCAGTGCTGGGGCCAGCGGCGAAGGCGACGCGGCTGGCGAGGATGCGGCTGTTGCGGATGGAGCTGCAGGGGGCGAGTCAGCACCAGTGGCTGGTGGTGGTAAGTTATATTCATAATCCTTAACGATTGACATTACACTCACTGCAAGGGTGTACTGTATGTATACTATTCTGTTGAGACTTAGGGCCCCATTAGGATGGTGGGCGGATTGCCCCTGCCGGGCCGGCGGTAGTCACCCCTGACCCATCTGGGTCAAACCGCTCGCCATCCCTGCACAAAAGACCTCCCGCCATATTACAATGGCTGGGGGGTCTGTGGCGGATGGAAAGCACGTCTGCCGCTTTCCCGCACAGTCGGCATGTGCGGAAAATGATTCAATATGGTGGCAGTGTCTGAAAGACACCAGCCAGCCATATTAGAATGTGTATTTTTGAATGCCCTTCCGTGGCGAAATTTCCGCCAAGGAAAGGCATGCAGAGTATGCTTGGAGGTCCGTTGCGGGCCCCCATTGACTCCGGGGGGTGGGGGGTGCACATGGGGGTACCTATGGTACCCCCCTTTCAAAGCAAAATGTGGCAGGCACCATGCAGTGCCTGTCTTGTTGTGCTTTGAAAAGCACAACATGTGAAGACTTCAAAAGGATGAAGCATGTCAGTCAGGCATTTAACTAGGTACCAAAATGGCCACCAGCCACATGGCCAGGCCCAACAACAGAAAGCCCAGCCCAAAAAAACACATTTCCCAACTCAATCCAATGCCATCCATGCCCTAAATGATGTCTAAATTCAACAGACCACACAGAAACACTTGTTTAATGCAGCTGTGGCTACCTGCTCTGAGCCTACTGGATGAAAGCAGGCCTGTTGGCAGACAAGGCCAGACAAGCTTGCAGGCCTAGGCTTCTAAATGGCCACCAGCCACATGGCAAGCCCACCCCAAAAAAACACATTTCCCACCTCAATCCAATGCTATCCATGCCCTAAATGACGCTTGAAAATGAAATACATTCAAAATACACCAAAGGAACAGTTGCTTCATCATGCACCCACCCATGACTAGCTCTGGGCCTACTGACTACTACTACCCACAACAATTTTTAAAAAAGGAATGATAAGTACCAACATTAAATTGTAGTTGCAACAACTGCAATGCCACCAATCAGACAGACACAACAACCACTTACTTGTAAAATATCCAATTAAAAAATCCTCAAATCCAATGATAATGATGCAGCAGACAAAAAGAGTGATCTTTCCAGCTCAAAAACCAAAGGCAGGATGAGCAGGAGATGGACAAAGCACTGGGAGGAGCCTGCTGGACAGGAACAGGAAGTTGGAGATTCTGTGGCACTTCCTCCCTCTCCCCCATTTTAAAAAAGGACTCCTTGTACAAAAACGGACAGCCAAATGTCAATCTGAGGAGTTTTTTTCATCCAAATCATCATTTGCAGAAGGTTTTATGCTGCTAGAGATGATATTCTTCTCCAGATTGAAAATTTTACATGTTTGAGTTCTCGAGCTTCACCTTACTTCTGCCGGATGTTGATGGCGAGTCCAAAATGACATGTTCGCGTTCTCTTGCTCCCTCTCGCGTTGAATATGACGTTTTCGGGTTCTCTTGCTCCTTGTCGCGTTCAATATGACGTGTTCGCATCCTCACGCAGTCGCTCGCAGGGGAGAATGAGGTGTTCGAGTTCTCTCGCTCCTTGTCATGGTCGATATGACGTGTTTGGGTCCTCACGCTCTCGCTCGTGGTGGAGAATGACGTGTTCGAGATCTCATACTCTTGCAGTGCATGATCGCGAGACAAATGACGTGATCGTGGGTGAGAACTCTCACGAGATAGCGCAAACGGCTACCAAAATCTCGTGGAGACAGGATCGGGAAAACTTGTGGGCGAACGCGAGTATCCCGGTAAGGCGATCGCGCGCGGGAGAACGTATTTTCAAAGCGCGAGCATGAAGAAAATCTCCGGCACGCTGCGGATCGCGGAAATTTGGGCATTTTCGCGCTCTCCGTGGTACATGAAAATGTCAAATTATCGCAATTTCCACGAACTGAACAGATTTTGAAGCCCACCCCTAGTTCTCTCCCTCAAGGGTAGCTCTGCTTACCTGGTTCTCTCCCTCTAAAGCAGCTCTGCTGACCTGGTTTCTCTGACTCTACTGCGACTCTGCTGACCTGGTTCTCGGCCTCTAGAGCAGCTCTGTTGACCTTGGTCTCCGGCTGTAGAGCAGCTCTGCTGACCTGGTTCTCTGGCTCTAAAGCAGTTCTGCTGACCTGGTTTTCTCCCTCTAAAGCAGCTCTGCTGACCTGGTTTCTCTGGCTCTACAGCAGATCTGCTGACCTGGTTCTCGGCCTCTAGAACAGATCTGCTGACCTGGGTCTCTGGCTCTAGAGCAGCTCTGCTGACCTGGTTTTCTTCCTCTAAAGCAGCTCTGCTGACCTGGTTTCTCTGGTTCTACAGCAGATCTGCTGACCTGGTTCTCGGCCTCTAGAACAGATCTGCTAACCTGGGTCTCTGGCTCTAGAGCAGCTCTGCTGACCTGGGTCTCTGGTTCTAGAGCAGCTCTGCTGACCTGCTTGTTAGGCTCTAGAGCAGCTCTGCTGACCTGGTTCTCTGGCTCTAGAACGGCTCTGCTTACCTGGTTTCTCTAGCTCTACAGCAGCTCTACTGACCTCGTTCTCTGCGCTCACGATGCACGCACCCGACTTCGCGAATAAATATTTAAAAATAATAAAAGTTTTATATAAGTACAAAAATATTTTTATTATGAATATCTTAGATAATCTCCTGGCCTAATATGTATATTAAAGACACATACATATCATTTTGGAACATAATTTTTTTTTGCGGGAGTCACGCACCCAGCGCGCCCCAGCAAGTATAAGACGTCATGCGGGACCCGCCACCGCGCAAGCGTCTCGTACCGTAATGCGCATGTGTCGTGAATGCACGGGAGCAGGAGTCGCGGACTGGTCGCATACCAATCGCGCACATCACATAATGTGAAATGTATATGATGTAACTGAAAAACACGCACACACCGTACACGGATCCTTCACGACTTTTCTAAAATGGCGGATAGAATCCTCGCTCCCACCGTGATGTGTACGCTTTGAGTGTGCGACTCTGAAAAAAAATTGGGAAAACATTTTTTTAAAGAAAATAATATAAATATATTAAAATAAAAAATGAAAACAAAAAAATTAATCAATATTTCAGTTTGATTTTTTTTTACTTTGTTTTTACTAATTTTCAGAAAAATATATAATGTTATTTAATAAATAAAATATTTATAAATAAACAGTTAAAAAACTGTAGAAAATCAGTACAAAAAAATAGGTATAACTACTATCATACTTAAAAATTAGCATTTAAAAAACCTTTGAAATTCACTGAAAAAAGCCATAGGTTTCAAAGACGTTATAGTTCAGAATTAGCATTTTAAAAAACGTTGAAATTCACTGAAAAAACATAGGTTTCAGAGATGTTATAGTTAGAAAACTTTAGGAATTCACAGAAAAAAACCATGGGTTTCAGGGGTATTATAGTTAGCTGGCTATTTCACTCGTACAAAACCATAGAAATTCCTCCGTTTTAGTTAATTTTGCTAACTATAACTCGCAATGCACTGCTGAAGATGTCACATATTGCATCATTCATGACATGGTCAGTGACATCATTGATGAAATCACTAATGACATCTCAAATTACATCACTGATGTCATCATCCACGTGATAATCTGATACACCTCATCATACACTAGTATAACCTTTCATCACTCACTGTAAAATACAGAGTACCATATTTGAAACCATTGACACACCAATACCAGTTAATACATACCCACTCATTGATTCCGAAGTCTAAAGACACAACTACCCATTCAACAACAGAATCATTTATACATGCAGTCACTAATTAATAGAACACTATCAAAATGTGCTTATACACATATATAGACATTGACACATCAGCAGTCATCTTAGTTGGTTATGCAGTCATCCTACTCACTCATGTAAAAAATGTATCACACTTACATTTACTCACTCACACAATTATCCAACAACACCTCATTTATTCAAACACATAGTAACTCATAGTTCATATGTTAAAAAATCACCATTACAGTTATACACTCATTCACATAGTTACTCTTACAATCACTGACTCTTACATATACTTATTTATATACACCAACTCACACATACAATGCCTTTCATTTTTTTACTTTGTTGAAGATGTAAAACTAAAACATATATTCGCTCACCAACACACAAACAAATACACTCAGTCACCCAAACAACTGTTTCCACATGCACTCTTAAACCTATACACCTAGTCAATCAACCATTCACACATCCATGCATAGAGTTACACACACCCCATCCAACCACACACAAACTCAGTGTCCCATACAAATACTCACCCAACTAATCAAAAACTAATATACACACTCATGTGGTTAGTGACCAACTGATGCAGCATGTTATACAACAACAGAGACAGTGATGCACACATTCACATAGTTTAGATACTAATCCATGTATTAAGCTAGACACTTTTAATTACTCACTTAAACAGACAGTCAGACAGCTACTAAATCCTCCATCCAGTTATGTATCCACTCAACTTCAATACAGATTGATATATATATAATACATATTTAAATTTCAAACGAAACCACATTCACTGGATGATGTCATCAGTGATGTCATCAGTGATGTCATTTGAGATGTCATCAGTTATGTCATCAGTGATGTCACTGACCATGTCATGAATGATGCAATATGTGACATCATCAGCAGTGCATTGCGGGCGCTTGAGTTATAGTTAGCAGAACTAAATATAACGGAGGAATTTCTATGGTTTTGTACGAGTGAAATGGGCAGCTAACTATAACCCCTGAAACCTATGTTTTTTCTGTGAATATATATATATATATATATATACACACACAAACACATATGGCGACATTGCAATAAAAAATTGAAATAAGCACCAATTTTATGGTCTGTGTCCGTGTTGGAGGTGGAAATTCTGAAGGAACGCGGAGTGAAATGATATATATATACTATATATGCTGGGATTTGGAGTTCGTCTTCATTCCACACGAACTCTGATTGGTGCGCAGAAAGCGCAAGGAGGAGGGGAATAAGTGCCGGTGATTATTTTAAACAGGATGAGAGCATTAGGGACGTGATCTTTGCAGCTGAAGGCGCTGAAAAAGGCCAAACCGCCGAAATGCATTCGCCAAAGCTGGGACTTCAAGAAATAAAGCTGTGTCCACCCTGTTCTCCCCTTGTGGCCTCTGTTCTTTTTCGTTTGAAGGGGATCTTATATATATATATATATATATATATATATATATATATATATATATATATACAGTTAGAGTAAAACATATAAAACCCATTTGTTAACTTTATCTGTACAAATTCCATATTGTAAATAAGTCTCCATGCAACATTACACAAGATAGATCAGGGGCGGCTCCTCCACTAGGGCAAAGGAATGTCGCCCCACTGCTTTCTAGCAGTGCGAGGAAGCCAAAACATAAAATGGTAATAACTTTTGGTTATTACCATTTTATGTTTCTTTCTGCATTGCGGCGGGCGGAGCTGCCCTGGCAAGGCAGGAGTGGTTTGCCCACTCCTTGATGCCCATGAAATTAGGTCGGCCCAAACCAGTCATGCACTCTGCACTTCTCCATGCACGCTGCATTGCAGCTTACATGGACAATATGCCTTCCCCTACAGCCCCTTCCTGGACAGCATCCCGACCAATCACAATGCTCCACTGGAGAGTTGTGGTTGGCTTAGGTGAGGGAGGCTGCCTGCGTCCTGTTCCTGCTGGAGGCAGGACCAGTGAAGTCGTGGGACAGCAGAAAGGTAGGAATTATTTATTTTTAATTATTGAACCCCCCTCCCCACGCAAACTCACCTCCCAGCGCGACCCCCACATCAACGTGCGACCTTGCACCCCCTCACCCGCAAGCCATGACGGCCGCTACTGAGATAGATCCTGTCTTGAGACACTGCATTTTGCTCTTTCACAAGGAACACATCTGCACAGTTTCCTTACTTCCTGCCTTCCTTCTTTCCATCCTCCTTTCCATCTTTCTCAAAGACAAGAGGTTTGAAGCCCTTGCCAGACTAGTTCTGTGTTAGCCGAGATCCTTTGATTGTACTAAAATTATGCGTATAACGTGGTTATTTATAGGGGTTGTCAGCCAAGCTGCATCGGTTAGTTTGTGGTTGGTGTCATTCCCATTTTTCTTCCATCCTCTGCAGCATGCATTTCTGCAATGCGTAACCCCCCTTCAGCCACTAGCTGACTTCACTATTTGTTACGGTATGCTTCCCTTTCACAAGGAGCACATCCTTACACAAAGGAGTTCCTTCACTGCTGGAGAGTACTGTGGTAATCTGTGGTTTTATGAGACCAAAACAAAACCATGACAAAGCAAGAATTGCCAGAAGGCTGGCTGCCAACGCAAGACCTAGTGGTATTGCCAATGCTTATTATAATTTTAGTGCAAAGGCATCACATACTCCACACCATGGTGTTCTCGTATTATAACACTAACCACGAGAAGAAAGTGATTTGCCTGGCGTTAGAACGGCATCTGGCTCCCAGGCTTCTGGAAGGAGTCAGAGACCCTACTGTTTAACAATCCTTATTCGTAGAAATGTTTTCCCACGGGCTATTTCCTCTAGAAGATTAATTGTTTGAGCGTCATATGTTGCGTTATTGGTCGCTGCGTAGAAGCACTGGCACTTTATATTTAACTCAGTAAATATTGCTTATCCTAAAGCATTTTGTTGTCGAGGAGAGTCACTAAAGAGTGAGCACACATGCATATACTATTTATTTATTTATCGAAACTCACCGCAGAAAAAATACAGGCCTGACAAATGCAATTTACAGGAAACAGAACATCTGGAAGCCATCTGATAAATCTTCCCCGTCATTGCTGACACAGCAGTATGGCCATGCACTGTAATGATTCGAATATACCATGGCATGCATTAGCTTTAAATTTATTTAGATGCGTCATCACTTCACCAGTTCTTGCTGCTCATAATTCTGATCCCTGCGTTGGCAAAGGGCTCGGAATTTTAGGTTCAAGGTCTTGCGAAGCCTACAGACCTGATTATACCCAGGTACAATAAAATTAACCTCGCGCCCCCACAATGTTACACTGGTACACTTTGTATTTTACAGCTGTTGACACGTGGGTGGTCAAATGCCTGAAAAATACTGCGACACGCATGTTACGCCCTAATGTGGGGTAAAACTCAATATAGATGTAGTTTATCACACCTATTAAGTTTGGAACTTAAAGGTATCATAAATGGTTACCGCCTATTTAATCTAAATTCCATATACATCACATTAAACTCGTTTTGCTTCTGTGCCTCATTCTCGATTCTGGAACTTCGCATGTAATCTACTGATAAATGATTGAGATGAGTTGAGGGTTCCTTCGTACTTGCTGACACTGCTGGGAGCTGAGTTTGCCTACCTGTCTGCCGACCCTCTCGCCACATCACGCCTCGCGGCCCCCGCTCCGCGGGAGCCGCTCGTAGGCGTTGGACTTTGGTGGAGTTTTGCAGTCCGAGTGCAGGCAACGCCCAAAGGAGTACAAACGCGGTCTGACCACCCGCTGAATCACCGTTCCAGGCAAGAGGCGGGACTGCGAGGACCAGCCTGCTGAGCGGCGCTCATCGGCCGCAGCTGGTCCTCTTCCCGCCCCCTCTAACAGCCTTCCCTTGATAAACAGAGGCAGTAACGCGCACGCGGGACGCGCGCGGGGCTAAGGCCGGGGCGAAGACCGGGCAAAGAGCGGGCCGTTTAAGGCCGTTCAAGGACGGCAGAGGACGGCCCTGGCCCTGAACCCCTGCCTTTTTGCCCTTAATCCTATAACTGCCTAAGGTAGGCGGAACTGAGTCCTGTATTTGCTTACTGTAATACCAGCGGCCGCCTCCCAGCTATATTTTCATTGTCCCTGTGCTACAGATGTCGGCCATGCGTAACAGAACTAGAAGTTGTACCAAAAAAGCTACGGTGGTAGCTCAGGTGACTGGGCCCATAGATCTTTTTATTTCACGGGTGAATGAGACCATTGACCAAAGCATTGTATTATTGGAAAAAAGAGTCTCCATGGATCTTGCGAATGCTAAGCGCTCATCCCTGGGTTCTCTTGCACATGCTAAGTCACCCGCTTTGCAGTTATCGAATAATTGTTCTTTACCTTTATCTATGCCTACTATTAGTGCCACGACTGTACCGAATGCTGTTGATTTATCGGTTGCCCTATCGGACTCAGACCCGTCTTTTGTCGACCTGGAGGTCACACCAGATCTAGAAGCCTGCCACTCACCTGGCAAAGCGGCGCTGAGTCCGAGCGGGCTTAATGATGTGGTAATAGCTCCTGCACCTATAGATTCTGGGGGAAGGGTTATTAACCCCCCAAAAGTCACCTCCAAGAGTAAACATAAATCAAAAGTTGGTGTTAGGAACCATAATCTGATTTCACCTACCCCGCAACTGGCATCAGGTATTCCTTGCTGGGTGCAAAACATGGTAACAGATTTAAAATTGGACCTTGAAGCCACAATAGCAGCACAAATCAAGCCATTAATTTCCAAACTTGATAGGCTTACGTCTCTAATTCATTCGAAATGGCCACATAAAACGAATGGGCAAGGGCCTGATCAGCCACAAGGGATCACAAAAGCAGTCCCTAAATGCTCGTCCTGTTTCCAGCCCCCTAATGAGGTATCGAATAATGTTCAAGTAACTATAGCCCCCGGAAATCCTGTTTTATCTCATTTGCCGCAAACAGGGAATAATTCTGTCCAACCTACAGCTTTACCCACTCTAAAGGTGGGGGGCCCTATTTTGACCCACCAACATTCTGATGTTTGTAATAAAGCCACTACTCCTCAAGTAATAGACGTTGTAGGTAAATCGAACACCCCTTCAGCGTGTCTTCCCACAAATAAGACTGATGGCCCCAAGTTAAAGCAGGCACGTTTTAAGTCTATTAATTTGCCACCAGAAGTTTCCCCTTTTGTGGTTGTGTTGACAGCAGTTCCCCCGCTGAAGGAGGGAGCAAAAGAAACTTTCGTTGAGCTAAGAAATAAATGTGCTCAATGGCTCCACCTACATAAACCCCTACCTAGCAATATGAATGGGGAAATTCTTACTGTGCGTAGAGGGGATTGGGTGGGCAGAAGCAAGAAAACAATAGTAGGGGATGTAATCACAGTTAACTTTAGGGATATAGGGGCAGCTAGTTATATATGTAATGCACCAACTAGTGGTCCTGCGACTCAAATTAATCCACTCCCTTTGTCTTATTTCTTTCCGATGTCAACAAGACCGAATCCTCCTTGTCCCATTTTTCAAAGCAATGGAGGATCTGTGTATCCCCCGCAACATGCTCCTAAAACCTGGCAGCAGCCATTACAGCCTTCTTCTTTTTTCCCACATCATGCTAATTTTCAGCAGCAGCCATCGCATGTTTTATCTTTTCCCCCGCACCATGTTAATTCTCAATGGCAACAACCTCCTCACTTTTTACCATCTTTATTTCAGCCTGCCCATCAGTGGCAGCAACCTTTCCAGCCCTTACAACCAGTTAAACCTCAGCGGCAACAAATATGGCAGGACCCGCCCCTTTCCCAAGAGCCCCTGTACTCACATTTTGCCCATCCTAATAGATATGCTGCGTTAGACGCGGTAGATTGACTCAGTTTTACTGAAGTTTTGGACTTAAATATCTCTATGCCCAATTTAGATATGGAGAGTGTTCCTCCAGTTACCCCTTCGCCTGCGCCTTTTGAAGTGCCAATGGTGTCATCGCTAATACCCCTCTCGTATATAGGAAATAGGGATAGCCTTGATGCATGCACTCCTATTGTTACTCCCAGACTAAGCCTGGATAACAACCTCCGGGAAGGTGGTCCTACCCCATTACGTGTAATCCAGCCAGAGTCGACTATTGTTGGCGATTCTGGTAAACCAGTAGGACTCTCCCTTGTCTCCTGGAACATTGCTGGCCTTGCCAGCAAATTAGGTACACCCTTCTGGACTAGATTTATGGGGGAGGGACTGGACCTGATCCTGTTGCAGGAAACATGGTGTCCGGACCCCATTTATATCGAAGGGTACGCATCTTACTGCCTTAAAGCTACCAAATCTAGCTCGGGCAGGGCTAAGGGGGGCCTCTTGATGCTTTTATCCACCAAGCTGTGTGATTGTACGGTCAAAAGCAGCACGACAGTTGGGACCCATAGTCAAGTTTTAAGGGTGGAGTGCAGGAAAAGTATTGATTTAGTTGTAGTAAATTTCTACAACAATATTTTTGACGCTACCAGAGGAGATATTTTACCACCCCTGGAAAGGGAAATTGTCAAGGCCTTGGGTAAATCCAAAAGAAAGGCCGAGGTTGTCTGGGCAGGGGATTTTAACCTGCAGCCTTGCCATTTGTCTAATGGGAACATTTGCGGCTTTGGAGCAGCTACGAGTAGCCAATGGGGGGGTTTGGGAGTGAGGGAGGACTCTCCTCATTTCCAACATTGCAGTTATGGTTCTATACTTAATAATATGCTAGCTACACTAGATATGACCCTGTTAAACTGTAACTTAAACAACCAGGCAATAACATGCCCTACATTTACAGGCAGAGATGCAGGTTCTTTTATAGATCATATTCTTTTGTCTAGCAGCGGAGACTTTACTGATTTGTATATAAATGAAGAAAGTCTCAGTGACCATAACAGCATTCGTGTTACCCTTTTAGGGCATGGTACTTCGACAGTCATAGGTGAAAAATGTACAACTGACCTAGTACCTATAAGACCGAAGGGACTAAGGATTAAATGGACTGGATTTAATTCTAAGGTTAAACAGAAGGAGGTCCTGACCAGTTGCAAGTATCAAGTTGGTTTTTGTCTAGATAATGACTGTGACCCAGGCCGTTTATTAGCTCACTTTATTTCCATGAACAGTATTATTGATGGCATTTTTACAAAGGCCCCGTCATCCAATAGTGGTCCGAAGCAGGGGTGGTTTGATAAGACCTGTGTAGTCGCCCTCCGAGAACTGAAAAAAGCTTTAGGTACCAAACCACGTGATAAGATGGATGTACAATATTTTAGGGCTAGATATAAAATTGCAATTAACAATAGGAAAAAGGTATTACAGACTGAGGCGTGGGATAAGCTGAAGGAAGCTGCCGAGACCAAAAACTGCAAACTTTATTGGGAAACAATTAACAGCCCTTTTCTCAATAAAGAAGATGCTCCAGAACTCACATCTTATGTGGCGTGCAGTGATTGGGTTAGTCACTTTTCAAATATTTTTAATCCGGAAGGGTTACCCCTTGAGTCATTGTCACCCGAGCCCACCCCTTGGCTTCCCCTCCCGCTGGGAATCACATTAGAAGAAAGCCAGGAAGCAATTTCTATTAGCAAAGGAGGCAAGGCCCCTGGCCCTGATGGGGTCCCGCTGGATTTATATAAAGACGAACCAGCTTTGTGGGCTCCCATCCTGGCAAGGATTTTTAATTGTGCGGCTGAAACCAATTTCCCGCCTACTTGGGGTCAATCGGTTATTATCCCTTTACATAAGAAAGGTAATAAATCAGAGGCTTCTAATTATCGGCCAATTTCATTATTAGATTCATCTGTAAAGGTAATGAGTAGGATCTTGCTCAAGAGGCTGGAAGACTGGGCAACTGATTTTAATATTTTAACTAGAGTCCAGTATGGCTTTCGGAAAGGCATGGGCACATTGGATCAATGTGTCAATCTGGATCTTTTAATTAACAAATTTACTGTGGCTAAAAATGGCAACCTCTTTTTATGTTTTGCAGATTTGAGCAGCGCTTTTGATTTGGTTAACCACGCCATTCTCTGGGAGGTTCTGCTCGATGCTGGGGCTCCGAGGGAAATTGTTTATTTCTTAGCTAGACTTTATGAAAAACTCTCCTGTAAAGTCCGCTATGGCACCCTTGGCGAATGCACCCCGTTTTTCAAAGTATCCCGGGGCATACGCCAGGGATGTGTTCTGGCCCCGCTTTTATTTTCCCTTTTTATTAATGATGTCGACCGTTCCTTGGTTGACATCCCAGCAGACGCCCCCCAGATTGGTGGTAAACCAGTTCCGCTGTTACTTTATGCGGATGACGCTGTTCTTTTATCCCGAACACAGATTGGCCTTCAGCGCCTAATCGATAATTTTATGCAGTTTATTCAAGTTAGGCGGCTCCGCGTGAATAAAACCAAGACATATGTTATGTCATGCGGACGGGCAGCTAAGCAGTCCAAACATACTTTCTTCCTGGATAAGGAGAAGTTGACTCAAGTTAAGTCCTTTTGTTATCTAGGAATTACATACAACAATAGTGGGTCTTGGACCTCGGAATTTGATTCTATTAGATTAAAAATGCTGCGGTCTACTAGCAGTATTTTTCGCTTTGCCTCCAAACTTGGCTCACGAAGCATTTTAGACATGATGAACATATACAATGTTTGTTGTGTCTCTTCTGCATTGTATGGGGCAGGTGTATGGGGCCATAGTGAGGGTATTTCCCTGCAGAAGGAGCAAAATAAGTTTCTAAGGAGGTTGTTGTGTGTCCCCCCTTCTGCCTCCATACATCTGATCCATGAAGAGGTTGGGGTCGAGTTTATATCTGACTTAGCAGCAGTCCGGCCACTCTTATTGTGGCGTTCTATTTGGGCTAAGCCAGAGACTCGATTTACTCAGGATATTATTCTTGATTGTATAGGCTTGGACCACTCTTTACGCATTCAGTGGTTGAGATACATCCATTATTGGTATCTCCTCCTTTTTAATATCGATGTGTTCCGTGAGCCTGAAGGAGTTGTCTCTATCTCAAAAAAGGAAATTAAGACAACGTTTCTAAACTTCCGAAAGGCAGAGCGAGATAAAGTTTCTAGCAATCTAATTACCGTGAAACTTTATAAAAATCTGAACTTAACTTCGGGGTTCCAACGCTATCTTATGTATGTGACCCGTCCCTCTCATCAGTATGTCTTGACTCGTGTCAGACTGGGTATTGTTCACCATCTGGTTGCATTTCCAAATATAAGAACCAGTTCAGAGATACCCTGCCCGTGTGATAGTATTTCCCGCCAGAGTAGTTGCCACTTTTTACTTTTTTGCAAATTCTTTCATTTCTTCAGACTAAAATACCTTAAACCGATTTTTATTAAATATAATATTCGTACCACAGAAACTGCACTGACACTTTTATCTTCATTAGAGAATGAGGAAATCTGTTTTTTTCTGGCTACTTTTATTTTGAAGTGTACAGCTGCCAGGAAAAGTATTGTACTATAACATTTTATATACTTACCTGTCTGTACCTATGTTATACAGCTGCCAGGAATTGTATTATGCTGCTATTATCTTCATTCCTGTCTGTATATATATATGTATTCAAGTTTTTATCAATTTTTGTAACTCAGGTATTATCCACAGTATATTATGACTATTTTAAATTGTTATGTACAGTTGCCAGGAAAGGCCTATTGAGTAAACCTTACTGTTTTCCTGTCTGTTCATTTATGAATGCCTTGTATTTCTGTAATAGTATGTTGCTTTAAATTGGCAAAAGTATTTTTAATTGTTGCATCCCAGCCTCTGCACATTTCCCTACTCCCTTTTCCCTTTTCTTATAAATGTTAGTATGATAAATTTAAATATTTTAAACTATGTATCTTTCTGATTGTATGATTTGATGTACAAATCGAATAAAGCTTTTGAAATTGATTGAGATGAGTGAGTAGTGTTGTTTTTCTTCCTTATTTACAGTGTGCTGATGTTATATTGCATGTAAGAATAACTGAAAGCGCTTGCATTGTGAGTTTAAACGATACTCATTCCTATGGTTTGCTTTGCGCCCTCAGCCCTGACCACGGTGATGTCTTAAAGCATATACATATAGGGGCAGATTTACAACTTCTGGTGCATCTCTGCTAATCAGCAGGGATGCGCCAGAAAAGTTGCGACACGCCAAACCACCTGTGCGCCACTACTGATGCGCCGCATTTACAATGAGGCGCACCTTGGCGCTCGGATGGGCAGATGCGTTTCGCATCCCCGGCGGAAAGGCGGTACATTGCTGGAGTCGCGTTGCAAGCACAACGTAGCTCCAGCAAGGCTCGGGGTGCCCCTATGCCTAATATGCTGCGTCAATCCTTACGCCTGCTTCAAGCAGGCGCAGGGTTTTGACGCAGGGTTTTGACGCAGCATGGCCTTAAAAGTGAATGAGTGTAGATTTCACTCAGCCACTTTTCCGAGGCGTTCCTGCGCCGGAACAACCCCCCCCTCCCGTCCCTGTGCGGGAACGCCCACATGTGGAGCAGGGTTTTACAACGTGATGCATCTCCCAGATGCGTCACATTGTAAATATCCTGCAGCATGGCGCTGGCTTTGCGCCGCCACTGCATCACAAAAGTGACGGAAAAGCCGGCACAAATGTGGCGTACGAGGCTTGTAATTCTACCCCACACTCTGCACTTTATTAACTCTCAGTGACTGGAGCAGGCTGGCTGCCCGGTACACCCGTGGGAAACTACCACTGCCTGCCACATATGACACCGACCACAATCTGTAGATTGCTCCTGGATAGAAGGTGGGTTACCTGCAGAAAGTTTGCATTCTTTTGCACATTTATGTCATTGCCCGATCAGAAAGCTGTGGAATGAGGGTCGTACCAGACGAAAATAAAACACCTCAGCTAGCAAAGAAACTTTCCAATGGGTCGCTGCGCGGCAGCAAATCCCTGGCTGGACAGGGGGACTCCGTACTTCTTTTGAGGTAATTAGCATAAACTGGGCATTTAGTTACATCACATGCCCCATTCAAACATAAGCTTCTCGGATCCTCTGAGGTCTGTGTGTGTCACGTGTTTTAAAACATCAGGAGCATTGCAGAGTGAGACAGGAAATCATTTTCACGACTTCCTGCCCCTACTACCTGCTTGTAATGGGACCCCTGCTTGTAATGGGCCAACCGGTGTTTGCTTTGTGACATAAGCTGGACACGGACGAGAAGCGCAGTGAAGACACAGAAGAATGGCTGAGTCTCATATTGGACATCTGCATATTTTAGAGATGACCATTCATTTAATTGCCGTTTGCAGGGGACCGTAGATGTAGGATGACATTTCCAACAGCAAAAAGGTAAACCCGAGAACACACCCTCTACAGCATTTCTTCAGATCTATTGCTCTAATGTGTGCATTCATTTGAGTTAATGGTCTGGCAAGCTTCGAGCGACATAATGGATACCTCTTGAAATAGTAAGTTAATAAATATTAAACAGTATTTTGAAGAGCACGACAAAAAGAGGCAGGTTGTTTCATGGTAGCTTGAAGAGGTCCTTACTATGTTGCAGAAAACATTTCTATCTTTAAAATCTAAATCAGCAAAATTATGAAATTTTCAGGATGATTTGCAATTAATTTGTTGCATACTTAGCACCCCTACACTTAAGACCCATCCCGCTTTAGAGTAGAGAGCATAGAATCCCCCAGGCAAAATGCAGCTCCTCGAATGGTCATCAACATCACTCTCTGCCATGCCTTTGAGAAAATCCGCACCAGACACTTTGAAGTTCTTCGGAAATTTCACTCGATGTCTCAGGCTCAGACTTTTCTCATTGGATGTTTCTTACAAGAATAATCCATCATAAAACCATGAGCCGCAAGGTCCACACCCGCACCTACTTCAGGTGGCCAAGGCCTGCATGAACACCAGGCACGTACCTGATGACTAACTTGACCTCAAAATGTATCAAAAGCTCAAAAAAACATATTAATCACGACACAGGCCTTCTCAACCCTAATTTGGCAAGTGTCAAATTATTTTGTTATGTTATTTTGATATTGACATCAAATCAAACACTCACACAAAGATGTATTCGATATAAGAAAAATTCATAGAAGCACAACACAAAATCACATTTCATTACAACATTTGGAGTAAATTTTCTTACAGCCCTTTTACATGATTACTTTGGTAGTGAGATCAAAACTGTTACATTAAAATTGATTTCCTACATTTTACTACACTTTTGAAAAACATTTATAAAACCCAGATTACATATTCATTTTCTAAAAACTGTAGTGCTAGAAATGCAGGTTGACATTGTCTCATGCTGAACTTTTTTAAAAGAGGTACAATCTATTTTTTTCCTTTGAACATTATAACATTTGCAAAATAAGACCACATGGAGTGAATGAATGAGTGAATGAATTACTTTTATTTGTGCGGTTAATCAAAACCATTACAAAACACATCATATTTTCAATCAGAAAGGGAGAAAAACCACTTTTAAAAATGTAAAACAATAAATATTTGTTCGAAAACTTATAAAAAACCACCATTTGTTTTTGTTTATAAAATAAGACAGAAATTTGAAAAAGACCAGTTATGGGCAAAGCAAGTCAAAAGCCTCCACAACCCGGGCCCAGCTTTCTATGGTACTCCAGGGGGTGCGCCTGACTCGCGTGTGGACAGTTGCCCTTCAATAGTGTGCGAGTGTGGTAAACAAATTTCCCAAAGCTCCCCATATACTTTACAATGTCCAAAGTATAAAGTTGTTGGACTGCCTCTTTTGCTGTGCGGGTGCCCAGTTGAAGGAGGATTGGTCTAACATAAGTTCTACGACCTGTCTAAATGGCTGAACAGCAAAACAGAATGTGGGCCAAGGATTCTCGTTTGTAATTGTAGAAGTGGCACTCCCTAACGCTCGGCCTTGGATTCGGGGTTGGATGTAGTTCTTTTAAAGGAAGAGGGTGTAATCTGGCAGCTAAGATCCTGTGTAAGGCTTACCTCCCCACGGCCTGCCTAAGGTGGAGTTTCTGGCTGGACTGTGTATGTGGGAGACTTTGGGTCTCATGAAAGCCTCTTGAGGCCAGGGATTCCATGTCCAAAGTGCGAGAGCGTAGCCACAATTGCTTTTTTATTGTTGCCTTGATGATAGCATAGTTGGTTAAACTGGGGTCCCAATTCTCTGTGGCAAGCTGCAGATGATCTTTGGCTAAGGCAACACAGGCAGACCATGGGTTGCTGGTTTGTAGGAAGAAAGATTTTGAAACAGCCATCATAGAGTTTATGGGGGCTGCCTTTGTTAAGAAAAAGTATTTTGGGAGAGTCGCCAGCTCCTCTAGTTTTTGTTGATTGAGATCAAATTCCTGGTGCAAGCTGGTAGACAGAATATCTTTTTGTAGGGGGTGCAATGTATTTTTTCCAGGTCTTGCGCAATCTTCCCTGGAAATGCCTGTTGCGCATAATTGAGGGACGGTAAAAGTTTGGCCCTCAGGACTCTTTCTATGGCCATTGTTGTAGGACTATCCAGAGTCGCGTATAATTTGCAAAGTGCATAGGTGGCCATTTTCCCCTTCTGCTACAGTTTGTGGAGGTGCACCTGTGGGCGGCCCGATTCGCTGATCCAAACCCCCAGGTAGTTGTAAGATTGGACACAGTCCAGAGTCAGCGTGCCCAACCGCCACTTTGCCACCTTTTTTTTCCGGGTAATGGCCAAAAATTACTATTTTGGGCTTTGTTGAATTAGCGACCAGCTTGTTCTGAGCATTGTATACCGAAAGGGCCATAAACGCTTTTTGAAGACCTATTTTAATATGGTCAAGAAGAACCAGATCATCGGCATACTGCAGCAGCTGTATCTTTGTGATGCCAATCCTGGGTGTGGCTAGTGAGGCTCCATACAGTGCCTGGCCCATATCCGCAGTGTACAGATTAAAGAGTATCGGGGCCAGGACACATCCCTGCCTTAGCCCCCGGTCCGTATTAATTTTCCCTGTAGCAGACTGACTGGTGAGCTTGACCCTTACCCAGGTACGCGGGTATAGTGATTTAATGGCTTGTAATAGGGATGTACTGATGTTCTAGCGAGCCCGTTTCTGCCAAAGGATGGATCAGGCTACACCATTGAAGGCCGCAGAGTAGTCAATGAAGCAGGCAAAAAGCGGCGGGTGCAATGGGACACCGCTTGATGGGCTACATATGACAGGGCAACAATGTTATCCACAGTTGAGCCCCTGGTCTAAACCCGGTATGATAAAAGGGCAAAAGCCCTTGCGCCTTGTCCACTAATTCCGCCAAAAGTAAGCTTGCATAGGCCTTGCCTTCAATGTCTAGGAGGGAGATCATTTGGTAGTTCCCAGGGTCAGTGTTTGGCCCTTTTGTATATATTGGTTGCAACAGTGAACCCCTCCAAGAGTCTGGGACATGCCCCAGTAGCCTACATGCTGCATATAATTGAACCATATACAGCCTACATTCCGCATATAAGGGAACCTGGTAGACTACGAGGGCAGGGGGCTCCGTTCTGTCAAATCTTTTTTTGCATTAAACAGACCTCCCCTTTGCTTGGGAAAGTTAAAGTAGCTGGAGGGACTGCCGTCTCTGCTAGGGTGTTTCCATGTCCCTCTCCAAATGTTAAGGCACTGTTCTGCGGGGTGCCATTCTCTCTGTTTGAGGTCCCGTGGAATAGTTGGGTTAGATATTGCCAGAATTCTTAGGATTTACACAGTACCAATAGGTAAAAAAAAATCTTCCATTTTGACTCAGTGAGTTTAGGTTTTGCCTTCCAAACCTGTTGTGAATGATTTTTAGCTGCTAATTTGAGTTCCTTTTTGCCAGTCTCTGACCTAGTTTTTTGATAGGCCCTTCGTTTGGCCTTTAAGTGTTTAGCGCATTGCTTTATCACTGAAACTTGACCTAGTACCTATGTTGGATTTTGGGGGATACTGTATGTGGTGTCCCCCTGCAGCAGTGTGGCCAGTGCATATGCAAGTTTATCCCATTCTCCTATGCGACCACAATTATTGGGGCCGGTCTGCCATCCGACCCATGATGTTTTCCATAAGGTAAATTCATTGGTTGTCTTTGACCCACATTTAATCCTTCTATGGAGCCAATACTGTTCTCCACCCTGGGATGCTCCGATGCAGGAGACGGTATAGCGGATGGCTGTTCTGATGGTTAAGTTCAGAGTTAAGGCGGCATGGTCACTTTCGCTCTGTGGAAGCACTTTGAAGTTTAGCATGTATTTTTGTAGCCTCTCACCTAGTAAAATGTCGTCTATGGTGGTCTGGTTGTTGTAAGTGGGTGTGTGAGATACCCATGGCTTGACCTTTGTAGATAGGGAGTGCGTGGTGGCCAGGTTGTATGCCCCCATAAAGGCGTTAAATCTCTGGGCGCTCACTAGGAAATTACTTTTCAGCACGTCCTCTCCTATGTTATGCATGTTCAGATCCCCAAGGATGATAGGTTCCATAGAGGCAAACTGTGTGAGCAAAGACTCAATCTGTGCAATCAGTTAAGTAAGCTTGTCCTTGGGGGCCGACCCGTGGGTGTTGTAATATACATTGATTAAGGGAAGAGATAGGGGACCCTCGCCCGTATTAAGACCTTTCAAGAAACCCCGGACAGGAACATGTCAGAGTTGTTATTTATCTCGGTGTAGTGGACTTTCAAGGCATGTTTGATGTATATGGAGATGCCCCCTGCAGGTCTCCCGAATATGGTGCCTTTGATTGCAGGTTTGAAGTATTCCACATAGCCTCCTATTGGGATGGACATGGTTGACTTTTTTGAAAAATGTACAAGGGCTGCAGTAGTCTTCATAAAGGCCAGTTTTCTTGCTTGGACCATAAAAGTCCATGTGGCTTTATGATCAAATAAAATGCCCAAGTAGCTAAATCTATTCATAAAAACAATTTTTTGTTTGTCAATGTTCATATCTCTACACTTATGGCTGCCAATACCGCATCTCATAGCAAAGGTTTTTGTAGTGTTTACCCTCAACCCCAATCAAGCATAAATGCCACAAAGATATTTGACATTCTTTGTAGGCCCACTTGGGTGTGAGACATCAAAATGCACCATCCATGTACAATAATGCTGGTATAGGCCATCCTTCTATTTGTGGGAGGTCTTGGCATGTGTTCGACAATGTTTGGTCTAAGACATTTATAAAAAAGTTTAAAAAGAAAAGGGGCCAGCACGCAGCCTTTCCTTACCCCTTGTTTATTTGAAAAGGTACTGTACATTCTCCATTGATACCATATTGTACCCTGACCTTAGCATTCCTACACGGTTGTCTTAAAAAAGAATGATAGTGGGCTCTGCTCCCAAGTCCTGGAGGATCCTCCATAGCTTGTCATGCTTCACACAGTTGAAGGCTGCAGTGAGGTCAGCAAAGGTTAGGAACAACCTGCCCTTTTTTGCAAGGGTATACTTCCCATGATAATATTTAGGTGTAAGCTTTGTTCAACAGTTCCTAGCCCCTTACGAACACCGAACTGTGATATAGAAATGATCTTATTTTCCTCAGCCCAGTCTGACAATCTTACATCACGATATGCCCAACTACTTTTGCCAGAGAATCTAGCAGCGTTATCGGCTGATAGCAGGCAGGATCTTGACGATTTCCTTTTTTGAATATTGGTACTAGAATTGATCCAGTCCACGTCTCTTTTAAGTGGGAGGAGCAGCTAGCTGTAATTACCTGGGTTAACAATGAGCCCCATAGTGCAGTGTTGTTTTTTTATAAATCTATGGGGATCCCATCAGGACCAAAGGCCTTCCTTTCCATACTTGCCATGATTGCACAATTTACTTCATCCAGAGTTAACTGGAGGTCAATCATAGTTGTTAGAGGTACCATATCGTCATCATCTGCTAGTTGGATTTCTGCTGTATTGTTGTGCAGGCTGCTATTAAATATATTCACAAAATGCTCCACCCGTTGCTCCTCCGTTATTGCAATTTCATTGGATGGAGCATACTCAGGGTCTAAAAAAGGTGTCTTGACAGCCCTCCAAAAGGCCGCTCCCTCCTTAGATATTTTGATATTTTCAATGTGGCTTTTACCCCACTTCACTGTCTTTTTAAGAACACAAGGCCTTCTGTCCAACATTTTTGTTAAAAAATGATTATGTTGAATAACTCATATTGTATGTACTGCATCTAGGAAAAAGCACTACCTAATTATTGTCCCATAAACTAGAAAGGTTCCAGATTTAGCAGCCTAACGTCCCACAGCCCACTGAAATATGTACTGAATATCAGTAAGTGCACATTCACAATCACACTTTAGTTATTGAGGTCCTTGTGAATTCATTTAGCAAACTGCCAGTCAACTATGTTAGGCTGATACAGGAACTACCCTGTAGAGAAAGGGTAAGTGTCATCACGTGACCGAGCGGGGCTGGTGGAAAGATGAGTCAAAATCTATCATAAAAAGGAACTGTAGTCCTATGGGGAAGAGTAACACCTAGAGGTTGGGGACTCTAATGTTTTCAACACAAGGAGCAGGGTTCGGAGGATGAGGGCCTACGTTTATCACTCTGTCACTCTGTTTAAAAACAAAAACAAAAACTTCTTCATACATTGTTCAAGACAGGTAAACAAAAATACTATAGCATGATAGTTATGTTATGTTATGTTATGTTGGCCCAAGTGATATAGCGCAACAGCTGCCTCAGCAAAGAGGTGTTCCGGCGCTGACTACAGGCAGCTTGCAAACTAGAGCCTTCCTAAACGTCAGGTAGTTCTCCAGACTGCGAATATGGAGGAGAAGGGAATTCCAAAGCTTGGCCGCTAGACAGCGGGAAGATCGCCCCCCTGCACGTAGACGTTTTACCCACGGACAAGAGCCAGGCATGACCCCATAGAGCGCAGATGGCGCGTGGGTGTGTATGGTACCAATACATCAGTCAGAATACAAGGGGAAGAGAGATTCAAGATTTTGAAGGCCAGCCAGAGAGCTTTAAATTCTATGCGCTTGGCCACAGGCAGCTATTGTAATCGTCGGATTACACCCAAAATGGGGCGCCTTCTTGGGAGTCCAAAAAGAACTCTGGCAGCCGCATTTTGGACCCTTTGTAAGCGCATTACCTCTGCTTTATTCGCCCCCCCCCCAGCGAATTGGCAAAGTCAAGCCTTGACAAAATGGCCACCTGGATAATCAATTGTCTGATGGGTGGGTGAAATTAACCCAAAAGGGGTTTCAATCCCTGTAGTGAACTCAAACACGTGCCTGCTATTTTCTTGGTGTCGTCCTGAAAACTGAGGGTTGAATCCATCCATACCCCTAGGATTTTCACCACCGACTTAGGGGTGGGTGCGCTCCCTAGGGTGTTTGGCCACCAGTTCTCACTCCAAAGCCTGATGTTTTTACCCACTAACAATACCTCCGATGTATTAGCATGGAGAAAGAGGTATTGATCAACTGGCACAGAGGTGCAGTGACCACAGACAGAGATTTTAAAAACTGGTCTTGCTTGAAAGGGTCTACAGGGGAGCCAGATTTAATTTTCCTGCGGAGCAGACGGAGATCATCCTGATCAACATGAGGAAAAGCCGTAAGAGTGTGAACGGTAGGGAGCCTGGATACAGGGCTGAGACAGACAGGGGCCAAAGGAAAGGACATATATAGTCTCCACTTTTTTTTACAAAAAAGGTGTCAAGGTCCTCACAGTGCTGCTTAGACGTAATCACAGAGGCCGGATGGGTTTTTCTGAGTTCAAAATCATTAAGTATTTTAAAAATGCACTTCGTTGGATTGCTACTAGACTGAATTTCCTTAGCAAAGGAAGTAGCACGCTCAGCCTGTATTGCCCGATGATACCTTTTGATGGCAGTCTGATAGCATCTCTTAGCAGGCAGATCATATTCCCTTCTCCAAGCCCGCTCCAGTTTTTTACATGCTTTAGGCATAACAGCCAGTCTGTCAGAAAACCAAGGGTTGGCATGAGAGGTGCGGCACTTGGACCAATTGGCCGGAATAAGAGAGTCTAGTGCTTGGAGAATCCAGTCGCAAAAGATTTTGTATGTCGCATCTGGATCCATAGGTAACTTTTCTAGAGCAAAAAGAGCGTGAAATTGCTCGAGGTTCAATTTACGCCAAGGGCGCTTATATGAAGATTTCTGAGCACCTTTTTTTCAAGGGCTCTGGAGCCAGGAGGAACACAGAGATCAGAAAGTGGTCGGACCAACAGACCGGACTGGGTGGGCTAACAGTAAGGGATGGAATGTTAGAAAAACGGGGTCTAGCAAGTGGCCTGCGGCATGGGTAAGACCGGGGACTAGATGATTTAATTGACATGCTGCAAGGTCTGCGAGGAAGCTGATGATTTCTAGCTGACATCTAGGTCCCCAAAAATAGTTAAGTTAGCTGATCTCCTTGCCATAGCACTGGTGACCTCAATAAGTGCAGATTAAAATCCTTGGCAGGACCAGGAGGGCGATAAACCAGCAGCCCTGATATAGTGTAATTAGCACTAAAGGAAATTGCAAAGCATGTGCATTCACAGCCACCCACAGGCTATTTAACAAACGTGCAGCCATAACAAGATTTAAAAATGGCCGTGATACCCCCGCCTCTTGACATCCTACTTAAGATCGCAATACTATAACCTGGTGGGAGCGCTAAGCCTCGCTCCGCTACCATATCGTCGGAGAGCCATGTTTCTGTCAAAAAGAAAACATCAGGCAACTCATCCTGTATTAGGTCATAAACATTCGGATAGTGTTTGGCCGGAGACTGGCAGTTGAGACTCAGAATTTTAATGGAGATCCTGGGTGACGGCGCAGAGGGTGAGGGAGATGGTTTAGTAAAAGAATTAAACCCACAGCAAATACAGAAAAAAAGTCCTTCTAAAGAGGTTAACAGCTGACGGCATGGGCTTACCCCAGTGTTAACAGCCCATAGCGCCTTCCTCGAATATGCACGCACACCCCCCAACACCACCGGCAGCATCTCCGGCGTCTGGCGATGTCCAGGCGCGGACAGGCGCAGACGGAAGTGCCTTTGGAGCGCCTCCAGCATCCAGTGCACATCAGCGCCATCAGCCCCAGAAGTAGGCAAGCTCATTGAGGAGTCTCGAGAGACTAGAGCGTCACCCGACCAAAGATGGCGATTGCAAATGGAAATGCAGGAAGTGAGGGGAATCGCAAGATATACCCACAGATCGACCTAGCCCCTTCCACACAATCAGCACAACAGCTGCTGATACAGAGGAGCACCGGTTCAGAGGAGCAAGTTAAGAACATATAAAGCACATTACAACCAGGTGAGACAGATAAAAATGCAACAGTATTGAAGTGGTGAAATGATAGATTCACACACACCCAAGTTACATTAGTTCAATATGAGCCCAAAGGACACACAGTACATCTGATTGTTAGCAGGTAGAAAAAAAAGCGTGACAGCATCTCAGGCACACAGCTGACTCTAGTTTAATAGTGAGTTAGCCATTCAGTGGTGTTTCGTTCGTGGCAAAATAGCAATGTATAAGAATGACTGTACACACCATCTTACTGACCTGCACCCCTCCTAATAGATAGAATTTTTTTTAGCTTTACCCTTTCCACACACTGCTAGAAGCGCGGTTGCATCACTTTTTCAGTTGTAAATACGTTTTAGTTGCTCTGCTGGGCCTCTTTAACAGGATGGCGACTGACAGCCTCAGACAAGTGCACGGGCGGTTTCAACAAACACCATTCAATGACTGAACAGTCAGACGTAGAATCCGCCACCCGGCGGCGTTATTCCATGCAAACCGCCGTTTTAAGTAAAATCAAATTAGCCTCGTGCAACACAGTAAGGTAAACGTTGACTCCGTTGGTCTTACCCTCCCGCCGGCTTTCTCCCACAACCGGCTGTTCCCAAAACACACCGGCCGGCCGATGCGCCGACGCTGTAACCCCCCCGCCCACGCCCAATACCTCGCCGAGCCTGGGGCGGCCCGCACCACTCTCTCCCGCCGCTCTTGCCTGCCCTTCACCGGAGCCACGAGCTCTCTTCTCGCTATCCCGGTGGTGCTCCGAGCTCAGTCGGTGCTCCGACGTCGCTCCTTCTGATCCTCGTTGCCGACCACGCTGGCTCCACGCGGCCCGTCCGCTCACCGCGCCGGCAATAATCCTGGAATAAAAAGGAGAGAGATTACACAAAACAAAAAAGAAGGTGCTCCGAGCTCAGTCGGTGCTCCGACGTCGCTCCTCCTGATCCTCGTTGCCGACCACGCTGGCTCCACGCGGCCCGTCCGCTCACCGCGCCGGCAATAATCCTGCAATAAAAAGGAGAGAGATTAAAAACAAAGAAGCCCCGCACGCGGGGCACAACGTTCAGCGAGGGAGCGTCCAGGGACAAGGGGGTCTCCTGGGCGCTCCCCACCTCTTATTCCCGAGGGGCCGGTCGGCCCCTCCCAACGCCCGCCCCCCCTGACCCGGACCCACTAACTTGGATCCGGGTCAGGAAGGCCGCCAGCCAATCGGCGGTGGGCCGCACCCCCAGGGCACGCCCCCACCGCCGAATGACCACCAGGGAAAAAGGGGGGGCGACGGTCGCCGCGCCGCCATGCGTGCGGGGGGGCCGAGGGCCCCCCCTTTTCAGTTTCAACAAACACCATTCAATGACTGAACAGTCAGACGTAGAATCCGTGTCTGCGATACTGTTTCATGTTCCCAACACAAAAGACTGGGGATCAGATATAAATTCTTAAAAACGTGAAAATGAAACAGAATATATTCAAATGCAAAAAAGGTTAGAATTGTAATGCATCTCAGTTAAGCAAACCAAGCATTTAATTGCAGAGATTTTTTTTAAGAATTAAATGTGGCTTATAATGGATCTGCCTGAAGCGTTACTCTTTAAATCCCCGATATTAAATCTTGGGTTTTACCTATGTTGCATTGATAGCCGTTTTATATTTTGCATAGACTTAATTGACTAGATTTTATGTGAAATCTAATTTCAGCACCCATTACTTTCTCTTTCATTTGGATAGCTTTATGCAAAAATACATTCAAAGTGATGCAAATGGTATATTTTGGATTCCATTTGAATTCCTAATCAGGAAATGGTTGGACAAAAGGCAATGAGAAATAAGAGCTTCGCTCTGGTTCACTGAATGAAGCCCTGATAAAAAGGCGTATGACACGTACTTCTTACTCGCCTGATTGACTCGACACTCGATATTCTCTTTTATGAGCCTTGTGAAGAAGGGAAAAAAATGAAACCGTATGCAATGCCTGTGGATTCTGTACAATGCAAGTATAGAGATACAACAACCTTTTTCAAGGTAGTCTGCAACTGATTCCTTCCTCATAATCCAGATGACTTTGGGGTAGAAAAGTGTTGGATACCAATAAGTATTTGGGAACTGCACAACTGCCCAACATGTCTGTAGTAAGTGTCATGCCATTTGTATCCTCCAGAGAAACATAAATATGACATGAGACAGAGCTAAATTTGAAGGAAAGGGCTTAGACTTAGTGATGAGTAGCAATGCCTGTGAGGTCTGTTACTTCAATTATGAGATTTGTGGAAACTCGCCAGAGAGTTCGGCTGTGAAAGTAGCTGAAATCTCCAGCAGAAAGTCTGGGCTGAGATGAGGAATTACAGAGAAACGAGACCTGAAATATTATTTATTCTCCTGGTAATTCTGTATTTCATACTAGAACATCAGGAGTTACCAGTATTTCCAGTATTGGAAATTCTGGGAATAGTGAACTTACCCCCAGATTCATCAAACCCGAATTTTGCGATTTCTAAATTGCGAGAAATACGGAATCTCAATTTAGAAATTGCAGAATGGGATACATGAAAATTTGCGATAAAAAAAGCGAATCGCAATCGGCCGCAATTGCCGATTGCGATTTTCCAAATAATGCATAAAAATCGCAAAATCGTCCGTTTTCCCTGTTGAAATTGCGATCTCGCAATTACCGAAATCGCAAATTGCGATCTCGCTAATTGCGAGATCGCAAAAATGGGAAGTCGCATTTCGAGCACAGTGATGACATCACAACCAGGAAGCAGGCAGTTCCCACCCTCATTCTGCATACTGAGCCTGAAGTGGAAGCAGCACTGTTCAGAGCTCCACTCCAGACCACCTCCAGCTCAAAATCAGGAGACACCCCAGTGCAGAAAATGTCCCAGGAAGCAGCAGAGGGCAGTACCTCAGAAAGGAAACAGAAAATAACGTTTTCCAAACAAGAATTGGAATACCTCATAGAGGGAGTGAGTAAAGACTACGACCGTCTCTTTGGCAAGGACTCAAGGAGGGTGCCTGAGGCGGACAAAAGAAGGATATGGATGCGCATCCGTGCAAAAGTAAATTCAGTGGGAGTGACTCAGCGCTCCATAGAAGATTTAAAGAAGATGTGGTACGACCTCAGAGGGCGTGCCAAGGAGAGGATCGCAGAGAGGCTGGGGGAGCGTGTCGCAACAGGAAGAGGAAAGGCCACTGTCCCACCCAACACCCCACTTGAGGATCTCGTGGAAGACACCCTGAACCCTCAGGCATACGTGGGGGTAACCCAGCTGGACTCCTCCCGACCCACCCAAGATTCACAAGGTAAGTGCCATGCGACAGCGACCCAGTCCCCTGACAATGGCCATGACCCCAGAGCAACCCATCATCAACCCTAGTCATGCAGACCATGCACACCAGAAAAGCCATATTGCATTGTGGGACATGTAGTCTGACCACATTTTCCATCTAGCCCCATACAGCCAGTCCTATACAGTGAGAGTCAATCCTACAGCCAGTCAGGGAATGTTAGCCTGCATGCATGTAGCAACCTTCTATGTGCAAGATACATGTCATTAATCATCGTCCACTTTACATCACAGGTGGCGCTGCAGAACCCAGCACTGACAGCGAGGCACTGCAAATAGTTGATGAACCTGAGGACACAGAGGGAGACGTCCATCCATCCCCTCAACCAGGACCATCGGTGCAAGCTTCTGCATCAGCAATAGCACCACCACCTGCCCCTGTGGACAGTGCCACCTCAGCGCCAACAGGGGCGCCACAACCGCAGCGTGTGACACACATGCCAGTGGGACTTACAACAACAGCTGCAGCACGTAAACAAACCCAGCGCACCGCCGCTGTGAGAACCCAGTCCAGCGGACTGGTGAGGGAGCCGCGCAACACAACACCACGCGCTGGCACGGGGGTGAATGTGCGGGCCCCTGGGCTCTCTATTGAGCACCGTATGCTCTGCATACATCAGAAACAAGCACGTCATCTCGCAGCAATTCACCTACAGCTGCACAAGACTGCTAGTAATGTTGGACAGCTGTCAGACAGGATGGAGATGATGACCGCTGCAGTGGAGGCCAACACCCAGGCCATGTTGACCCAGCAGGACGTCAACCGGCACCGGCACCGGCACCGCCAGCTGCTGACCCGCCTGTCTGCATACACGCGGTCAAACTATATCACAGGGAATGCCACCTCCCAACTCTCACGACGCTCGTTGGCCATGCAAGTGCAAATGGTCCAGTGCTGCCAGGATGTCGCAAGGGCACTGGAGCATGTTACCACTGCAGTGCAGGGTCTGCAGGCAATTGGCCATGGCCAGGCGGATGTAGGGATTACACTAGTGAGGCTAATTCAAGCCACAGCAGCCAATCGGTGCCACTGGTGATAGTACCCCGCCGCAGCACCAGGCCCACTGCTGCCTCACGGGCAATCCCTGAGGAAGAGCTGGAAAGACGACTGGGAGCGTCCGCCCTGAGGCGCCATTGACCAATATTTCAGTACCATGATGGGCCATGCTGCTGACACAAGCATGCCCTCCTCAAATACATGGGAACATATGACTCAATATAGCTCTCATTGTACTGTGTGAGGAATTCCCACTTTATTGTGAACAAAACAATAAGAAATATTCAGTAACAGTTAATCTCACTCATGTCATTATTTGAATTGTCATGCATGAGTGAAGTGTTGGGTGTGGGGAGTGGGTGCACTAGAAACAGTTAATAGTGATTTGGTTGCGGCGCCTGTGTCCTTCAGCAGGATTCTCCCCGCGTGCATGACGCACATGTGCAGGTGGGCGGTTGTCCCCTTCCGACTCACTGCCAGAGATCTATACAGGTATCCTGCGCTTGGTAGCAATGTTGTGGAGTATTGCACACACGGCCACGTTGCGGCAGCAGACCTCGGGCTCGTATTTGAGGGCCCCACCAGTCTTGTGAAGTATGCAGAATCGGCTCTTCAAAAGGCCAAATGTCCTCTCAATGCAATTTCTTGTGCATATGTGTGCAGCATTGTAATGCCGTTGCTGTGGTGTTGCAGCGTTGAGGTATGGGGTGAGAAGGTACTCACGGAGACCGTAGGTGCTGTCACCTGCATGTAAGGAGCAGAGGGTGAGTGCCTGTTATGAGTAGCAACATGGTCACAGTGTAGATTTTGGTGGCATGTGTACTTACCAAGTAGGTGTCCTTCGCCGAAGTCTCCCCTGGCCAGTCGTGTGTGCATGCCACTGTGCCGGAATATGAAGGAGTCATGTGTGCTCCCCGGGTATTATGCCACTATGTCCATGATGATTGTCTTAGCGTTGCACACCATCTGGATATTCAGGTAGTGGTAGGACTTGCGGTTCCGGTACATGTATTCGGTTTGTGCAGGTGGGCAGATGTGGATATGGGTACAGTCAATGCATCCTATTACATGTGGGAATTGCGCAATGTTGTAGAAATGAAGCTTGGTTTCATTCAAGTCCTGTTGGGTGGTTAGGAATGTGATGTGATGGTGTAGCTGGGTCAGCATAGCCTCCAGGAAACTCCTTAGGCAGCGGGACATGGTGCTCTGGGAGATCCCCCCTGCAACAGCGACTATCCCGTGGAAGCTTCCGGAGGCCAGGAGGTGCAGGCTGCACAAGACCTGGACATGGGTGGGCACGGCATTGGTCCTCCTTGTCGGGTGCTGCAGCAGGGGGTCTAGGTCCCGGATCAGCTTAGTGATCATTGCCCCATTCAGGCGGTACTTGGAGTAGATTTGCTCCGCTGTTTGGCCCAGAAGTGTGATCCGCTGGCGGAATATTCGCTCCTGGATCCTGCGTCTGTTCCTTGCTGCAGCCTGGAGCCTTCGCCGTCTGACCACCATGTAGAGTCCAGGCATTATGAGAGTCCTCATGCTCCTACTGTGCCTCCTTAAGTGTGTTTGATGAGGCCTGCACCTGTGGCTCGTTGAATTTCTTTTAATTCATTTTTTCTTCATGGTTACCACCTGGTTTGGGTTCTCCTTAAATTGCGCCTCGCAAAATGCGATTTTCTGATTTTCCGCAATTTGCGAGTTTTCATGAATTGCGTTTGCGATTATTTTGCTAGTTTGCAAAATATTTCACAGAATCCATGGATTCTCGCTAAATCCGAATCGCTATAGGGGTTCCTCCTAGATTCTGTAAAATATTTTGCGATTTCGCAATAATTTTTTTGCGACTTCGCAATTTTTAAAATTTTCCTTTCATGAATTGCTTTTCATTGAATTGCAATCGCAATAGCTAGTTCGCAGCTATTGCGATCGCAATTTTGCTTGATGAATCTGGCTGTTAGAGTGCTACTTGCAATGCTGGCCTTAGTGACATGATCTTTATACCTAAATCCGCAGTGATATACAAGTCACGAGTTCAAATTTCGGAGCACTTACAAATGAGGGGAATGTAAAATATAGATATTTTTTAAAGTTACTATGCATATCATTCCTTTGAGAGGAATACCGTATAACTCTTTATGAGGTATGTAGTGATATGCCCAACATTTGAGCTTCTTAGTAGTGCGTTATCCAGTTTTAAATTGATCTACAACCACGAGGAGATTTGGTTGCCATTTGAGTAAAAGACGTCTAATTAGTTACATTTCATTCTGCATAAAGTTTCTACTTTATGTGAATACCTGACTGTTTATGAGTTCCAGATAGGGAGCAAGCTACACATTGGTTTCGAGTCTTCAAAAATTAGTTAAGGTGCACCGAGCGGTCAACACCTTAACGTCAGTTTAGAATTTTAGAGTTTTAAAATAAAAAAAATCTTGAATTCAAAAAGATGTCGCAGTTTATGCGGGGGTCATGCAAAAGTTATTGTTTTTCAGACGTGCCTGGAAACAATGTATACATTTTTGCAAGGACAGCTGTACATGTACATAGTGCAAAATTGTGCATGGAAATATGCCATTACAAATGAAATGTATTCTTTTCAGAGAAAATTCTCAACGGGAAAGTATTTTCTCCTCTGAGAATCCCTTAAACCACCCCCAATTTTAAGGTGTTCCAAATTCATTGCACCCCAAAATGTGATTTACCCCTACCATTGACCTGAGTGAATCTTCAACCTTTCCTAGGGAGGGAATTGGTTAGAGAAGATTTTGGTTGTACACAAATGTTCATGACATTTCAGCTCTAGAACACCCACTGTCTGCCCCAGCAGTGATTTGCTCATTGAAAGTTCTTCATAAGTGTTAATCCTTTTACAAGTATAAAATCAACTCTGTGAATTTCATGGACAACAATTAGGGTTTGTCAGGGGTCACATCTGCGGCCCCTAAGTTGCCCATTTCAACCCCTGCCGACTTGCTTATGGGCCTGGCTGTGTGTCTGCCTGGGCAAGCACTCTGGTGGCATAACATCAGTTGCAGTGTGAGCAACGCTTGATTGCACTCCTGTCCTGTACGTCTCCCTACAGAGACATCATGATGGCCTGCAAGCTGGCCTGGATGGGGGAAAGAACTCAACTCAATAGTTGCTATGGTGGCCCTGGGCGTGAAGAGCCAGCGAAGTCCTTGATTTGATGCATTGTATATATCTGCTGTGGGCTGGGGCCAGGAGCTAAGTGAATTAGCACAAAGTGAGCGCAGCATGGCAGTGACTGACTGCAGGTGTTGCAGCAAACTGAACTTTGGTGTGTAAGTGCACGCATGCACCTGTTGCACCATACCATAGCTGTGGACGTGGTGCCTGGTGTGGTATGTGAACTATCATGTTTAGGACCACTGACAAGGTTCCGGGCCGTCAATCTGGTACCATGTGAATGTGATAGCAATGATGATGATGATAGTCCATATATCTACCAGGGATAGCCCCCCTAGTTCTAACAACAGGGCTTAAAAAACTTAGAACTAGGAACAACAACTACGTCTCCATGCTTGTCGGAGGGCTTGAGGGATGCTAGAAGTACATCTCCTACTAGAGTGAATGAGTTATTGACATCGGGCTAATCCTCTCCAAGGGAAACCTTGTTGTTATGGAGCATTGCAAGGATGAATACAAAGATTACATCCCCGGAATGGCATGCTTTCATTGAGTGTTACGATATCAACCTGGTTAGTGAGTCCCCTCTGTTGCATAGGCTATTTAAATTATCACATTCGTGCTACAAGATGAGCCGCTTACAATTTAGGTCCAACAAGAATTAGGCTATAACATTCAGGTACTCTCGACCCAAAGTCATAATATTATGGCCATAAGACTAAACATGGTTCCCAATCGGAACGTAGACATTTATAATATTTACGTGAGAGGAACAAGGGGGAAGAAGTCGGAAATTTTAGTGGCTCTTGACAATCTTCTTGATCGTTTTTTGGGGGATTCCTATGTCTTAATTGCGGGTGATTTCAATTCGCCATTTGAGCGCCTTGCCAATGATGAGGACTACCTCACTGAGGAGGAAGATGCCCAAAGGGGCTTTCCAAAGCTGGAGCTTTTACCCCTGAGAAAATGGACGGATGTGGCTATCCAAATTAACTCAATTTGTCTGGAGAAAGGCCTATGGGTGGCAAATGGAAGATCGTTATCTGACAGATGTGGGGCAAATACATTTGACAATGGATTTAGTGCTAGTCGGATAGACTTCTTACTAATTAGCTTGGATCTATGGCATTCTTTGGACGACATGATGGTGAGGGGCCGGATAGAGCGTAATCATAATCCCTTGTGTGCGTCCTTAAGGTTACCATGGCAGAAGGCAAAAATTCCAATAGGTAGCAAATTACTATCTCTTGATATTGTCCCCACCAATGATATGAGACGCTTAAAATGGGTGAAGATTCTAGAGGAGCCCTAACTCATATCTACCATTACTAAGGACATTGACCATGCTACAGCCGAGTTAGAGGCTTGCACATCTAAAATCGAGGTTTCCGAGTCTACTTTCTCTACCCATAATAAATTCCTTGCCCTTTTGCGCACTTATTTTATTAAGCAGAGCAAGACACCAAGGGGCCGATTCTGATTTCGGGCGGAAGGGCTCCGAACGATGGTCGGAGCCTTTCCGACCAAACCGGAACGTATCGCACAGATTCCTTTCAGACCGAGCCATTCTGATGGGCTAGGTCAGAAAGGAATACGACTCGGATTTACAGATTACGGACAACAGGCTCGGTGAATCTGTCGGCCATCTGGAAATCCCTCAGTACTCCCCCGGCCGCCTCTTTGCGACCGAGGGAGTACAATGGCAGTTTTTCACTGCCTTTTCGTGCCGGTTTTTCCGGCACAAAAAGGCAGTTGGAAACTGACTTTGGGGGCCCCCAGAAGGGCTCTCCTGGGTGCGAGGCTGCCAAATCGCAGCCTGGGGGCACCTATGGTGCCCCTCTGTGGATCCCTGCAACCGGTGGCAGGCACCTTGGGGTGCCAGCCACAGGGTGCAGGGATGAACTGCACCCCTGCTTTATACATTGCAAGCATGCTTTCCGCTCAGAATGCATGCTTGCATTGTGAAGTATACGAGTGCGACCAAACTCTGTTCGATCGCATCGTACTTGCAGGGCCTTAACCGACTACAGCAGGTCGGTCGGTTACGGCTCCTGACCAATGTCGGATGGACTCAGGTCCGTCTGACATCGGAATCAGCCCCCAAATGTTACAATCACGAAAGACTGCCGTGGGTTTAATAAACCATGTATAACGGCACGCAACTTGTTAGGCCAAGCTATTAGAGTTAGTGATCCCCCTACTGTCCAAACAGCTAGGCAAATATACAGGAGCACTCAGAAAAAGGCCAAGAAAGCCTGGGACGAAAAGAGGTGGCAGGACCTTAAGGAGGCTTGCGCCATGGGTAACACCAAGCACTTTTGGAACATCGTAAAATGGAACAGAGGAGGCCATCCGCAACAGCCGCAAAATAATGTGACCCAAAAAGACTGGGTTAAACATTTTATACCTCAATATGCCTGTAACCCAGTAGAACTAGACCCGGGCGAGTCTACCTACTCATTCTATCAAGACAAGACCTTTTGTCGGGCCGATGTCGAGGTAGCACTTAGATCAGTAATGGGGGGTAGAGCACCAGGCCCCGACGGCATTCCGGCGGATATATTTCTGCATGACAATGCCAGATGGTGCCGATACATCCTCCTTCTGACTAATGCGGTTGACTAATGCGGTTGCCCATGGTACCATGTGCTGCTCTGGCAAGACATTTAGTAGGCTGCTTTTGGAAGTGCTTCCAAAGCGGCCACCAGCTTGCGGTCATTCGCACGTACCACGCTTCGCCTCTGCTGCGTGCGCATCCCTTGTTTTCATTCATTTTCGCGCAAAGCGCGGGTGCTGTGATTATAGCAAAAGTAAAGAAATAGATGTTTTTTTCTATTTCTTTACATTTGCTATAATCGGCACCAGCGCTTTACTTTTAACATTAAAAGTAAAGCGTGGGTGCCGCGATTATAGCAAAAGTAAAGAGAAAGAAAAAAACATCTATTTCTTTATTTTTGTTATAATCGCAGCACCGATGCTTTACTTTAATGTTCAAAGTAAAGCGTGGGTGCCGCGATTATAGCAAAAGTAAAGAAATAGACGTTTGTTTCTATTTCTTTACTTTTACTATAATCGCGGCAACCGCGGTTTACTTTTAACGTTAAAAGTAGGCATTAATCATTGTAAATCTTTGCGAGATGAAGCCCCTCTTCCCTTGGACACTGGTCTATGCACAGTTGTTAGCTCAATTGATAAAAAAAACAAATTCAATACAAGTTCGAGGGAAACTGGACATGACAGTTTTGATTATAGAATTTGATTAATCGCCTAAAATATTTTATTCAAGGCCATAAATCTTTTAAAAATCATTTACACAAAAGAAAACAATGAAGGATGAATTACATTGGTTGAAAGCTTAATGAAAATGTTTTTTTGTGAAGCAGTATTTTATCACATGGGAACAAAGACAGCACCATTGCCTAAATTGCAAAGGTAGATAATTAATTGTTTATTCTGCAAAATAAGTCTCATAATAGTGGCACAACATTAAACCAAGTTGTAAAGTATAGCACGCCTAGTGCAAGTGTTGAATGAAAAATAAAAAGGAAGGTTGGAAAGCAATACCTAGTGAGTGGTCATTATTTAGAAGAACAAAAAGATGTGGAGCGTTTAGAGGTAAGAAAATAGATCAGACATCTTTCTGCCACTGCGTTAATGTTGCTGTGTTGAAGATAACGCGGAACACATTTTACATCAAGGACGTAAACAAATGGCAGTTTTGGATGCTGCTGTACACCAAGGTGTCCTGTTCAGCACATTTGTACCAAACTTGTCTTATCTGTTTTACTTTCTAAGAAGCTCTGACCCCCTGAGTTTCCTAAGGCCAGCTAAAGACAAATGTTGCCTGAAACGCTACAATTATAAAATCTGCAGAGCTTGCAGATGTGAGGTGACAATGTGAGAAGATGAAAATATATTCACATTTATAGGTGCGTTTGTGTGCATTGAGAGGCTCTGTGTCTATATTCTAATTGTTTTTTGGGGGAATGTGCTTTACAGGGCATCTGACAAGCAGCCTGTCTTTTTATCCTTATTTACATTTATAAATTGAAAACCTTACCTATGTAGGTATAATGTTTACAAAAATATGTTTAGTTACATACACAAGGTTTGCAATTTAAAAATGTAAATAGGAACCGAAAAGTCATGCAGCTTTTCAGATGCCCCTAAAACATATTCCTTAAAAAACAATTAGAAGAGAGACACTCAGCCTTTCAACTGGCACCATTCATTTAGCCATTGAGCAACCTGGTTGTCACTAAAGAAACAAGCATTGGCATAGCCAATAGGTCTCAAGGCGCCTTTGGGATCTTATAAGTGTTTAACCATGCAACAGTTGGTGTTGTTGCACCAAGGATATTGTGCTGCACAACTAAATACTTATAAGGTCCGAAAAGCGAGACCTATTGGCTATGCCAATGCTTGTTAAAAAGGGGGATAAATCTCACCCAGGTAATTACAGGCCGATTAGTTTAATAAAAAATGTACAAAAGGTAATGGGCAGGCTTGTCCTCAATAAGATACAAGATTGGATAGAAGCACATAGTATTTTATCCCTTCTGCAGGCTTGCTTTAGGGCATTAACCAGTATCATCAACAAAGTGTTTCATTTTAATCTATTATACTGGAAGACGGTGGTCCTGGGCAAGGGCAGCTTGTATGCTGCCTTTGTTGATCTTAAGTCAGCCTTTGATTTGGTCCCCCGTACCAAACTATGGGTGGTCCTGCAAAATATGGGGATGCCTCTTGAACTGCTAACCCTCGTTGTCAGACTTCATGAGTATAATTAAGCTGAAATCTGTTGGGGTTCACAGGGGAAAGTTACCAGTCCCTTTCCTATTGAGAGAGGCATCCGCCAGGGCTGCATCATGGCACCTACATTGTTTTCCTTGTTCATCAACGAAATTGTGAATTGTATGGAATCTCCTGCTACTGATGCTTCAACACTAGCAGGTGAAAAAAATCCCTATTTTAATGTTCACAGACGACACATTAATTATTTCAAAGACCCCGAGTGGTCTCCAACGAGCCCTTTTGATATTTGAGGAGTTCTGCAATAAAAGGGGTTTGGATGGTAATGTGTCTAAAACAAAATGTATGGCTTTTAACCCACACAGAGCATTTAAAGGTGGTATTCTAATGAATAACTGCCTTTTGGAGTAAGTTAATCCCTTTACTTATTTGGGGGTCAACATACAGAATGACTTTAAATGGAACCAACAGATTGACCTGGCAACCTTGAAGCATCAGCAATTATCGGGAGTGCTTCAACTCGAGTATAACACTTTACTCACCAAACAACTCAGTCCGGTGCTCCAGATATATATTATGAAAGTGGTTAGCTCAGCCTTGTACGGGGCAGAACTCTGAGGCTGCAAGAACATGTCTAAGCTCACTGTAGTTGAAAAAAGGTTCTTACGTGTTGGACTTGGTCCTTTTTGCAGGGTCCTCCTTGAACTTTTTGCCTTCCTCCTGTATTTTGTCTGACCTGTTTTTGTTGGTTTTATGACTCTGGGCACTTTACCAATGCTGATCAGTGCTAAAGTGCATACACTCTCCCTGTTGTAAATTGATATATGGATTAGTGACTCCATGATTGGCTTAGTGATTTACTGTCAAACCCTAGTACAGTGCACTGTGGGTGCCCAGGGCTGGTAAATCAAATGCTGCTGGTGGGCTTGCAGCACTGGTTGTGCCACCCAAAGAAGCAGCCTGTAAAGTGTGTCTCAGGTCTGCCATTGCAGAGCCTATGTGCAGTCTGGTACTGCTATGTTGACTGGGCAAGTGCACCCACTTGCCAGTCCCTAAACCTTCCCTTTTCTGCAATGTTGTCACCCCAATGGTAGGCCCAAGGGCAGGGTACATTCTAGGTAAAAGGTAGGACATGCCCTGGTGTGTATGGCATGTCCTAATAGTGAATTACAGCCATTTTCGTTTTTCACTTTTGCAAGGCTACCTGTACCCCATAGGCCAGAATGGGCTGTTTGATTATAACATCTTATAATCCTAACTGACTCAGGGAACTAGGTAGAAATTCGAGTTTAGTATACCTGAACTCAGAATGATAAAATACATCTTTTAGTGAAGTTGCTTTTAACATTCTGTGTTTAAAAATACCACTTTTAGAAAGTAGGTATTTTCTTGCCTAACTATCGAAGCCTGCCTCTGCTAGTTTGTGTATTCCTTGCCTGGAGTTTGAGTGACAAGGACTGGGGGATTCCAAGAGACAGAATCTGTACAGGGCTGAATAGACCCATCTGCATGTAGCTGGGTGGGAGGAATTGCACCTGGGACCTGATTAGGGCTGTGCCTGCCTTCCACAATGCTGGCTCCACCTCCTGTGGTGCGTCTGATGTCCCTGGCCCCCACTGTCAAAGGAAAGACGTCCGCAGTGGGAAGGGTAGGTGACTAGACGCCCTACGCCAGGAACTCCGAGGTGGTCTCCACCAAGTCCTGGCCCCACCCGGTCAGCTCGAGGAAGCCTCCGTAGTGTAACAAACGGTCCTGGGAAGGGTCCTGAGGAAAGGACTGCCATACGACACCTACCAGGTCGTATACTGGGCCCCCTGATCACGGGGGAGCCCTTGCAAATCATATGAGCACCCCTTGGTCCTGACGAATTGCTCTATAAGCAAGAAACATGTTGACCATCCACTCACCAAGGGTTGAATGAGGCTTACTACCTTGATAGTTCTGCCTCTATACCCCTTGTATTTTTAATAGAACAGTGAGCCATATCATTAAAATCCCAATTTTTGGACTCCACTGACTCCTTTTATTTCACCCACGCTCACTTTTGCACACTCACATATTACCTCCTTGCATGGTCCCCTTACATCCACACACCCTTTGGCGAAGGAATAGAAGATCCCCGCCAAAGAGCAACAAGTATTGTTGCCCGACAGGCATTGCACTGCCAGCCTGGCGCAGGGGCAGGGTACCGATGATGACGCTGAACGATCACCGGGTGGGATTACAAGTGTAGTCCAACCGGCGACTTGTGTGAGGTACCCCAAAAATTCCAAGAGAGGGTTCACTACACTCACCTTTTTACTGTTTGACCCGACAAGAGAGAGACCAATGACAGTCCTTTAGCTGACTGCAACCGGGGAACTTTGTATTTCTTTTTGTTGAAAGGAAAGAAGGAGCCTTGTCAACAAAGTGCTCCAGGACTGCACAGAACTGGTTTGGACTGGGTAAAGGACTCTCTACCTTCAGAGAACAAAGAGAATAGTAGTATAAATATTGGGGCCCAGACCTCAGGACTTTAGATCACTTTTGGGAAACGAGAAGAACCTTTGCTGAGGAGAGGAACCAGAGAAACTGAGGAGGAGACTATCCCTAAGCTGAGTGCTGTTTGGGAGATTGGCCTGCAGTGGTTGCCTGACTGCCAAAGAAAGGAGAAAGGAGTTTGTGCTACTTTCAAATCAACTTGTAAAGGATCTCCAAGGGCTTGAGATAGAGCTTGCCTCCTGCTAAAGTCTCAGGGACAACAGACTTCGCCAACCAGCTCCGCTGCCTTCCCTTTCTGGGAATTAAAGTGCCTGCTGTTGAGCTGGGCCTTCTGAGAGACTGCGTATGGTTGGGAGCTAGAAGCACGACTCAAGACGAAGAAGCATGTTGCCGCCGCAGCTGTTGTCATCGCATCACCAGAGAAAAGTGTCGCCGTCGCAGCAGATGCCGTCGCATCACCGGAGAAGCGTGCCGCCGGTGTCGCCATCGCATCCCACGAAGCGCCTCACATCACCGGAGCACAGTGTCGCTGTCGCAGCAGATACCGTTGCATCACTGGAGAAGTGTGTCTCAGGGCCTGTCGCAGCTCAGAAGAATCGTTGAGTCGCTGCACGGCCGTTGGGCGTGCACATATTGTTGTCACATCAAGAAGAAGATGCCATTTTGTTTAATTGCCCTGGATCTTCATCGCATCACGGCGCTGCTGGTTGCATCGCCACGGAAGCGCAGTAAGAAACCGACGCAGCACCTCCCCACTTGGAGAAGAACCAACGCATCCCCTATGCAGCAGTAGGTACCCGACGCATCACCGTTCTTGCGTTTAAGGAACCAACACATCACATTTCCTGCAACACTTTCGTTGTGTAGCGTTACGCATCCAAAAGTACATTGAACTTAAAGTGTTGCATTTTACATCTAAAGAGAACTAAGCTAATTCTATCATTTGTAAAGTACAGTATTGTAGATTTTTGTCGTTTGTGGTCTTGTGTTAAGTCTATAAGAAAATACTTATTTTTATACTACAACTTGTGTGGTGTCCATCTGTAGTGTTGTCTCTGGGTTACCGTATGTGTTCACAAATGCTTTACACACTGCCTCTGAGATAAGCCTGTCTGCTCGTGCCAAGCTACCAAGGGGGTGTGTAGGGGTTATTTTAGCAGTGTACCCCTTACACTAACTAAACACAAGAGTCCCTATTTGGTCAACGGTACCAACCTCTGCCCTAGAGACCCCTAAATCTAACATTACGCAAGATTACCATCCTTCCACAAAGCACCCCAGTGTGCCCCCTGCTCTACGATCTTGCTAGAAAACCACAGGCAGATATAGCTAAATTAGGCCCCATACTATACTGGCGTAGAATCTGAAGTACACCTGCACTGGCATCATATGCTGCTGGCCTTAAAGATATAATAAAGGCTGACAACTTCCATAAAATTACTGACTGTGACTGTGACTAGAACCAACACAAGTTTGGGACCAGGCCATGAGTGACTTGCTTCACTTAATTGTCACTCTCTGACTGAGTTGCACGGTTGGACCTATGGCAGGGTGTGGGGCAGCTGAGATCGAGTGAGAGTGAGTCTTATCAGCTTGACTAGAGTCTGAAATCTCTGACTCCCTTATGGTAGTGCCGGTCGTTTTGACGCATGTGAGCTGTGTGCCCTGGACAAACCTCTAACATAAGAAACAATTAAAGTAAGATAAGATTATCTGTTTTTAGAGTTGGAGCAAGATTTTCAAATTCTCTGCAAAACTTCAGGAATGATTGTTAAAGGGCACGCATTTCAGGTTGGTGCCCGCCTGTCAGTGCTGGTGGACTGAATAAAAGACATTGTCTGTTTTGAACACCACCAAGGCTGGAATGGCCATATCAGGCGTTGGGTGACAGGCGGGCATTTCCCTGGGAGGCTGGAAGGCTGGGGGGCAGGTTTTGTTAGTGGAGTCTACATTTTGTAGCAGTGCTGCAGTTTTAAAAGCACTGTAAAGGTCCTCGTATATTCAGCAGTTTTTGGGTAACAATGATATGATGTGATATGTTAAAGAGACTTATACAGCGCACGTTCACCAACGGTTTCTTGGCGCTTTCAGGGCACACAGGGGACAGGATTGCAAGGGAGAGACGTTAATTATAGGCTTGGGCAAATAACCAAGTCTTCAAAGCTCTCCTAAATGAGTGGTAGGAGGGGATGAGACAAAGATCAGAGGGGAGGGCATTCCAAAGACGAGGAGCTTGCGAGGCGAATCTTAGTCCCCCAAACTTTTTGCGCTTGAAAGAGCAGGCAGACAGTAGATTAGAGCCTGAGGAGCAGAGGACTTGGGAGGGAATGTAGCAGTGAAGGCAAGAAGCAATGAAGGCCGGACCTTGATGGGAGAGGGCCTGGTAAATCAAGCAGCCCACCTTGAAGAGGCTGCGCTGGACTACCGGGAGCCAGTGCAGTCTCTTCAGAAGGGGCTTAGCAGAGCTAGACCTAGGTTGTCCAAAGATCAGTTTGGCTGCTTGATTTTGGATGAGTTGGAGTTGATGGGATTGTTAGGCAGGGATACCAATATACAGTGAGTTTACGTAGTCGATTCGAGGAATTACTAAACCCAGCGTAACTTGGACTAGGGCTGCATGGGAGAGGAATCTACTGATTTTTCTGATGCGGCGAAGATGTAAAAAGCATGCCGACATCACGGATTTAACTTGAGGTCTCATGGATAGATCCTTACTGATGGTGACCCCTAGGCTCTTAACCGAGTTAACCGGGCAAGGTGCACTACCCAGCGAGTGCGGCCAGAAGTTAGAGCTCCAGGGGTTACCCGGGGGCCCAGTGAGAACCAGCTCAGTCTTCTCCGGGTTTAGCTTGAGCTGGTTAGCATTCATCCAACTGCTGATGTACGTCATGGTCGACTAAACGTTCTCAATGGAGGTGGGAGAGGAGTCTATATTAAAGATGAGCTGGAGGTCATCCGCGTAATTGAAGATGACCATCGGCCTTTTCCGCAGTTCGGGGATGATGGGAACGATGTAAAGATTAAATAGCAGGTGAGGCCCTTGGCTTCAGACATGAAGGTCGCGAGACAAACCGCTTGCTTACAATCTTGTAAAAATGAAGCTAGCCACCTAAGCGGGGTGCCCCGAATGCCGGCGTTCTCGACCCGTTCGAGAAGGATGGAGTGATTAACGGTGTTGAACGCCGCCGACAAATCCAGGAGCACCAGGGCCTGAGAGATGTTTTGGTCAGCCCCCTTTCTAAGTTCGTCGTGGACTGCCATGACAATAGATTCGGTGGAATGCTGGGGTCTAAATCCAGCCTGTTGTGAGTCTAGGAACTGAGAACTTTCTACAAAAGAGCCAAGGCAGTTGGAAACATGGGCCTCTAAGAGTTTGCCTAGGAAAGGGAGCAAAGATATTGGGCGAAAGTTGCTCAGGACCGCCAGGTCCGCCCCAGGTTTTTTGATAATGGGCACAACAACTGCTGATTTGAATGAGTTAGGGACCACCCCCGAGCAGAGAGAGTTGTTAAGCAAAAAAAGAGGTGCATCAGGGAGATTAAGGAAGATCTTACGAGTAATGTGAGCGGGACAGCTGTCCGCAGGTGAACCAGATCGGACTTTGCTGAGGAGTGAGAGAAACATTTCTTCTGTATTCAGAGGGAAATTCAGGAATGAAGAGGGATTGGCCAGGATACAACCTGGATTAAAACTCGGGTCAGGTTTTGGGATACTAACTTTAATTTTGGCTATCTTCTCCACAAAATAATTGTTAAGGGAGTCGAAAACGGACTGAGATGAGGAAGGCATAATGGTGATGCGGTCAGGTTTGGCAAGTTCATCGACTATGGAGAAAATATCTTTCAATTTGTTGGAAGAATTAAGAATTTTATCCGAATAATGCTTAGTTTTGGCCCCAAGGATGGCTGATTTATAATCTTTCAGAGCAGCAAGAAAGATGAGTTTCTTAAGAGAGCAGTAATCCGATCTCCACTTGCGCTCAGTTTGTCGAAGAGCAAGCTTCATATCCTTCAGGTCCTTGGAGAACCATAGCTGAGCATCGTGGGGGTGTTTATTCTTAAGTTTTTTCAAAGGAGCAAAGGTGTCCCGGGCTTCAGCAAGCCAGGTGTGAATATTTTCGGCCTGGGCATGGACAGGCAGTAAAGAGCCAGATGGACCGAGAGAGATCAGAGTTGTAGTGGTCAGAAAGTGACAGAGGGAGGGGATATCTACTCGGCCCCAATTTCGGATCAAGGGAGGATCAGAAGGGCAAAGTTTTGTGGCCGCAATTGTAGGTAAGGATAAAGAGATGGAGAAATGATCCGACCAAGCACATGGGGAGATCTGTAAATTTAGAACATCCTGATTTAAAGACCAGAGCTGATCCAATGTGTGACCCTTGACATGGTAGCAACATCGACATGCTGAAGAAAATTGAGAAAGTTAACAAATCTGTGAATTCCCTAGAGGGGGCACTTTCATGCTGGGCATTGGGCCAGTAATTAAAATCCCCTAATATGAGGATTTTGGCGTGGTTAATCGCCAACTCAGCCAACATACTACCAAATGGCTGAAGGAAGCCCGGAGACTGTCCGGAAGGGCGATAGAAAAGGGTAAGTGTGAGGGGGAGGATGTCCGACTCAACTTTAAAAAGTAAGTAATCAACCGATGGAATGGGGGGCATAGTGTCAAGTTAACTCTGGTGATGTGCCTGCTGTGAGAAATGGGAGTTTTCTACAGTGGCAGTTTTCACCTATCTAATGTAGTGCAGAGGATTATTATGCCTGCTGTAAAGAATGTGCACCATGCATATCAAAGAACAGTATTTTATGCGGCTAGCTCAAGGGGTTACGTCATTTGTCACAGTGATTCTATTGTTACTGTGCCGTTCACAAATTTCATTCGTAATCCAGCCCAGTGAGCAATGAACTTCCATCTAAGACCTTCATGCAAGCTGCATGATACAGGTTAGAAAGTTATGTTTTATTCCTAGTATTTCTATCCTGATCTTGCTAAGTAAGGTTTGTTTGGTTAGAAATAAATGTGCATTATTAAAGTCAACCCTAACCACTGTGTTATGTTCTGAATCATGAGTTTGTGCTTCTCCAGACCAAGCACTTGTAAAAAGTACCTCCTAGTATGTGAATTCTACATTTGTCATTGGCTTTGCCGTATGCAGGGCCGGACTGCCCGTAGATGGCACTGGGCGTTTCAACTTGACTAGTGCATTTTCCATTGTTGTACACCATTTGATAGGTTCTTAATCAATTCTTAATTGTATATTTGAAAATACTACCTAAAACCATGTAGATAACAGAATTTTCGATAGGATTTGAAATATGTCAGTTTATAGGATACTTGTTTTGTATATGTAGAGATTTTCCAGCCCCTGTGTGTGATGTAAGTAACCAAAAGTTAGATGCATAACTTCCTGTGGTAGCACCAAGTTGAAGGTCATGCAATGTCGATTCCTTTGATTTCACGTGGTCCAGCGGTCACATGATGTCACTTCCTGTGGTGTCACCGGATTAAAGTTTGTGTGATTTTTTGTAACATCAGACGGGGTCACATGGCATGTGATGTCACTTCCGCTGCACCTGGAATTTTGATTAATCGCCATCTATGGTAAATTGTGAAAGTGTTTGAACACTCATAAAAATTAATATAATATAAGAAAACTAAATCAATTCATTTAAATAGCTTTATGAATCAGCCCCATTATGTCTTTTGAAGAATTCTCCCATACCTATTTGAATTTAATAAAGGAAACATTTGTACATTTGGAAAATCAAAAAGATTTTAGCATTTTTATGAATTCCATTTTACCATTTAACTGTTTGCATATATCGTTTAACCACAGATCTATGTAGCACTGCGTGATCAGTGGTGTTTACTTTCATGCATGTATACAAATAATTCAGTTATAAAATGAATATCAATGTCTGGGTACTAAGATAGGGACCATAGATTAAACAGTTTTCAAGCTGTAATTCAACAGTTAGCTAAGGAGAAGTAGACATTTTTATTTTGATAACATCAAGCTTACATTTTTCAATGATAGATATACATCTTTGTTCCTCAGACAATATTGAAATGTAGTAAACTATGTAGTCAATCCTTACTCCCCATAAATTAAAATGTTGATCCTTCACTCAAAATAAGACACACATTTAATACAGTGTGTTTTGTATGTAAAGTGCTCATAAGATTCTAGTCCTCGGTAACTTATCGTCAAATTCAGGACATGACAATCTGGGTGCCAGGTTTTCTATAGCCCTGTTAGGTAAGTCTGTTGAGGGAACACACTTTGCTTGTGTGGGACTTAATACTAGCCAGCTTGAAAGATTAAGGGTATCAAGGGATGGCAAGAATGAACCATCCATGAAACAGGCAGCCATCGCTTCATTCCACTGTCTAATTTAGAGGATGAAGAAGAGTGGTATGCTCACTGGCAGAGCTACCTCTGGTTCTGCATTTATGATATTTGTTTAGGCGGCCATGAATCACCGGAATTCAAATGGTGTGGACTGACTGATTTAAGATGGGTAGACTGGGACAATGGAAGGTGTTTTCACTTCAGTGCAAGATCACCATGGCAACCACAGAAAACCATGAAGATATCCCTGACATGCAGGGTGAAATATTAAAGGCATTTAAATGCCATTGTTGGAAATGTATCCATCCATTGTGAGTACTTTTAAAATACTCTCACCTCATGGCCGGTTTCCACCATGAAAGAACAGGAAATTGGGCATGCCTCCATTGTTATGTTCCCCAAAGTGGCTCCCAGCACCCACATGGAAGACGCTTAAAGGAAAAGTCTACTTCCACAAGTGAGGGAGCTCAAATTTGTGATAGCTGGTCAAAGCTGTGGAAGTGGCTCTCCACTACACCAGGAATGTAGCTCAAGCCTTTAGTAGGCGTGTAGAAAGGGCTTTAACATCTGTATGCTTTATAATTAATTAATGTCTTTGGCTTCCAGGTTCAAATCTAGGAGTATACGTTGTCAACCTGTGCTCTAAATCGAAAATATTAACATTAATTTGTGTGTTCAGCGATACTAGTTCCAAAATTTATATCAGTTCAAACTGAAGGTAGGATATATTCATCTATTATGTATTTAGGAATTTCATGAAGTATTTAAGAGCTCCTTCCATCACTTGGAAACACTATAAATGTCCAGTAAAATGTTCTAAAAGTGTATATTGGGGTAGAATTAGCCTTCTGGATATGAGTTTTGACTTCCATTTGATATTTCTTGATCACAGTTTTTCCTTAGGCATGACTGTATTCAAATGTTTGCAAGACTAATCTATTTTCAGAAGTTTCCTGAAGTGCAAATGGATTTCTTCTTCTCTCTTATTTGGATTCATTGTTTGGATTGATTAGTTCCAAAGATTTAGTCCTTGCACTCGCGGTACCTGCCTCTATGTTTTTGGAGCTTGAATATGTTCTGTGATTTGGTGTAATCTAGTCAAGCTATAATCTCTGTTGATAATATCCACATCAGCATTTACTTCAGACAGCTTTGGAGGTGGTTAATAAAAATTTAAAATGTAATTTCAATTCCACTGAGGGATTTAATGGAGTGTTTTCCAAGCTAGATTCATGTGGGCATGTTTCATGGGGAATGGGCTCTGTAAACTTTCACTTTGTCAGAGTTGTTTGAGAAACTAGGTATACACCATATAAATTGTTATCCTAATGCACCATCACCAGGACTCTTGTCAGTTCCACCCAAAGCCTAGCAGTGAGCAGTCCGAAGACCCTGGAAAACTGTTAACTCACACCATTGATGGGAGCCTTGACTTGAGGTTTCAACCACATGCTTGCATTGAGCTGCATTCCTCTGTATTTTGCCTTCCCTACAACATGTGAAATAGAGTTAGAAAGGGTAGTATTTCTATATTTGCTGTTTGATGGAGATCTACTCTGGAACTTCTCCTCCTAAAATATATCCATCTTAGTTCAATTCAGGCATACAGTTATAAATGTGTTTTAGGATTTCTTCCCACTTGCCCTACTTATTCTACAATTGTATGTACATTTCCTCCTCATCAGCAAAAATATGAATGCTTACCTAACGCTGTACCTGCAAATGGGATGGAAATGCATGTTATACGTCAGTTGTAAAAGGGAAGACCCTTATGGCTCACTGGATGTCACCCATGACATAGATCACTTCCACATACTCAATTCACATCTGTAAGCTTCAGTTGAGAAGTAAGAGCTAGAGACCATACAGAACGCTGAACCCACACTCATCCGTAGCCTTCCTCTACAAACCCACCTCACACCCCACCTCAGGAAACTCAGTGAAATTCACAGAAGGGATGGCTATTCAAGCTGCTGACCATTGTGCACAAGGATCTACACAACCAAGGACCCACCTACATTAATCACCACCTGAACTTCCACAAAGATCAAGAAGACTACGCTCCGCCTCCCTTTCACTTTCTCATACTGGCCACATCTACCGAAACAGAAGTGGAGGATGCTGCAAAGACCTGGAACAGCCTCCACACGCACCTCCGGACCATCACCTCACTTCCAGATTTCCAAATGGCCCTAAAGACCTGGCTGCAAGCACCTGGATACCCTATTGGGTGATTAGCCGTGCTTTATAAATCCTGATTGATTAATTGATACCACTTATTACTGCAAAATAATGATTTTATAACCTGTGCAAAACTATCATATATCTAATATTATCATGTGCCTCTGAGAGTCTGAGGAGTATCAGAAATTTGTCAACCTTGAATGAGTAAGGTGAGGAGATCCTCTACAATGTTTTTCAGTTTAATTTGGTTTCTTCTCAAGAACTGACATCTTAATTGATGTTCCTGCAGAAGAAGGTTTAGTCCAATGTAGTAGAATGTAGCTATTGCACTACCTCTTTCCAGAATTTTGTGCTGGGATGTTAAAGCTTGGAGAGTTTGTATTAAAGACGTGATTTGGTGAAATGAGGCATGGATTAACATGCTAGCTTTCCTCCACTGCTGGTTTAAAAGTTGAGTCGAAAAAGTAATGGACACTTTAATGGCCTCCTAGATTTTTAGGTTTGTGATTTCAAACATTTCATGAGATACTTGCAGTGCTGCAGTGTCATTCTGTGAATATGTCTATGAGTTTCAGGCTCGTACGTTCTTACACAGACCTCCTTTGAGTTATCAGGCATCTTGCTAATGTAGCTGAATGTTTTTCTATGTGTGCTTGTGTTAGTCACTGTTGTCCTTCCTACAATGTGCTTCATTTGCAGAAGATACAATTTACAGCCATTGTTCCAGTTTGGAATTCACTCTTCTTAGAGGAACCACTTATTGGTAGAACCATTTGCTAGCTGATTGTGAAGTCTACTTGAAGTTGGCTATATTGCAATATGAGGCTCCTAAAATGTCTTTGTAATTTGAGATGTTGTTTGATTCATTTCAACTGCTGTGTGGATAAGGCAAACACTTGTATTGTAATATTTTTTAATTGTTTGACAAGTATTGGTTGTGTGTTTTTCCTGAAAGCATGGCACCTATACTTGGTTTACAATGTAAAGGATTTTTGTAAAATAATCAAATCAAATTGTTTGAGGCAATGTCCTGAAAATATAGTATGTTTGACTTACACCCAGGTATAGCCTTTTATTACATGTGAACACCACCTTTATTATTCTCCAAATTAAGTCTTGCACTACTAATACCCTTAACTAGCAGAACTATGTTTATGAGTAAATCAACTCATTTGGGTGGTGTGGCATTCTAGGGCTGAAATGCCCTCTGGGTTTGTGCACACATAACCTTTCTCATTTTAGGACATTCACAAACTCCCTTCTGATCACTTTCTATTCTTGAAAGAGTGACATATAGTTGTGGGAAAGGCAGGAATAAATCTCTTTCCCAGATGGGAAAGGCTTTATAGGGAGAAAAAGGAGAATAAAAGTTGGCAGGTGCATTTGCACTTTCTCTGCAGATTTTCAAATCATAAGGTATATTTTAAAAGGCTGTATATCAAAAGAAAATATCTGGAATAATTGAAAGAAAATATAAGAATCTTTATTCTTCAGTCAATTGTGCTTGTATTGTCTACTACAACCATTTGCACCTTGGGGGTTCCTCTTGTGTCGTATCCTCTAGTGGATTAGCTTCTGGTATCTGGGTGCCATCCGCGATGTCTTTAGCTAGTGCGTGTGACAGGCACAGGTAGCTAAAGACTTCCCCATCAGTCAGCTGGTACTTGTCTCAGTATCTCCCATCAACGATCACCAGCAGTTGTAGATGTACTTCTGACCACTCATACCAAGCAGGATTGTTTCAAAAAACCTCTTTTTATTAGTATATAATTGTCACGTCTGCAACGTTGGAAACATCATAACATTACAGTGTGTTAGTTTACCCACAGTCACAGCTCATACATGATAGCAGTAGTTTGGAGACTTATTCTTCCCCACTCTCTAACCCCTCCCCTCACAAGCTCTTTTCGTCAAATGTTTTACACCTGAATATTGCCGGTGTACAGATCAGACCCCTGTGTGTATTCCAATTATCCCAGATTTGTTTCCACTTTAAAGGGCAGCCTCTGTTTTCATGGATGATCTTTTCAGTTATCATCGACCAATCCATGTCCTTTTCCCATTCCGCAAGGGTGGGTGGATCCTCTATTCCCCATTGTCATGCTATATTTTGTTTTGCTATGGCAAAGCCTACTGTCATATGTGTTGCCTCCTATTACGGTCTGTTTGCCCCCAGACGTTTAGAAGACATAGTTGTGGTGTGTGTTGGAATTCTTTCCTGCAGACTACTTGTAATTGCATTTCCACTGCTCACCTGCATTCTTGAATAACTGAACATTCCCACATTATATTTAACAATGTTCCCTCTTTCCTGCACTGGGGTCTACTTGTCTTTTAATTTTTGTCAGTGTAATGCATGAGAAGTATGATGTTGGGATGCCATCGCTTCCTGTCAGTCTTCATCTTCAGGAATTCCTATGTTGTTTTGCCATTTCTGAGTACCCTTATTCTGCCACCCTAGATTTCTTGTGACTTTGTGCCAGAGTGTCACTATTTGGTGTGTAGAGCCGGTGAGTGTTTGTTTCAATGGGTTTGTGTAGAGCGGCTGGTTGTGACCTCTAGGACCCATGAGCATTTTATCCATTTAGTATGCGGGATCCGATTGTGAGCCATAGATCCACTGGTTAATTACTGTGAACTGACTTGCCTAGTAATAGTTACGGATTTCTGGAAGAGCTATATGCCATCATACCACCTTCTGTGAGTAGCTATTCACAGGGCTTTCCATCCTTCAGTAGTGTACGGATTTCAGTTTCGATCTTGGGAAAGTAGGTGTTGGAGACCAGGTTGGGAGTGTTTTGCTGGACATACAGAAATCTTGGTAATGCCATCATCTTAAAGAGTGCTGTGCACCCCAGTAGAGACAGCAACAGCGTCCACCAGTGTTGGGTGTCTTTATGTAGTCGTATCAGTGGGCCTGAAAAGTTCTGAGTGTAAAACAGAGCGGGATCAGGAGAGACGCTAATTCCTAGGTAGGGGAGCTGGCTTTGCCCATTGTTACTGTACATCCAAGGGGTAGGTTGGGTCTGAGGCCATAAAGGATGTAAAGTACTGATTTAGACAGGTTTATGGTATATCCTGAATAATTACAGGAATTGGTGAAAATTTGGAGGAACCTGTTAATGGAAGCGCTGGGTGATGCCATGTACAGTAATAGATCGTCCACATATAACAAAATTGTGTCCTTCCGCTCCATGGTCCATTTGAGTCTGCAGATCATGGGAGCCCTCCTTATCCAGGTAGCCAAAGGCTCAAGCATAAGTGCAAAGATAAAAAGTGTCAAGGGGCGTCAATGTTGTGTTCCTCTTTTGAGCCGGAAGGTGAGTGAGGTGTGCCCATTTACTACTATCTGTGCTAGTGAGTTGGCATAAAGCAGTTTAATCCATTGGATGTATTCCTGACTGAAACCAAACTGTTCCTGTACTGCGTAGTGTCAGATTGCTAACCTGCGATTTCCTCAGGAGCAGAAGACTAGTACCCAGTCTCTTCCACAGCTACTCGGAACGATTCAAAAATCAGTTCCTTGTACCAAATGGGAGGAAAGGGGAAGTGGATAAAGAGAGACTGCCTCAGAGATTCTGTTCTTTGTGCTCTTCTTGGCACAAATTCAAGCCTTCAACTAATAGCGATTGGACCTACAAAATATAATAACAATATTTTGCTAGGGACATAACAATGCAGAACTATTACTTATAATTTCAGAACTCTTTAACCAAACACTAAAAATATTTAAAACATTTTACCTGTAAGATTAGCTTCTCTCCTAGATAATTTGTAAGTCTTTGTTATAACATTTTGATGTCTTTGGAGACAACTCTTCCGTAGGTCTATCTTATGAACTTATTATAGTGTATATTCTTTTTAAAGTTTTTAACCTTAAATTGTTCATTTCCACATTAATGCGTTAGCCTTAAAAAGTGTTGATAATTATACATATATATATATATAGTTTTTCTTTGATCTTTTTAAATGGTCCTTTCTTATTGCTGAACGTCTTCACAATTACTTCTTGAGAAAAAACTAGTCTTTGGTAATGTCTCTTTAAAATCAGCAAGCCTGTTGATTACTGCAACCTGCTCCTACAGGAAAGTCACTTAATTGGTTAAGATTTTAACTTCAAAGCGTCTTCAAATGTCGTATTTTCACTCAAAACTCGACCAAATATCCCCAAAAGGACATAATTGAAAAGATGCAAACTCACTCAAACCTTGTGAAAGTCTGCAACTCTGTCTTCAATATAAGTCTTTTCCTGAGAAAAAGATTTTCCTCACTTGCGCGCTTCTGAGACACTACCGTTTTCAGTTAGTTCAACAGTTGATGTGCGCAGTGCAAAAAATACGTGCCTGCACAAAGCTGACAGGATCATAACAACCACTAGACTGCAAGAACTCGTCTCTCTGAGTTCCAACGGACATATTGGAATTCTAGCCGCTGTACTGTCTGCAAACCTCCAAGCCAGCAACGTAGTGAAGTCATCAGAAAAGGATACTGTCTCTTTCAATGCGTATATTTTCTAATAGCAAGGTATTTACTCTTCCACAAGATATTACAAACCAAAGGGTTCCTGACAGTAGCCCTCCTCAAGAAAAGACCTCCCAACTTTGGATTATTGGGATAGTTCTTATGAACATTTTGCATTAATCATGGAGTATGTACGCCAGATTGAGATTCCCACGACCTTTCCTCAGGCCCAAAACCTTTCCAATCAATTAAATAATAAATGTTTCCCTTTTTATTTTATGAATATAGAATCTGGAGCACCTCAAGTTCTTTTGAAGAATCAATCTGAATTGGAATTGGCAAAGGACTTAATCGCAAATTAGGTGAGCTTTTCTTTAAAAGTGATACATGAAAAACTTAATGCATTTTCAAGTGTGAAGGTAAAAGAATCCTAAAAGCTACAGGAATTATCACCTTATCAACTTAAAAGGACCCACATAACATGGTTGAAATTCACAGTTCCATTTTAAACATAAATGTTGAGTAGATACCCACGCCCTGTCTCCTTTAATAAATTGAGGACTCTCCCCTTTTTTATCTGCCTGTGCTTTATATGATAATTTTGCTTTGACAATCTTCTTTCTCGCAATTTTGAGTGTACCTTGTAATCTGGTAAGTAGACTATCTACTGCTGTTACAGACTGATCTTTCTTTCCTAAGAATACATTTGATTGCCTACCCAAATGTAAGAAAAACGGGGTGAAACTAGTGGTGGCATGAACAGCATTATTTTTATGCAAATTCTGCTGCCCAAACCAATGCCGGCCAACCCGTCTCTTGATCAAAAAGGTTGAGACATAAATATTGCTCAAGTTCTTGATTTACTCTCTCAGTCTGTCCATCAATTTCTGGATGATGACAGGTGGAATAGCGTGAATCTATTCCTAATTTTTTGTAAAAGCCCTCCAAAAATGAGAGACAAACTGAGTCACTCGATCTGAGATTAGAATCTTTGGTATCCCATGAACCATTACTATGTGCTGAGTATTGTATTGTATTGTAATTGCATTTATATAGCGCTTACTACCCCTGACGAGGTGTCGAAGCGCTTTTTCGGCGGGTAGCACGCTACTCCGGGACCCATAGAGGATTAGTGTTAAATTAGTATAGTGAAACATGCAAGTACATTTTAAGTGGTGGATAGGTTAGTCAGTTATTTGGATTTGGAATGATAGCAGAAGGATAGAGTAGGACAAAGGTTTGTATTTATTTATCGCTCACTTGTTGACGCATGCTATTCAGGGAGCCTATAAAGGATTAGTGGTGAATTAATATGGTGAAATATGAGGTCATTTCAGCGGTGGATATTAGTCTGTTACTTGGAGTGAGAAGGATAGCGGATGGATAAAAGGGGAAGAAAGATTTGCATTCATATAGCACTTGTTACCCCTGATGGGTGTTGAAGCGCTTTTCTGGCAAGTAGCACGCCACTCCGGAACCCATAAAGGATTAGTGTTGAAAATTAGTATAGTATAAATATGAAGTAATTTGAGTAGTAGATATGTTATTCAGTTATTTGGGCAGTATATTAGTATAGTTGAATATGGAATATGGAATTTGAGAAGTGAACATGTTAGTCTGTTAATTTTGATTGAAAAAGGATAGTGGAGGGATAAAAGAGTGAAGGATTTTTTAATTATTTTTTTAAGTCTTAGCAGTAGGAAGAGGCTTTTGGATGAGTAAAAAGGAGTTTTGGAGGGAAGGAGTCAGAGGGGAGAGTTTAGAAATGTTTGTTTAAGGGGAGCTCTAGGAATGTTTTTTATGGGAATTAAATGGGCCATCTTAGTAAATGTGTCTACAAAAACAGAAGTGTGTTAAAACCATGACTGGGAGGAAGATCTACTATCAGATCCATTGTAACAGTATGGCAAGGATGTGGGCGATAGGTAAAGGTTGTAGAAGACCCTGAGGAGAAAGCCTACTAGTTTTGCCTTTTAAACATTCTTTGCAAGTTGACACATATTGTCTTATTTGAACTTCCATTGCGGGCCACCAAAATGTTCTCCTGAGTAAATCTTGAGGCTTTTTAATTCTTTTATGTCCAACCAGTGGATGATTATGACATGCCTGAAGAACTTTTTCATGTAACTCAGCAGTAGGCAGATATAATGCAGCCTTGTGATAAGGTAATCCATTTATATTTCTCTCTCTTAGGCGTTTCATTGACCCTTTCCAATTACTTTTTCGTAGTTAGACTTTTTTGAATCTCTGCAGTGAGGGCTTCAAATTGAACAGTCAACACAAACTTCTCGCTACGAATAATTGGAATTTTCTCTAGACATTCTTCTGTGGTCTTTGTGTCAATTCTTGATAGTGCATCTGCTTTTCCATTGATCGCACCAGGATGATAAGTGATCACAAAATCAAAATCTGCGAAGAATAATGACCATCATAACTGCCTTGCTGTCATAGTTCTAGCTGACTTCAAAAATTGTACATTTCTATGATATGTGAATACAGACATCTTGTGCCTAGCTCCCAACAGATGATGTATCCACTCATGAAGGGCTTCCTTAACCGCTAAAAGTTCCTTATCAGATATTGAATAATTAATTTCAGGTGGTGACAATTTCTGTGAATTATAGGCTACAGGATGTAACTGACCAGTATCTTTTTGTCGCTTAAAAAGAATTTCTCCAATTGCAGTTTCAGAAGCATCCTCGTCCACACAATAAGGTTCTTCAGGTTTTGGGTGTTGAAGAATTGGTGCCAAAAACAAATGAATCTTTAAAAAAGTTGAAAGCCGATTCAGCTTCTAAGAACCACTCCAATTTAACACCTTTCCTTAGCAGTCGAGTTATAGGTTTGAACATAAGGGAAATATTTGCAATAAACCTCCTGTAAAAATGTGTGAATCCCAGGAAACTTTGTATTGCTTTAACATTTGTAGGAGAGGGCCAGTCCTGTACTGCCTTACCCTTTTCTAGATCCATACTAACACCTTCATGAGAAATATTAAAACCAAGGAATTCCACTTCTGCAGTTTTACGTTAAGGTGGTTTTCTAATAATTTCCCAAGTACTGACTGAACATGTAAGATATGTTCCTCAAAGTATTTTGAAAAGATTAAAATGTCATCTATGTAGAAAACAGAAAAACCTGTCCAGGAATTCACATAACACGTCCTTCACAAAATATTGGAATGCTGCCAGGACAATGCATAGACCATACAGCATTACTTGATATTCAAACAGCCCAAAATGGGTCCGGAAAGCAGGTTTCCATTCATCCCCAGCAGCCACCCAAATTATATGGTATTCTCCTCCTAGGTCTAGTTTTGTTAGCATCCTTCCCCTGGTCGAGAAGTTCAGCTATCAAAGGCAGAGGATATCCATTTTTTATGGTAATTTGATTGATTGCTCCATAGTCAAGACCAGGGCAAAGTTCACCAATTTTCTTTGGAACAACGAATAAAGGAGATGAGACCGGGGATTTGGAAGGTCTAATAAATCCTCTGGCCAAATACTGATTAAAATATTCTTTTTTAATGAGGATTTTCCACTGCCGCGAGAGCATAAATATGACTGCAAGGTTACTTAGCTCCTATTTCTAACTCAATTCTATAATCATAGGTTCGGTGTGGTAGTAATTTCTCCACCTATTTTTCATTGAAAACCTTTTTTAAATCATTATATGCTTCTGGAACCACTTTAGTTTCAAGCGCACAAATTGTGGAGTGGTATGCTGCTTCACTAATTGTTGAAATACGTTTTGGTTTTAATTTTCTGTCATGAAAACAATTGTCCTTACAATAGGTCCAATCCATCTCAACAGTTATTTTACTCCAATCAATAGTAGGATTGTGTTCAGTGAGTCAGGGCAACCCAAGAATTAATTGAAATTGTGGCGAATCGATCAAGTTGAACACAATCAATTTCCCGATGACCCTTTGGACCCATTAAACAAATTGACTCCCTTTCATGAGTAATCGGGCCTGAAGATAGGTTTGTGCTATCTACAGCTCTCATAGCTTCCAGAGGCAACTTAGTATGAATCTTAATCCAATGCTTTGAGCATATTTAATTTCACAGAAGTTTCCCGAAGCTCCAGAGTCAATCATTACTGAAGTGCCCCGAATCTCAGAGCTCCAAAATGTTATAGTGAAGGGTAACACTAAGGGGCCGATTAGGATGGCGGACGGACTTGCGTCCGTCCGCCACCCCTGAGTAGGAGGGACCGTCCGCATGGGCAGCGGCGGTCCCTCCATGGCAATTAGGAAGTGACCGCCACCCTGGCGGTCACATCCTGTATGTTTTACATTGCGGCGGGTGCAGCTTGAAGCAGCACCCGCCGCAATGTAAAAAACGAAAGCTGTGCATTTGCGTGCACGAAGCGGCAGGCACCGCGCGGTGCCTGCCGCTTCGTGCACGCAAAGGCAGGGGGGTACCATAGGTACCCCCCATATGCACCCCCCACGCAACCTTCACCCAGGGGGCCCGCAACGGGCCCCCAAAGTGATTGTCCGTATGCTTTTCCACGGCAGAAAAGCCGCCGCGGAAAAGCATTACTTTCCCTACATCCTAATATGGCTGGCGGTGTCTGATAGACACCGCCTGCCATGTTAGTGCTTTTCCGCCGTGGTCGCCTTCCGACCGCGGCGGAAAAGCGGCGGACAGATTGTGAGACCCACCAGCCATCCTGATTTGGCGGTGGGTCTTTCAGGCCTCCTCGGCGGATTTCCCGCATACTCCGGGCCGGCGGTGGCTTCCGCCGGCCCGGAGTATGCGGGAAATCCGCCATCATAATGACCCCCTAAATGTGGTGCTCCTGACTGATGAGTATTAGCCTCCTGCTGATTTGGGGTTGACTTTAGATCTGCTTTCATCAGGGCAACCCTTTCTACTGATGAAGCCTGTCTTTTCTCAACTGATTCAATTTTAGGTTTCTTTGGGCACAATTGCCTCATCCTTCTTTTCTCCTTTTTTTCTTTTGACAGCGGACCTCGAACTGAAACAATCTGCATTGGCTCTTGTGTTGTCGAATGTTTTCATAGACCTTGCACTGTTGTTCTTAATTCTATCGAACGGGGAGAAAGCGGTCATAATTCTATCATCTTTTCAGATTTTCTCTTGTTCTGACGATGATCAATTTGCAAAACAAGGTCTATTAATTCTGATATTTCTGAGTGTCTTTTTTGGATCTGAGCTAAGGCGTCCTTTAATTCATCTTTAAGCCCACGATAAAATACAGCTGCTCTTTTTGATTCTGGCCAATTAGTCTCCACATAAACTTGTTGAACTGGGCCAAATATGCGATTAAATCCCTGCTTCCCTCCTACTGTTAAGGGTTCATCATATTTATCATACTGCTGGTTTATATTATTGACAGAGTTGGTTGCAAAGTGCTTTTTCCATATGCCTTTCCATCTTGGGTGTGCCAATGCTTGTTACCTTTCCATCATGCAGTGCCAATGCATGTTGCAACTGTACCTAATATGGTCAGAAATTTCTGATCAATGTTGATAATAATTATTCTTTTATACATAGAAATATAGAGTTCCTCAAAGGATGTTAAAAGATATTACCTTCAAAGTGTGCGCATGAGCTCTGCTAGAAATTGGTAGGCAATCACCCATGTTATTTTAATATATATATACAACACACATATATATATATATATATATATATATATATATATATATATATTCACTGAAAAAACCATAGGTTATAGACCATATATAGTTAGGAATTAGCATTTAAAAAACCTTTTTTTTACTCACACAAAACCATTGAAATTCCATATATAGTTAGTTGTACTAACTATATATCGCGCACCCGCAATCCACTGCTGATCATGTCACATATTACATCATTCATGACATGGTCAGTGACATCACTGATGACATCACTGATGACATCTCAAATGACATCACTGATGACATCACTGATGACATCTCAAATGACATCACTGATGACATCACTGATGACATCTCAAATGACATCACTGATGACATCACTGATGACATCACTGATGGCATCACTGATGACATCTCAAATGACATCACTGATGACATCACTGATGACATCTCAAATGACATAACTGATGACATCACTGATGACATCTCATTTGACATTACTGATCACATCACTGATGACATCATTCATGTGATAATACGATGAACCTCTTCAGACTCTAATATAACCTTAGATACACTCAGTGTAAACAGACACTCACAGACTGTCACTCATCCATGGAGTTACTCACACACCTAGTCAGTCATGCAAAGAATCAATCACACCTCCATTTCCTCAACTATACAGTTATACACACCTTACTTATTCAAACATATACTAACACATATTTACTCTCTTATACAATCCCTGATACAAGTTCACAATGATCCATACAGCCACTCACACATTCACTAGCTCTCATGCACAGTTATTTATATATGCCAACTCTCACATGTACTTTGTTTTACATATGTACTTACTTTGACATGTAGCACTGAGATATCCATTCACTCACCAATACACTCATGCACACAGTCAACCGCCCATACAGGTGTTTCCACATGCACTTTTGAACCCATACATCTAGTGAATCAACTGCTCACACATCTATGCACAGAGTTATACACCTCCCAGCCACCCACACACACACTCAGTCTCCCATACAAATACTTGGGCAATCAACCAATAACCCATATAGTTACTCATATAGGTACTGATCAACACATGCAGCAGTTTACAGAACAACAGACATAATGATGCACAAATTAAGACAGTTTAGTCACTAACCCATGCACTCAGTGAGACACATTTAATCAGTCACTCTTACAGTCAGTCATGCACCGAATAAATCCTTCATCCAGACACTTATAAATCCACTCATTCTTCAATATGTAAGACATATTTTAACTTTACAGAAACATACAGTCACTGGATGTTGTCATCAGTGATGTCATCAGGGATGTCATTTGAGATGTCATCAGTGATGGTCAGTAGGGGAAGAAAATTAATAAGAGGGTAGTGCTCAGTGGAGGGCTACCCTGGGTATCCCATTAGTTGGAATTAATGGCCTCACACACTCTTGCGAGTGTCATGCTTCATCATCGGCCGTTGCTCCTCGTTGGGCAGGCGGTGCAATGTCCAACGGGCTCACCTCTATGAGGGGCTCTTTATCGGAGATCTTTTTTCCAACAGCCTGTGGGTGAAGTGCAAGTGAGGGGCCAGGTGGAGGGTGGATAGTGTAGGTGGGTGCGTTAAAATATAGCACGAGGTACCGGAGATCAATTTATTCTGGTGGTTCCCATGCTATATGTTAAAACCAGTGGGTAGCCTATGATCGCCAGAAATTAAGGTTCCGTATCACGATCGAGGACTACAATGCGTTCTGTGAGGTCGACATGTTTCTCGCTTTTGCAATTGTGCTGCGATTCTTCAGGACCTAATATAATTTTACATCTATCACAAGGGAAGACCTAGTAAAAGTGTCAACCTATAATACATATATTATCTGTTGTACTACCTTGTTTGGACTGTTCTTGCCTAGAGGAGACAAAAGAAAGAATGACCCAAATAAAGAGACAACAGTTTCCCATTCTTGACCGTGAATACACTGTGGTTGTGTGGAAAGAGTGACTCTGTGGCAGTGACATTCTGTGCGCAGTGACCATTTAGTATCAGCTAAAATCACATTTATCACATGTCACCTCTTTCACAATTCAAATTAAATTAAAGTTAAAATAAAATTAAAACAGCAGCAGTTTCTTCACGGTGTCTGATTCGCAAACCTACTGTGGGCTACTTAGTTACTCACCTAAAGGTCAAGGAGTGCAGGTGTCAACAGTACCCAGTAGGTGTGACTTCAAGGGGGAGAAGCAATAGGGGTTTAATGGCTATAAAGGAGACAAATATACGCAATTCCGGTTTGTCAGTGGTCCCTCAAAGCCAAAGTAACTCGAGGTTCTAAAAGGAGGTGTGTCTCATGGTTCACACTCATAGTATTGGACATTTCGTTATTAAATTACACTTCTCCCTTCAATCATCCATCCGGTATTGTGCAGCCTGTATGGTGAAGGCATGCTATAAATGTTGGGGAGCACATCAGTAATATTCAACCATGCTCTATTAAGTTAATATATATCAAGTGCTCCCCCCTATCAAGGTCCTCCAATGTGGCAATTTCCACATTTTCAACATCCCATGACCCCCTTCGGACCTCGGTACCCCCCTCAGTTTGCCCCACTAAGCATGAATCAGCAGCCTTTTTTAGACAGAGTTGGGGCAGAGGGCGCGGGCGCAGGCGAGGAAACGCTCCGGACAAAAGGGTTCAGTGGGAGGACACACAAACCCTAGGGATGGAAACGAGGAGCATGACAGCAAGGAAGTGAGTTTGGTTGTGAACTTATCATCACGCCAACTTACAATACCAGAAGAAAAAGTCCTCCAGAAAGGATTGGGCTTTGTACCCACCCCTAGAATAGATAACTTTGAATTGTCCTGTGAAATTCAAAAATTCTTCAGGAAAGTCAGACTGAGAGCCTTCTTCGACGGTAGACCCGTCGAAACACGTTCTGACTCAGGTCTCCACAATCCATCGACTTTTACACCACACAGTGGGATGATACCTAACGAAGTCCTAACATATGAGCAGGCTGTGCTCAAGGACATTGGAGCCCTGAGACCGTGTAAGAAATACCACAATCTGTCCAACATGGAGACACATATACTCAATTCTTTGGGTAATGATGAAACCATTACTATCAAACAGGCAGATAAGGGTGTAGCCACGGTTTTAATGGACACTAAAGACTACGAAATAGAATGTCTAAGACAACTCGGGGATAGACGTTATTACACTCCTATTCCAACTGACCCCACAGAACGACTTAAAACCACCATAACAGGATTGGTGGAATCTGCAGAGTGCCAAGAGTGGATCACTAAAAAAGAGGCGGAATTCCTTGTGAAGAAAGACCCGAGGGTACCATATTTTTATACCCTCCCTAAAATTCACAAGGGGACAACACCAGTACCCGGACGCCCAATTGTCTCAGGGATAGGCTCTGTTTTGGAGCCTTTATCACAATTCTGTGACTATTTCCTGCAGCCGTTAGTGAAGAGAATCCCTTCCTATATTCAAGACACTAAGGACGTCTTACGCCTCCTTGACAACCTACAGGAGGACATTCAAATTGACTTCCTTATCACCCTCGATGTGGAGGCCCTCTATACGAATATCCCACAGAGGGCCACACTCGGGGTGATAGAGAGGACTCTCAACATGGAAGTATGGACATCAGCAACACCACCTTCATTTGTCATGGAATGTGCTGATCTTGCCCTGACAGAGAACTTTTTTTAGTTCAAAGGGCAGTATTATCAACAGACCCAGGGCACGTCCATGGGCAGCACCTTTGCCCCTTCGGTGGCCTGTCTGTACATGGCAGATTTTGAGGAACAATACATCAATGGACCAATGAATCCCTACCACTCCAATATCATACTGTGGAGGAGGTTCATTGATGATATCCTCATACTCTGGACAGGGACATCCCACCTGTACCTGGAGTTTTTCACGTGGTTGAATACCTTGAATATTTTCCTCACCTTTACAATCACTGCCTCAGATTCCAGAATGTATGAAGGACAAAGAGTTGGCTCTGAACAGTTAGGCTGAGCACCTATTACCAAAAAACCAAAAGAACGTGCCTTAACTGATATATATGTTTATACAGCGGCTTAAGCTCTCTAAGGTAAAAAAACTAATTTAAACCCGAGAAATTGCTACTAAATAGCTATTTATTCATTCAATTCAAAGCAATTTTTTACAAAAGTTTTTCAATTTTTACACAAACACTACACCATTATTCTATATACAAAGACTCATTCAACTAGTCAGACATATCACACTCATTCAATATCAGACATCCATATGTACACAAAAATACGAAAATTACCAAAAACGTAATAGTAAGGAGGAAAAAGGAACAAAAGGGGGGAGACAAAGGTTGCTCAAAAGATAAATGCTTGTGATATATCATACATATATATATACACTTGAAAATTAATCACAGTCTACTTGGTTGTTGAAACACATTGTATATACATGAATTAAAGCATTCAAATTTATCAATTTTTGAATTGGATGGGAGCAACACTTTGTACAGAGGCCTACGCGTTTCGAGTCCCAGACGGTATCTAATGGGGGACTCTCGTCAGGGCCAAAGGAAAAATCCTACTGGTCTGTGGGGCCACTTAGAAGGTGTAGACAAAATGTGTCGCGCAGCTGATGATGTTCTGCAAGGGGGGTCTCGTAGTCACACTCGTTTGGCCCGAGGGGGCCCCCCGGGGGTCTGGGAGAGGATTATAATCCACCTTTTAGTTTAAAAAGGGGATAAAGTTCGAGGTCCGTGAAAATCGCCAGTCAGATGGCTGATCTTGGTCCTAATTAATGTTCACGACCGGCGCTTTTGGTGGATTCAGGTAACTATTGATGGAACTCCTGATGGCAGAACAGTCCTCGTCTCCCGTTTTGGCGTCAAACGAGCGCTATTCCTTCGCGCATCCGAGAGCCGGGAACCCGTTACTATCCGGATCCCGGTAGCGATGGGTAGGCAAAATAGCCCTGACCAAGGCCTCAAGAAGTAAGTAACCGACGCTTGTGAACTTCCAACTGCTGGGGGCTCATTGAGAATCCTTTGCCTCGACACCGGGGTGCCTGTGGGTTTGTTTTGTTGGTTTTTGTTGGTTTTTGTTTTGTTTTGTTTTGTGTTTACCTTGTCGTACTGACAACGCACGTGCATGGCTGCCTCTAAATCCCTAGACTAAGTCATAGAAGGGGTCGGGCATCATTACAATTATTACACGGATGCGTCTTCACGCTGATACAAGTTATGCGTGACCCAGGCATCTACATTAAGACTTGGTGTTTAACTTCTAAATGCTTCAGAAAAGGGGGTGGTGATGAACAGAGTGTCTGAATTAAGCAGACCACTCTTACCCAGTCCAAAGATCAGGGCTTGATCCATCACCGTTATTTAGCTCACTGCCCCATCCCAGCTCAGAACCTGGCTATATGCAAATTAGTCTGTCCCTGGCCCAGTGCATCATGGGAACAGGGCAGACCAAACTACCAAGCCAATTCTTCACCAGAAAGGATACAAGCTACCGGGGACCGGTTTCTGGCATTTCAGCCTCGTCGGCCCGGCTTGCTTGAATCCTGATGGAGCAGTGAGCAAGGGACTCATGTCTGAGTATACCCTACCACACCTATAGTGGCCAAAAACGATTCAGAAAAGGGGGTGGTGATGAACAGAGTGTCTGAATTAAGCAGACCACTCTTACCCAGTCCAAAGATCAGGGCTTGATCCATCACCGTTATTTAGCTCACTGCCCCATCCCAGCTCAGAACCTGGCTATATGCAAATTAGTCTGTCCCTGGCCCAGTGCATCATGGGAACAGGGCAGACCAAACTACCAAGCCAATTCTTCACCAGAAAGGATACAAGCTACCGGGGACCGGTTTCTGGCATTTCAGCCTCGTCGGCCCGGCTTGCTTGAATCCTGATGGAGCAGTGAGCAAGGGAATCATGTCTGAGTATACCCTACCACACCTATAGTGGCCATAAACGATTCAGAAAAGGGGGTGGTGATGAACAGAGTGTCTGAATTAAGCAGACCACTCTTACCCAGTCCAAAGATCAGGGCTTGATCCATCACCGTTATTTAGCTCACTGCCCCATCCCAGCTCAGAACCTGGCTATATGCAAATTAGTCTGTCCCTGGCCCAGTGCATCATGGGAACAGGGCAGACCAAACTACCAAGCCAATTCTTCACCAGAAAGGATACAAGCTACCGGGGACCGGTTTCTGGCATTTCAGCCTCGTCGGCCCGGCTTGCTTGAATCCTGATGGAGCAGTGAGCAAGGGACTCATGTCTGAGTATACCCTACCACACCTATAGTGGCCAAAAACGATTCAGAAAAGGGGATGGTGATGAACAGAGTGTCTGAATTAAGCAGACCACTCTTACCCAGTCCAAAGATCAGGGCTTGATCCATCACCGTTATTTAGCTCACTGCCCCATCCCAGCTCAGAACCTGGCTATATGCAAATTAGTCTGTCCCTGGCCCAGTGCATCATGGGAACAGGGCAGACCAAACTACCAAGCCAATTCTTCACCAGAAAGGATACAAGCTACCGGGGACCGGTTTCTGGCATTTCAGCCTCGTCGGCCCGGCTTGCTTGAATCCTGATGGAGCAGTGAGCAAGGGACTCATGTCTGAGTATACCCTACCACACCGATAGTGGCCAAAAACGATTCAGAAAAGGGGATGGTGATGAACAGAGTGTCTGAATTAAGCAGACCACTCTTACCCAGTCCAAAGATCAGGGCTTGATCCATCACCGTTATTTAGCTCACTGCCCCATCCCAGCTCAGAACCTGGCTATATGCAAATTAGTCTGTCCCTGGCCCAGTGCATCATGGGAACAGGGCAGACCAAACTACCAAGCCAATTCTTCACCAGAAAGGATACAAGCTACCGGGGACCAGTTTCTGGCATTTCAGCCTCGTCGGCCCGGCTTGCTTGAATCCTGATGGAGCAGTGAGCAAGGGACTCATGTCTGAGTATACCCTACCACACCTATAGTGGCCAAAAACGATTCAGAAAAGGGGGTGGTGATGAACAGAGTGTCTGAATTAAGCAGACCACTCTTACCCAGTCCAAAGATCAGGGCTTGATCCATCACCGTTATTTAGCTCACTGCCCCATCCCAGCTCAGAACCTGGCTATATGCAAATTAGTCTGTCCCTGGCCCAGTGCATCATGGGAACAGGGCAGACCAAACTACCAAGCCAATTCTTCACCAGAAAGGATACAAGCTACCGGGGACCGGTTTCTGGCATTTCAGCCTCGTCGGCCCGGCTTGCTTGAATCCTGATGGAGCAGTGAGCAAGGGAGTCATGTCTGAGTATACCCTACCACACCTATAGTGGCCAAAAACGATTCAGAAAAGGTGGTGGTGATGAACAGAGTGTCTGAATTAAGCAGACCACTCTTACCCAGTCCAAAGATCAGGGCTTGATCCATCACCGTTATTTAGCTCACTGCCCCATCCCAGCTCAGAACCTGGCTATATGCAAATTAGTCTGTCCCTGGCCCAGTGCATCATGGGAACAGGGCAGACCAAACTACCAAGCCAATTCTTCACCAGAAAGGATACAAGCTACCGGGGACCGGTTTCTGGCATTTCAGCCTCGTCGGCCCGGCTTGCTTGCATCCTGATGGAGCAGTGAGCAAGGGACTCATGTCTGAGTATACCCTACCACACCTATAGTGGCCAAAAACAATTCAGAAAAGGGGGTGGTGATGAACAGAGTGTCTGAATTAAGCAGACCACTCTTACCCAGTCCAAAGATCAGGGCTTGATCCATCACCGTTATTTAGCTCACTGCCCCATCCCAGCTCAGAACCTGGCTATATGCAAATTAGTCTGTCCCTGGCCCAGTGCATCATGGGAACAGGGCAGACCAAACTACCAAGCCAATTCTTCACCAGAAAGGATACAAGCTACCGGGGACCGGTTTCTGGCATTTCAGCCTCGTCGGCCCGGCTTGCTTGAATCCTGATGGAGCAGTGAGCAAGGGACTCATGTCTGAGTATACCCTACCACACCTATAGTGGCCAAAAACGATTCAGAAAAGGGGGTGGTGATGAACAGAGTGTCTGAATTAAGCAGACCACTCTTACCCAGTCCAAAGATCAGGGCTTGATCCATCACCGTTATTTAGCTCACTGCCCCATCCCAGCTCAGAACCTGGCTATATGCAAATTAGTCTGTCCCTGGCCCAGTGCATCATGGGAACAGGGCAGACCAAACTACCAAGCCAATTCTTCACCAGAAAGGATACAAGCTACCGGGGACCGGTTTCTGGCATTTCAGCCTCGTCGGCCCGGCTTGCTTGAATCCTGATGGAGCAGTGAGCAAGGGACTCATGTCTGAGTATACCCTACCACACCTATAGTGGCCAAAAACGATTCAGAAAAGGGGGTGGTGATGAACAGAGTGTCTGAATTAAGCAGACCACTCTTACCCAGTCCAAAGATCAGGGCTTGATCCATCACCGTTATTTAGCTCACTGCCCCATCCCAGCTCAGAACCTGGCTATATGCAAATTAGTCTGTCCCTGGCCCAGTGCATCATGGGAACAGGGCAGACCAAACTACCAAGCCAATTCTTCACCAGAAAGGATACAAGCTACCGGGGACCGGTTTCTGGCATTTCAGCCTCGTCGGCCCGGCTTGCTTGAATCCTGATGGAGCAGTGAGCAAGGGACTCATGTCTGAGTATACCCTACCACACCTATAGTGGCCAAAAACGATTCAGAAAAGGGGGTGGTGATGAACAGAGTGTCTGAATTAAGCAGACCACTCTTACCCAGTCCAAAGATCAGGGCTTGATCCATCACCGTTATTTAGCTCACTGCCCCATCCCAGCTCAGAACCTGGCTATATGCAAATTAGTCTGTCCCTGGCCCAGTGCATCATGGGAACAGGGCAGACCAAACTACCAAGCCAATTCTTCACCAGAAAGGATACAAGCTACCGGGGACCGGTTTCTGGCATTTCAGCCTCGTCGGCCCGGCTTGCTTGCATCCTGATGGAGCAGTGAGCAAGGGACTCATGTCTGAGTATACCCTACCACACCTATAGTGGCCAAAAACAATTCAGAAAAGGGGGTGGTGATGAACAGAGTGTCTGAATTAAGCAGACCACTCTTACCCAGTCCAAAGATCAGGGCTTGATCCATCACCGTTATTTAGCTCACTGCCCCATCCCAGCTCAGAACCTGGCTATATGCAAATTAGTCTGTCCCTGGCCCAGTGCATCATGGGAACAGGGCAGACCAAACTACCAAGCCAATTCTTCACCAGAAAGGATACAAGCTACCGGGGACCGGTTTCTGGCATTTCAGCCTCGTCGGCCCAGCTTGCTTGAATCCTGATGGAGCAGTGAGCAAGGGACTCATGTCTGAGTATACCCTACCACACCTATAGTGGCCAAAAACGATTCAGAAAAGGGGGTGGTGATGAACAGAGTGTCTGAATTAAGCAGACCACTCTTACCCAGTCCAAAGATCAGGGCTTGATCCATCACCGTTATTTAGCTCACTGCCCCATCCCAGCTCAGAACCTGGCTATATGCAAATTAGTCTGTCCCTGGCCCAGTGCATCATGGGAACAGGGCAGACCAAACTACCAAGCCAATTCTTCACCAGAAAGGATACAAGCTACCGGGGACCGGTTTCTGGCATTTCAGCCTCGTCGGCCCGGCTTGCTTGAATCCTGATGGAGCAGTGAGCAAGGGACTCATGTCTGAGTATACCCTACCACACCTATAGTGGCCAAAAACGATTCAGAAAAGGGGGTGGTGATGAACAGAGTGTCTGAATTAAGCAGACCACTCTTACCCAGTCCAAAGATCAGGGCTTGATCCATCACCGTTATTTAGCTCACTGCCCCATCCCAGCTCAGAACCTGGCTATATGCAAATTAGTCTGTCCCTGGCCCAGTGCATCATGGGAACAGGGCAGACCAAACTACCAAGCCAATTCTTCACCAGAAAGGATACAAGCTACCGGGGACCGGTTTCTGGCATTTCAGCCTCGTCGGCCCGGCTTGCTTGAATCCTGATGGAGCAGTGAGCAAGGGACTCATGTCTGAGTATACCCTACCACACCTATAGTGGCCAAAAACGATTCAGAAAAGGGGGTGGTGATGAACAGAGTGTCTGAATTAAGCAGACCACTCTTACCCAGTCCAAAGATCAGGGCTTGATCCATCACCGTTATTTAGCTCACTGCCCCATCCCAGCTCAGAACCTGGCTATATGCAAATTAGTCTGTCCCTGGCCCAGTGCATCATGGGAACAGGGCAGACCAAACTACCAAGCCAATTCTTCACCAGAAAGGATACAAGCTACCGGGGACCGGTTTCTGGCATTTCAGCCTCGTCGGCCCGGCTTGCTTGAATCCTGATGGAGCAGTGAGCAAGGGACTCATGTCTGAGTATACCCTACCACACCTATAGTGGCCAAAAACGATTCAGAAATGGGGGTGGTGATGAACAGAGTGTCTGAATTAAGTAGACCACTCTTACCCAGTCCAAAGATCAGGGCTTGATCCATCACCGTTATTTAGCTCACTGCCCCATCCCAGCTCAGAACCTGGCTATATGCAAATTAGTCTGTCCCTGGCCCAGTGCATCATGGGAACAGGGCAGACCAAACTACCAAGCCAATTCTTCACCAGAAAGGATACAAGCTACCGGGGACCGGTTTCTGGCATTGCAGCCTCGTCGGCCCGGCTTGCTTGAATCCTGATGGAGCAGTGCGCAAGGGACTCATGTCTGAGTATACCCTACCACACCTATAGTGGCCAAAAACGATTCAGAAAAGGGGGTGGTGATGAACAGAGTGTCTGAATTAAGCAGACCACTCTTACCCAGTCCAAAGATCAGGGCTTGATCCATCACCGTTATTTAGCTCACTGCCCCATCCCAGCTCAGAACCTGGCTATATGCAAATTAGTCTGTCCCTGGCCCAGTGCATCATGGGAACAGGGCAGACCAAACTACCAAGCCAATTCTTTACCAGAAAGGATACAAGCTACCGGGGACCGGTTTCTGGCATTTCAGCCTCGTCGGCCCGGCTTGCTTGAATCCTGATGGAGCAGTGAGCAAGGGACTCAAGTCTGAGTATACCCTACCACACCTATAGTGGCCAAAAACGATTCAGAAAAGGGGGTGGTGATGAACAGAGTGTCTGAATTAAGCAGACCACTCTTACCCAGTCCAAAGATCAGGGCTTGATCCATCACCGTTATTTAGCTCACTGCCCCATCCCAGCTCAGAACCTGGCTATATGCAAATTAGTCTGTCCCTGGCCCAGTGCATCATGGGAACAGGGCAGACCAAACTACCAAGCCAATTCTTCACCAGAAAGGATACAAGCTACCGGGGACCGGTTTCTGGCATTTCAGCCTCGTCGGCCCGGCTTGCTTGAATCCTGATGGAGCAGTCAGCAAGGGACTCATGTCTGAGTATACCCTACCACACCTATAGTGGCCAAAAACGATTCAGAAAAGGGGGTGGTGATGAACAGAGTGTCTGAATTAAGCAGACCACTCTTACCCAGTCCAAAGATCAGGGCTTGATCCATCACCGTTATTTAGCTCACTGCCCCATCCCAGCTCAGAACCTGGCTATATGCAAATTAGTCTGTCCCTGGCCCAGTGCATCATGGGAACAGGGCAGACCAAACTACCAAGCCAATTCTTCACCAGAAAGGATACAAGCTACCAGGGACCGGTTTCTGGCATTTCAGCCTCGTCGGCCCGGCTTGCTTGAATCCTGATGGAGCAGTGAGCAAGGGACTCATGTCTGAGTATACCCTACCACACCTATAGTGGCCAAAAACGATTCAGAAAAGGGGGTGGTGATGAACAGAGTGTCTGAATTAAGCAGACCACTCTTACCCAGTCCAAAGATCAGGGCTTGATCCATCACCGTTATTTAGCTCACTGCCCCATCCCAGCTCAGAACCTGGCTATATGCAAATTAGTCTGTCCCTGGCCCAGTGCATCATGGGAACAGGGCAGACCAAACTACCAAGCCAATTCTTCACCAGAAAGGATACAAGCTACCGGGGACCGGTTTCTGGCATTTCAGCCTCGTCGGCCCGGCTTGCTTGAATCCTGATGGAGCAGTGAGCAAGGGACTCATGTCTGAGTATACCCTACCACACCTATAGTGGCCAAAAACGATTCAGAAAAGGGGGTGGTGATGAACAGAGTGTCTGAATTAAGCAGACCACTCTTACCCAGTCCAAAGATCAGGGCTTGATCCATCACCGTTATTTAGCTCACTGCCCCATCCCAGCTCAGAACCTGGCTATATGCAAATTAGTCTGTCCCTGGCCCAGTGCATCATGGGAACAGGGCAGACCAAACTACCAAGCCAATTCTTCACCAGAAAGGATACAAGCTACCGGGGACCGGTTTCTGGCATTTCAGCCTCGTCGGCCCGGCTTGCTTGAATCCTGATGGAGCAGTGAGCAAGGGACTCATGTCTGAGTATACCCTACCACACCTAAAGTGGCCAAAAACGATTCAGAAAAGGGGGTGGTGATGAACAGAGTGTCTGAATTAAGCAGACCACTCTTACCCAGTCCAAAGATCAGGGCTTGATCCATCACCGTTATTTAGCTCACTGCCCCATCCCAGCTCAGAACCTGGCTATATGCAAATTAGTCTGTCCCTGGCCCAGTGCATCATGGGAACAGGGCAGACCAAACTACCAAGCCAATTCTTCACCAGAAAGGATACAAGCTACCGGGGACCGGTTTCTGGCATTTCAGCCTCGTCGGCCCGGCTTGCTTGAATCCTGATGGAGCAGTGAGCAAGGGACTCATGTCTGAGTATACCCTACCACACCTATAGTGGCCAAAAACGATTCAGAAAAGGGGGTGATGATGAACAGAGTGTCTGAATTAAGCAGACCACTCTTACCCAGTCCAAAGATCAGGGCTTGATCCATCACCGTTATTTAGCTCACTGCCCCATCCCAGCTCAGAACCTGGCTATATGCAAATTAGTCTGTCCCTGGCCCAGTGCATCATGGGAACAGGGCAGACCAAACTACCAAGCCAATTCTTCACCAGAAAGGATACAAGCTACCGGGGACCGGTTTCTGGCATTTCAGCCTCGTCGGCCCGGCTTGCTTGAATCCTGATGGAGCAGTGAGCAAGGGACTCATGTCTGAGTATACCCTACCACACCTATAGTGGCCAAAAACGATTCAGAAAAGGGGGTGGTGATGAACAGAGTGTCTGAATTAAGCAGACCACTCTTACCCAGTCCAAAGATCAGGGCTTGATCCATCACCGTTATTTAGCTCACTGCCCCATCCCAGCTCAGAACCTGGCTATATGCAAATTAGTCTATCCCTGGCCCAGTGCATCATGGGAACAGGGCAGACCAAACTACCAAGCCAATTCTTCACCAGAAAGGATACAAGCTACCGGGGACCGGTTTCTGGCATTTCAGCCTCGTCGGGCCGGCTTGCTTGAATCCTGATGGAGCAGTGAGCAAGGGACTCATGTCTGAGTATACCCTACCACACCTATAGTGGCCAAAAACGATTCAGAAAAGGGGGTGGTGATGAACAGAGTGTCTGAATTAAGCAGACCACTCTTACCCAGTCCAAAGATCAGGGCTTGATCCATCACCGTTATTTAGCTCACTGCCCCATCTCAGCTCAGAACCTGGCTATATGCAAATTAGTCTGTCCCCTGCCCTGAAATGGCAGAAACTGGTCCCCGGAAGCTTGTTTCCTTCCCAGTGTAAGAATTGGCTTTTGTAGTCTGGTCTGCCCTGTTCCCATGATGCACTGGGCCAGGGACAGACTAATTTGCATACAGCCAGGTTCTGAAACTGGGATGGTGCAATGAGCTAAAAAACGGTGTTGGATCTAGCCCTGATCTCTTGACTGGGTAAGAGTACTCTGCTTAATTCAGAGACTCTGTCCATCACCACCCCTTGTTGTAAATAATTTTGTCCACCCTAAGCGTGGAAGGGTATACTCAGATGTGAGTCCCTTGCTCATTGCACCATCAGGATTCAAGCAAGCCGGGCCGAAGACGCCTGAAATGGCAGAAACCGGTCCCCGAAAGCTTGTTTCCTTCCCAGTGTAAGAATTGGCTTTTGTAGTCTGGTCTGCCCTGTTCCCATGATGCACTGGGCCAGGGACAGACTAATTTGCATACAGCCAGGTTCTGAAACTGGGATGGTGCAATGAGCTAAAAAACGGTGTTGGATCTAGCCCTGATCACTTGACTGGGTGAGAGTACTCTGCTTAATTCAGAGACTCTGTCCATCACCACCCCTTGTTGTAAATAATTTTGTCCACCCTAAGCGTGGAAGGGTATACTCAGATGTGAGTCCCTTGCTCATTGCACCATCAGGATTCAAGCAAGCCGGGCCGAAGACGCCTGAAATGGCAGAAACCGGTCCCCGGAAGCTTGTTTCCTTCCCAGTGTAAGAATTGGCTTTTGTAGTCTGGTCTGCCCTGTTCCCATGATGCACTGGGCCAGGGACAGACTAATTTGCATACAGCCAGGTTCTGAAACTGGGATGGTGCAATGAGCTAAAAAATGGTGTTGGATCTAGCCCTGATCTCTTGACTGGGTGAGAGTACTCTGCTTAATTCAGAGACTCTGTCCATCACCACCCCTTGTTGTAAATAAGTTTGTCCACCCTAAGCGTGGAAGGGTATACTCAGATGTGAGTCCCTTGCTCATTGCACCATCAGGATTCAAGCAAGCCGGGCCGAAGACGCCTGAAATGGCAGAAACCGGTCCCCGGAAGCTTGTTTCCTTCCCAGTGTAAGAATTGGCTTTTGTAGTCTGGTCTGCCCTGTTCCCATGATGCACTGGGCCAGGGACAGACTAATTTGCATACAGCCAGGTTCTGAAACTGGGATGGTGCAATGAGCTAAAAAACGGTGTTGGATCTAGCCCTGATCTCTTGACTGGGTGAGAGTACTCTGCTTAATTCAGAGACTCTGTCCATCACCACCCCTTGTTGTAAATAATTTTGTCCACCCTAAGCGTGGAAGGGTATACTCAGATGTGAGTCCCTTGCTCATTGCACCATCAGGATTCAAGCAAGCCGGGCCGAAGACGCCTGAAATGGCAGAAACCGGTCCCCGGAAGCTTGTTTCCTTCCCAGTGTAAGAATTGGCTTTTGTAGTCTGGTCTGCCCTGTTCCCATGATGCACTGGGCCAGGGACAGACTAATTTGCATACAGCCAGGTTCTGAAACTGGGATGGTGCAATGAGCTAAAAAACGGTGTTGGATCTAGCCCTGATCTCTTGACTGGGTGAGAGTACTCTGCTTAATTCAGAGACTCTGTCCATCACCACCCCTTGTTGTAAATAATTTTGTCCACCCTAAGCGTGGAAGGGTATACTCAGATGTGAGTCCCTTGCTCATTGCACCATCAGGATTCAAGCAAGCCGGGCCGAAGACGCCTGAAATGGCAGAAACCGGTCCCCGGAAGCTTGTTTCCTTCCCAGTGTAAGAATTGGCTTTTGTAGTTTGGTCTGCCCTGTTCCCATGATGCACTGGGCCAGGGACAGACTAATTTGCATACAGCCAGGTTCTGAAACTGGGATGGTGCAATGAGCTAAAAAACGGTGTTGGATCTAGCCCTGATCCCTTGACTGGGTGAGAGTACTCTGCTTAATTCAGAGACTCTGTCCATCACCACCCCTTGTTGTAAATAATTTTGTCCACCCTAAGCGTGGAAGGGTATACTCAGATGTGAGTCCCTTGCTCATTGCACCATCAGGATTCAAGCAAGCCGGGCCGAAGACGCCTGAAATGGCAGAAACCGGTCCCCGGAAGCTTGTTTCCTTCCCAGTGTAAGAATTGGCTTTTGTAGTCTGGTCTGCCCTGTTCCCATGATGCACTGGGCCAGGGACAGACTAATTTGCATACAGCCAGGTTCTGAAACTGGGATGGTGCAATGAGCTAAAAATTGGTGTTGGATCTAGCCCTGATCTCTTGACTGGGTGAGAGTACTCTGCTTAATTCAGAGACTCTGTCCATCACCACCCCTTGTTGTAAATAATTTTGTCCACCCTAAGCGTGGAAGGGTATACTCAGATGTGAGTCCCTTGCTCATTGCACCATCAGGATTCAAGCAAGCCGGGCCGAAGACGCCTGAAATGGCAGAAACCGGTCCCCGGAAGCTTGTTTCCTTCCCAGTGTAAGAATTGGCTTTTGTAGTCTGGTCTGCCCTGTTCCCATGATGCACTGGGCCAGGGACAGACTAATTTGCATACAGCCAGGTTCTGAAACTGGGATGGTGCAATGAGCTAAAAAACGGTGTTGGATCTAGCCCTGATCTCTTGACTGGGTGAGAGTACTCTGCTTAATTCAGAGACTCTGTCCATCACCACCCCTTGTTGTAAATAATTTTGTCCACCCTAAGCGTGGAAGGGTATACTCAGATGTGAGTCCCTTGCTCATTGCACCATCAGGATTCAAGCAAGCCGGGCCGAAGACGCCTGAAATGGCAGAAACCGGTCCCCGGAAGCTTGTTTCCTTCCCAGTGTAAGAATTGGCTTTTGTAGTCTGGTCTGCCCTGTTCCCATGATGCACTGGGCCAGGGACAGACTAATTTGCATACAGCCAGGTTCTGAAACTGGGATGGTGCAATGAGCTAAAAAATGGTGTTGGATCTAGCCCTGATCTCTTGACTGGGTGAGAGTACTCTGCTTAATTCAGAGACTCTGTCCATCACCACCCCTTGTTGTAAATAATTTTGTCCACCCTAAGCGTGGAAGGGTATACTCAGATGTGAGTCCCTTGCTCATTGCACCATCAGGATTCAAGCAAGCCGGGCCGAAGACGCCTGAAATGGCAGAAACCGGTCCCCGGAAGCTTGTTTCCTTCCCAGTGTAAGAATTGGCTTTTGTAGTCTGGTCTGCCCTGTTCCCATGATGCACTGGGCCAGGGACAGACTAATTTGCATACAGCCAGGTTCTGAAACTGGGATGGTGCAATGAGCTAAAAAACGGTGTTGGATCTAGCCCTGATCTCTTGACTGGGTGAGAGTACTCTGCTTAATTCAGAGACTCTGTCCATCACCACCCCTTGTTGTAAATAATTTTGTCCACCCTAAGCGTGGAAGGGTATACTCAGATGTGAGTCCCTTGCTCATTGCACCATCAGGATTCAAGCAAGCCGGGCCGAAGACACCTGAAATGGCAGAAACCGGTCCCCGGAAGCTTGTTTCCTTCCCAGTGTAAGAATTGGCTTTTGTAGTCTGGTCTGCCCTGTTCCCATGATGCACTGGGCCAGGGACAGACTAATTTGCATACAGCCAGGTTCTGAAACTGGGATGGTGCAATGAGCTAAAAAACGGTGTTGGATCTAGCCCTGATCTCTTGACTGGGTGAGAGTACTCTGCTTAATTCAGAGACTCTGTCCATCACCACCCCTTGTTGTAAATAATTTTGTCCACCCTAAGCGTGGAAGGGTATACTCAGATGTGAGTCCCTTGCTCATTGCACCATCAGGATTCAAGCAAGCCGGGCCGAAGACGCCTGAAATGGCAGAAACCGGTCCCCGGAAGCTTGTTTCTTTCCCAGTGTAAGAATTGGCTTTTGTAGTCTGGTCTGCCCTGTTCCCATGATGCACTGGGCCAGGGACAGACTAATTTGCATACAGCCAGGTTCTGAAACTGGGATGGTGCAATGAGCTAAAAAACGGTGTTGGATCTAGCCCTGATCTCTTGACTGGGTGAGAGTACTCTGCTTAATTCAGAGACTTTGTCCATCACCACCCCTTGTTGTAAATAATTTTGTCCACCCTAAGCGTGGAAGGGTATACTCAGATGTGAGTCCCTTGCTCATTGCACCATCAGGATTCAAGCAAGCCGGGCCGAAGACGCCTGAAATGGCAGAAACCGGTCCCCGGAAGCTTGTTTCCTTCCCAGTGTAAGAATTGGCTTTTGTAGTCTGGTCTGCCCTGTTCCCATGATGCACTGGGCCAGGGACAGGCTAATTTGCATACAGCCAGGTTCTGAAACTGGGATGGTGCAATGAGCTAAAAAACGGTGTTGGATCTAGCCCTGATCTCTTGACTGGGTGAGAGTACTCTGCTTAATTCAGAGACTCTGTCCATCACCACCCCTTGTTGTAAATAATTTTGTCCACCCTAAGCGTGGAAGGGTATACTCAGATGTGAGTCCCTTGCTCATTGCACCATCAGGATTCAAGCAAGCCGGGCCGAAGACGCCTGAAATGGCAGAAACCGGTCCCCGGAAGCTTGTTTCCTTCCCAGTGTAAGAATTGGCTTTTGTAGTCTGGTCTGCCCTGTTCCCATGATGCACTGGGCCAGGGACAGACTAATTTGCATACAGCCAGGTTCTGAAACTGGGATGGTGCAATGAGCTAAAAAACGGTGTTGGATCTAGCCCTGATCTCTTGACTGGGTGAGAGTACTCTGCTTAATTCAGAGACTCTGTCCATCACCACCCCTTGTTGTAAATAATTTTGTCCACCCTAAGCGTGGAAGGGTATACTCAGATGTGAGTCCCTTGCTCATTGCACCATCAGGATTCAAGCAAGCCGGGCCGAAGACGCCTGAAATGGCAGAAACCGGTCCCCGGAAGCTTGTTTCCTTCCCAGTGTAAGAATTGGCTTTTGTAGTCTGGTCTGCCCTGTTCCCATGATGCACTGGGCCAGGGACAGACTAATTTGCATACAGCCAGGTTCTGAAACTGGGATGGTGCAATGAGCTAAAAAACGGTGTTGGATCTAGCCCTGATCTCTTGACTGGGTGAGAGTACTCTGCTTAATTCAGAGACTCTGTCCATCACCACCCCTTGTTGTAAATAACTTCTAAATGCGGCACTTTGGACGCTTCCACTAGTAACCCATAACATTAGCTAACCATTAACAATGCGACTTGGAGAGCACTTGATATATATTAACTTAATAGAGCATGGTTGAATATTACTGATGTGCTCCCCAACATTTATAGCATGCCTTCACCATACAGGCTGCACAATACCGGATGGATGATTGAAGGGAGAAGTGTAATTTAATAACGAAATGTCCAATACTATGAGTGTGAACCATGAGACACACCTCCTTTTAGAACCTCGAGTTACTTTGGCTTTGAGGGACCACTGACAAACCGGAATTGCGTATATTTGTCTCCTTTATAGCCATTAAACCCCTATTGGTTCTCCCCCTTGAAGTCACACCTACTGGGTACTGTTGACACCTGCACTCCTTGACCTTTAGGTGAGTAACTAAGTAGCCCACAGTAGGTTTGCGAATCAGACACCGTGAAGAAACTGCTGCTGTTTGAATTTTATTTTAACTTTAATTTAATTTGAATTGTGAAAGAGGTGACATGTGATAAATGTGATTTTAGCTGATACTAAATGGTCACTGCGCACATAATGTCACTGCCACAGAGTCACTCTTTCCACACAACCACAGTGTGTTCACGGTCAAGAATGGGAAACTGTTGTCTCTTTATTTGGGTCATTCTTTCTTTTGTCTCCTCTAGGCAAGAACAGTCCAAACAAGGTAGTACAACAGATAATATATGTATTATAGGTTGACACTTTTACTAGGTCTTCCCTTGTGATAGATGTAAAATTATATTAGGTCCTGAAGAATCGCAGCACAATTGCAAAAGCGAGAAACATGTCGACCTCACAGAACGCATTGTAGTCCTCGATCGTGATACGGAACCTTAATTTCTGGCGATCATAGGCTACCCACTGGTTTTAACATATAGCATGGGAACCACCAGAATAAATTGATCTCCGGTACCTCGTGCTATATTTTAACGCACCCACCTACACTATCCACCCTCCACCTGGCCCCTCACTTGCACTTCACCCACAGGCTGTTGGAAAAAAGATCTCCGATAAAGAGCCCCTCATAGAGGTGAGCCCGTTGGACATTGCACCGCCTGCCCAACGAGGAGCAACGGCCGATGATGAAGCATGACACTCGCAAGAGTGTGTGAAGCCATTAATTCCAACTAATGGGATGCCCAGGGTAGCCCTCCACTGAGCACTACCCTCTTATTAATTTTCTTCCCCTACTGACCATAACACTCTCCTTTTATCTGTAGGAACAACCAAGTCCCTTTTTGTTAGTCATTGTTACTCGGGGCTCTGACTCTGGTTGGACCTTCCATTCTCCCTTTTTGGAATGGTAATCTGAGCCTCAGGATCAACAATTGATCCATCTCCTTTTACCCCTTCTTTGCTACACATGTCATCAGTGATGTCATCAGTGATGTCATTTGAGATGTCATCAGTGATGTCACTGACCATGTCATGAATGATGTAATATGTGACATGATCAGCAGTGGATTGCGGGTGCGCGATATATAGTTAGTACAACTAACTATATATGGAATTTCAATGGTTTTGTGTGAGTAAAAAAAAGGTTTTTTAAGTGCTAATTGCTAACTATATATGGTCTATAACCTATGGTTTTTTCAGTGAATTTTCAAGGTTTTGTAAATGCTAATTCCTAACTATATATGGTCTATAACCTATGGTTTTTTCAGTGAATTTCATTGGTTTTTTAAAAGCTAATATCTATAGCTGTAAAATGTATTCTTCTTTAAATCCAAAAATATATTTTATATGTATATTAATAATTTTTTTTATTATTTTTTTTTTTGTTCGCTCCCGGTTTGCGAACCGGGAAGCTTCCCGTTAGCTCAATTTGCTGCCGCGACCCGGTCCGCGAACCGGTAAACGTTCCGTTTGCGCAACTGCCGCGTTAGAAATCAACATCGTGACGCGTCGCGGAAGCGCGACGTATCGCGTTGTCCCGTAATGCGTCTTATGACGTGCCGCGTTAGCGCACCCGGAAGTGCTCCGGTACGCGAACCGAGACGCGAAGCGCAGCTCCCCGGAAGCGATCCGGGGCGCGTCGCGAAAGCGCGACGTATCGCGTTGCCGCGTAATGCGTCTAATGATGCGCCGCGTTAGCGCACCCGGAAGTGCTCCGGAGCGCGAACCGAGGCGCGAAGCGCAGCTCCCCGGAAGCGATCCGGGGCGCGTCCCGCAGCGCGTAACATATGCGTAACAGGTCATGTGACTTGTTAATAAAACTTTTCATTGGTTCATTTCACTTTTGGTTTCCTAATGATGTAAGGCTAGGTCATGTGACCTAAAAATAACACTTTTCATTGGTTTAGAACTATTTTTTTTCCAAAATGATGAAAGCCCCCACCTTTTTTCTCACTCTGACTTTCAACTTTGTGAAAGGAAGACCTATTTTGCTGAGTAGAAAATGGCTTCATTAGTAGCTGCAGCTGGTGCACCCCCACCACCACCACCACCTCCTCATAGGAAGAGAGGACCACCTCCACAGTTCCTTCCCAACACAGAGGAGGAAAAGGATGAAGAAGAGGAAGAGGAAATACAGGCAACACAGTTTTTACGTGAGGAGCCCCGGATATCTCACCATAAAAATAGTTTTATTTGGCAGTTTTTTTCTTTTCCTGAAGGACAAAAAAAAGTTAATGCTCGCTATGTGACATGCCTCATATGCAAAGAAGACTTATCTAGAGGCACAGATAAGAAGTATAGTTACGGCAACTATACTATGCACCGTCACATGCAGAGGTGGCATCCACTAAATTACAGCAGGGCAGAGATGCGTGACCTCCAGGACAACCCACCAACTCCTGTGGCCAGGACATCGGCACAGGTAACTCTGTCGGGGCCAGAGGCACGGGAAACAGTGCCAAACATTCAAGAAAACTTTGTGCACATGAAGATAGTGTGTATATATTGCGGTAACTTACTCTCATGTGGCAATATGAGTAATAATTTGATAAACAGAGCATATGAAAACCACAAGTGCTCTAAATGCCCCAAAAAATAAAAAAAAAATTGCTCCTGTTGAGCCCTTTCCAATGCCTGTTTTTCGTTGTTTCCCCCCAAAAAACTCCAAAAAAACATAAAATTGTTCAAAAAATACAAAAAAAACAAAAAATGTTCAGAAAAAGAAATAAAAAATATAAAACAACAAAAACATTAAAAAAAAAGTTCTTTTCAGAACTACCTCCCCTTTATAAAATAATTGCTAGAATGTTCAGCACTCTGGCAACCTCTATTTCTTTTAGTTCGCTTCCCGGTTCGCTCTCCGGTACGCGAACCGGGTGCGAAAAAAAAAAAAAAAGAAGAGTAAGTATAAGGGAAGTAAACAGAGAGTAATGTTAAAAGAAAGACAGCTATAGGGACTAAAACAGAGATACTGTTTAATAGATTTATTTACCGAAGAAAAGATGGAAGAGGATATAATTGTGAAAAACAAAATAGACAAGGAAGTGAAAGAAAAAAAGGAGAGTAGAAGAATAACAAAGAAGAGTTTCTTAGAGAATGTGAGTGAATGTTCAAAATAAGATTAAAACATGTGGAATAACAGAGAGAAAAAACAGAAAGCAGAAAAGAAGAAGTAACAGAAAAAGAATAATTGAAACAGCAAAGAAATCTAAATAACATAGGGGCATATTATCAACATAGGCAATAAAAGTTTTGCAGCTTTTATCGGCAGAAATGTGTCGCTAAAGCCGCTTTTGCGGCAGAAAACTGCTGCTAAAACCACTTTTGCAGCAGTTTTCAGCCGATAAAAACAGCAATAATTTTATTGGCTGTGTTCATAATATGCCCCTTAGTGTGCTTCAACTACACAGAGAAAGCATAATGAACAAGTAGTGAAAGAGTGATCAGTCAGAGACACTAAGAGTAATAGAGACGGAGTGAGTGAACAAGAGTGAGGAACTATGAGAAGAGAGAGACTGAGAAAAGGAATGAAAGGAGTAGAGTAAGTAAGTAATAGAGAAAGGAATGAGGGAAGTAGCAAAGGCAGGAAAGTGAGGGTTAAAGAAATGAAGCAGTGGAACTAATAGTAGTTAAATGTGATAGAAATGTAACGAAAAGAGTACAAAATATTTACCCTATAATTGTTGTTAACTTAGTCACTTGTTATTTTTATACTTTCAATCTGTGAAAGAGAGAACAAACATTTGAAAAATATTAAAACATGTATTTAAAAATTAGAAAAGACAAGGGAAAAGATTGAAGGACAAACAGTTTTTCAACAACTTTGACACTTACAGAAGCTTCTGCTTCTCCAGGCCCTCTACACAGTCCTAAAGATATACATTTTAAACTAACAGTATCTTGATGCAGATGAAGTGAGGCCTATCTTGAAACATGGTGCATCTTTTGCACTGCTGTTGTCTCACAAAAGTGACGCAATGGCAGCGCAAAAGAGGTGCACAATCATCATAAAACTGTTCCTAACATTTTAAATGATTGTTTCAGGATGGCAATAAGGTGTGTCCTATCCAGACGTTGGTTTCAGGTGAGGCCTACTCAGGGTTGCAGATGAAATTTAGGCTTGTTGAAGAGTACAGAGGAGATAATACATGTCCAGGCCAACCAATAAAGTTCAGACCTCCTCTGTTTCCCTGGACAGGCCTAAACTTCATCTGCACAATGTGATTCGTAATGTTAGGAAACACAGGTAATGTATTTGAAAAACGTGCAATTTCATTTGCTCATTTTACAATCACATCACTTGTGTTTCCTTTGGTTAGGTATCTCATTGTGTAGATGTAGTCCAGCATATGAAAGAGTATGCACTGCATGCAACAACTTTGACACTTACTGAAGCCTCAGCTTCTCCATGCCCCCTACCCAGTCCTAATTATATACATTTTAAACTGACGGTATCTTGCTGGAAATGAACTGAGGCCTATCTTGCAACATGGTGCATCTTTTACACAAAAGTGACGGAACAGCGGCGTAAAAGAGGCACACAGCCTTCATAAAACTGCCCTTAACATTTTAAATGATTGTTTCTAGATGCTGATAAGGTGTAACCTATCCACAGATTTGTTTCGGGTAAGTCCTACTCAGGGTTGCAGATGAAATTTAGGCTTGTTGAAGAGTATAGAGGAGATAATACATGTGCAGGCCTAATAACGAAGTGAGTCATGTCCACTGCACTCTTGAACAAATGTCAGACCTCCTCTGTCTCCTGGAACAGGCCTAAACCTCATCTACACAATGTGATGTGTAATGTTAGGAAACACAGGTAATATAATTGAAAAACGTGCAATTTTTTTTGCTCATTCCACAATCACATCACCTGTGTTTCCTTAGCTTAGGTATCTCATTGTGCAGATGTAGTCCAGCATATGAAAGAGTACGTAGAATGTGAGCACTGTATACAACAACTTTGACACTTATAGAAGCCTCAGCTTTTCAATGCCTACTACACAGTTCTAAATGTATATCATAAATACAAAAAGTACAGAATTAATTATACATGTTAAATGGTTTATTTTTGCTGTTTTCAGAATTTATCAAATTTCACAAAAAATAGTGACTTGAAGGTATTCATCATATAACAGCGGGGGAAAAAAAACACAATCAAAATGATTGTGTTTAAAAAACCCATATAACATAACCAAACAGAAATCAGAACTCCTGAAAAGTAACTTACTTTCTATGACGTCGAAGGATATCCTATGAACAGCTTACACTCTGTTGTGCTGCTATTATTTTCAGCCTGCCACTTTCTGAAAGAAAAGCTCCATCGTTTTGAAAAATATGTTACATACAATAAATGACTTCTCGCTCTCTACCGCACGTTTCCACAAGGCCAAATCGTGTAAGAGCCATTTATAACTCTTGGAATTCTTCTAAGCAAATCCCGTCATTTTGTATTTCCGCAACTTTCAGAAAGAAAACGTTCAAGATCACTTTCACAATCCTGGACTAGTAATATCTTACCCATCTTGCTCACTCATGTTCTACATTTCCTATGACACTAATACTGCTTACTATGAAGCAGACTTACACTACCTCTATGAGTACACCAATTATTTAATTCTCTACATCACTTTTAATCACAAAGCAATATAAAACAGTAGATAAAATTATATCAACCCCTAGAATCATTATACGCCAGTTACCTACCCTAAATTCTCTTTTCTGAAAACAGAAAGTGAGAATATTTTTAAATAAAAAGGCAACATTGTATCGTAGTCAAATGGGAATAATTTCCGAAACAGCAAATTTTTTTACATTTTCAAAAAGCTGTGTAATAAGCGGATCTGTCAAATGACCATCATGCCATATAATAGCTGCAGTTACAAATGTTCTTCCTAAAATCAACGACTGTGTAGCCACAACATTTGTAATTAAAGTTGAAGACTTACTTTCATCAGGTTTATATAGTTGGATTTTCAAAATGACATTATAATCAAAAGTTTGGACCAATAATCTAGACAGCATTGCAGACTTACATTCCCTCTACTCCATGTTTTGATTGGCTGCTTGAATTAGCTTATAAAAAGAAACAGTTTTTCTGAACTCATACAAAGTGCAGTTATTTTTCCATGACGTCAAGTGTTATGGTAAGAACACCGTTTGCTTTGGGAAATACTCTGTTGTCCTTCAACTAATCTCTGCCCACCACTTTCTGTAAGAAAATCTTCTTTTTTTCCAGGAACTATTTAAAACTCAAAAATAACTTTTGACTCTGTACTACACTTATCCTCAAGGCCAAATCGTGTAGGAGCCATTAGAACCTCTTGAAATTCCTCAGAGCAAATCCTGAGATTCCTTCCCTAAAATTTTGGTTTTAAAAACACCAGGTAAGAATTTTTAAGGTCAAAAGGCAATTTTTAAAAAAAGTTAAAACAGAATCATTGCAGAATGACCAGCCATTTCTAGACTTTAAATAAGCTGTGTAATGTCCTGATGTTATTGAAGGACCGTCATGATATATAATTGCTGCAGTTACAAAAGTCCTTCCTGATATTGACAACTGTGAAGCCGCAAAATTTTTAATTAAAGTTGTCAATTTTGTTCCATCAGGCCTACATCGTTGGAACATTAAAATGACATACTGGCCATATGTTTGTATACATAATGTTGACAACATTTCAGACTTACATTGGCTACACTCCATGTTGTGATCAGCTGCTTTTACTAGCTTATTAAAGGACACTGATTTACTGTCTGGCAAAGTTAAATATATAAATCTTTCTGAGTCTACACTAGTAGTACTTGATACCCTACAGTTCTCGCAGTCATGCTGCCATTGATAAGAAAGCCCAAACAGGTGATCTACATCTACACCTTCAGCATGCAATACATCAAGCATATACATTAAAAACTCCTGACAATCTTGCTGAATATTTTGAGAGAATTGTGTTTGACCTGAACATCTGTCTAACAGATTTCGAGTTTCAGACACACTTTCTATTTTTGTTCTATCAGTGCTACATTTCTCTAACACAGAATTTAACAAACTGCAAAATCTTTGATCAGAATTGACCACAATCTCTTCTTTTACATTTTCTAGAGAAAACAAAACATTAACCACTACATTAGCATAGCAGTTGACACCAGAACTGTTTTCAAATTGAAAACCAACAACATCTTCAACAGAATCCTTTTTCTTTCTGCTTATAATTTCAGGTTCATCGACTTTTCGTCTTTTTGCTACAACCTCCCTACTATTGGTCACATTTCTTCGTTTCCGGCCTACCACCCGTTTCTCAAACAAAGGATATTGAGGCAAATGTGGCGCATACTCTCTTCTTAACCTATTGTATTCCTTAACACAATCTAGATCCGCACAAATGTTTGTGACATCACACTCAATCAAGTACAATCCCGATAAAGTTCTAACTCGTGACAATGCCACATATGCCATACCCTCCTTGAACACAGAACTGCCAATATTCACCAATGCACTGTCTACACTTAAACCTTGCGATTTATGGATTGTCACCGCATATGCCAAGCAAACAGGAAACTGCTTACGGCGAACATATAAGTCTTTTACAAGCAAAAATCTAGCAGAACAACGACCAATTAGCTGTACTTCCTCAATGCCATCAAATTTAATTTTTAAAAATTCAATTCCATCTCTATTTCTGTATTTCACAAAATCAACAACATTACCCATCGATCCATTTACCAGACCTCTTTCAACATGTAAATTCCTTCTTAAAATTATACGGCAGTTTAAGCACACATTCAGAGTCTTTTCAAAACCTGCAGTTTTAGATATAGTCTTCTCTAATGAATCCAATTTTGTTTTCAAATTCTCAGACAACATAATTGTTGATCCCATATGCTCTACTCTGTCAATAGCTTCCAGTTTCACAATCTCTTGGTTTTCTAAATGCAACATTTTGTTGTTGAAGATGGCACATTCTGCAAGAGTTGTCATCAAACATATTCCAGATTTCTTCTCAGTAATTTTCTGAAAAATATTCTCAGGCACAACGTCTTGTTCTGGATATAAATTTGACAGTAATCGTGCATGTAAAGCTTCTTTCCCATGCTCGGTCACTTTTCCAATTCTAACATCTTGTAGAATATTCTTGTAATCTTCATCCTTCGCCTGACGCATATTTTCATGCATTTCAGCATAATTGAAGTTTAACCATATATTGACGCTGCCAATGCTCCCTAGGCACTTCCTGGTATCTTCATGCGTGAGCATTTTGAACACAGGTTGTCCTTTCACTGGTGTCAGCTGCAGAAGATCTCCGAAAACAATGATGTGTTTGCCACCAAATAACACATCATACTCTGTTTTAAGATATTCTTGCATTCTCAAATGCACAAAGGCAAGCATCACATTAGAAACCATGCTTACTTCGTCAATGATAAGAAGTTTCATTTTCCTCAAGACTCTTGAAACTTCACAACAAGCATCTCCAGATAACTTGTGGTATTGTAATTTGTTATCATGCTCCACTGGCAGCATCAATAGACGATGCAAAGTAATACCTTTAATGTTACGTGCTGCCAGTCCAGTTGGAGCGGTGACAACACAAGACAGCGATGACTCAGTCCTTTCCTGCAAATAACATGAAATTGCTTTAATGAGGAAACTTTTTCCAGTTCCCGCTTCTCCACTCACGTACAGTCGGACAGGCTTCAACGACGTACATGAGCACTCTTTCTTCTCATGACTTAATCCATGATCAATTTGCTTGGTAACTTCGTCATATATTTTCCTCTGCTCAACGTTGAGTTGTCTTTCCAAGTCTTCTAAGTTAACCACATCCTCTTGAGCATGTGCCATGGCTCTTTCCACTTCATTCATGGCAGTAGCAGCTTCATTTTCGATAACAGGTCCTCCTAGTGGATCCTGACTCAATGAAACAGAAATCTGACTGTCCTGAGAACTGTCTCTGGCAATCTCGGCTGCAATCGTTGCTTCCTGCTCGATTTCCGCATTCATCATTTCAAGATATTTGGGAAAAGCAGGACATTCTATGGTCTCCTTGGCGGCAGTGAAAGAGTCTTCGTAACAGAGGAAATCTCCAAGCAGTTCCTCTTCTGCACGCCAAGGCTTAAAAAGTTGCAAAAGTGCTAAATAGAAAAACTCCTTTTTTTCAGGAGATTCGCCACTCAATTTTCGATGGTTTACCAAGTGGCATTTTCTTTGCTTGACCAGACATCCCTCACTTCCAATTACAGCATACACTCCTTTATCAATATCTTCTTTGATGTTCCTCTTGAATATGTAATTTTGTAGAACCTCATACAGACAAACATTCTCGAGGTGACTGCTTCGATTTGGATAATATGTATCCAACATGTTGGTCTTCAAAATATCGGTACTGTTTGGCTCCTTTTCTGCCAAAAACTCAATTTCCCGCACAGGTTTCAGAACTCGATTACGCGTTGCAGCAAGACCAAGACTCGCCCAAACGATACTCCTAGATTTGGCATAGAGACTTGCTGAAGACAACCGGTCAGAACATTCGTAAGCTCCGATTTCTCGATGCGACAACATCTTCAGACTGAAACTGTACAACTTCTTACTGAGGCTCTTTTCCTGGGAAATGTCCTCCCACATATCCTTCAATTCTGTCTTTTCTTTTTTGGTGATGTAAGATGTCACATACCGAGCCACAGCCATACAGTTATCAGCCACAAACTGTATATCCATGTTAGCATTCCACATGGACAAAATCACTGGGTTGTAGTCGTTGATGTACTTGGACTCTTCGTTCCTTTTCAAATTGTATGTGTTTTTAGGTGATTTCTTCATCACATTATGTCGCAGCGAAGACATCAAACTGTTCACTCTTCCTTTAGAAATCCCCGGTCGTGGAAAGGCGAAACGACATTTGGTGTAGAACTTGTCCTTGTTTCTGAATTTACGACGACAGTACTTTCCGCAACGATGGCTTTGGAAGCGTAGAACTTGTTCTCTTAGGCTTTTGTCCTCCTTTGCGTTTGGAACAGCACATGTAGAATACTGTTGTATGAAACTCATCACTAAGTCTTCTGGATCTGTTCCAAACTTAGGTGCATCCTTGATCCACAGCAGCATATGTATATGAGGAGCACCTCTTGCTTGGTACTCCTTTCTCCAGAAGAAATCCAACACCTCTCCAAGAGGTGGATTCTTCTTATTCATGATGAAAGACATCATAGCTTCAAATCTATGATTGAAGTACCTGCATACATTCACTGGATCCAAAGAGCACAGTTCTCCGGGTGTCTTGAATTCGATGTTTTCAATGTTTCCATTTGCCTCTCGTAGAAATTCAAGTAAGTCTTCCCAGCCATACTCGGCACAGCTCAGAGTGAGGAACCATGTGGGAGTTCCTAAGTTCCTCAGCATACATTTTAAATCACCATGACGACGGTACCAGTACTCGTTAGTACCACGCTGACACGCCATGAGATTAATCAGGTGACAATCCAAAATACTGTCTTGGACATTGACTTTATCCATAAAGTCACTTGCCGAGATGTTTTGCATCTGTATACCACTTTTCAAGATGTGGTTCACTGCATATGACAGTCCAGACAGATCGCTTTCAAACAGGAGATGAAACAAATAGGGAATGCATTGTCGAAACCTAGCATCTTCTGCATACAATCGTAAAGTCCGGTATTCAGAAGCAGGAATTTGATGAGGTCGCTCATCATATCTTCCTCCTTGACCTGTTGGAAATAGCTGTGGGAAACACCGAGCTTCCAAACTTTCCTCCCAAACACTAATGGGACTCCCTTTGGCTTGTTTCATTTGAAACAACTCAATAGCATTCCCCATGACTTCCTTGGAATGCAAAGGATGAACACTATAATGTTCATATATTTCTTCACTTTTAGAGGGTTCTACTTTCTCAATTTGAGCAGCACACAAATCGCTATCCTCTTCCTCACTTACTTCCTCTTCTGCAACATATACATTCTTATAGTACTTATTATTTTTTTTCAAATACAATGTTGCCTTTTTGACTTTCCTAACATCTACTAAATCTTGCCATATTTTCTTATTCTTTGTCGGAACCCCATTAACTAAGATAACCAGAGGTTCCTCTTCCACTTTTTCTACTCCAATTGTGTTAATGTTTTTCTTCAAATCTAGAGGCAAATAAACAACTCTTCCCTTTAATCCTCTCTGTAAATCTGATGGAGGCAATTTCCCTGTCTTTGGCTCCATTCTTACAATAGCCTGAAAGGGATGGATACTTTGAATCAAAATAGATTCATAAGTCTTTAAATCCTTCAATTCAGAAGGAATCTCAACCAATTCCGGATTATTATGAACCGCTCTAGCAGGCATCTGGTTTTGATTTAATTTATTACAACAATAAGTACACACACGTTGATCCAATCCCAAATCAAAACAATTTTCTACCATCAAGTATGTTGCGAAATCCTTCCATTCACTATTATTTTCCCTTTCACTTTTTGCATATAAATCCACTAACTTAGTCTGATTCTTATAATAAGTGCGTCGACATCACACACAAGTGAAATTAGGCCTCTCACTTGATTTCACCTGAAACGTGGCAATTTCCTTCTGAAAATTATCTGTACTGGAAACCTGTACACTATCTTCCACATTACCCTCTTCTTCTGGGTCAATTTCAACATTCTCCTCTTTACTTCCAAAGTAACAAAACTCAATTTCTTCACACATATTCTTCACATCTATTTCAGAACCATGCAAAAGAGCAGCGCATAATTGTTTAAGCATAACTGCTGGACTCTTAGCATAATACAACATTCTCACTAATTTCCTCACTTTATTATGATGCACTGCTAGCATCCTGAAATGATGAAAAACACTCTGGCATACTCTCCTGGAAAGACAAGCCAGTGAATGACCATGCAAACCTGTCACTTCTCTCACTCTGCAAGGATCTAATTCTTGCAACAATTTCATTTTCTGCTTCAAACTTTTCTTATTAAATGTCCGTACAAAATCACAAAGCAAATTGATGGAATCCTGTCGCACACTGCAAATACTACTACACTTCCAGGTGTACACAGGTCCCTTAGGACGTCGTCCTAAAACCTCATTACCTAACACCTCTTCTGTCTCTGTTGTCACAAGTTTTTCTTTTTCAACTGTACAACCATCTTTCACCTCATAAGCTCGACCATTGGTGTCAACTGCATGCACCAAATCATTATCCTGGAAATAACTCTCCTCATTAAAAAATGCCTCACAACTTGAACTATGCATCCATTCTCCTGAAAAAACTTCACAAAAATTACTACGATTAACTGTTCTCTTCCATCTACTATTTGTTTTGAAATCATAAATTGCCTTTTTTAGCTTCCTAATTCTATTGATTATCAAAATAAATAACTTTCGTTTAATTTCGAATGCCTGATCAATAACTTTCTCAACTTTTTTTTTTCTCTTATAAAAAAACACTTTCTGTTGACCTTTCTTAATACTTTTTAACAAATTGCCAATTATCCTGTTGCGGAACATTCGTTTACGAATGTCCCTAAACTGTTGTTTCCTTCTACTATCATGCACAGAGTTATCTCTTGCTCTAGCAGTAACATTTTTGATTGGCCTTTCCTTTCCGTTTAAATTGCTTCTCTTTTTCTGGACTAAAACTTTTTCTGTAGAACTAGTTTTTTTTTTACAAATGTTTCTTATGAATGATTTCGTGGTCTTACCCGGTGCTTTCTTGGTGACTTGACGATTTTTTATTGTAGAGGACTGCTGCATTAATTGATGAACCTGCTGTCTTTGACGTTTTGTAGCCTTTCTGATTCTATCCTTAGACGGCATTCTCAAAATTTGAAATGATCTGCAGTTGAATCTGTGGTAAAATATAATAAAAAATGTTATTAACCACTATTACCAAACAGTAAATCAATAACAGTCATCAAAAACTTAACACACTAATTGACATTTTTACATAGAATATTTTTTAGTGCTTTGGCAAATTTAGAATACACAAATAGCAAAAAAGAAATGGAATGCTTCTACATTTTACCTGTGCTGTTTTATATGTGAATCTGATCTAATTTTATGAGCATATTTTAATATTTTATTGAAGACACTACACATAACCTGTTTTTGAAGGTGTGTTTAATTTTAAATGAAACGGTTTACATTTTTACTTTTCATTTACTGTAAATTTTTAAAATAAATGTTTATAGTTCCATAGGCTCAAGCAGGTCAGCTTCCCACCCTATGTCATACAATTCTGACAAATCGGCATCCTCATCATGTTCTTCATCATCCTCAGGATTTAAATCATCCAAGGGATCTACTTCCACTGATGTTTCAATCACAATTTCAATGATAATGTCGAGATCAACAGATTGATCATTATCACTCATGCTTGATGTTGTCGTTATCTTTAAAGAAAGAGAACAACAATGAGATGTTGCAGAGTAAGAGACAAATCTCAGAGACTATAATAGTAAAATTGTTTAACAAGAGTAACATTTTGCAGCTATTATTTAGCCATGTCCAGTGATGCTGAGGAGGTGAGGCCTATGTCCAAGTTTTCAGTGAACAGGACTCATCTCTTCTTAACCTTGGATAACCCTCACCGACTCTGGTGTCGATTCCGATCCGGTAAAATCCCTGTCCGTACGAATCGTATCCGGAGCCGTTTCCGTACGACTCGTACGGACGCCGTACGACCGGACGATTCCGATCCCGATCGGCCGACCAGGACGCGATTCGTACGGTACACGTCGATTCGTACGGAAAAGCGCACGATCACCTACACACCGTACGGCACGTACCCCCCATGATCGCAGGGGTACGCGGCGTACCCCTGTGAGCATGCGGGGTACGTGCCGTACACCCAGCGTACACGGGGTACGTGCCGTACACCCACCGTACATGGGGTACGGTGCGTACCCCATGTACGCTGGTAGTACGGCACGTACCCCGCATGCTCACAGGGGTACGGCGCATACCCCTGCGATCATGGGGGGTACGTGCCGTACCCGGGGGGGGCGTTCCGTACCTTTTTTGGCACGAACTCTGCGTGTACGACTGTTTTCAGCTCCCGTAGGAAAAGGGTCGTACGGTGCGTACCCGACACGAATCGTACTTGCTGGGTCGTAAAAACCAGCCGCGAACCGTAGTGATGTCGCGTACAGCGGGTTCCGAGTGAGACTCGTACGGAGATTTGATTCGTACGGAGTCCTGTACGACTCGTACGGAGTTCGCCTCCTGGTACGGATCGTACTTCGTCGTACGTACGGGACGTTTACGGGCACGATTCGTACGGGCAAAAAACGCTCCGTACGACGATTCGGAGCGCATTTTACCGGATCGGAATCGACCCCTCTGTGTCCCCTGCTCATACTTAAATGTAAAGGGGTAGATTTATGTTAACTGGCGCATCCCCACGGATGCACCAGTTAATGTGCACCGCTGCTCTGCCACCCATAGTGTGCCGCATTTACAATGTGGAGCACCATTGAGCAAAAACAGCACAGATGCGTCACGCATCTGTGCCGCAAAAGCAGCACATTGCAGGAATCACGTCATAAGCGCAACGTGTCTACTGCAATGCACAGGAGGAAGCCTCACATTGCATGGTGCATCACTTCTTATGCCTGTTTCAAACAGGCGTAAGGATTTGATTCAGCAATGCTATAAAGCTGACTCAGTGAAATCTTCTAAATTTCACTGTGTTAGTTTTACAGGGCTTTCATGCAAATTAATGCATACCTTGCAACAAAACACCTATATGAAAACTGACGCAGGTTTCATGTGGCACAGGACTTTACAGCATGACACATCTGCCTAGATGCATCAAGTTGTAAATATGTTGCCACATAGCAAATCTTTTGCACCGCCGCTGCGTCACAAAAGTGACGCACAGTGACGCAAAAGAGACATACACCTATCATAAATCTGTCCCTAACATTTTAAATGATTGATTCAAGATGACGATAAAGTGTGGCCTATCCAGAGGTTTGTTTGAGGTGAGGCCTACTCAGGGTTGCAGATGAAATTTACGCTTGTTGAAGAGTACAGAGGAGATAATACATGTGAAGGCCTACCAATGAAGTAAGTCATATCCACTTCACTCTTGAACAAAGGCCAGACCTTTTCTGTGTCCGTGGACAGACCTAAACCTCATCTGCACAATGTCATTCGTAAACTTAGGAAACACAGGTGATGTAATTGAAAAATGTGGAGTTTCTTTTCCTCATTTCACAATCACATCACCTGTGTTTCCTTTGCTTAGGTATCTCATAGTGCAGATGGACTCTAGCATATCAAAGAGTACACATAAGTTGAGCAGTGTATACAACAATTTTGACATTTACAGAAGATTCAGCTTCTTATCTTGTTGGAGATGAAATGAGGCCTGTCTTGCAACATGGTGCATGTTTTGCATCACTGCTGCATTGGTTTCATGTGGCACGGGACTTTACAGCATGACACATCTGCCTAGATGCATCAAGTTGTAAATATGTCGCCACATAGCAAATCTTTTGCACCGCCGCTGCGTCACAAAAGTGACGCACAGTGACGCAAAAGAGGCATACACCTATCATAAATCTGTCCCTAACATTTTAAATGATTGATTCAGGATGACGATAAGGTGTGGCCTATCCAGAGGTTTGTTTAAGGTGAGGCCTACTCAGGGTTGCAGATGAAATTTACGCTTGTTGAAGAGTACAGAGGATATAATACATGTGAAGGCCTACCAATGAAGTAAGTCATGTCCACTTCACTCTTGAACAAATGCCATACCTCTTCTGTGTCCGTGGACAGGCCTAAACCTCATCTGCACAATGTCATTCGTAAACTTAGGAAACACAGGTGATGTAATTTAAAAATGTGGAGTTTCTTTTCCTCATTTCACAATCACATCACCTGTGTTTCCTTTGCTTAGGTATCTCATAGTGCAGATGGACTCTAGCATATCAAAGAGTACACATAAGTTGAGCAGTGTATACAACAATTTTGACATTTACAGAAGATTCAGCTTCTTATCTTGTTGGAGATGAAATGAGGCCTGTCTTGCAACATGGTGCATCTTTTGCATCACTGCTGCATCGGTTTCATGTGGCATGGGACTTTACAGCATGACACATCTGCCTAGATGCATCAAGTTGTAAATATGTCGCCACATAGCAAATCTTTTGCACCGCCGCTGCGTCACAAAAGTGACGCACAGTGACGCAAAAGAGTCATACGCCTATCATAAATCTGTCCCTAACATTTTAAATGATTGATTCAGGATGACGATAAGGTGTGGCCTATCCATAGGTTTGTTTAAGGTGAGGCCTACTCAGGGTTGCAGATGAAATTTACGCTTGTTGAAGAGTAGAGGAGATAATACACGTGAAAGCCTACCAATGAAGTAAGTCATGTCCACTTCACTCTTGAACAAAGGCCAGACCTCTTCTGTGTCCGTGGACAGACCTAAACCTCATCTGCACAATGTCATTCGTAAACTTAGAAAACACAGGTGATGTAATTGAAAAATATGCAATTTCTTTTAATCATTTCACAATCACATCACCTGTGTTTCCTTTGCTTAGGTATCTCATAGTGCAGATGGAGTCTACCATATCAAAGACTACGCAGAAGGTGAGAACTGTATGGAACATGGCTATGTAAGTCAAATAATCAAAATCTAAATTTGCCAAGCACACATGGGGGCGTATTTACAAGGACCTTGCACCACAGGGAAAGGTCTTAAATTAAAATGGGAAAAATAACATCAGAGAGACACAAAGGCCTTATAAATATGCCCCAAGCAACCTATGAAGCTCTAGCATTACATATCAAGAAACCTAATTGATTTCAAAAATCGTTTTTAAACACATCATCTAAATCAATTATATACCTACATTCATCGGGAAGTGACTTAAAATGCCCTAAGACACATGAAAGCGTTTTTTTTAAGCCCTTGCTCCATTTTTAGATCACTTTTAACATGGCTATGTAAGTCAAATAATCAAGATCTAAATTTGCCAAGCACAGATGGGGGCGTATTTACAAGGACCTTGCACCACAGGGAAAGGTCTTAAATTAAAATGGGAAAAATAACATCAGAGAGACACAAAGGCCTTATAAATATGCCCCAAGCAACCTATGAAGCTCTAGCAGTACATATCAAGAAACCTAATTGATTTCATAAATCGTTTTTAAACACATCATCTAAATCAATTAAATACCTACATTCAAGGGGAAATGACTTAAAATGGCCTAAGACACATGAAACCGTTTTTTTAAGGCCCTTGCAACATTTTTGGGTCACTATTAACATGGCTATGTTAGTCAAAGAATTAAAATCAAAATTTGCCAAGCACAGATGGGGGCATATTTACAAGGACCTTGCACCACAGAGAAAGGTCTTAAATTAAAATGTGAAAAATAACATCAGAGAGACTCAAAGGCCTTATAAATATGCCCCAAGCAACCTATGAATCTCTAGCAGTACATATCCAGAAACCTAATTGTTTTCTTAAATCGTTTTTAAACACAACATCTAAATCAATTATATACCTACATTCATGAAGAAGTGAGTTAAAATACCCTAAGACACATGAAAGCATTTTTGTAAGACCCTTGCACTATTTTAGCGTCACTTTTAACATTGCTATGTAACACAAAGAAACAAAATCTATTTGTAAAACACTTGACACAAATCAAAATTTTAAATACACAACTTTCTTCATAATGTTCTCCCTAAACCATACTATTCTCTATCTAAATTAAATGAATCTTTTCTCACCTTAGCAAATACTTTATGAGTTTCAAAACAGTCTCAGAAACACACCAAATTGTCTTTAGCAGAGCAAAAGGTATGCACTCCAGAGTCTGCAGCTATAAAAAGCACAGAAAAGCTGTAATTCATCACACATATCTCTCATGTCACCCAATCAAAACCCTTCCCTCACTTTTTTCAAATCAACACCCTTCCCCCCTCTACCCTTTCTGCCTTTTTTGCATAGCAACCACCTCCTGAAAGACCTCTCATGTTTGCAAGTTCACACAACAATGTTTCAATTGAACTCTGAACTCTCAGTACACCTGCATATCCAGTGCAATCTTTCATAAAATGATTTTTTTTTGACCATTCAAATTACATCTTTCAAAGAACTCATCCATGCACCCTAACTTTCTGTTTTCAGCAATCAAAATCCACCAATCACTGCTACTGCTTCATTAACACAGAAACTCCACAGTTTTTTTCATTTTAAACTCTTATTTTTTCAACTCCCATTTCATTGCCACACTTCATCTGACTGCAGCAGAACCTCCTCTCACCATGTTTTCTGTCTGGATTGTTGGACATAGTTACATCTACTGGGCTCAGAGGTATGCTGATAACAGAAATTTACCTAACCTCAATTTACAAGATGTGGAAATTAAGTGGTTTGGCCACAGAGGATTAAAATGTCACCAATTGATACCATTGGTGAAAACCTTTATGCATTTGCCTAAACCTGACCTGTTAATTGTGCACTGTGGAGGAAATGACTTGGGCACTTTGACTGGGGTAGGTCTGGAAATGCTTTTAAAGGACACCTTTGAGCAATTGATGGCACTTTTTCCTCAAACTGCCTTGGTATATTCAAATATATGCCAAAGACAGAAATGGAGGTGGTCGAACCAATTTTGTCCACAAATTGAGAAATCGAGGAAGCATGTAAACAAATCTGTTTCAGCTTACATGAGAGACCATGGAATGGGCTCCATCTACAACAATAACTTACGTTACTACATGCAAGATATCTACAGAGGAGATGGAGTTCACTTCTCAGATGAAGGGAACAGAATTTTCATTCTGAATTTAAAAATGTGCATTGGTACCTACTTATAAGTACCTAAATGTACCATAAACCCAAAAGCTCTTCTCAGAGCTACCCTACATCTGATCACTCACAATTATTATTTTACTCTAACTTTTTTCACTAATTTTCAACAAAGTACGCTCCCCGGAGCGCTACCCGGTACGCGAACCGGAAGCTAACCGCGCAAAATTTTTTTTTAAATGATTTTTTTTCACAGATATGGGCCTCCTCAGCCACCCTCAGAAAACCTAGGGGGTCAAAATACGTCTACCGTGCCCCCTTCTACCCATTCTGAACATTATTTGCCCTCCATCTTGTATCTTAATTCGACCGAAACACAAAATGGTGGACTCCCGTAACGCTGCCGGTTCGCGTACCGGGGCGCTCACCGGGAAGCGCTCCATTAAAAAAGGTGGGAAAGTAATTTACAGAAGAAACCCTGGAGACACTTTCACCAAATATAGATTAGCTCATACTACATACCAATCCCTACCATTTTCACACATTTGTTTGGAATTCCATTTAGCCATTTAGCCTGTAGACCTCTCTAAATACCCTGAGGTAAATTACTTCACAAAACACATCTGAAGTGTTGGAATTGACAACCAAATAAAATGTTACTTTCATTTTCTACTTTTTTTACCTGACATTTGATTGGTTATGTACCTAAATATATATAAAAAAAGAGAGAAAAACACAGCCATTTTGACTACTACTTCCTGAACTACATTGCAAGATCATTTTCACTCACAACTTAAACTTGTTTTTAAAAGGTAAGATATTATTTTATAAATTTGAAAACATTTTCAGATAGTTATATACTATCCCTCTGTAAGAGTTAGACATTGAGAAAGGCTTGTTTATTATAATTATGGATTGATTTAGGTTTCTGTGGTATTATTATGAATTTACATAGGCTTTCGCACAGGCACTTTTTAATAGTACTACTTCATGCCTCAAAAGTACCTGTCTGAACTTAAACCCAACAGTGCCCTATCTCTACTGATATATTTCTTTTTTATTCAAATTTCAGCACAAAAATGCAAGGAGAACAGAACGTTTCCTTTGAAATTGTCCTAGACATGAACAATGAGGAAATAATTGAACCCATTGACTTGGAATTCATGGATGAATCACGAGACCATGAACTTCTACAATGTGTAGAATCTGTGGATCATTTACTTCATTATGATGACGGTCAAATGTGGGAAGTTATGTTCACTCAACAAGAGGACATATCGGACAGTCAAATGTTAGACGTTCTATTAAATTTTGAAAAAGAATCAGAAAAATAAAATTATATTTAATATTAAAAAATTGTTTGAGTCTTTAATCATTTTTATATGTAATTCATAAACTAGTACCAAATTGATTATAATGTAAAGTCAGACTTATAGTATACTGTGCACACTTCCAAAAATAAATTTATATTTAATAATCATAAATACTTCTACTTAAATAACAAAAAAACAACAAAAAAACAACAAAAAGAACAATCAATAAACATACAATATTTTCAAAATATCATAGTCTATCATTCTTTTTTCCTTATAGTATGCTCCCCGGACCGCTTCCCGGTGCGCGTACCGGGCGCTACCCACGCAAAAAAAACAACATTTTTTTTATTTTTTTTTGCCCCGCGGGGCCCTTTTAAAGCCACAACATCAAACCTAGGGGGTCAGGAAGGATCTACTATGCCCCCTTATGGTCATTTCCCCCTTTGTTTTGGCCTCCTCTTGTCTCTCGATCCTACCAAGAGACAAGATGGCAGCCGCTCCGGACTGTTTAGAATGTTGACAGACACCGGAGAGCCAATCAGCTTCGCTTCGCGAAGTTCCGTTACGCGTCAGGTACGCGAACGGGGGTGATTCGTCAAGCAGGGGCCGAGATAAAAGGGGGGTCCCAAAACGTGTTTTCCCCATGTTAATTTCCATAGGGCGGTTGGACTCACTTTTAGCCCGAACGGCTAAATGGTTTTCCACCAAACTTGGCAAAATTGTAGGGACTGGTAGCCCGATGTGCCTTTGCTATGTCTCAAGATATGTGCTCCAGTGGTCTTTACGAAAATTAACTTTGAAAAAATATATATTGGGCTACATTGGGTTATATATATGTTAGAGCCCAAATGTAGCCCAATGTAGCCCAATGTAGCCCAAAGATGGCCACCAGAGACAAAAAAAAACAAATGTAGCCCAAATATCAGCCAGATGTAGCCCAACTATAGCCCAATGACAGAATGTCCCAGAGTGTTCTAAAGAACAACTAGAACGCTAACAGTCTTACTTATGACAAAAGTATGGCACACCCGAAGTCATCTTGATTGGAATAAAGTGTTAACACTTAAAACATTTAATTTGCAAAGGAACAAAATGAGGGGGTTCATTTTGCCATAGAAATTATGATTAGTGCTGAAGAAAGAAAAATTAGGGCACATTTTGAGTGACTTCTCAAATCCTCTTATATTTCATTAAAACAATTCTGATATGCAGTCTCCCAAGATGGCCACCAGAGACAAAAGAGACCAATTGTAGCCCAAATATCAGCCAGATGTAGCCCAACTATAGCCCAATGACAGAATGTCCCAGAGTGTTCTAAACAACAACTAGAACGCTAACAGTCTTACTTATGACAAAAGTATGGCACACCTGAAGTCATCTTGATTGGAATAAAGTGGTAACACTTAATACATTTAATTTGAAAAGGAACAAAATGAGGGGTTTCATTTTGCCATAGAAATTTTATATATATATATATATATTCACTGAAAAAACCATAGGTTACACACCAGTTATAGTTAGGAATTAGCATTTAAAAAACCTTTGAAATTCACTGAAAAAACCATAGGTTTCACACCAGTTATAGTTAGCTGGAAATTTTACTCGCATAAAACCATTGAAATTCCCACGTTATAGTTAGTTGGACTCACTATAACTTGCACGTCTGCAATGCACTGCTGATGACGTCACATATTACATCACTCATGCATATATTTAAATATTTAAACATTACTCGCTAATATATGTATTCACTAAGATACACTTAATAAGCCAGTTAACCAATCAATTATTTTTAAAAGACACTGAAAAAACCATAGGTTTCAGGCCTTATATAGTTAGGAATTAGAATTTAAAAAACCTTTGAAATTCACTGAAAAAACCATAGGTTTCAGGCCTTATATAGTTAGGAATCAGCATTTAAAAAACCTTTGAAATTCACTGAAAAAACCATAGGTTTCAGGCCTTATATAGTTAGGAATTAGCATTTAAAAAAACCTTTGAAATTCACTGAAAAAACCATAGGTTTCAGGTGTTATATAGTTAGGAATTAGTTTTTAAAAAACCTTTGAAATTCACTCAAAAAACTATAAGTTTTAGTGGTGTTATAGTTAGCTGGACATTTTACTCATACAAAACCAATGAAATTGCTCCTATATAGTTAGTTGTACTAACTATATTTCGCGCACCCGCAATCCACTGCTGATGATGTCACATATTAGATCATTCATGACATGGTCAGTGACATCACTGATGACATCTCAAATGACATCACTGATGACATCACTGATGACATCATTCACGTGACAATCACATACACCTTTTCATACACTATTACAATTTTTCATCACTGTTTGTAAAATACAGAGTATCATATTTAAATCCATTGTCACAGCAATACAAGTATCTAAAAATCCACTCAGTGATTCATAGATGTATACACACATCTAATCACTTACCTATGGATTCACTCATACATGCTGTCAATGAACAATAGAACACTATCAAAAATACTTATACATCTATATCCACATTAAACAACAGCACGCATCCTATTCACATATGACGTCATCCTACTCACTTATGCAAACAATGGATCATACTTACATATTTACTTAGCAAAACACTTAACAAACACCACTTCTTCTATTCATTTAGATAGTAAGTCATACTTAGTGAATTATAAAATCATTATTACAAGTATACAGTTATCCATACAGTCACTCACACAATCATTGTGTCTTATGTATACTTATTTATATACAACAACTGACACATACACTGCCTTTTATTTTTCTAGTTTGTTGGACCTGTACCTTTGAGAAATATATTTGCTCATCACCACACCCATAAAGAGATTCCCTCACCCAAACTGTTAGAACATGTAGTTTTAACTTCATATATCTACTGAATCAACTATTCACGCATCTTTGGACAGTCACACACCCCCCACCGAACCACACACACTTTCACACTCCCATACAAATACTCAGTTAACTAATCAATAACTAATATAGACTTTCACATAGCTAGTAACCAACTGAAAAAGACTCACTCCTGAGCTGGAAGCCGGGAGTTGCAGTTGTTCGCTTTTAAAAAAAATTTGAATGTCACTTGATTATTGTGTTTTTAAACTTGCACCTTTCTAAGCTCTCTTGGGGCAGAAGCCCGAATTGCACTTACTCGCACAGCCGATCTTAACGCTGTTCGACTTACAGCTAAGAAGCCAGAGCTGCCGCCATCGCAGGCATGCACCCTGGCCACGCCCCTTCGACGCCACGCCCCCTCCCGCCCAGTTAAAAGACCGCTGAGAACTAGCATCTTACTGGAAAAGACTCACTCCTGAGGCGGAAGCCGGGAGTTGCAGTTGTTCGCTTTTTAAAAAAATTTGAATGTCACTTGATTATTGTGTTTTTAAACTTGCACCTTTCTAAGCTCTCTTGGGGCAGAAGCCCGAATTGCACTTACTCGCACAGCCGATCTTAACGCTGTTCGACTTAAAGCTAAGAAGCCAGAGCTGCCGCCATCGCAGGCGTGCACCCTGGCCACGCCCCTTCGAGGCCACGCCCCCCTCTTCGATATAATGTGCACATACCGGAAGCGCAGCGGGAGCGCCGTTTGCGTGCCAAAGGCGCGCCTAAGGCAAGCCCGTCTGCGCCCGTCCGCGTCCGGCCGGGGACACGGGCCACCCCCCTTGAACCTTCTCACAGGACGCAATACAACTCTGCTACCCTATTTCACATTGAGACCCCCCTTGATGGATAACTGTCTCCATCAACATCATCCCCTTAACCTCCCCACCTCCTGCCAACACTGCAATGCCAACCTCAAAATGAATAAACCCAAGCAGTTACAGCAAAACTTCACTCTATTGCTTTTAAACTGCAGGTCTATGCCGAAACATAAAACAGAAATCTCACTCCTTCTGGAAGTACGATCCCCTGATGTCCTCTTTCTAACCGAAACCTGGCTAACTCCAGACTGTGACCCAGATATAATCCAAACCTTACCATCGGACTACCACAATCGAACGCCGGGACCGCACATGCGGGAAAGGAGGAGGCCTCGCCATAATCTATAAGTCTATCTATCAATGCCATTGCACCTGTGACCCTATCCCCGATTGTGAAAGCCTGTCCTTCTGCCTCAAGCTCACCCCTAACGATTGCCGAACAGGTGCGCTAATTTACCGCCCTCAAGGCCCGCTGAACAATTTTCCCTCCTCCTTACCTTCGATTGCTGTAGATATTGCGATGTCCTCCTCAAACTTCACGCTGTTGGGCGACCTCAATATTCACTTTGATGTCAGCACCGACTGCATTGCCAACGAGTTCACCTCTAGTTTGGCTGCAATCCAATTACGACAATTAATAAAGGTGCCTACCCATGACAAAGGTCGCCTACTTGACCCAGTTTTTACAAACTGTCCCACACTAACAGTCAGATCCACCACTCCCCTACCCTGGACGGATCACCATTTAATCTTTCTTAACTGGTCCATAGAAAACGTCACCCCGCCCCCCCCTCCCATAACTCGGAAGATGAGAAATTGGTCGAAACATCCGCTAGAGGCATGGTCTGGCCTTCTCTCCAACTCCAAACCCATCCTCTCCAAAAATCCGGAACAAAATAGCATATCCTTTAACAAATGGTTAGAAGACTCCACTGACCCCATCCTCCCTGCAAGGAAAACCAAACTAAAAAGAGCCCGAGAAACCGCTCCCTGGTACTCGGAAAAACTCAGGGAGTTAAAACGACAGTGTAGGAAAATGGAGAGGAAGTGGCGCCTGGGATACGCCTTAACCGATAGAGAAAGGTATAGAGAAAATATCAGAGCCTACAAAATGGAAATAAAAGCTGCTCAATCTATCTACTATAACGAGAAAATCATGGAAGCCAGGTCAAAACCCAAAGAAATCTATCAGATAGTTAAAACCCTCTCCAAAGTTCCCCCACCTACAATCACAACCCCTGATCCCATTTCCCGTTGCAACGAATTAGCCGAATTTTTTTTCCAAAAAATAAACAAAATATATTCTTCATTTACAAACCCCACCCCCGAAACTGTTTTACCACAACTCACTTGCGCGACTGAACACCCTGCGCTAATTCATCTAAGTGATTTTCCATTATTAGACCTGGAATCACATAAACTTCTTGCACTCCAGGTAAAATCTGGCTCCCCCCTCGACCCTGCACCCCCTAAGATGATGAACATGGTTAACCCAATCATTTTTCCCACTCTCCTGGATCTACTCAACAGTTCAATCTCATCAGGGGTGGTCCCCCCTGCCTGGAAACAAGCAATGGTGAAAGCACTATTAAAAAAGCCGAATCTCAACCCAGCAGATCCCAACAAAAACCGCCCAATCTCCCTGCTACCATGGGCAAGCAAAATCTTGGAGAAGCATGTCAACCTCCATCTCACCAACTACCTAGAGGAGAACCTCCTACTGGACCCCTCCCAAACAGGGTTCCGCCCCAGACACGGCACTGAGACGGCACTGTTAGCAGTCACAGAGGAAGCTAGGAAGATCTTGGATCGAGGAGGGACAGTGGCAGTGGTCCTCCTCGATCTAAGTGCAGCATTCGATATGGTATGCCACAAAACTCCAATAGCTCGACTCCTCGATCTCGGCATATCAGGAATCGCCCTAGAATGGCTGAGCTCGTTCCTTAGTAACATAACCTTCCAGGTCTTCGATGGCGACTCTTACTCCAAAAACCGACCCCTAGATTGTGGTGTGCCTCAGGGCTCCTCATTAAGCCCCGCGCTATTTAACGTATACATGAGGCCACTGGCGGGTGTCGTCCAAAAATACGGACTCAAAATCATATCGTATGCGGACGACACCCAGCTGGTGGTCTCTCTAACTCAGAAAGGCAGCATGCCGGCCCCTTAACCCAATCTGGCAGCATGCATGGAGGAAGTCAAAAGATGGATGACAATGTCATCCCTAAAACTCAACTCATGATCCTCGGCCCCTCTCCTCCCAACACCTACCACTAGCTGTGGCCCTCAAGCTTGGGACCAATGCCAACTCCTAAGGAAAACATAAAGAGCCTAGGGGTGTGGCTAGATAACAAACTCACACTAAATACACAAGCACCCAAAACAGCTGCAACCTGTTTCGGGATTATTCGAATGCTAAAAAAAATTCTGCCACTACTACCCCTCGAAGCTAGGCAAGTGGTCATTCAGTGTCTGGTACAATCTAGGCTAGACTTCAACAATGCTTTATACTTAGGAGCCCCAGAGTATGTGTTGGAAAAACTGCAAAGAACACAGAACTGTGCCGCCCACACTCTCCTACAGATCCCTCGCAGAGAGTCAGTCAGGGCAGGGATCAGATCCCTTCACTGGCTCCCAGTCATAGAGAGAATAAAATTCAAGGCGCTCTGCTTATCACATCAAGCATTTCACAGAGCAAGTCCGGAAATCAATCACTCTCTTCTCTCTCCCTACTGCCCTGGAAAAACCCTGCGCTCCACGAATGCACTTCTCGCCATAGTCCCAAGAATCAAAAAAGCCAGAGCAGGAGGCAGGTCCTTTTCTCTGAACGCTGCCAAACTCTGGAACTCGCTCCCCTTCTCACTTAGAGCCATTCCCACCCTTCTACACTTCCGCAAAGAACTTAAAACTCTCCTATTCAGAAACTAATCCTTCCCTGCCCCCTCCCCTCCTCAGAATCTGTATCTCTTTTCCACCACCAGCGCTTGGACGCCTGCGGGCAACAGCCGCGCTCTACAAAACCCCTTCACTTAACTTCACTTCACTGTAGAATCAGTTTACACAACAACTGACAAAGTGATACAGATATTCACACAGTTTAGTCACTATCCACTATATTTAGTGAGACATTATAAATTGGTCAAGTAAACAGTCAATTACACTGCTACTAAATCCTCCATCCAAATATTTATTTATATATATCCACTCATTCTTCAATGTAAATTGCTATATATATATTGCATATTTAAATAACGAAGCAAACCACATTCACTGGATGATGTCATCAGTGATGTCATTTGAGATGTCATCAGTGATGTCACTGACCATGTCATGAATGATCTAATATGTGACATCATCAACAGTGGATTGCGGGTGCGCGAAATATAGTTAGTACAACTGACTATATAGGAGCAATTTCATTGGTTTTGTATGAGTAAAATGTCCAGCTAACTATAACACCACTAAAACTTATAGTTTTTTGAGTGAATTTCAAAGGTTTTTTAAAAACGAATTCCTAACTATATAACTCCTAAAACCTATGGTTTTTCAGTGAATATATCTATCTATCTATCTATCTATCTATCTATCTATCTATCTATCTATCTATCTATCTATCTATCTATCTATCTATCTATCTATCTATCTATCTATCTATCTATCTATCTATCTATATATATATATGTATATATATATATATATATACATATTACCTACTGGCGGTCGCCAGTAGGTATATATAGTTAGGATTTTTTCTCTATGGGTTTTTTGAAAATTCTATGTCTAATAACTTTGGCGTTTGTGGACGGAATTGGCTGAAATTTTCAGGAAAATGGCACATTTTGTTTCTGAGCAGCCCTTGAAAATTTGGGGGGGGGTTCGTCCAGTGGGGGCCGAGAAAAAAGGGGGGTCCCAAAACGTGTTTTTAACATTGAGTTTTCCATAGGGCGGTTGGCCTCACTTTTAGCCCGAACGGCTGAATGGATTTGCACGAAACTTGGCAAAATTGTAGGGACTGGTAGCCCGATGTGCCTTTTGTAGGTCTCAATATATGTGCTCCAGTGGATTTTGAGAAATTAACGTTTAAAAAAAGATATATATCTGTAACAGCGGACCGGGCAGCGCTCTGGTTCGCGGACTTTTCGCGCAACGGAGCTTTGTGAAGCGAAGCTGATTGGTTCTCCGGCGTCTGTCAACATTCCAAACAGTCCGTAGCGGCCGCCATCTTGTCTCTCGGTAGGATCGAGAGACAAGAGGAGGTCAAAACAAAGGGGGAAATAACTATAAGGGGGCATAGTAGATCCTCGCTGACCCCCTAGGTTTGATGTGGAGGTTTTAAAAGGGCCCCGCGGGGCAAAAAAAAATAATAATAATAATAATCGAACGGCTGAATGGATTTGCACGAAACTTGGCAAAATTGTAGGGACTGGTAGCCCGATGTGCCTTTGCTAGGTCTCAATATATGTGCTTCAGTGGATTTTGAGAAATTAATGTTCAAAAAAAGATATATATCTGTAACAGCGCACCGCTTCGCGTACTTTTCGCGTTACGGAGCTTTGCGAAGCGAAGCTGATTGGCTCTCCGGTGTCTGTAAACATTCCAAACAGTACGTAGCGGCCGCCATCTTGTCTCTCGGTAGGATCGAGAGACAAGAGGAGGCCAAAGCGAAGGGGCAAATGACCATAAGGGGGCATAGTAGATCCTCGCTGACCCCCTAGGTTTGATGTGGAGGTTTTAAAAGGGCCCCGCGGGGCAAAAAAAAAAAATAATAATAATAATCGAACGGCTGAATGGATTTGCACGAAACTTGGTAAAATATTAGGGACTGGTAGCCCGATGTGCCTTTGCTATGTCTCAATATATGTGCTTCAGTGCATTTTGAGAAATTAACGTTCAAAAACAAGATATATATCTGTAACAGCGCTCCGCTTCGCGGAGATAAAATTATATCTGTATTACCTAGCTGTTGCTAACACCAGTTAGCGACGGCTAGTAGGAGATAGCGACCATCTTGGGTCCCACTTTGCATGTGAGTGATATTTATCACTAATGACATGCAAAGTGGGCATGCCAAGATGTTAGCGACTGGAAACAGTCGCTAACATCGCTATCTCCTATTATCAACTTTTGGAAATATTCGAGATAAGCGCGAATATCTCCAAAAAGTAACAGCTGCCCTGAGCAGTTCTTAGCCATGTTATCCAATGGGAGGTGGATAACATGGCTAAGAGCATTAGCTCGGTAATGCATGAATATCGCGGAGTTTTCAGCGATATTAATGCATTGCGCTCGTTTTTTATCGTATTTGCGATAAACCTTGATAATAGCAAGGTTTATCTGCGATAATTTCTGACGGTAAAAAAATCTTTGCAATGCATCGTTAGGGATAAATATCGCTTAACTTTGGTAATATGCCCCAACGTCTGTTAACGTTCGATTCGAAGGAAATCAGGAATTGTTGAAAAACATTGTGTGCGCCATCTTGTCTTTTTTCAAATGCCACACTTTTGTCGTGCACGGCAGCCATTTTAGATGCCTTGATCAGACCCACTCTGTGCACGCTGTCGATCCTTAGCATGGCTCCCCACCCTCGCAAGCATCTCACCCAGGCAGTGGTCACCCCCGCTCTCTGTCTTATGCATGGGTAATAAACCTCCCCCCATCTGCGCTGCTCTTCCCTGAGAATCACACCCTGTGCCCGCCCGACACCTCCCTTTCGCCCTATTCACTACCGCACCCTCTGACACTCCTTTTCCTCTGTGTCCGATTGTCCAGGCCGGTCCTAGGCTATCAGCTAGCCCTGCAGATGTAGTTTATGGCCACAGCTGTAAAGAATCACCCCTCTTCAAAGGAGTTATAGTAGATCAAGGCCCACACTCGATGAGATCCGTCACAGCAGAAGCGTTGCTATTATCTGAAAACCATCCTGTATTGTGATTGGGGAGGGGACCGAGCGTGAAGCGGAAGATTCCAGGGATGACTCTTTGTACATCAAAGTTTTTACAATTATGTGTCACATTAAAAATATATAGCACTCCGACAAAGTAGTAAGATTATAAAACTTTAATAATTTATAAATATATACAAGAAAACAAAAATAGTAATAACATATAAACATTTTTAGGGAAAAACAACGAAGTAGCGGTCGGCTGTGCGAATAGTCCCAACGCAGCACAACGTCCAGATTTCCGGCGTGGGGCGTCGCGGGGGGTGGGTCATCAGTAGCAAACTGTTGTGCGAATAGTTCCAAGGCAGCAGAACGCGCCGAAATCTAGATGACACGAAAGTGATGTCTAGTAAGTTGCCACCCAGCAAATAACGGCGTGGGGCGTCGCGGGGGGTGGGTCATCAGTAGCAAACTGTTGTGCGAATAGTTCCAAGGCAGCAGAACGATGGCACCAAGGTGATGTCCAGTAAGTTGCCGCACTGGTTTTGGTATCCTACAATGCTGCTCCGAATAACGGCGTGGAGCGCCCCGGGGGAGGCGGCGTGAACGGGCCTCTCCAGGTGGAGTCTCATCTGTTTTAGTGGGGCGCCCCTTTACCGTTTCAGTTGCCATTCCGTCCGCTTTTGGTCCACTGTGTCAAAATCCGCCATTCAGCTGAGTTGCGCCCACTCTTGCGGTGCAGCGATAGGCGGCTGCCACAGGACTCTCAAAATGGCGGCAGGCTCTTTCCTTTTTGGGCGTGGTCCACTGAAATGGCCCTGGGACACCTTGGAAATCGGACGCTTGTCTGCTAGGTCTTGGACCCCATTCTCGAAAGCGTCCCCTCCGCCTTGAGAATTCATCAAAAGTTTTGGGGGCCCCGACTCCTGCAGGCTTCTGGTGGGGAGCGGCTGCCATGATTGCTCGCGGAATGACCACGACGGAGCTACGAGATGGTGGTGCTCTCATGCTGACGCCAGTTTAGTCTGAAACATCCAGAAACAAGGTGGGGCTTTCATCGTTTGGGGGAAAAAAAAAGTTTTCATCCAATGAAAAGTGTTGTTTTTAGGTCATATGATCAAGCCTTCCATCATTCGGAAACCAAAAGTAAAATGAACCAATGAAAAGTTTTATAAACAAGTCACATGACCTGTTATGCGGCATAGGGTATAAAATGCGGAGAAAATACGTTGGCACGTGAGGCGGCGTCAGTAGCGGACCGATGTGCGAATAGGCCGAAGGCAATACAACGCGCCAAGATCCGGATGGCACCGAGGTGGTGTCCAGCAAGTTGCAGCACTGGTGTGGCCATCCTACAATGCTGAAAGTCGGCGTGGGGCGCCCCGTTGGCCTGTGAGTTTGCGTCAGTAGCGGACCGATGTGCGAATAGGCCGAAGGCAGCACAACGCGCCAAGATCCGGATGGCACCGAGGTGGTGTCTAGTAAGTTGTCGCACTTCTGTGGCCATCCTACAATGTTGAAAGTCGGCGTGGGGCGCCCCGTTGGCCTGTGAGATGGCGTCAGTAGCGGACCGATGTGCGAATGGGGCCAAAGGCAGCGCAACAATATTTTCTGACTGACACCACAAGGCGCTGAGATGCCAAGATCCGGATGGCACCGAGGTGATGTCTAAGTTGCGGACTGATGTGCGAATGGGGCCAAAGGCAGCGTAACAATATTTTTTGTATGGAAGATACCACTAGGCGTTGAGATGCCAAGATTCGGATGGCACTGAGGTGATGTCTAGCAAGTTGGTGTGGTCATCCTACAATGCTGAAACTCGGCGTGGGTCGCCCCATTAGCCTGTGAGATGGCGTCAGTAGCGGACCGATGTGCGAATAGGCCGAAGGCAGCACAACGCGCCAAGATCCGGATGTCACCGTGGTGGTTTCATAGTTGAGAGGCACTTCATCTGCAGTGGGGCGCCGAGATCCGGATGGCACCGAGGTGATGTCTAGCAAGTTGCTGTACTGGTGTGGTCATCCTACAATGCTGAAACTCGGCGTGGGTCGCCCCATTAGCCTGTGAGATGGCGTCAGTAGCGGACCGATGTGCGAATAGGCCGAAGGCAGCACAACGCGCCAAGATCCGGATGTCACCGTGGTGGTTTCATAGTTGAGAGGCACTTCATCTGCAGTGGGGCGCCGAGATCCGGATGGCACCGAGGTGATGTCTAGCAAGTTGCTGTACTTGTGTGGTCATCCTACAATGCTGAAACTCGGCGTGGGTCGCCCCATTAGCCTGTGAGATGGCTGTTCTTTGGATTTGGGCCTGGTCCACCAAAATGGCCCTGGGACACCTTAGAACTCGGACGCTCGATTTTTTTTTCCTTTCCTGTACATGCAAAAAAAGGTAAATGCCCGGTACGTTACACGCTTCATCTGCCACGATGAACTCTCCAGAGGAACCAAAAAAAAATATAGTTGTGGTAACTATACCATGCATCGTCATATGGAGAGGTGGCACCAATTAATTATAGTGCTGCATAAAAGAGAGATTTGGAGGAGAACCCCTGACCTGCTAGTACATTCATCAAAGAAGTGGCACTGAGAGCTTCAGAGGCAAGGGAAACGGTCCCAAATATTTAGAAGAACTTTGGAAAGATTAAAATGACATGTTTAGATTGTGGCAAATTAATTTCATGTGGACAGATGAGTGTTACTCTAATAAATACAGCATATGAACATCATCATAGTCGATGGTTGGTAGAGACATTTTGACTATATCCTGGACCTGCCCGTCCTCGCCCAAAATGGCGCCGGAATAAATGGGACTCGTAACTCCTTGTTGTGTACTGGTTGCAGAACCTTGAAATCACGAGATACGTATGCAGTTTTGAAGCACATGGCGGGCGGGGACGAGAATTGATTGAATATTTCGACATCCCTATTGATATTAAGTTCTGATGTGTTATTGATTACTGTACTGTTGAAAGTTCGAATTAACGTCACCCATGGTACTTGCCCGCAAATGTATATCTAGATAATTTTATTGTAACTGGCCCTGTCGTATTTTAATTATAAAATGTACGTCCACCGATTCCGTAACTGTTAGACACCTTAGTTCTTGCAACCTAATGGCCCGCCCGTTACGTTCCTCTACAGTGTAAATGTCTATTCATCATATACGATTACAGTTTGCTCTGTGGCAGGCCCACGTGGTTATAGGCTCGTATTTGTATAATGAAATTTTCACAATAAAGGTTTTTAAAAGAAAACATGGTAGTAGTATATACATTGGTAAAGTTTTTAATAATAGTGACTGTTTTAGAATCATTAAAAGGCAAGTGAAATAAAGCAGACCAATTACATGAAGGGTAAAAGGTATAATACGAAGGAACGCAGTAAAGATAAATGGTCAAGGGCTGTTGTGTTTTCTATTCCTGCAACATAAAGTGATCGATAAGAATCTCATATTCAGGCGTTTCGGCGACTAAGACAGCAGGTCGACCCTCTTTTGCTCAACGGCTCCGTCATGGGACGAAGAAACGCTCTTTTTCTCGAAAAAAGAATATATTTTACTTGCAGGACAGTTGTAAAATTTCCGGGAAAGTACATTAGCCTGGAACATTATAACATATATTTAAGAAAATATAATGTTCGGAAGTAATGAAAAGCGTAATTTTTAGGTCATATGACCAAGCCTTTCATCATTACAATAAGAAAAGTAAAATGAACCAATGAAAAGTTTTATTAACAAGTCACATGACTTGTTATGCTTACGTTACGCGCTGCGCGCCCCGGATGACTTCCGGATGCGCTAACGCGGCGCGTCATATGACGCATTACGCGACAACGCAGGTACAGAATATAGTCAAAATGTCTCCACCAACCAGCGGTCGGAACACAACCCCTTTCAGCAGGCTAAATAGTTCTGTTAAATGACAACAGAAGGGACAGGCAACAAGAACCATCAGTCAAAGAGGGGAGAGCTAGTTCTTCTCTACCGGGTTACATAGGGGCGCTACCGGAACTGATCGAATTGGTAGTCTACAGTGTTTCTGGATGTTTCAGACTGAAGCTGGGGTTAGCATGAGAGCAGCACCATTTCGTAGCTCCGTCGTGGTCATTCCGCAACCAATCATGGCAGCCGTTCTTTATCGTTATTTTGGGCGGGGTGGATGGCGGAGCCGAGCTGTTTTGCAGCCATCATTGTGTGGAGTTCAGTTCATCTCACTAGTTTTGTATTTGTCATGAGGGGTTGTTCCTAATGTTTCTATTTTAGCGAGGTCAAAAAGAGATCCCATTAGTGGCCTACTGATTTTGCTCGATTCCTTTTCTTTTTTTTTTACACGATTTTTCGTTATCTGCAAAGACTAAACAGAGTATTGCGACTCTGTGTTTGTTTGTAAATAGAGAATGAACCAAAGAGAACTAATTCTAAAACAGTAAATACTTGGATAACAATCAATCAAATGGAGAGAGAAGCAGGCACGACGGATTACAATGGGGGCAAAGACCTGCGTTAACTACCTTTCACTATCTGCAAAGAGAGAGTACTCCTAATAGAAATGAGGGGGGGGGGGGCACCATTCAAAGCAGATCAGTGTGCATAAACACGAAAATGTTTTCACTTACCACGTACTTGACATTCGACAGCTTATGATATTTGCTATTAAAAAACCATTGAAATTCACTGAAAAAACCATAGGTTATAGACCATATATAGTTAGGAATTAGCATTTACAAAACCTTGAAAATTCACTGAAAAAACCATAGGTTATAGACCATATATAGTTAGGAATTAGCATTTAAAAAACCTTATTTTACTCACACAAAACCATTGAAATTCCATATATAGTTAGTTGCACTAACTATATATCGCGCACCTGCAATCCACTGCTGATCATGTCACATATTACATCATTCATGACATGGTCAGTGACATCACTGATGACATCACTGATGACATCTCAAATGACATCACTGATGACATCACTGATGACATCTCATTTGACATCATTCTTGTGCTAATACGATAAACCTCTTCAGACTCTAATATAACCTTAGATACACTCAGTGTATACAGACACTCACACACTGCCACTCATCCATGGAGTTACTCACACACCCAGTCAGTCATGCAAAGAAACAATCTCATCTCCATTTCTTCAACTATACAGTTAAACACACCTTACTTATTGAAACATATACTAACACATATTTACTCTCTTATACAATCCCTGATACAAGTTCACAATGATCGATACAACCACTCACTCATTCGGTGGCTCTCATGCACAGTTATTTATATATGCCAACTCTCACATGTACTGTGTTTTACATATGTACTTACTATGACATGTAGCATTGAGATATCCATTCACTCATCAATACACTCATGCACACAGTCAACTGCCCATGTAGCTGTTTCCACATGCACTCTTGAACTCATACACCTAGTGAATAAACTGTTCACACATCTATGCATAGAGTCACACACCTTCCAGCCACCCCCACACAAACTCAATCTCCCATAGAAATACTTGGGCAACCAATTAATAACACATATAGCCTCTCGTATAGCTAATGATCAACACATGCAGCAGTTTACAGAACAACAGACATAATGATGCACAAATTAAGACAGTTTAGTCACTAACCCATGCATTCAGTGAGACACATTTAATCACTCACTCATACAGTCAGTCACGCACCTACTAAATCCTTCATCCAGACACTTATACATCCACTCATTCTTCAATATGTAAGACATATTTTAACTTTACAGAAACATACAGTCACTGGATGTTGTCATCAGTGATGTCATCAGTGATGTCATTTGAGATGTCATCAGTGATGTCATCAGTGATGTCACTGACCATGTCATGAATGATGTAATATGTGACATGATCAGCAGTGGATTGCAGGTGCGCGATATATAGTTAGTGCAACTAACTATATATGGAATTTCAATGGTTTTGTGTGAGTAAAATAAGGTTTTTTAAATACTAATTCCTAACTATATATGGTCTATAACCTATGGTTTTTTCAGTGAATATATATATAGATAGATAGATAGATAGATATATACATATATATATATATATATATATATATATGTGTGTGTTGTTTTCAAGACATTCATGTTTAGCTGTTCCATTTCCTACCCTATAGAAAAGAGTTCAGAGTCACTTCCAGCTGCGAAACCAATACTCAACTTCCTCTGAAGACAGAGCCCTTTTTTTTGTCTTGTTTTATCATTCCACTTCCCCTTTCCCCCGGGGATCATTCAGATCGGCAAGTGTTATTACAATCTTGTCGCTTTGATTGATTCAGCGAGGATTTTGGAACACGCAGCACCAAGAAGGAAACAACCGGAACTAGGAGGTCTTGGTGAGTGACATCGTGACAGCTTTAGCTGTAACAATTTGTTGTCTGTGGCTTGAGTGGCAATTTCTTGATCAAAAATATGTAGGAATTCTCCTTCGAAGTCTTGAAAATTTTACAATATTAGGTAATTTCTAGCTACTATTGGCAAAGACCAGGCTGCCGCATCTCTGGTCAAATAAGACAATATAATGCCACTTTGGACTAGTCTTCAGAAAGAATTACAGGTCTACACAAGAAGTTCAAAGAACATTGCGTTAGAGAGACTTGAGCCTTATGAGGATCCCCACCAAAACGTTCTGGTTGATCTAAGGGTATTATGGGTGAAACTGCGTGGATTACTTGAGCGGGCAACACTGCGGTTTGTGATGTACCTGAAGTATCATAAGGGTCATGAGTTCTTCAGGCTGCAACTAACTCATCCAGTTTTTGCCTTATCTGTAAAGATTCTTGAATAGACCTTCTCAGCTCCCCCGCTCAAGACCTTGTTTTCATCTATGGTATCATTTAACTTCTACATCATCCTTTCCGAAATTGTAGCTAAAGATTTTAAATCTATTCCCTGAACCATTTCTGCCCTGGAGGAAATCTATCACAATGTGGCACTTCAATCTGTCAGATTGCTAACCTGTGATTTCCTCAAGAGCAAAAGACTAGTATCCAGTCCTTCCACTGCTACGCAGAACAATTAAAAAATCAGTTCCTTCCACCAAATGGGGGGAAAGGGGAAGTGGGAAAAAAGAGACTGCCTCACAAATTCTGTTCATCGTGCTCTCCTGTCAGACCAACCAAAGCACTCTTACCTTTAGGTTGCATATTTGAGTTTCACAGAGACGCTATGAGTCAACTTCCCAGAACCCTACCTTATAACCTGTGCTTTCTTATTTACACTAAGGCTACGTGTTAGGGTTCAGGAAGGAGGGCCTGATACTGGACACTAAGAACTGGACTTCTTGTTGTCAACCTGCGATGCAACAATATTTAATTAGCTATGACTTTTAGATTTTCACAAAGTTCTTAGTTACTTTTGCTTTCCTACTAAAATAATAGTATATTGAGTTTTACTTTTTTACTACCTGCCATCTATTGAAGTTATGAATAGCGTCCTAGTAGTCTTGTGATGAAGGTCCTAGAGGTTATTGTGCAGCGTGGCAGTTGTTGGGCTTGGCTTGTGAGGCGTGGCAATTGTTGGCCGTGGCTTTACAAGGCTACTGTTGGTAACTCCTCTGTTAAAGGAAAGATGAATAAGTTACTCAGTATTCATAAAAGCATGTGTTTAGAACATTACATGGTAGACTCAGCGTGTCCCTCCCTAAGCACTTACTTGTAAAAGACCCCAGGGACTTGTCGCATCACAATTGCTGTTAAATGATATAAAAGATCAAACAAAGAACTAACAGTCTACAATGTCCTTTTTGTTAATATCAATACAAAGTTTTGTTTAAAAAGTGTTTTCCAAAAGTGTTTTTTCTTTGCTTGCAAGAAAAAACGTTCCAAAAATTGTCTCTCTGAAATTTAAGCAAAGGCGCCAAGTTCCATTGCTGTCTTGCGTTGGGCGCTTGAGTTTAAAGAATATATTTCACTTAGCTTTCTTTGTTGTTTCATTTTCAGGTTTGATGCTGTAACAAAATTCTTGCACATGAGTAAACGTTATTCACTGATTCCTATACATGAATAAACTTGTGGTGTGCTGGTTGCATGGGACAGGGGAGGTTTTTAATAGGGGAATATTATGGCTTTATGAGGAGCTGGGAAGGCTACGCTTGGGTCAGACTTCATAATCTTCGGGGTTGGGACACACTTCATAATCTTCGGGGTTGGGACAGGGAATCATGAGATCTTCTTGGTCTGAATTCAAGCCTTTAACTAATAGCAATTGGACCTACAAAATATAATAACAATAATTTACTACTAGGGACATAACAATGCAGTAGTCTTACTTATACTTGTAGAACTCTTTGACCAAACGCTTAAATTCTTAAAAACATTTTACCTGTAAAAACTGTGAGGTTTATCTTCTCTCTTAGTTAATTTGTAAGTCTTTGTTATAACATTTCCATGTCTTTGGAACCAACTCTTCTGTAGGTCTATCTTATGCACTTATTATAGTTTATAGTCTTTCTCAAGTTCTTAAGTTCTTGATCTTCAATTATTCATTTCAACATGAATATATATATATATATATTGTTTATTACCTACTGGCGGTCGCCAGTAGGTAGTTATAGTTAGGACATATTTTCCATAGGATATCCGCAATATTCTGTTTGGAATAACTTTGGCGCTGGTTGATGAATCTTAGCGGGGACCGAGAAAAAAGGGGGGTCCCAAAACGTGTTTTACCCATGCAATTTTCTATAGGGACCTTTAGCCGCAGCTACAGTTCGAACTGCTGAACGAAATTCCACCAAATTTGGCAACGAGGTAGTTCTCAGTTCAGACTCATGCCTTTTGCTTAAATGGTGTAAATCTGTTCAGTAGTTCCTGAGAAAACGACTTTTAAAAGTACATATATATCTATGGCCGCGCAGTATCCGCACATCCTAAGCGCACTCTGCCGTGCACGAGGTTTATTCTAATTGGCTGTCAACACTCCAAATCAGGAAGTTTTGGCAGCCATCTTGTGCCTCGGTAGAGCTGAGGCACAAGAAACCTATAAAACATAAACGCGCAAAACACGAAAAGGGGCAGGGTAGAAATACCCTGACCCCCTAGGGCTGTTCAGGGAGTCCCACAAGGACCCCCAAGGCCTAAAAAACATTTTTATTTAAAATCGTCAGGCTCCCGCGCTTCAATGCTAATTAGCCCCCAGGGGCCAAATCCCGGGGACATTATCAAATGAGTGTGGGGGGGGCCCAATCACCCCACACTGCCCCAGGGATGGCCAACCCCGGGGTTTAATATTTTACTGATTAACGGCCTCTAAGGCCCCCCCCGAGCCCCAGGGACCGCCATCCCCGGGGCACAACTTAAATTTTGATTGCTGGTGGGCACAAAGCACCCCCACAGCTCGGGGGACCGCCAGACACCCGGGGCTTTCTTTTTAAATTATTCGTGCCCTGTGCGGGGGGGCTCAAGCCCTCACACACGCCTTTGGGACTGCTACCTCCCCTGGGCACTAAGTATTTAAATTGGGGGATCCCTGACGGACCCTCCAGCCCCGGGGACCACCATCCCTGGGGCTTTGCAGATGGTGGGAGGGGGGCCGTGCGGCACCCCTCCTGGAGCCATTGATGGCCCTGGGGACCGCCACACCCCAGGGCCAGCTCCTACAGTGTCCCGGGGTGGCTACCCCGGGACACTGTAGTTTGCTATGACGGAGCTGTACCCCGGGACACTGTAGTTTGCTATGACGGAGCTGCATTGCAGAGTGTTGTAAAAAGGGGCGTGGCCTCTGAACACCTCTCTGCAACGCAGCCCCCTGGCACATACTGGTAGTGTCTGGTGGGCTAACTGGCCCCCAGGGACCCACAGGATTGAGGAGGAATTAATTCTCTAACTTAAAACGCACCACAAGGCGTGTTTGCAGACATGTCACCTCAGGCCACGCCCCCTTCCTTCACCACTGTGCAAACATACCCTGTGGCACGTTTTAAGTTGGGGCATTAATTCTTTTTCAATACTGAGGGTCCCTGAGTGCCAAATAGCCCAACAGGTATCTCCAGTATGCGGCAGGGAGCTGCGTTGCAGACAGGTGTTCAGAGGCCATGCTTCTTTTTACACCTCTCTGCAACGCAGCTCTGTGGTGCTAATTGGAGGTACCTAGTGGGCTACTTTGATCTTAGGGACCCTGAGGATTGAAGGGGACTTAATCTCACAGAGCACATTTTCACAGTGGTCAAGGGAGGGGACGGGGCCTGAGGTGATGTGTGCAAACACGCCCTGACGACAACACTGATGACATCTCAAATGACAGCACTGATGACATCACTGATGACATCATCCAGTGAATGTGGTAGTCACCCAGACACTCTCAAAGGGAGCATTCCGTATGGGGAACTACTGAGGGGAAAAAGGAACTGTAACACATGTGAGGCCTACCAACGAGAAAGCTCCATCATCCCCGAACGTTTCTAGGACGATGGCTATCCCATGTGGGTAATGATAAAAGCCATCAAAAGGGCCAATCTCATTGACAGATCCATGACCATTGCAGAAAAAGTGGTACAGGTTGAAGACAATGCCAACGACCAAACCAGGATGATCATGACTTTCAGCACAGATGCAGACAACATTAGAAAAATGATGGCCAAAAACTGGAATAGCCTCAAGAATTACAGCATCATAGGCAGCAGTATACCTGATAGACCCAGTATCACCTATAGGAGAACAAATTTCGTAGCACACACTGCATCGCATTTTGCGATGCAGGGCGCGCTACGAAATTCATTTTAATAGTAATATGGTTTACTTACCTGCAATTATCCATATGCCGGTTTTTAACACATTCCACCCTGCCCCTCCCCCTCCCCGCCTCCCTGCCCAACCGTAACTCCCTCCACGGCCCGCAGCTGCACAGGCGCACTCGGGCTGGGCTCAGGGCTAGTCCCCCTGGTTTTTCTCACCCAGGTGAACCTAGAAGAATACAATACTCTAGAGACACCCTTATGAGTATGGGCCCATTACATGGAGAGTCCCTTTCCCGCGAGCCGTGCCTAACCTTCAATTTAAGTTGGGAGCAAGGCGTTGCCCACAATGTTTGATCCCTCTGCCCTCCATTACATCATATTGTAGTAAGCTATCTTTATTAACACTAGGTAACATTACAGAATCGATACATAGGGAAGTTTCGTGTAATGGAAGCCCGAATATTATAATGCCTGAGTTAGCTCATGAGGGTTGGAGACAGGGAGGCCTAGACTGTGGACTACTTAACATTAGATCTCTTCCTGGGCACTCATTGGAGATACAATTAGTAATAGAGACTAACAACCTTGATGCCCTGTTTCTAACAGAAACATGGACCTTGGCAGGTATGGAGCTGGAGTTGGAGCCAGCCTGTCCAGTGGGATATAAGGCCCACCATAGGCCCAGGTCTAGGGGAAGGGGTGGGGGGGGGGATCCGGAATCATGTTTAAGGAGGGGTTAAACATTACTATATTGGATATAGATGAAGTCTCCGGTGTAGAGCTCCTGGGCTTCTCAATTAAGGACGAGTCAGGTCATGCTTTATCGGGCATGATCTGTTACAGACCACCAGGGCTAATTAACCTATACCAACAACAGGAATAGATTAATGCATTTAACAACATGGCACTTACACATGCTCGATTAACCCCTGTCTGCTAGGCCTTTTCCCCTCCTGTGCTAAGCCTTTTTTTGGCGATTTGGGGTAGTGCGCGCTTAGGCCCCTGTAACTTTTTGACCACATAAGGTATCCACGCCAAATTTGCGTCCTTTTCTTCCAACATGATGTGGATTCTAAAGGTGCCCAGGGTTTGTGGATTCCCTTGGAGGGGTCCCAGAAATTAAGCAAAATAAAGTAACATTTTAGTTTTTTTCAGAAAACAGGGAAAAACGGGCTGCAAAAGAAAGCATCTGGGTTTTTCCCTGCAAATGTTATCAAAAAACGGTTTGTGGGGCTGAAATCTCCATTTTCTCAGCTTTTAGGGAATGATAGTCTTTTGTCAGAGAACCAACATTTTTCTCACAGTTTTGGCATTTTTCTGGGACATAGCCTATTTTTGCTATTTTTAGCGCTTTCAACCTCCTTCCAGTTAATGGTAGAAATGAGTTTAAAAGCAATAATGGATCCTGTAAAGCTATACATTTTCGAAAAGTAGACAAAAATTCTGAATTCATTTGTCTAAATCCATAAAGGTTTCTTTATAGAAACTAACAGTTAAATACTGGAATAATTGAAAATTAGTTGAAAAAAACAGCCTTTTGTCTCAACGTTTTCACCTGTAACTTCTTGTAAATTTGACAGATCTTTCAAAGCAATATACCGTTACATTTGTTCGACCTTCCTGGTTGTGGGGATATATAGGACTTGTAGTTTCACCAAGAACCCGACGAACCCAGAGCCAAAAATTGAGCAGCAACTTGCAATGGTATTTTATTATTTACCGGGTATATGTTGGATTCCAACCAGCTGTCCCACACCACGGAAGCGAGGATGGCCCCAGTCCTCTGCCCCTATCCGTACCACAATACGCCTATTCATACACAGCGCATGTGCAGCCAGGAAAAGGGAAGAAGGTGGGTATAGTCCCAAAAAGAAAAGAGAAAATCCCAAGACTCTCTTTTTTGCCAAGCCGACCCAGAGATATACCTATACAGGTCTTCTATTCTGCAGAGGAGAGAAGAAACAGAAAGAAACAAAAGAACTTAATAAGGCAATAATGTCCTCTCACCTGAAACACTCACAAAAATACCCAATTCGCCCAACACATCCCTGTTCCCCTCCTTACTTGATAAGCCCAGCTGTAACGTCTGTTTAAGGAGTCTTCTAGGATTTCCGGAAGTCACAAGAATCAGGTCCTGACTCCAGCCCAAAAGTACGGAAAAAACGAAAGGACACCCACTTTTATAAACAATAACGGGGAAAAAGTCTCCTGACTGCAAAAAACCCCGCTGTCAATGGTCAGTCCACAAAACGTTATTCATGCATAACGGTAGTTCTAAGATGTGGCCACAAAACTAACCCAATACCTAAAAGACGCTGGAACCTCTCTGCTCCGTAATTGCGCCCAAATATCACATAACGAGGCTGATAGCCTACAAAAAGTCCGGAAAACGGGTGAATCCGAGGTAATCGAGTAATCCACTGCCCAAATGCGAAGGCGATGACTAGGCGAATTCCAAGGATAGAACGAGGTCACAGGACACTACCTCAAGTAGATAACAAGCTTGCTCGTCGTAGAAGGCACTCCAGTGTCCAAGCGATTTCACGAGCAGCAAGCCACTTCCCGGAGCAGAACGAAGCCTCGCTCTGCTCAGTCCGATATCAATTTCAATCCCAGGTCCACAGATTATTACCCGTAGACCAAACATCCAAAACCCGGTAGAACCCAACCAGGCTAGAAACCAAGCACTGTTCCCGAGTGCCGGCCCCTCTGATAAGGGAAAAGAAGGAGGGGCTACAAAGAAGGAGGCTACCTCCGTGAGAGAAACAGAGAGAGGACACAGCAAAGAAGCAAAAAAAAATAGGTAAATGCAAGGCATCTAAGCCCCCGAATTCCCAACAGTACCTCCCCGTAAAGGCCTCCCAACAGGACGGGGTTTGGTAGGATGCCGTAAATGAAACATTCTGACTAAACGAGGAGCATGCACCCCACTAGCAGGTTCCCATGTCCGATCTTCAGGAGGATACCCCTTCCAATCAATCAAATACAATAACCTCCCTCTACTTCTCTTTGAATCAAGAATAGCAGAAACCTCGAATTGTTCGGCCCCATTAACCAACAGAGAAGGGGGTGGAGGCAAAGACTGGTCAGTATCTACATAAGGCTTCAACAAAGAAGTATGAAATACCGGATGAATGCGATATTCATCAGGCAATTCCAACTTCATTGCTACAGGATTTATCACGGTGGTAATGGAAAAAGGTCCCACATATCTAGGTTGTAATTTCCTCGAGCCATCCATCCTCAGATTCTTTGTGGACAACCAGACACGGTCTCCAACACTGTAGTGTGGGGCAGGAACCCTGTGTCTATCTGCCTGCTTCTTCATATCGTCCTTTGCCTTCACCAGATGCTCCTGAGCTATTCCCCAAATCCGTCCCAGAGTAACCCCCAATGTGTCAACAGCTGGTACATACCCTGAGGGTTGGATGGGAATGGCCTTCGGGTGAAACCCCATGGAACAATAGAAAGGGGACATTCCAACCGCTGAATGAATACTATTGTTGTACGCAAATTTAGCTAGTGGAAGAGCCAATACCCAACTACAGGTCAACGAAGTTAATAAACACCGCAAATACTGCTCCATCGTTTGATTCGTCCACTCAGTTTGTCCATCGGACTGAGGATGATAGGCGGAGGACAAACATATTTTCATTTGTAGAGCCTCACACAATTCAGTCCAAAAGTGTGAGACAAACTGAGCCCCTCTATCTGTTACAATAGCAGATGGTAAGCCATGGAGTCTCACGATAGATGACACAAAAATTAAAGCCATTTCTTTAGCAGATGGTAACTTAGCCAGGGGAATAAAATGGGCCATCTTGGTAAACAAATCAACCACTACCAGAATCACCGTACAACCTGATTCCAACGGTAAATCAGTGACGAAATCCATGCTAATAGTGTGCCATGGAGCAGGTGGTACAGGCAAAGGCTGCAACAAGCCAGATGGACTGGAGTGAGTTGGCTTACTCACAGCACATACTGGACAAGATGCCACAAATAGTCGCACATCCTGTGCTAAAGTCTCCCACCAGAACCAGCGTAAACAGAATTCTCTGGTCTTATTCATTCCTGGATGGCCCACTAAAGCCGATGAATGGCACCACTGTAACACGGTTTCCCGTAAAGACGGAGGGATAAACAATTGGGCATCATGATATAATAATCCGTCTTTCACTGAGAACAATGGCTGAGATACCCAAGGGTTCAAATCCATCTCCCTCAGCTGATCCTTCACCGAATCCAAAAACTTATCCATGGTAATACTTCCAACTATTCTTTCTGGAGCTATGAAAGAACCCAGGTCCCTTTCTGTCCCCCACTCCGCCTGCTTCACATGTATCCGAGACAAAGCATCTGACTTCAATTGCTGTGCGGCAGGTCTGTAGGTGATGATAAAATCATACTCATTAAAGAAAGAGACCCACCTCATCTGTCTAGGAGTTAAGGCACGGGCAGAACGGAAGAATTCAAGATTCTTATGGTCCGTGAAGATGGTAATAGAATGGCGTGCCCCCCACAAATGATGACGCCACTCCTCAAAAGACAACTTAATAGCCAATAGTTCACGTTCAGCCACCGTATAGTTTCTCTCAGCTGGTAGTAGCGTCTTAGAGAAGAAAGCTACAGGATGCATAAACCCTGTGTCTGCATCTCTCTGGGACAACACTCCCCCTACCGCTCCTAAGGAAGCATCAGCTTCAACAAAGAACGGTAAAGCAGGGTCAGGATGGACCAATACAGGGGCCGAAGTGAACCGTTCTATCAGCTGTTCTAATGCCATTTGTGCCAAATCCGACCACACAAAAGGAACTCCCTTTCGTAATAACACAGTCATGGGGCGACTATGTCCGAAAAATGTGAGATAAATCGCCTATAGAAGTTGGCGAACCCAAGTAATACTTGCACTTCTTTAACACTTGTGGTGGATCTTACGGGGATCCATCCGAATACCCTCAACAGACACAAGGAATCCTAGAAACTCCACTCTGTCAGTGTGGAAACTACATTTCTCCAACCTTACATACAGCTGGTGTTCTTTCAACTTCTGTAAGACTTGGCAAACATGCTGTTCATGTTCTGCCACAGTATTGGAGAAAATCAAGATATCGTCTATGTAGACGATGACGCTCAGATCTAAATATTCCCTTAACACCTCGTTGATAAAAAACTGAAAGGCAGCCGGGGCATTACAAAGTCCGAAGGGCATGACACAATACTCATACAGACCGAACTTAGTCCTGAAGGCTGTCTTCCACTCATCGCCTTCACGGACTCGTATGAGATGGTATGCCCCTCGGAGATCCAATTTCGTAAAGACCGTCGCATGCCTCAGTTGATCCAGCAACACAGGTATTAAGGGAAGAGGGTATTTGTTCTTAATAGTACCCTTGTTGAGCGCCCTATAGTCCACACAAGCTCTTAACCCTCCCTCCTTCTTTGAGATGAAAAATATAGCCGAGGAAACAGGGGAGGAAGAGGGACGAATAAACCCTTTAGCTAGCATTTCCTCTACGTAATCCCTCAAGTGTTGTTCTTCCGGCCCAGACAACGCATAAATGCGACAGCAAGGCAACGTAGCCCCTGGCACTAAATCAATCCTACAATCAAAGGAGCGATGAGGTGGTAATTCCTGCGCTCCACCTTTATCAAAGACCTTGGCATACTTCACATATGAATCGGGAATCTGCCGCGACTCACTACTGTCCCCCTCTCCCACAGCACAAGTCAAAGGGGTGATCCAATCCGAAGCTATCTTATAGCAATTCTGTAAACAATGGACCGAATCAAGAGTCACGGTCCGTCCAATCCAGTCAATCTTTGGGTTATGTGTCTGCAGCCACGGCACCCCTAACACAACACCAAAGGATGGGGCATCGATCAAATCGAAGCCGAGGAATTCTGAATGCCCATTATCAGCTATCATACATAAAGGCGTGGTTTGGCGTGTGATGGTTCCAGAGGACAACTCAGTGCCATCTATGGCTCTTACTGGTTCAGGCTGCTCTTTATAAATCCATGGGACCTTCAATTCCTCTGCCAACTTGATGTCCATGAAGTTCCCAGTGGCACCTGAATCCAGCAAAGCTGATATAGGGGCCCTGTGACTATTGGTTATAACCAAACAAACCGTAATCATGAAATGCTTAGGGACTCTCTTGACCGTACCAGATATCTGATAGGAAGGATTATAGTGTTTCTCTGATATCCCTTCCTCTGGTTGCCTCACACATGCGACCACTTTCCTGGCAGGAAAGGAAGTTGGCTTTACGGGGCATTCCCGGGCATAATGCCCCCCTTGCCCACAATATAGGCACAGATTCAAGGTACGTCTTCTACCCTTTTCCTCAGTTGACAGTGAACCCCTCACTCCACCTATCTCCATAGGTTCAGGAACGGATCCTTGTTCACCAATATTCCTGGTGTCACGTTTACCAGGGTTACTTCGAGCTACCTGGAACGAGTCTTTTCACCTCTCCTTTCCATTAATCGATGATTAAGTTTTACCACCAGATCTATGAATTCCACGCAGTCATCAGGCGGATTCACAACCTGTGAAACAACATCTTTCAAATCTTCTGATAACCCCTGGTAGAACAAGGAAGTTCTCTTATCTGCAGGCCAATGGGTCTCTGAAACCAATCGATTAAAAGTGGACACATAGGTCAACAAATCCTGTTTCCCCTGTCTCAACTTTAACAACTCAGCATCACTTGCTTGCATAAATGCGTTTTTAGCAAAAAGGCACCGCATTTGTTCCTTAAAGGCACGATAATTATATAATACAGCGTCATCGTTATCCACTAAAGGTACAGCCCACGTGGCGGCTGTTCCTGCCAGATATGATATGATGAAGGCTACTTTAGCGGAATCGTCAGGGAACGAAGCGGGGCGGCACATGAAATGAAGATGGCATTGGTTCATGAATACACTATATTTACTGGAATCCCCAGTGAATCTCTCAGGAACCGCCAAAGGAACAGGGGTAGGAGTAGTGACGTTGACGGTTAACGGGGGATTGCTTGCACTAGAACTCCTATCATACTGAAATGTAGCAGGCTGAACCAAAGGGGGTTTCCCTCCACCCCACCCCTGCTCTTTAGACCTCACTACACTCAATTCCTGCTTCAAACCCTGATTCTCCTGTTTCAACTCAAGCACCTGTGTCTGTAGGGAATTAAGTGCTCCCATTATGTCCTGCATAGACGGAACCCTATCCTCAATTGCGTTCCCATCCTCATCCATTCTCGCTCGGTGGTGGAAAGTTCGTGGGCTTGGTTTTCTGTTGGATTCCAACCAGCTGTCCCACACCACGGAAGCGAGGATGGCCCCAGTCCTCTGCCCCTATCCGTACCGCAATACGCCTATTCATACACAGCGCATGTGCAGCCAGGAAAAGGGAAGAAGGTGGGTATAGTCCCAAAAAGAAAAGAGACAATCCCAAGACTCTCTTTTTTGCCAAGCCGACCCAGAGATATACCTATACAGGTCTTCTATTCTGCAGAGGAGAGAAGAAACAGAAAGAAACAAAAGAACTTAATAAGGCAATAATGTCCTCTCACCTGAAACACTCACAAAAATACCCAATTCGCCCAACACATCCTTGTTCCCCTCCTTACTTGATAAGCCCAGCTGTAACGTCTGTTTAAGGAGTCTTCTAGGATTTCCGGAAGTCACAAGAATCAGGTCCTGACTCCAGCCCAAAAGTACGGAAAAAACGAAAGGACACCCACTTTTATAAACAATAACGGGGAAAAAGTCTCCTGACTGCAAAAAACCCCGCTGTCAATGGTCAGTCCACAAAACGTTATTCATGCATAAAGGTAGTTCTAAGATGTGGCCACAAAACTAACCCAATACCTAAAAGACGCTGGAACCTCTCTGCTCCGTAATTGCGCCCAAATATCACATAACGAGGCTGATAGCCTACAAAAAGTCCGGAAAACGGGTGAATCCGAGGTAATCGAGTAATCCACTGCCCAAATGCGAAGGCGATGACTAGGCGAATTCCAAGGATAGAACGAGGTCACACCACACTACCTCAAGTAGATAACAAGCTTGCTCGTCGTAGAAGGCACTCCAGTGTCCAAGCGATTTCACGAGCAGCAAGCCACTTCCCGGAGCAGAACAAAGCCTCGCTCTGCTCAGTCCGATATCAATTTCAATCCCAAGTCCACAGATTATTACCCGTAGACCAAACATCCAAAACCCGGTAGAACCCAACCAGGCTAGAAACCAAGCACTGTTCCCGAGTGCCGGCCCCTCTGATAAGGGAAAAGAAGGAGGGGCTACAAAGAAGGAGGCTACCTCCGTGAGAGAAACAGAGAGAGGACACAGCAAAGAAGCAAAAAAAAATAGGTAAATGCAAGGCATCTAAGCCCCCGAATTCCCAACAGTACCTCCCCGTAAAGGCCTCCCAACAGGACGGGGTTTGGTAGGATGCCGTAAATGAAACATTCTGACTAAACGAGGAGCATGCACCCCACTAGCAGGTTCCCATGTCCGATCTTCAGGAGGATACCCCTTCCAATCAATCAAATACAATAACCTCCCTCTACTTCTCTTTGAATCAAGAATAGCAGAAACCTCGAATTCTTCGGCCCCATTAACCAACAGAGAAGGGGGTGGAGGCAAAGACTGGTCAGTATCTACATAAGGCTTCAACAAAGAAGTATGAAATACCGGATGAATGCGATATTCATCAGGCAATTCCAACTTCATTGCTACAGGATTTATCACGGTGGTAATGGAAAAAGGTCCCACATATCTAGGTTGTAATTTCCTCGAGCCATCCATCCTCAGATTCTTTGTGGACAACCAGACACGGTCTCCAACACTGTAGTGTGGGGCAGGAACCCTGTGTCTATCTGCCTGCTTCTTCATATCGTCCTTTGCCTTCACCAGATGCTCCTGAGCTATTCCCCAAATCCGTCCCAGAGTAACCCCCAATGTGTCAACAGCTGGTACATACCCTGAGGGTTGGATGGGAATGGCCTTCGGGTGAAACCCCATGGAACAATAGAAAGGGGACATTCCAACCGCTGAATGAATACTATTGTTGTACGCAAATTTAGCTAGTGGAAGAGCCAATACCCAACTACAGGTCAACGAAGTTAATAAACACCGCAAATACTGCTCCATCGTTTGATTCGTCCGCTCAGTTTGTCCATCGGACTGAGGATGATAGGCGGAGGACAAACATATTTTCATTTGTAGAGCCTCACACAATTCAGTCCAAAAGTGTGAGACAAACTGAGCCCCTCTATCTGTTACAATAGCAGATGGTAAGCCATGGAGTCTCACGATAGATGACACAAAAATTAAAGCCATTTCTTTAGCAGATGGTAACTTAGCCAGGGGAATAAAATGGGCCATCTTGGTAAACAAATCAACCACTACCAGAATCACCGTACAACCTGATTCCAACGGTAAATCAGTGACGAAATCCATGCTAATAGTGTGCCATGGAGCAGGTGGTACAGGCAAAGGCTGCAACAAGCCAGATGGACTGGAGTGAGTTGGCTTACTCACAGCACATACTGGACAAGATGCCACAAATAGTCGCACATCCTGTGCTAAAGTCTCCCACCAGAACCAGCGTAAACAGAATTCTCTGGTCTTATTCATTCCTGGATGGCCCACTAAAGCCGATGAATGGCACCACTGTAACACGGTTTCCCGTAAAGACGGAGGGATAAACAATTGGACATCATGATATAATAATCCGTCTTTCACTGAGAACAATGGCTGAGATACCCAAGGGTTCAAATCCATCTCCCTCAGCTGATCCTTCACCGAATCCAAAAACTTATCCATGGTAATACTTCCAACTATTCTTTCTGAAGCTATGAAAGAACCCAGGTCCCTTTCTGTCCCCCACTCCGCCTGCTTCACATGTATCCGAGACAAAGCATCTGACTTCAATTGCTGTGCGGCAGGTCTGTAGGTGATGATAAAATCATACTCATTAAAGAAAGAGACCCACCTCATCTGTCTAGGAGTTAAGGCACGGGCAGAACGGAAGAATTCAAGATTCTTATGGTCCGTGAAGATGGTAATAGAATGGCGTGCCCCCCCACAAATGATGACGCCACTCCTCAAAAGACAACTTAATAGCCAATAGTTCACGTTCAGCCACCGTATAGTTTCTCTCAGCTGGTAGTAGCGTCTTAGAGAAGAAAGCTACAGGATGCATAAACCCTGTGTCTGCATCTCTCTGGGACAACACTCCCCCTACCGCTCCTAAGGAAGCATCAGCTTCAACAAAGAACGGTAAAGCAGGGTCAGGATGGACCAATACAGGGGCCGAAGTGAACCGTTCTATCAGCTGTTCTAATGCCATTTGTGCCAAATCCGACCACACAAAAGGAACTCCCTTTCGTAATAACACAGTCATGGGGCGACTATGTCCGAAAAATGTGAGATAAATCGCCTATAGAAGTTGGCGAACCCAAGTAATACTTGCACTTCTTTAACACTTGTGGGGGATGGCCAAGTTGTTATCGCCTCGATCTTACGGGGATCCCTCCGAATACCCTCAACAGACACAAGGAATCCTAGAAACTCCACTCTGTCAGTGTGGAAACTACATTTCTCCAACCTTACATACAGCTGGTGTTCTTTCAACTTCTGTAAGACTTGGCAAACATGCTGTTCATGTTCTGCCACAGTATTGGAGAAAATCAAGATATCGTCTATGTAGACGATGACGCTCAGATCTAAATATTCCCTTAACACCTCGTTGATAAAAAACTGAAAGGCAGCCGGGGCATTACAAAGTCCGAAGGGCATGACACAATACTCATACAGACCGAACTTAGTCCTGAAGGCTGTCTTCCACTCATCGCCTTCACGGACTCGTATGAGATGGTATGCCCCTCGGAGATCCAATTTCGTAAAGACCGTCGCATGCCTCAGTTGATCCAGCAACACAGGTATTAAGGGAAGAGGGTATTTGTTCTTAATAGTACCCTTGTTGAGCGCCCTATAGTCCACACAAGCTCTTAACCCTCCCTCCTTCTTTGAGATGAAAAATATAGCCGAGGAAACAGGGGAGGAAGAGGGACGAATAAACCCTTTAGCTAGCATTTCCTCTACGTAATCCCTCAAGTGTTGTTCTTCCGGCCCAGACAACGCATAAATGCGACAGCAAGGCAACGTAGCCCCTGGCACTAAATCAATCCTACAATCAAAGGAGCGATGAGGTGGTAATTCCTGCGCTCCACCTGTATCAAAGACCTTGGCATACTTCACATATGAATCGGGAATCTGCCGCGACTCACTACTGTCCCCCTCTCCCACAGCACAAGTCAAAGGGGTGATCCAATCCGAAGCTATCTTATAGCAATTCTGTAAACAATGGACCGAATCAAGAGTCACGGTCCGTCCAATCCAGTCAATCTTTGGGTTATGTGTCTGCAGCCACGGCACCCCTAACACAACACCAAAGGATGGGGCATCGATCAAATCGAAGCCGAGGAATTCTGAATGCCCATTATCAGCTATCATACATAAAGGCGTGGTTTGGCGTGTGATGGTTCCAGAGGACAACTCAGTGCCATCTATGGCTCTTACTGGTTCAGGCTGCTCTTTATAAATCCATGGGACCTTCAATTCCTCTGCCAACTTGATGTCCATGAAGTTCCCAGTGGCACCTGAATCCAGCAAAGCTGATATAGGGGCCCTGTGACTATTGGTTATAACCAAACAAACCGTAATCATGAAATGCTTAGGGACTCTCTTGACCGTACCAGATATCTGATAGGAAGGATTATAGTGTTTCTCTGATATCCCTTCCTCTGGTTGCCTCACACATGCGACCACTTTCCTGGCAGGAAAGGAAGTTGGCTTTACGGGGCATTCCCGGGCATAATGCCCCCCTTGCCCACAATATAGGCACAGATTCAAGGTACGTCTTCTACCCTTTTCCTCAGTTGACAGTGAACCCCTCACTCCACCTATCTCCATAGGTTCAGGAACGGATCTTTGTTCACCAATATTCCTGGTGTCACTTTTACCAGGGTTACTTCGAGCTACCTGGAAACGAGTCTTTTCACCTCTCCTTTCCATTAATCGATGATTAAGTTTTACCACCAGATCTATGAATTCCACGCAGTCATCAGGCGGATTCACAACCTGTGAAACAACATCTTTCAAATCTTCTGATAACCCCTGGTAGAACAAGGAAGTTCTCTTATCTGCAGGCCAATGGGTCTCTGAAACCAATCGATTAAAAGTGGACACATAGGTCAACAAATCCTGTTTCCCCTGTCTCAACTTTAACAACTCAGCATCACTTGCTTGCATAAATGCGTTTTTAGCAAAAAGGCACCGCATTTGTTCCTTAAAGGCACGATAATTATATAATACAGCGTCATCGTTATCCACTAAAGGTACAGCCCACGTGGCGGCTGTTCCTGCCAGATATGATATGATGAAGGCTACTTTAGCGGAATCGTCAGGGAACGAAGCGGGGCGGCACATGAAATGAAGATGGCATTGGTTCATGAATACACTATATTTACTGGAATCCCCAGTGAATCTCTCAGGAACCGCCAAAGGAACAGGGGTAGGAGTAGTGACGTTGACGGTTAACGGGGGATTGCTTGCACTAGAACTCCTATCATACTGAAATGTAGCAGGCTGAACCAAAGGGGGTTTCCCTCCACCCCACCCCTGCTCTTTAGACCTCACTACACTCAATTCCTGCCTCAAACCCTGATTCTCCTGTTTCAACTCAAGCACCTGTGTCTGTAGGGAATTAAGTGCTCCCATTATGTCCTGCATAGACGGAACCCTATCCTCAATTGCGTTCCCATCCTCATCCATTCTCGCTCGGTGGTGGAAAGTTCGTGGGCTTGGTTTTCTGTTGGATTCCAACCAGCTGGCCCACACCACGGAAGCGAGGATGGCCCCAGTCCTCTGCCCCTATCCGTACCGCAATACGCCTATTCATACACAGCGCATGTGCAGCCAGGAAAAGGGAAGAAGGTGGGTATAGTCCCAAAAAGAAAAGAGAAAATCCCAAGACTCTCTTTTTTGCCAAGCCGACCCAGAGATATACCTATACAGGTCTTCTATTCTGCAGAGGAGAGAAGAAACAGAAAGAAACAAAAGAACTTAATAAGGCAATAATGTCCTCTCACCTGAAACACTCACAAAAATACCCAATTCGCCCAACACATCCCTGTTCCCCTCCTTACTTGATAAGCCCAGCTGTAACGTCTGTTTAAGGAGTCTTCTAGGATTTCCGGAAGTCACAAGAATCAGGTCCTGACTCCAGCCCAAAAGTACGGAAAAAACGAAAGGACACCCACTTTTATAAACAATAACGGGGAAAAAGTCTCCTGACTGCAAAAAACCCCGCTGTCAATGGTCAGTCCACAAAACATTATTCATGCATAACGGTAGTTCTAAGATGTGGCCACAAAACTAACCCAATACCTAAAAGACGCTGGAACCTCTCTGCTCCGTAATTGCGCCCAAATATCACATAACGAGGCTGATAGCCTACAAAAAGTCCGGAAAACGGGTGAATCCGAGGTAATCGAGTAATCCACTGCCCAAATGCGAAGGCGATGACTAGGCGAATTCCAAGGATAGAACGAGGTCACAGGACACTACCTCAAGTAGATAACAAGCTTGCTCGTCGTAGAAGGCACTCCAGTGTCCAAGCGATTTCACGAGCAGCAAGCCACTTCCCGGAGCAGAACGAAGCCTCGCTCTGCTCAGTCCGATATCAATTTCAATCCCAAGTCCACAGATTATTACCCGTAGACCAAACATCCAAAACCCGGTAGAACCCAACCAGGCTAGAAACCAAGCACTGTTCCCGAGTGCCGGCCCCTCTGATAAGGGAAAAGAAGGAGGGGCTACAAAGAAGGAGGCTACCTCCGTGAGAGAAACAGAGAGAGGACACAGCAAAGAAGCAAAAAAAAAGAGGTAAATGCAAGGCATCTAAGCCTCCGAATTCCCAACAGTATAGAGCACTTATTCTTGGAAAATGTATACATGGAGAAATCGGTATGAAATACACCTATGTATTTCTGAATTGGGTACAAATGATAGAGTTTAGAAACAGTACATATTTGCACATTTTCAAAATTGGGAATAGTCATACTAGCATGAGAATTATTGGTCATTTTTCAAAAATATTTTTTTTTACAGAATGTCTTTCATTGGGAAGGGAGAAATGCATGAAAACTCAATAGGTAATAACAGTTGATTTACAAATCTGAATTACCATAAGTCTCCCGATAAAAACGGTACCTCGCTTGTGTGGGTCGGCCTTGTGCCTGCGACAGGAAACGGCGCAAAATGCAACGTGGTCACACCTCAATTTTGCAGTTAAAAATTGACCCTTTTATGGCAAAGTGGCTAGCTGTAGTTTTTGCACCCTAGCTCTGCTAGGGAAACGTAGCAAACCTATACATTTTTGAAAACTAGACACCATGGGGAATTCAGGATGGGGTGATTCGACTGCCTCTCACCAGGTTCTGTTACCCAGAATCCCTTGCAAAGCTAAATAATTGACAAAAAAAACGCATTTTCCTCACATTTCTGTGGTGGAAAGTTCTGTAATCTGTGTGGATCAACAAATTTCTCCCCACCCCGCGTTCCCCCAGGGATCCTGAAAAAAATGGTATCTCACTTGCTTGGGTCTCCCTAGTGCCTGCGACAGGAAACAGCGCAAAACGCAATGTGGTTGCAGCTCAATTTTGCAGTGAAAACTGGCCTTTTTTTGGCAAAGTGCCTACCTTTCGTTTTTGAACCGTAGCTCTGCCGGCACCTAGGGAAACCTAGCAAACCTATACATTTTTAAAAACTAGACACCCAGGGGAATTCAGGATGGGGTGACTCAACTGCCCCCCACCAGGTTCTGTTACCCAGAATTCCTTGCAAATTAAAAAAATTGTCAAAATAAACGCATTGTCCTCATATTTCTGTGGTGGAAAGTTCTGGAATCCGCGTGGATCAACAAATTTCCAGCGACCCCGTGTTCCCCCAGGTCTCCCCAAAAAAATGGTACCTCACTTGCCTGGGTCTGCCTAGTGCCTGCAACAGGAAACAGCCCAAAACGCAACGTGGTCGCACCTCAATTTCGCAGTCAAAACTGGCCCTTTTTTGGCAAAGTGCCTACCTGTAGTTTTTGAACCCTAGCTCTGCCGGCACCTAGGAAAACCTAGCAAACCCATGCATTTTTGAAAACTAGACACCCAGAGGAATTCAGGATGGGGTAATTTGACTGCCTTCCACCAGCCAGGTTCTGTTACCCAGAATCCCTTGCAAATCAAAAAAAATGACAAAAAAAACACATTTTTCTCACATTTCTGTGGTGGAAAGTTCTGGAATCTGCGTGGATCAACAAATTTCCACCCACCTCGCGTTTTCCCAGGTCTTCTGAGAAAAATGGTACCTCACTTGCCTGGGTCTGCCTAGTGCCTGCGACAGGAAACGGCGCAAAACGCAACGTGGTCGCACCTCAATTTCGCAGTCAAAACTGGCCCTTTTTTAGCAAAGTGCCTACCTGTAGTTTTTGAACCCTAGCTCTGCCGGCACCTAGGGAAACCTAGCAAACCTATACATTTTCAAAAACTAGACACCCAGGGGAATTTAGGATGGGGTGACTCAACTGCCTCCCACCAGATTCTGTTACCCAGAATCCCTTGCAAAGCTAAAAAAAGTACAAAAAAAATGCATTTTCCTCACATTTCTGTGGTGGAAAGTTCTGGAATCTGCGTGGATCAACAAATTTCCACCCACCCCGTGTGCCCCCAGGTCTCCCCAAAAAAATGGTACCTCACTTGCCTGGGTCTGCCTAGTGCCTGCGACAGGAAACAGCGCAAAACGCAACATGTTCGCACCACAATTTCGCAGTAAAAACGGGCCCTTTTTTGTCAAAGTGCCTACCTGCCGGCACCTAGGAAAACATAGCAAACCTATACATTTTTGTAAACTAGACACCCAGGGAAATTCAGGATGGGGTGACATGACTGCCTCCCACCAGGTTCTGTTACCCAGAATCCCTTGCAAACCTAAAAAATTGACAAAAAAAGCATTTTCCTCACATTTCTGTGGTGGAAAGTTCTGGAATCTGCGTGGATCAACAAATTTCCACCCACCCCGCGTTTCCCCAGGTCTCCCAAAAAAAATGGTACCTCACTTGCCTGGGTCTGCCTAGTGCCTGCGACAGGAAACAGTGCAAAACGCAATGTGTTTGCACCTCAATTTTGCAGTGAAAACGGGCGTTTTTTGGCAAAGTGCCTACCTTTCGTTTTTGAACCCCAGCTCTGCCGGCACCTAGGGAAACCTAGCAAACCTATACATTTTCAAAAACTAGACACCCAGGGGAATTCAGGATGGGGTGACTCAACTGCCTCCCACCAGGTTCTGTTACCCAGAATCCCTTGCAAAGCAAAAAAATGTACAAAAAAACGCATTTTCCTCACATTTCTGTGGTGGAAAGTTCTGGAATCTGCGTGATCAACAAATTTCCACCCATCCAGCGTTCCCCCAGGTCTCCCTATAAAAATGGTACCTCACTTGCGGGGGTAGGCATAGTGGCTGCAACAGGAAAAGGCCCAAATAATAGGGTGGAAACTTAAAAATAACCTATAGCAAAACTACCTTACTTTTTGGTGGGGGGGCACCTGAGTTTTTAGCCCGGGGCCCGGTGGCAAACTTGGGAAACTACCAAATGCAAACAGTTCTGAAAACTAGACACCCGGGGGGGTCCAGGGAGCTATGGCATGTGTGGGTCCCCATCATATTCCTACCCAGAAATCCCTGCAAACCTTAAAATTAGGTAAAAAAACACTTTTCCATACATTTTTGCGTGGGATCTCCGTGCCGGCAAAAATGTCCTACCACCCAGCGTTCCCCTTGTTCTTCCGAGTAAAATGATACCTCACTTGTGTGGGTGGGCCAAAGCAGAACATGCCAAAAATGTATTTTTAAGAAATTGGAGCATTCGGGATTGACAAATTAACCACAGAGAATTCTACAGTTTTGGGGTCATCCTAGTCACAGGCCTATGGCCCACCCACACAAGTGAGGTATCATTTTACTCGGGAGAACAAGGGGAATGCTGACATTTGTGCCGGCACGGAGATCCCACCCAAAAATGTATGGAAAACTGGTTCTTTTAACCTAATTTTAAGGTTTGCAGGGAACTTTGGGTAGGAAAATGTTGGGCGACCCATGCATGCCATACCTCCCTGGACTCCCCCGGGTGTCTAGTTTTCAGAACTGTTTGGGTTTGGTAGTTTCCAAAGATGGCCGCCGAGCCCCGGGTCAAAAACTCATGGGAACACCCTTGCAAAACCAAATTGTTTTGACTGAATTAAGTTTTCAATTCGAGAGCTTGGAATTCTTGGGACAAGATTGCATGGAAATTGTGACAGACATTTTCAAGTTTGCAGGACATTGTGGATAAAAAAAAACAATAGAATTCACAAGAAAGACATGACCATATACTCCTATGGTTTAACAATAATATCTACATTTAGTAAGTTATTTATAGCTGTAATGTACACCTTAACAGAGTTACTCAAAAGTCAAACATTCCAGCACGGCTATCTATTCCTCAAAGACACACACATACAGGTTGGATTTGGCACGAGGGCGAGTGATGGTTCAATACATAAAATTTTATTAACAAGATATTTCAACGAAATAAAATGCTCTGTCAATAAATAAATGCATAAAAACCGAACCAGTGACTCGCAATTTGTGAGCTGTAAAGCCACGACAAGGCACCAACCGTTTTACAGGCCATTCACGCATCTTTCATAGCTGATACACACCAGACCATTGACACCATCCGGAAGGAAAAGCAACACATTACAACATTCACAAAAAGGGACAAGGTACACCCTACTTCAGAAAGAGAAAAAAGACAAATATTACTGCACAGCCATCTAATCCGCAAGCACACACACATACTGGTTGGATTTGGCACGAGGGTGAGTGATGATTCAGTACATACAATTGTATTCGCAAGTAATTTCACAAAAATTCAATGCACTGCAAATATTTGAAAGTATGAGAAACTGAACCACTGACTCACAGCTCGTGAGCTGTAAAGCCACGTCAAGGAACCAACCTCTTTACAGGCCATTCATACACCTTTCATACGTGTGACACATAAAAAACATTCACACCGCCAGCCGCGGACCCATCACATTACAACACTCACACCAGCAGACAGCGCCATTCAAGGGCCCATCACTTTCACACCCCCACATTCCTGACACTGCAACTACACAAAATGATGGACTGCGTGGAGTGTCACTCAACTAGCAGTGTGTGTAGTGACCAACAGAAAGTAACTACTCACACACCGCCAGCCGAGCGCCAGTCCACGCACACCACCATCCAAGCACCAGGCCATGCACACTGCCAGCCAAGCACCACTCCGCGCATACCAACAGCCAAGTACCACTCCATGTACACCGCCAGCCAAGCGCCACTCCACACACACCGCCAGCCAAGCACCACTCCGCGCACAGACAGCCAAGTACCACCCCACGCACACCACCAGCCAAGCGCCACTCCACGCACACCACCAGCCAAGCGCCACTCCACGCACACCACCAGCCAAGCACCACTCAACGCACACCACCAGCCAAGCGCCACTCCACACACACCTCCACCTGAATACCACTCCACGCACACCTCCAGCCAAACACCACTCCACCCACACCGCCAGCCAAGCGTCACTCCATGCACACCGCCAGCCAAGCACCACTCCACGCACCACTCCAGCCAAGCACCACTCCACTTACACCGACAGCCAAGCACCACTCCACGCACACCTCCAGCCAAAAAACCACTCCACGCACACCAACAGCCAAGCGCCACGCCATGCACACCGCCAGCCAAGCACGACTCCGCCCACACCGCCAGCCTACGCACACCGCCATCACATTTTGAATTTTTTTTAACAAAACAAACAAAATAATTGCAAATAGATAAAAATCTAGTAACACAAAATCTGTAACTAAAAACATTGCACAAATGCCAACCTTAAAAAATAATACAAATTATTTAAAAAACACAGACCAGGCAGTACATTTTACGACTCATGGATACTCCCAAAAATTATTTTGTGTGTGGTAAGCTCTATAACAAGCAGGCACACACAGCCCAGGGTTAGAAGGACACCCAGGGCCGTAAAGACGAGTCTCCTTCGGCAAACCTCTTCGCCAACAGACTCTACATCTCCTAGTGAGAAAGTCTTTGGTAGATGTGGGAGGAATGTAATCAGGAAAGTGGAAATCTTTCAATCGAGCCACATCCTCCACCACTCCAAATCTAGGAACACTTACTTGCTCCACAACAACAAGGCTAGATACCACAGAGTGCTGAAACTGAAGAAAGGTCAACTTTGACCCAGGAGAACACGCCTTGGACACAATAAAAGCATTGAAAGTTGCTAAGTTGAAAACATGGATGGCCAACTTCTTATACCAAACATAAGCCTTCCGAATAGCAGTGTAAGGTTCCAACCTCTGATCCACTCTGTCAACACCACCCATGTGCTTATTGTAGTCCAGAATGCACACAGGTTTGTGCACTTCAGCAACCTGACCCCAAACTGGCAGAGGTGAAGTACTCTCATCATGGATGGTAGTCAGCATGTACACATCCCTCCTGTCCACAAATTTCACAGCTAGTAGTTCGCCACAACGTAAGGAACTGCACTGACCCCTCTGAAGTTTCTTGCAAACAAACTCCTTTGGAAAACCTTTGCGGTTAGAGCGGATTGTGCCACATGCAACAGTGTCTACTTTAAACAATTCCTTAAACAATTGCACAGCAGTGTAGAAGTTATCAAGGTATAAATGGTGGCCTCTGTTGAACAGTCTTCTAGCAAGATCCCACACAATTTTCTCTGACACTCCAAAAGTGGACGGACAACCAGGGCGGGTCAATAGTGGAATCTCTACCAGTGTACACATGAAAATTAAAAACATACCCTGTCTTACTCTTATTGCAAAAAACACAGTTGATGGACAGAATGTAGAAGAATGTCATACATTCACCCCAGTACAAGGATCTGGGCCTAAATCCATCGTTTTTTTGCACTCCACACCACCCTGGGTTAGACACTGGCTATATGCAAATCAGCTCTGACCCTGTGCCTCATGGGAACAGTCCAGTCCGAACTACCAAGCCATGTCTTTCCTAGACCGGAATCAAGCATCCAAGGACCGGTTTCCGGCTATCAGCCTTCATTCAGCCTGGATAGCTTAACTCCAGTGGTGTGGAGAGCCTGGGACTCACGTCTGAGCATACCCAGCCCACTCGGGGTGAAAATTGCAAAAAAACACAGTTTATGAACAGAATGTAGAACAATGTCATACATTCACCCCAGTACAAGGATCTGGGCCTAAATCCATCGTTTATTTGCACTCCACACCACCCTGGGTTAGACACTGGCTATATGCAAATCAGCTCTGACCCTGTGCCTCATGGGAACAGTCCAGTCCGAACTACCAAGCCATGTCTTTCCCAGACCGGAATCAAGCATCCAAGGACCGGTTTCTGGCTATCAGCCTTCATTCAGCCTGGTTAGCTTGACTCCAGTGGTGTGGAGAGCCTGGGACTCACGTCTGAGCATACCCATCCCACTCGGGGTGAAAATTGCAAAAAACACAGTTGATGGACAGAATGTAGAACAATGTCATACATTCACCCCAGTATAAGGATCTGGGCCTAAATCCATCGTTTTTTTGCACTCCACACCACCCTGGGTTAGACACTGGCTATATGCAAATCAGCTCTGACCCTGTGCCTCATGGGAACAGTCCAGTCCGAACTACCAAGCCATGTCTTTCCCAGACCGGAATCAAGCATCCAAGGACCAGTTTCTGGCTATCAGCCTTCATTCAGCCTGGTTAGCTTGACTCCAGTGGTGTGGAGAGGCTGGAACTCACGTCTGAGCATACCCAGCCCACTCGGGGTGAAAATTGCAAAAACTCAGTTGATGGACAGAATGTAGAACAATGTCATACATTCACCCCAGTACAAGGATCTGGGCCTAAATCCATAGTTTTTTTGCACTCCACACCACCCTGGGTTAGACACTGGCTATATGCAAATCAGCTCTGACCCTGTGCCTCATGGGAACAGTCCAGTCGGAACTACCAAGCCATGTCTTTCCCAGACCGGAATCAAGCATCCAAGGACCGGTTTCTGGCTATCAGCCTTCATTCAGCCTGGATAGCTTGACTCCAGTGGTGAGGAGTGCCTGGGACTCACGTCTGAGCATACCCAGCCCACTCGGGGTGAAAATTGCAAAAAACACAGTTGATGGACAGAATGTAGAACAATGTTATACATTCACCCCTTTACAAGGATCTGGGCCTAAATCCATCGTTTTTTTGCACTCCACACCACCCTGGGTTAGACACTGGCTATATGCAAATCAGCTCTGACCCTGTGCCTCATGGGAACAGTCCAGTCCGAACTACCAAGCCATGTCTTTCCTAGACCGGAATCAAGCATCCAAGGACCGGTTTCTGGCTATCAGCCTTCATTCAGCTTGGATAGCTTGACTCCAATGGTGTGGAGAGCCTGGGACGCACGTCAGAGCATACCCAGCCCACTCGGGGTGAAATTTGCAAAAAACACAGTTGATGGACAGAATGTAGAACAATGTCATACATTCACCTCAGTACAAGGATTTGGGCCTAAATCCATCGTTTTTTTGCACTCCACACCACCCTGGGTTAGACACTGGCTATATGCAAATCAGCTCTGACCCTGTGCCTCATGGGAACAGTCCAGTCGGAACTACCAAGCCATGTCTTTCCCAGACCGGAATCAAGCATCCAAGGACCGGTTTCTGGCTATCAGCCTTCATTCAGCCTGGATAGCTTGACTCCAGTGGTGTGGAGAGCCTGGGACTCACGTCTGAGCATACCGAGCCCACTCGGGGTGAAAATTGCAAAAAACACAGTTGATGGACAGAATGTAGAACAATGTCATACATTCACCCCAGTACAAGGATCTGGGCCTAAATCCATCGTTGTTTTGCACTCCACACCACCCTGGGTTAGACACTGGCTATATGCAAATCAGCTCTGACCCTGTGCCTCATGGGAACAGTCCAGTCCGAACTACCAAGCCATGTCTTTCCCAGACCGGAATCAAGCATCCAAGGACCGGTTTCTGGCTATCAGCCTTCATTCAGCCTGGATAGCTTGACTCCAGTGGTGTGGAGAGCCTGGGACTCACGTCTGAGCATACCCAGCCCACTCGGGGTGAACATTGCAAAAAACACAGTTGATGGATAGAATGTAGAACAATGTCATACATTCACCCCAGTACAAGGATCTGGGCCTAAATCCATCGTTTGATTGCACTCCACACCACCCTGGGTTAGACACTGGCTATATGCAAATCAGCTCTGACCCTGTGCCTCATGGGAACAGTCCAGTCCGAACTACCAAGCCATGTCTTTCCCAGACCGGAATCAAGCATCCAAGGACCGGTTTCTGGCTATCAGCCTTCATTCAGCCTGGATAGCTTGACTCCAGTGGTGTGGAGAGCCTGGGACTCACGTCTGAGCATACCCAGCCCACTCGGGGTGAAAATTGCAAAAAACACAGTTGATGGACAGAATGTAGAACAATGTCATACATTCACCCCAGTACAAGGATCTGGGCCTAAATCCATCGTTTTTTGCACTCCACACCACCCTGGGTTAGACACTGGCTATATGCAAATCAGCTCTGACCCTGTGCCTCATGGGAACAGTCCAGTCGGAACTACCAAGCCATGTCTTACTCTCAGACAACATATACAGTTTAATTCCAAAGCGTGCCCTCTTGCTAGGGATGTACTGCCTAAAAACCAAACGACCCTGGAACAAAACCAAAGACTCATCAATAGAAATTTCTTTTCCAGGAATGTAAATCTCTGAAAAACGATCAACAAAGTGATCAAGAACAGGCCGAATCTTAAAAAGACGGCACAGTCAGGGTGACTACGTGGCAACGCCTCAGAATTATCCACAAAATGCAACATGCGTAGCAAAAGTAAATACCGATCACAGCTGGAAATATGGCTGTTGCCATCAAAGGACTGGTAGACCAATATGAAGCCAGGTTCGGCATCTTTAACAAACCCTTCAATAAAGTCCACCGGGTAGCTCTAGAGTGGGGCCTAAGTTTGTCACTGTTGACCCTCAAAAACTGTTTAGCATACAAATTAGTCTGCTCAACAATCTCACCCAAAAACACACCATCCATAAATAACTGAAAATACTGTATAAGCAAAAAGTTTTAAAAATCCACTCTACACCCTGCATCACCGCTAAAGGCAGGCAACACCGGCTGCACCAGGTTAGGATCAACCCAGAGTCCAACACTTCCAGTAGGAAGACTAGCAGCCTCAGGCTGCAATCCAGCTGCCTCTTGCACCATCGGCACACCAGTGTCCTCCTCTAACACAGGCCCTTCATCTGCACTGAGAGTACCTTCATCATCCGATGATTCCATGTGGAGAGAAAACTCACTGCCAGAATCTTCCTCTCCCTCCTCTCCCTCAGACGCACTGTCAGTGTCATAATCCGGCTCACAGGAAGATTTAAGAAGCATACCTACCACCTGCTGAGCAGTCATTCTACGGCTAGCCATAAATATTACTAACAAAGGTAACTTGACACACAAGTCAACAACTACAATCACTATGTGAAATAAGCAATGACCAAAATTCACCTTTATCAAAAATAACTACACAGTGCAAAACAATACCACTCACTTGCCAGAAGCAACTAAACTCACTGCCACGTAGTCTGCACTGACACAGTATGGATCAACAATATCCCACTAAAAAGAAAGAGAAGAAAAATAGACATAAGACAATGCAAAACACATCACAAAAATGTTCATGCTCAAAACACTAACTAAATGCCACTAAGACACCACTTACAAAAAAAATCCAAACATTGCAATATTACTCATTTGGAGTACATACAACAAAAATAATTTTCTTACCTACAAGAATGCAAATACACAAAACTGCAGAACAACCACTGTCGAAACCGCAAACAGGAATCAAAAGCTTTAGACTAGATTTAAAAAGAAGAAAAAAAACATTAGATTCACATACGCAAAAAATACACTAGTCCAACATGCCAAGTTAAGGGGTAGGTGGGCCTAACAGTATAACATCAATAGGAGAGCAACCCTTGCCCTTGAGGCCACCCCCAAAAAGACAACATTTTTAAAAATTCTGGTGTCTACTGGCTTCTGCCCCCCTTGGGAACAGATGGGACTGCTACTCTGCCACTCAAAGAGGGCAGAAAAGGCCACAATTATCCTCCCATAAAGGAAGGGGAACGACCCATGACCATGGGGCGGATCACCAAAATAAAAATAAACCCTGGTGCCCTAGTGGCCCTAAAAAAAAAAAAAGCAGAACTGCCCTTCCAGGTGATACCAAAGGGGATGACGGACGGAGCGCAAGCGCAAATCTAACACTCACCCCCAGGCAACTGATCTTGAATTAATCCATCATCATTGTTTAGCTCACTTCACCAACCCAGTTCAGACATGGCCATATGCAAATCAGACTGACCCTGTGCCCTTTGATTGCCCTAAGTTGGCAGACGTGGGTACCTTGCTCACTTTGGCACTGCACTCAAGCTAACCTGGCTGATAATGCCTGATTAGCCAGTAACCGGTCCCATTATGGTTATTTTTCTAAAAATTGGACCCCCACGGGGGCAGCCAAAGGCTTACAACATGCCCCTTAAAGGGGAGTGACCCTTGTCCAAGGGGTTGCTAGCCAAAACAAAATAAACATTAAGGCTACTCAAAATGGCCCCAAAATGAAAGTGACCCTTGCCCAAGGGACCACTCCCCTGCTCTTTGCCCCAATGCATGGTTTCTATAAAAAAAAAAATTAAATAATGCCCCCCCCCCGGGGGCAGACAAAGTAAAAGTAATTGCCCCCTAAAGGGGAGCAACCCTTGTCCAAGGGGTTGCTCCCCCCCCAAAAAAGAAACATTAGGGCTACTCAAAATGGCCTCCAAAAGGAGAGTGACCCATGCCCAGGGGGCCACTCCCCTGCTCTTTGCCCCAGTGCATAGAAACATTTGTATGCTACTGCCCCCGAAAGGGGAGCGACCCTTGTCCAAGGGGTCGCTCCCAAAAACTAAAAAAAACAATAGGGCCACACAAGATAGCCCCCAAAGAAAGAGTGGCCCTTGCCCAAGGGGCCACTCCACTGTTCTTTGCCCCAGTAAAAAACTATATAATTTGTAATGCCCCCCAAATACAGGAGCGTCCCTTGTCCAAGGGGACGCTCCCCAAAACAAAAATAAACAAGCATTTACAATGCAATAGGTCTCGTAGCATTAAAGTTTGAGTTATTAGCATTGTGTATGACAATGCGTTGCATAAAATATTTAGCAAACTTTGAATTGGTGAGCAGTGACAGTGTGTGCAAGAGTATGCTGTTCTTGAAAGCAGTGTGGTAGAGAGTGTAGGAATTTGGGTGACCTGAGCAATGTGGATGATGCACCTCACGCTCGGGGCTGACACAGTTATTATTCACACAGCTCTGATGATGCACCTCAGGCACGGGGCTGACTACAAGGGCAATAGTTTTTGAAAACCCTGGTTTCCTCTTTATCATCAATTCGCACTGTAAAACGTGGGCACCCAGCATAATATCGACGGACCTATTTGTAATGATGCATTATGTATTTGTGTAACCTCAATCACGCCACCTTTTCTTAATCTGTAAACTTGAGTGAATGCCTAACCTGTTAATCTGTAACTCAGACCGCGAGTAACTGTTGTACATAGAAGTACTGACACCTACTTCCGAGTTACTATTTGTCCTTATGTAATTTACTTCAATCTATTGTAAAGCGCCCTGACACTCTCGGTAAAGTACGCGCTATATAAACACGCATAAATAGCTAAATAAATAAATAAATTCATCCTGTATAATTCGGTCATTCTGTGTGACGCGCGCGCCCTGTGTGGGTTGGGAGGGGGGGGTCACTCTTCCCTTCCATGAGCCTGGCGGGGGAGGGATGCTCTCGAACATTCACCCTATGGGACTGCCTGTGCCCTGCCTCAGACTGACACCCCCTCCCCCCGCCCCCCCTCACCAGCCTGACAGGCTGACCCCCCCCCTCCCCTCCAGCCGCAGCATTCCTCAGTCCAACTTGTGCATCTCTGCAAAGTACACTACGGTCAGGGCGGGCACCGCCCCAAACAGGCAGGCAAATGAAGGGGTCCTAGAACATGCTCAGGGGCATCAAAAACGACAGGGCACCCCAAAACACCAGAGTGAAGGCGGGGGGGGCCGGGGGGCGCTCTTGTCTGAAACACCCCTTTCCCAGAAGAACCGTCCTCGCTGCTGCTTAAACCCCTCTTTATGTATTCTTTTGTGCTATATAGCGCTCACTAGACACAAGGCATCGCAGCGCTATACCACATTACACTTGAAAATCTAATAAACAGTTTATTGAGAGACATTGATGATGAGAAAACACAGGCGCTCACTTCATCAAACTCACATTTATCCAGAAAGCATTCTTATCACCCCCCCTCCTCAAGAAGTGCACAGAAGAGGCGGTTCAGACAGAAAGCGCTTTGAGGCTGTCTAGGCAGGTTGGCAAATTGGCTCATTAGCCCGTATATGATGTTGCCGATTGGCCAAGATAAAGGACTTGTGTGGGGGGCGCCGGGACTTGTGACCCAGCATTCCACGGCCCTGTTGCATGCAGTCACTGTCTGCCACACATGTTACCGGCACCAGAAACCGTGCACGGAATCTCTTCAGCCCAAGATGACACGGGGTGTGGACCTTTCAGAACAGTTTTCCGTGAGCCTTTGTATAGCGCCTTGATTACAAAAAGAACACACTCAAGGATAGCGCGCAGTTTCCCCATTTAAAGTTTCCCGCCTGCTGGAAAAAAGCCTCACATCTTGTTAAATTATGAGTTGTTGTAAAATGTTAATTTTGGCGCTTTTTTACTATGTTAAATCGCCTTTTATTTTGTTGCTTTGTGTTGGAGGTTTCATGTATTATGTTATCAGTTTAAGTTTTTTTTTATCTAACATTGTGTGACATTTTGTTACGTCACACACGTGACATTACGTTTACTATTATGTTATATTTTATGATCAGATCCCTCTACATTGTGTAATTTACGTTATGACTTTGCTTTCTGATGGTTTGATAAGTATTTTAGGAGATACATATCCAAGTCGCCTCTGGGCGCTATCCCGCTGCCGCGGATTCCCCCATACATATCGACCCTCTTGCACCCCTTGCAGCTGTGCCATGGATTATTACCATCAAAAGCGCCTCCTTCAGATCTGCGATACCACCATTAATTAAACTAGATCCTAAATGTAAAGCGCTCTGAAACCCTCTTGGGTCAAGTTCGCGCTATATAAAACTTTTATAAATAAATACATAAAATAAAATAGTAAAGACAGGACGGAGTCGGACCTACCATGTCACCCGCTGGGGTCAGGCACTAGTAAGAATCAGTGATGGTGATAAAAGTGAAAGTCCGGGGGCTCCGTCGTCCCAGAGCCGCGTCCGTCTGTCCTCAGCCCAAGTCCGCCCTCAGCTTGGAGCCGGCCCGACACTCCGTGGCCCTGGCTGTGCACTGGCGGGGCCGGACCCGGGGGGAGGCTTATGTGTGGGGGAGGGATGGAGGGAGAGAGGCCCCCCCTCCGCCAGGCCTAACCAGCATCCGAAAGGCACCCCTTTAATCCTCGGGGCTGATCTGGGTCGGATCAGGCTACAGCGCAATCTGACAGTGCCAGCATGGTTAATCCGGCAGGGCGACGTGAGCGAAACCGAAACCTTCCGTGGGGCGGGACGTCAGTGGGGCGGGACTTCAGTCTTCGGAAGCCTGCGCACGCGCCCACGGAGAGAAGCAGTGCTGGTGACGTGCGGGCTCCCATGCCCGAGGGTGAGCCCCGCGAAGGATGCAGAAGTTTAGAATGGCGGTAATTGGGGCTTAGTGGGGGGGGTGCGCTTGTATGTATGTGGCGGTGGCGGCGGCGGGGGGAGGGGTCTCTGTATGTGTGTGCGCGTGGGTGTGTGTAGGTGTGCTTGTGTGTGTCTCTGTGTGCGCATGTGTAAGCAGGGGGAGGTGTGTCTGTGTGGTACTGGAGAGGAGACAGGAGCAGGCCAAAGCGAGCACATTCACGTGCGCGTGGCCTGCGCCGATCGCCTTTTGCGAGATGCGCGCGGCCAGGTGCTGTCTCCTGGGAAGCGGACCCAGCGACAATAGGTCTCTGGCGGAGACAGCGCTTACGCGCTGTTCAACGCCACGAGACCTAACAAAAGGGCTGCACAAAATGGCCCCCATTATGAGAGTGACCCTTGCCCAAGGGGCCACTCCCCGAACGCACAAACAATGCCCCAAAATGCCGCTTTTTAAAAAACTGTAGGCAACTTCAGGCCCCCCCGGGTGCCAGACAAAGCAAAACAATTTGCCCCCAACTGTGGGAGCAACCCTTGATGATCGTGCAGCAGGAATGCTCTAAACAGGCATCGAGGGAAAGGAAAACTCTTTCCTTTCCCCCGATGCCTCTTTAGTTTAAATCCCTCCCACCCCAGGCCCCAAACTTACCTCTTTCTCCTCCGACGCGCAGGAAGCAAATGGCTTCCCTGCGCGTCGGAGGAGAAAGGGTACCTCCAATGACGTCAGCGCGCCTCGCGCGCTGACATCATTGATGACGCGGGGGGAGGCAGGGGAAGGTCTTCCCCTGCCTTCCCCGCAGAAACTTAGAAAATCGGGCACCCGCAGGGGGAGCGCTGGCGCTCCCCCCGCGGGTGGGGCTCATGACGAGCTCAGCTCGTCATGAGCACCCGAGCACTGTATGCCATGACGAGCTCAGCTCGTCATGAGCATACAAGGGGTTAATAGTCCTGGGAGATTTCAACTTATGGAAAAACGGGAGTATGGATGGAGCTTTTCATAATGTGAGTCATTCCTGCGCTAATTTGAATTTGAAACAATGGGTTACTGAACCGACACACAGAGGAGGCCATATTCTGGACCTGATTTTTTCAGATGAAGGCCTTGTTGACATGGGGGAAATTCTACCAAAGGGGTGGACGGATCAACACCTTATTCATTTTAGGATTCAAGGCTTGAATAAGAGAAAGCATGGGGATAGAAAAGCCAGGATGTTTCTGGGACGAGACTGGAAAGGCCTTTTGAAAAAGGCAGAAGCTGGAGACCCCCTGTTTCATATAGGAGATCTGTTTAACTCCGAGAAGCAGATCATAAAGAACTATACGACTTTCAATGAGCATCTAATCACAAAGCTGGATCACCTCGCCCCTCTTAAAGTCATTAAGAAAAGAGGAAATCCATCAGCACCCTGGTACACAGAGAGATTGAGGAGTCGCAAGCTCTCGTGTAAAATGGCTGAGAGACAGTGGAGGAGGGAATACTCGGAAAAGACAGAATAAGCTGGAGGTGAACCATAATAAAATATAAGCAAGAAATAATGTGAGCCAAGGCAGAGTACTTTGCATCCACTATACTAAAAAGTTCCAATAAATCCAGGGATATATTTAGAATAGTGAAGGGCTGACCAACCCTGAGTGTACCAGTAGCAAAATTAAACCCTCTCAGGAGTTGTGCGATGGCCTGGCACTCTTTTTTCGAGAAAAAATAAATAAAATTGTGGAAAGTATGTAGGATCTCTCTCAACCCACCTCGCTAGCTCAAAGTGAAGGGGTGGGAGGCATAAACGAAAAGGAAGCTGGTAAGCTGGCTGCACCTGGGCCATCGTTGGATAATTTTCCGAACCCTTTGGAGGAGGAGTTCACCAGAGTGGCCTTAGGAGTCTCCTCTGGCTCTCCATCGGATCCCCTGCCCCATAAACTGATGAAGGAATTTGGTTCAGAGATCTTCCCCGTGCTGTGGCAGATTTGCTGCCAGTCCCTCAATAAAGGTACTGTGCCTGTAAGCTGGAAGCAGGCTGTTATCATACCACTTTTGAAAAAACCTACCCTTGACCCGTGTTGCTATAAGAACTACCGACCTATCTCCCTCCTGCACTACTCTATCAAGATTGTGGAACGGTTGGTCAGTAGGACCCTGTCCCTTTTTTTGGAGACAAATAACATTCTGGAAGAGGAACAGTACGGTTTTCGACCAGGTCATGGAACAAAGCCAGCTTTGGCGGTGGTGTTGGATGACCTTCGGATGCGGGCATTCGATATGGTGAACCATGACATTTTGCTTTCAATATTGGAGAGCTTTGGGGTAAAAGGAGTAGCGCTCATGTGGTTGCATTCCTATCTGTCTGATAAATGGCAGGCGGTGGTACTCCCCCCGTACAAATCGGAACCGGTGAAATTCCTACATGGGTTTCCTCAAGGCTCGTCAATCAGCCCCATTCTGTTCAATGCCTATATGCATAGTTTGAAAAGAGGATTGCACTGGGCAAGAGCGCTACTAATACAACTGTGCTAACAACTATATCATAGATATGCAAACAAAAAAATAAATAAACTGAATCCACATGATATATCAAAATATATTCTGTTTATTAAGTTTTTCTTTTTCTTTTTCTTTCTTTAGTTGATCTTTGATGTCAAAGTATCTTAAATGTCATTACATACAAACAACAGAAAAAAAGGCTAAAATCACAGGAGTAATAACACGTTTGATATATCCATGGACATGATAAGGTATAGCCACACAGAAGAAAAAAAACAATCAAAAGATAAGACAGAAAAAGAAAATATCTTTGATGACAATATCAATGATGTATGCGTAGATCCTGGAATATAAAGTTGGAATTAGATGTTAATATCCAAAGTTAATCAGGAAACACTGGTTGAAAGACATAGATGTCACCAACGCGTTTCAGTCATGGACCTTCCTCAGGGTGAATCCTCCAGTGGCATACTAAAATACAGAAAAAAATAATATGAACATATATCTATGATACAGCTGTAGAAAGCACTATACATCTTAACTGACAAGGATAAACGAACCCACCCTCACCAAATATAGTCAGGCTTCCAAAGAGCAGCAACAATAAAGCCTCCAATTACACCACAGTGATAAAAAAGAAACTTAAATAAAGGGAAAGAACCATTTTTACCAATATCCATTCATTCTTTCTCATAACCAAATCACTGAAAGTGATACTTCTGAATTGAGGTATTAAAAACTGCTATCTTACTCAATAGGTACTTACCTATCAAATATGTATGCTGAACGATATAATGCAAAGAGTGCCTATATGCAACCTTTGCTGGGAATCATTAAAGCGCATAATATCAGTGTGATTAATTATGCGGATGATACACAGCTTTTGATATCCCCGGATGGGGAGTAGGCAGAATCACTGAACTGCTTTCATGATTGCATGCATGAAATGACGAAATGGCTGAAGAAAAATTCACTCCAGTTTAACAGTGGAAAAACTGAGATTTAGCAGTGTAAGGTGGGGGGGGGGGTCATGCAAAGCCTGCCAACAGACTTCTGGCCTCTAACATCAGATGGTATACTGACACCAGTGAACACAGTGCGCAATCAGGGGGTCAGTTTTAATGACAATCTCAATTTAGAGACCCATGTTAATAAACTGGTGGGAAGTTGTTTTTCCTTGAACCGTGGTCTTCGGAAGGTGCTGCCACTGCTACCTGATCAGGCAAGAGCAACAGTAGTTAGGAGTACTATTCTTAGCCGCCTGGACTATTGCAATGCTCTGCTATTGGAATCCCCGAGATACCTGATTACCAGATTGCAGAGCGTCCAGGTGGCAGCAGCTAAGTTAGCACTCTCTCTACCACGTTGGTCGTCAACTACACAAGCTTTGGTGGATCTACATTGGCTCCCAGTAGCCCAAAGAATCCGGTTTAAGTCATTGTGCATTGAATTTAGAGCACTCCATGATCAGGGCCCTAAGCCGCTACAGGGCAAGTTTCAGTGGTACAAGCCTACCCACTATCTCCGCTCTGCTATTGCCAACTGTGTTAGAATTCCCAATATAAGGAGGGTGACCCTGGGAGGAAGAGCCTTTAGCGTGGCAGCAGCTCGCCTATGGAATTCCCTCCCTTGTAAATTAGGAGGGCACAAAGTCTGCTGCTGTTCCTCAAAAAAATGAAGACTTGGCTCTTCCCTAGGGTATAATGTGTGTTATCGAGGGTAGCAGCTGTCTCATTGGATGGTAAGCCCTTTTCTTCTGTGTAGCTGACAGTTCTTGTGCTGATTGCTCTCTTCGCGCCAGGATGCCCGTAGGGTTACAGTGCACTCTACAAATGCTAATAATAATAATAATAAAGTTCGACCTGCATGCCAAAAAAAATATAATGGAACATTTGGAGAGCCATTACTAATTTTGACCCCAAATATCCAGTTGCCAGACATTTCAGGGACAAACATTTCTCCAACGTCAGAGATATGAGATATTTTATCTTGGAACATATTGAGAAACATCCCAAAGGTGGCAATAGGGCCCTTACCCTTAGACAGAAAGATTCGAAATACATCATCGACTTCCAAACTAAAAATTCAGGTAGTTTAAACCAGGAAGAGTTACTGGCAATACATCTTAAAGAATAAATATCAGCTGCCTTTCTCTTTCTCTTTCTTTATATGTACAGCACCAGTGGTGGATAGGTCCTTTTTCCAGCTCTCCGTGTCCATGACACTGACAGATAGTTGCCATGTATCATGTTTATCTAAAGTAGCTCTGCCTTTTGCTTATTACCTGTTTAATTTCCTTCCATTGTTTGACAAAGGATCTATTCATTTTTAATGTTATTTAAGTGCTTTAAGTAACACTGTGGAAAGACAGCATTGTCTTATAACCAACTTTTCTCCTTCTCTTTTTTCTATCTCACAGGAAGAAAGGAAGGGGTCCACTCACCGGTATCACCAGCACGGACCACCTACCCTTTTTTCTTCATCTTTTGCACATGAACACTTTGCATCAGTTACTTGCAACTTAATCGTCCATCGGGCCGCGCATGCACACTGTGAGCTATGCGCTTGCAAGCTAATTTTCTTTCTTCATTTTGACTTGGTCGTACATAATATTTGCGACATTGTGTCTGTCTTCATGTAACAGCAGTTGTTATATGATTTATTTTCGCATGACAAACATTGTACTATATCGCTGATTCATTTAATTTTTATGCAATACACATTGTTTTTTTGCGATTGTGTTGCCCAAAATTATTAATTCAATATGTGCATTATTGTTTGGCCGTTTTGAACAATAGAATAATTGTATTACAGCATTTACATATCAGGAACTATGCGATTTACTTCTGACATGCCAGTCTTATTTCTATGTTTTTTTATGTTTTACCAATATCAGTTGCCCCATTGGTTATGCAATTCACGTGACCAAGCTTCGTCTTGAAGCGAAAAGCGTCGAGAATAAACTCAGAGGTGAACACTTTATCGTTGCCGAGTTTGATATTGCTGAGAGCGCGCTACATTGTAAGCTTTTCCTTATTGAGATATATATATATATATATATATATATACATTTATAACACTACAACTAGGATTAACCTTCTGTCCCAATAAGAAAATTGAATATACCCAGACACGCATCGATCTCTTCAAACTGACTAGGAAGATCAAGTTATACAAATTTCATAAACTCAAACCTCCCATTGGAGAAGCAAAGAAAACTTCCAAAAAAGTAGGATCATATCCTACCGATGTACTCTCAGTTGGAGATTTGATCACAGCGAACATTCTGGATGAACTTGGGGATGAGATGACCCCTGTATCACCATCAGTAAGAGGACACAGAGGAATTGAACAACAATCACCAGTAACTGGTTTCCGTGCCCCCTTCCAATGTAATCCCCAGATGCCCTATGACGCCATCGATACTTTCTCTGAGGCGATGATACATGACCTCATGGAGTTGAGGATCCTACCAGCAACGAAAAATAAGAACCGTAAGATGAAGAACAATCTTAGCAGAGGACAATCGGATGCACTTGTGAACATGGCAAAAATGGATGGGACAATTATAAAACCCTCCGATAAAGGGGGCAACGTTGTCCTTTTAACAAGAGAACATTATTGTGGAGAATCTCTCCGACAATTAGGAATGGAAGAAAACTATCGAAAGAGTGACAAAACTGAATATCAGTTCAGCATTCAAGCCTATAGTGATTTGTTAACTAAATGGCGTAATAAAATGATGCTGGATACAAATGAATTTCTATTTTTACGTAACACCGAACCTGTCACACCGACATTCTACCACCTGCCAAAGGTTCATAAAGATTTAGAGTGCCCACCGGGAAGACCGATTGTGTCCTCTAAGGGAGGACTGACAGAAAATATGTCGATTTATATTGACTCCTTCCTAGCAAGTTTTGTTGTTGAACTTAAATCTTATGTAAGGGACACAAAACATTTTCTCGAACAAATTGAACCTATTGTTTGGGATACCACATACGTTCTGATCACTCTAGACATCACGAGCCTCTATACTAGTATTAGACATCAACAAGGTATAGAGGCCGTTAGATACTTTCTGCAAAAAAGGCCTGCAAAATATATGGAGCATAATACTATGTTAATAGAATGTTTGGAGTTCTGTCTTACAAACAACATATTTCTGTTTGGCTCCGAATTGTTCAAACAAATGTCTGGGACTGCTATGGGAACCTGCTTCGCCCCCAGCTACGCGAATCTTTTCGTCGGCTGGTGGGAGGATCAGGTGGCCCTGGCAGGGACCAATCAGAAGTGGGCAGATCACATAGTGGTATGGCGTCGATATATAGACGACCTGTTTCTTGTGTGGCGGGGCTCCACCACACAGGCTACGGCATTTGTTGAGAATCTGAATGTAAATGACCTCAACTTAAGATTCACAGCTGACATCAGCATCTCAGAGGTACACTACCTAGACCTAAGAGTTTTTGTGAATGGAGACAAGTTAGAAACAACCCTATACAGGAAACCGACGGCGGGGAACAGCATATTGCACGCCTCCAGTAGCCATCCCCCTAGTCTCATTCGAAGTATCCCCTATGGGGAGTTACTAAGGTTGAGGCGGAACTGCACACAGGACACTGATTTCAGAAAAGTAGCCCAGGAGTGTGTTGCACGGTTTGCCGTAAGGGGCTATGACCAGGCACACCTGAATAAGATCTATAAAAAGGTAGCTAAGATTCCAAGAAAACATCTGTTTGAGAATAAAAAAGAGCAAGACTCCTTGTCCAATATGAAAAATACGTTTCGTATGATAACTACTTTTTCTGATCAAGCCAATGTCCTTAGGAGGATAATGACAAAAAACTGGCACATTCTTCACACGGACCCAGTAATAGGAAAGGATGTCCCGATAAAACCCCTTGTGACATTCAGGAAACTTAGATCCATTAGAGACACAATAGTTAATAGCCATCTCACACCAGTCAAACCAAAAGTGAGCGCAACCCTCAAAGATATGAAAGGCTTCTTCCCTTGTGGGAAGTGCCGTGCATGTGAGAACAGCAAACAGGTTCTATCTTATAAAATACCAGGGCTGCCCAAAGTGAAACACATTAAACAATTTATCACGTGTACTACCCCCTATGTTGTTTATTGTCTCACCTGTCCCTGTGGACTCCAATACATTGGGAGTACCATAAAAAATGTTAAAATGCGGATCCTTGAGCACCAACGAGCCATAATGAACAGAGATATGGCATACCCTGTAGCTCGACACTTTGCAGTGGTACACCAAAGCAATAGAGAGCTACTACAGTACTTCGGTTTGGACCACATCCCCTTACATCCTAGAGGGGGGGACAGGCTACTCAGTCTTCGGAGACTGGAGTCACGATACATTATTGATATGCAGACCAAACAACCGATGGGTCTCAACAGTGGGGAGGAACTTATGGTCCACTTAGGGAAATGACACACTCACCTGTGAATGTGATGTACTTTGTGATAACAGATGAGTGGGAATTGGTCTATGTAAATAATATGTACAGAATCTTTATGAGATGATGATGAGTTCTCTGCTCTGAAACAAGAATTTTCTATGGGATACATTTGAATTCTAATCCTAATGATTGAGATCTTCTGATCATGATTTTGAGATAATGTCTGTATCTTTGCAAAAAATGATATTTGATATTTTATACTGGCAAGGTGTGGTGATATGCCGATACACGGCTTAATTGTGGTCATGTCTTTAATATCAGCCCTGATTGTAGGCATGGGAAGACACAAGTATGCATGTTCAAGAATAACGATCTGAATCATGAATGTGATTAATGCGAATTTTTATTTGATACATGCAAAAACTGCCTTGCTCCTGCTTTTCTGTAAACGGACTTTGGAGTATAAATGTTTGAAATGCGGTGATTTGCCGATACACGGCAATATAAGATAGAACAGGAAAATTGAAGTTTCCTTGATAAACAACATGTGAATGATGGTATTTTAACCTTTTCAAAATGGCCACCGCATTAATACTACATGGAGAATGTCCGTTTTCTAGTTTGTTGGTAATCGTTATATGTTGCCAGTAGACTGTTGATTGTGTAAACACTGACGAAGGACTTGACGTCCGAAACGCGTCTGTTGCACGAGTGTTTGTGGGCTGAAAAATAAACCTTGCTGCTTTACCCCTGGAGTGCGCGTTTTCGTTTCCTGAATGAAACGTTTCCTGAGCCGGAACATATATATATATATATATATATATATATATATATATATATATATATATATATATATATATATATATTACCTACTGGCGGTCGCCAGTAGGTATATATAGTTAGGATTTTTTCTCTATGGGTTTTTTGAAAATTCTATGTCTAATAACTTTGGCGTTTGTGGACGGAATTGGCTGAAATTTTCAGGAAAATGGCACATTTTGTTTCTGAGCAGCCCTTGAAAATTTGGGGGGGTTCGTCCAGTGGGGGCCGAGAAAAAAGGGGGGTCCCAAAACGTGTTTTTAACATTGAGTTTTCCATAGGGCGGTTGGCCTCACTTTTAGCCCGAACGGCTGAATGGATTTGCACGAAACTTGGCAAAATTGTAGGGACTGGTAGCCCGATGTGCCTTTTGTAGGTCTCAATATATGTGCTCCAGTGGATTTTGAGAAATTAACGTTTAAAAAAAGATATATATCTGTAACAGCGGACCGGGCAGCGGCCCAGGACGCGTACTTTTCGCGCAACGGAGCTTTGTGAAGCGAAGCTGATTGGTTCTCTGGCGTCTGTCAACATTCCAAACAGTCCGTAGCGGCCGCCATCTTGTCTCTCGGTAGGATCGAGAGACAAGAGGAGGCCAAAGCGAAGGGGCAAATGACCATAAGGGGGAATAGTAGATCCTCGCTGACCCCCTAGGTTTGATGTGGAGGTTTTAAAAGGGCCCCGCGGGGCAAAAAAAAAAAATAATAATAATAATCGAACGGCTGAATGGATTTGCACGAAACTTGGCAAAATTGTAGGGACTGGTAGCCCGATGTGCCTTTGCTAGGTCTCAATATATGTGCTCCAGTGGATTTTGAGAAATTAACGTTCAAAAAAAGATATATATCTGTAACAGCGCTCCGCTTTGCGTAACGGAGGTTTGCGAAGCTGATTGGTCATTCTGTCACTGGGCTATAGTTGGGCTACATCTGGCTGATATTTGGGCTACATTTGTTTTTTTGTGTGTCTGGCGGCCATCTTTGGGCTACATTGGGCTACATTGGGCTTCATTGGGCTACATTCGGCTAATTAGCAAATAGCTCATCGCAAACTAGGAATGGTAAAGAATCGCTATTTATTCCTTAAAGTTCGCTATTTAGGAAATGCAAAAAACTTTGATGATATATATGGCGGTTCATCTCTAACAAGATAAGAAGCATAGGGATACATTTATGATGACTGGCGCATCACCAGGGATGTGTTAGTCATTCTGTGCCGCTGTTCCGTCACCTATGGTGTGCTGCATTTACAATGCGGCGCATCATGGGGCAAAAACAGCACAGATGCGTGATGTATCTGTGCCGTAAAGGTGGCGCATTGCTGGAGTTGTATCGCAAGTGTGATGAAGCTCCAGCAAGGGTCGGGGGTGCCCCTGTCGCAGGGTTTCTGTTCTCACACAGAACTGTGGACAGAGGATTGGAACCTCGGCGAATGCATTGCTGGAGTTGTATCGCAAGTGTGATGAAGCTCCAGCAAGGGTCGGGGGTGCCCCTGTCGCAGGGTTTCTGTTCTCACACAGAACTGTGGACAGAGGATTGGAACCTCGGCGAATTAGGGTGTCCCAAAACTCACGTTAGTAATCAAAAACTCCTTAGCAAGCTAGGTACAGTGTCACATTGGATATAACAAACTCTCAATGTTTAGACAATCCAGAATATGAACTTATAGTACCTCAGGATACGTGGAACTCATGAACAGTCGGTCGTTATAGATTTCTTAGAAACCAGAAAATGGAGTTAAGAAGAACAGATGTGTATTTGAAATGTTTATTTACTAATGCCGTCTTCTCAGGCGTAGTACCTTAGATAATAAAAGTACACATATTATCAGTAGCAAAATTACCAGCATAGTTACTAGTACATAAAAAGTGAATGGTGATAGTATGTTAACATGCTGTAAATGAATAAGAGTTAGCAACACTTATAAGCCGCCGCGGGCCGTGGAGGGAGTTACGGTGAGGCAGGGAGGCGGGGAGGGGGAGAAGCAGGGTGGAGAATACAAGTACACATATTATCAGTAGCAAAATTACCAGCATAGTTACTAGTACATAAAAAGCGAATGGTGACAGTATGTTAACATGCTGTAAATGAATAAGAGTTAGCAACACTTATAAGCAGCCGCGGGCCGTGGAGGGAGTTACGGTGGGGCAGGGAGGCGGGGAGGGGGAGGGGCAAGGTAGAGAGGGCTCCACCCTGCTTCTCCCCCTCCCCGCCTCCCTGCCTCACCGTAACTCCCTCCACGGCCCGCGGCTGCTTATATCTCACCCTCCCTAATACACATATTATATTATTTGCTAAGAAGGTCTCTTTGTGTTGGTTTAGGGCGTGCCCATACTTTAGTGTCTTAGATTTGAAGGAATCACATCAGCATACACCAGCTCTCTCTTCATGTGAACCGCATCAACTGTTGTGTATGTGTGTTCGGCAAAGCAATATAAAACCCGCCTCATGCCCAGAATTGGCAGAAGTTGCACTTATGTTATGAGTATGAAGTCGTGGAGATCAGACCTCATAACAATTCTGTATCGTGTTGTTCTTGAAACTTTAGCACTCGCTGTACAGATATAGTTTAACAAGTAAAGCAGATAGTAGACCAATAACATATTATTCTCATGTAAACCACGATGAACTACTAGGTGGAAAGCTAAAGCAACAACTAAGTGTCGTGTGCAGAAGTTGCAAAAAAGGAAAAATGGCGTTTAAACCGGTAATGAGCCCATGCTAACTTAACACGGTGTAAAGATATCCAGGACCTAGATGACACCTCCTCATGATCCGGAAACGAACTGAATAAGATAATAGAAGTGCCATCTCATGAGAGCAGATTGCAAGTTTATATGTGGACGGTCCGCAAGGTAAAGCATTAAAAACTAGGAAAATTTAATGCTAAAGAAAAATAAAACAGCCAAGTACTTTATCGAGTCTTAAGCCAATAGGCAAGGTAAATAATAAAAACTTGACAAATAAGTTAATGAATTGTCAATGAAATGCTAGTACTCAGCATATCAAACATGAAAAAGGTCTATGACATAACTGTGTATGCAAAATAAGCTGCAACAGCCTCCAATAGGAAGTCACCGTCTTCATCCGAAAACAGTTCAGCCATCCAATTTAAAAGCGGAAAAGAACATACGTGCTCTCCCAGCACCGGATCCTCTATCACCATCAGAGGACAGCTCGGTGGGTTTTCAAGAAAGCTCTGTTCCAAGAAAGACTGTGCTGCCGCCAGTAAATTCCAGGGACCAAGTAGTCCATGCATCAATGCCACAGCCATAATCCTTTCGCCAGGACAAACCAACTCGTGAGTAATGATAGGAGTCATCAGCTGATTAAAGTCGACGTCAGGAGAAACCGGTCCGCAGAGACACAAATCAATGGCCCAATCGAAATCACAGGTCAGGCAGTGAAATACAGGCTGGATACAGGTGAAGTAGGAGAACCGAAAAGATAATCCATATGCCGTGCTTAATATCGCCAACGGCATTGTGCCATAATATTCTAGCATGCGATTGCGGAACAGTGTCAGCAGCTGCAGGGTCGGAGGTTGCATAGGAGGGACATCCATATTTAAAAATGTAAAAAAGCACAAGAGCGTCCGCTGGTAATGCAAGTAAAAATGCCAATCCACGAACCAGAGTGCAGAAAATACAATGAAAGGAAGCAGGGATGACTCCAAAGATTTTCTCAAATGAAGTCACGAGGCCACTGGTAACAACTTTAAAAAAGTGTGTCAGGGACTTTGTGGAGGATGCGTTAAAGATAGTCGGAAACATGTTGCTGAAATTGAAAGGCAAATCTTAATTGAAAAGGGTGTGCACCTCTGTACGGGTGTTCACTATGTGAAGTACGAAAGTTTCACGGGCCGAATTCAAGGCCACCTCTCTCTGAGACAAAAGAGCTCTTATTCTTGCCATGCCGTTGAAACGTGTCCCAAGGTTGGTATTTGTGGCCAGATTGAAAACTCCCTATGTTCATGTGTGGGAGGAAATAGAACATTTCTGCAGCAAATAACCCGTTCACTTACTGTTACGATAAAAGGAATACTTTTAATTAACTCAGAACAATCTTCATTATTGAGCATCAAATAACTACCATTTTCCAACAACTTGAACGTGGGGATGATAGCAGGAACTGGCGTGCCTTGCAACACGCAAGCCATATTTGGTCGGTGTTTGTTGCATGAACCGTGTAACTGTATGTGCCTACACATTAGTGAATGATCTGGCGTCTCAGTGCATTCCTCTCCATTCAGATAAACTTCTTGATCATCTTTGAAACATCTGTATGTGTATGGAAGCGACCAGACCTCATGAAGAAAAGCACTACCTAAAGGTTCATAACGACCTATTGGTATATATTTCATACAATTTGAAAACTTATATAAAGCAAAAGGCAGCGTTATTAAACCGTGGATAAGGCATGTTGTCAAAAAACCCGCAATCCTCTGCTGATGATGTCACTGAGCATGTCATGAATGATGTAATATGTGACATCATCAGCAGTGGATTACGGGTAATAGTATCTCTAGTTTACTCCCCTATAGCTGTCTTTATTTTAACATAAGTGTGTGTTTCCCTCCCTTATACTTACTGTTTTTGGTTCGCTTCCAGTTCGCGTACCGGCGAGCGAACTAGGAAGCGAACTAAGAGAAATAGAGGTTGGCACAGTTCCAAATATTGTACCAATTTTTTAATAACGGGGAGGTAGTTCTGAAAAGAACTTTTTAATTTATTTTTCTGAACATTTTTTTACTGTTTTTGAATTTTTCGGAACAGTTTTATATTTTTTTGGGTTTTTCTTGGAGGGGGCAATGAAAACGATTCATTGTAAAGGGCTCAACAGGAGCAACAAAACAAAAAAAAGAAGTATTTATTATTTTGGGCGTTTCGGACAAACTTGCATATGATAGTCAATAGCTCTGTTGATCAGAGTGATGCTTCTTTCTCCGTAGGAAATGAATCCATCGCAAAATACGCAGGTGTGTTTTACTTCACCAAATCTCATTTGTATATTTGGCACCATCTCCCTGCCCTCTGGTCCCGTTACTTCCGGTACAACAGATCTTCTGGCCATAATAGGGAGATTATCTAGGTCGTTCCTAAACTGTGCAGCACTGTAGTTGTTAGGATGCCACCTAGTCATATGGCGATGCATTGTGTAGTTTCCGAAACTGTATTTTTTGTCGGTCCCTCTGGACAGTCTATCTTGACATATAAGGCAAGTTACGTATCTTGCATTTACTTTTTTCTGACCTTTGGGAATTTTAAAAAATTGCCAAATGAAGTTTTCTTTCCGGTGAGACGTCCTGGGCTGCTCAGGCAAAAACTGCCTCTCTTCGTGCTCGTCCTCCTGTTCCTCTTCTTCTTCTTCTTGTTGAATTATAACTTGAGCAGGTGGTCCACTCTTCCTTGGATGTGGTGGAGGTGGTGGGGAAGCACCAGCTGAAGCTACTAAAGAAGCCATTGCTCAGTGATCACAAAGGGTCTTTCTCTCACAATGATGAAAGTCAGAGTGAGGAAAGAAGGAGGGATTTTCATCATTTGGGAAAAACAAGAGTTCTCAACCAATCAAAAGTGTTCATTTTAGATTATATGACCTAGTCTTACATCATTAGGAAACCAAAAGTGAAATGAACCAATGAAAAGTGTTATTACCAAGTCACATGACTTGCTGTGTTTACGTTAAGCGCTTTGCAGGGCCTCCCGGTTTGCTTCCAGAAACCTGCGCTTTGCGACTCGCTTCGCGTACCAGTTCGCTAACGTAGTACGTCATATGACGTATCACGCGACAACGTGAAACGTCATGCGGACGGGAGGCGTCACGATGTTGTTTTGTAACGCGGCACTTGCGGTAAAGAAACGTTTACCGGCTCGCGGTCTATTTCGCGGCATCAAGGTCAGCTAACGGGAAGCTTCCCGATTTGCGAAGCGGGAACGAAGAAAAAAAAATATTTAAAAAAAAAATTATTCATAAACATATAAAATATATTTTTGGATTTAAAGAAGAATACATTTTACAGCTACAGATATTAGCTGTTAAAAAACCAATGAAATTCACAGAAAAAACCATAGGTTATGGACCATATATAGTTAGGAATTAGCATTTACAAAACCTTGAAAATTCACTGAAAAAACCATAGGTTATAGACCATATATAGTTAGGAATTAGCATTTACAAAACCTTGAAAATTCACTGAAAAAACCATAGGTTATAGACCATATATAGTTAGGAATTAGCATTTAAAAAACCTTATTTTACTCACACAAAACCATTGAAATTCCATATATAGTTAGTTGCACTAACTATATATCGTGCACCCGCAATCCACTGCTGATCATGTCACATATTACATCATTCATGACATGGTCAGTGACATCACTGATGACATCACTGATGACATCTCAAATGACATCACTGATGACATCACTGATGACATCTCATTTGACATCATTCTTGTGCTAATACGATAAACCTCTTCAGACTCTAATATAACCTTAGATACACTCAGTGTATACAGACACTCACACACTGCCACTCATCCATGGAGTTACTCACACACCCAGTCAGTCATGCAAAGAAACAATCTCACCTCCATTTCTTCAACTATACAGTTAAACACACCTTACTTATTGAAACATATACTAACACATATTTACTCTCTTATACAATCCCTGATACAAGTTCACAATGATCGATACAACCACTCACTCATTCAGTGGCTCTCATGCACAGTTATTTATATATGCCAACTCTCACATGTACTGTGTTTTACATATGTACTTACTATGACATGTAGCATTGAGATATCCATTCACTCATCAATACACTCATGCACACAGTCAACTGCCCATGTAGCTGTTTCCACATGCACTCTTGAACTCATACACCTAGTGAATAAACTGCTCACACATCTATGCATAGAGTCTCACACCTTCCAGCCACCCCCACACAAACTCAATCTCCCATAGAAATACTTGGGCAACCAATTAATAACACATATAGCCTCTCGTATAGCTAATGATCAACACATGCAGCAGTTTACAGAACAACAGACATAATGATGCACAAATTAAGACAGTTTAGTCACTAACCCATGCATTCAGTGAGACACATTTAATCACTCACTCATACAGTCAGTCATGCACCTACTAAATCCTTCATCCAGACACTTATACATCCACTCAAGACATATTTTAACTTTACAGAAAAATACAGTCACTGGATGTTGTCATCAGTGATGTCATTTGAGATGTCATCAGTGATGTCATCAGTGATGTCACTGACCATGTCATGAATGATGTAATATGTGACATGATCAGCAGTGGATTGCGGGTGCACGATATATAGTTAGTGCAACTAACTATATATGGAATTTCAATGGTTTTGTGTGAGTAAAATAAGGTTTTTTAAATGCTAATTCCTAACTATATATGGTCTATAACCTATGGTTTTTTCAGTGAATATATATATATATATATATATATATATATACATATATATATATATATATATATATAGATATAGATATATAGTTTTTCTTTGATCTTCTTGTCTTTTTTAAATTGTCCTTTCTTATTCCTGAAAGTCTGTATGACACTTCTTGAGAAAAAACTAGTCTTTGGTAATTTCTCTTTAAAATTAGCAAACCTGTTGATAACTGCAGCCTGTTCCTATAAGAAAGTCACTTCCTTGGTTCAGATCTTAATTTCAAAGCATCTTCAAACGAGAATAGGATTTTCTTCCCTGTGGTATTTTCACTCGACACCACCAAAAATCCCAAAAAGGAACAGAAATAAAAATATGCTAATTCACTCAAAACTCTTGAAAGTCTGCAACACTATCTTCAAGTAAATATAAGTCTTTTTTTTGAGAAAAAGATTTTCCTCACTTGCGCACTTCCGAGATACTACCTTTTTCGGTCAGTTCAACAGCTGAAGTGAGCTGCGTGAAGTACGCGCTTGCACAACAACAGGATCATAACTACCACTAGACCACTAGAACTTGTCTCTCTGAGTTCCAGCGGCCATTTTGGAATTCTCGCTGCTGTAGTCTCGCCAAACCTCTAAGCCAGCAAAAAAGTGAAGTCTTCAGGAAAGAATACTGTCTCTTCCAAGGCAGATATTTTCTAATACCAAGGTATTTACTCTTCCTCAAGACATTAAAAGCCAAAGGGTTCCTGACACGTAGAGGTAGGGCCATTCGATGGTATCAAACACCATCTGTGCATCTAATGATAATATCACAGCCTCTTCTTTTATGAACCCACTTCTGCCCAGAATGCCGTGAAAATGTTGGAGGTTTAATGCTGTGTTCCACCAAGGCATGAAGCCAGATTCGTCTGGATGAACTCGTTTCGTGATAAGTGGTAATAGCCTATTAGCTAGTTCTTTGCCACTATCTTTACCTCACCCTTAAGAAGCGATACGGGGCAAACAACCTGCACAGTTCTGCCATTTTCCCTTTGTTTGTGGAAGACCACTATAATGGCCAGTCTCTGATCCCTCAGGAGGCTCCCTGTTATTTACTGTCTTGGTACATCTGACGTAGGTAGGGAGTGTTTGTCGATGCTGTAAGTTTGAATAGTTCTATTGGTAGGCCACTCTGAGCCATTGCTTTCCCTGACTGAATACTGTTGAGTGCACCTATAATTTTGTCGTTAGTGATGTCACTCTCCATTTTATTGGCCTCATCTGGGGACAATGACGGAAAACTTATGTCTGACAGTAACTCTTTGGAGTCATTGATGGTTGTAGTGAATGAGGGAGTATATAGTCTGGCATAATTTGTTTGCTGTGTTTCTTTCTCCAGGATCTCTTTCTCTAGGTGTGTAATTACACCTTGCTTATCCTTTGTATATACGGCTGTCAGGGATAGTGCTTGCCCTTTAATAGTGTTTATGAGGAGTGTACAGAGCCTACGTTTTCATCAAAATAGTATTTTGTTGTCCTGGTTACATCATCACGTATTTGCAGAATTTTAAGAAATCGGGGATGCAGAGTGATTGTAGTATGGTGTACTGGTGTGTCTCATGTGAAGGGGGCTGAGAGGGGAGAATGGCCTGATATTCCTCGTGCCAACTCTCTGACGTCATTATAAGAGGGCAATTGGTCCGGCCAAGCTAGCATATAGTCGATACGTGACTGGCTGTTATGCGTACCTGAATGGAATAGGAAGAGTAGTATGTCTGGACTGTGAGTTCTCCAGACATCTGCTAGACCCATTGCCACCAGATATTCTGTTGGGCAGAACCGCTACCAGGTTTGTGTCTCAGAAGGTTGCAATCTTGTGTACTGCACAACACCATGTTCAGATCCCTCCCTAGTATCAAGTCACCTGTAGGCAGATCTAGAATTAATTTGCTTAATTCCAAGAGAGTAGACTTCTGCAATGTTGGTGGGATATGCACCAAAAAGAGATTGAGTGGTCTACCCTCCCATATATCAGTGATGACTGCAATGCTACCCAATGGGTCTAGACAGGATTTTCCTGGAATAAGGGGAACATTTGTACGTACAAGAATTTCTGTCCCTCTAGATCCATTGGTGAAGCCAGTGTGGGCAACTAGAGTGAATCCTCTTCTATTTCACGCCTTGCATCTATTTCCAATAAGATGGGTCTCTTGTAGCTTACCAAGCAAGATTGTCACACAGACCATAACATCCACACTAAATATATCCCAAAAAAGAATACAGCAATCATGGGCATCTAACATTACCCTCAACATGACTCCCATCTATCCCTCCCCACCTTCCGGTGTGGCAGATCCGAACTATCTGCCAACCCAATTCACCAGGAGTCCTTCGACCCAAACTTTTAAACTAAACTCTACAAATACAGCAAATAATCAAAATAATATCCAGAGTCATTATACACCTTCGCCGTATCCCCCATTCAATAGAAGTAAGTAATACAAACAGCAGTACATGAGATACAAGCAGTGTAACCTGGAGAGAAGCACCGCCCCAGGCCCCCTGCACTTATAAGAAGATAGGCCTCATTAGTGTCTGTTTCTCCAGGTTGCTGTCGCTTGATGGCTGGTTTCATCAAGGTGGAGTCGTCTGATGCAGCTGACAAGTAGGGAGCCTCCAGAGTAGGGTAGTCCAGCTGCACAGGGTGAGGCCTGCATGAAAGTTTGCTCCTATCTTGTCAACTGGGGCCCGCCAAAGGGCTCTACCTATTCGTCTCCACTGTAGCAATGCTCCACCAGTCGTCATCCCTCAAGCCAGTCCCATTCCTCATCTGGTTTCCCATCCACCATGATCCACAGAGCATCATGTATTTAACCTCCCATTCCTGCAAGCGGCATTAAACAGCATCAAAGGAGCAGTGAAGTTTCTGCACAGCAGCAGTGAAGTCCAGGAATAAATGGACAGTGGAGTTGTCGAACTGTAAGTCTCCCATTTGGTGTCTTGTCTGCAATATGCTTTACAGGTCCCGATAGTTGGATATCCGGGGGATTATCATATGTGGTGGTTTATCGAGTTTTAGAGGAGGGACTGGGACCATGTAGGTGCAAAAAGAAGTTGGAAATGCCTTTTGGTTCAAGTGGTTACAATCAAGTCCTCCAAGAAGAGGTCGGTGCTGGAGTTTCTGCCCTCTCCAGGACCCCAAGAAGGAGGAAGTTGTTGTATTGCTAATGCCCCTCTGCATCTCTAAACAGGTCTGAAAATTAGTAGCATCCTCCTTAAGAATAGAGATCATAGATTTGAGCGCCTTTACATCATCCTTCGTGGCAGTAATGCTGGTTTCTGCTGACCATATTCTGTCACAGTCCTTACCAAGATCAGCACATAGGAGAGCCATTTCTACTGATATGCCATACATTTTGGACTCCAAGGTGGTTTTGCCATCTTGTACCACCTGCATCAAGTCCATAAGTGTGGGATCCCTTTGCTCAGCCCGGGCTGTAGGTCGTGCATTTGATAATGCTACTTAGTCCCCCTCTCTGTGGTCGTTTGAGGAAAGTATATTTATCCAGTTTGTTGTGCTCTGACTTTTTGCTTGGTTTATTTTTAGCCATGATTTGTCCACCAGGAACAACCAGGGCACTGAGTCAAGGTGAAAGTACCACTTGGGCCAGACCCCCCTCGCCCCCCGGCCACCAGAGCAAGACAGCATTTGTACTCACAGTTCCGCGCATAGGGACAGCACAGAAGAATGATTATCAGGAGGCCTCTTTTCCAATATGAGACCCTGTCAACAATCCAATCTGGGAGCCGTCCCACTCCTTTCAGGCCAGGACATGAGCAATTGTGATGACTGGGGCTGCACACAGGGCAGGCACGATAGATTGCCTCTCAAAGACCAGAACTGTTCATAAGGAAGGCAGGAGGCGTCTCCTCCAAGATGCACGTCTCCCACATCACAGCCAGCTGTCCACCTGCAGGCAAACATGATCAGGGTTGCCTGTGTTCCACACCTCTCCACAGTTCCTTACTTCCACGGGTTCCTCACACACAGTCCAGGCATCAGGCTGCCCCACTCGCCTCAGGCCCAGACCCAGCCTGCATCGATCTCCTGGGCTGTGGTGTAGATCTCAATGCAGCCTGCTGGCTGCTCCACCAGGGGAGGATGGTGGGGAGACAGTCAAGCAGGTCTCATCAGTGTATCCACCCACTGCATTTACACCCATTGGATAGCCCACTCACGGGTCAAATCTTTCAGATGCTGGAATCACCTTTCAGCATCCAGTCCAGGTCTCTGCCATCGCCCAACAACGATAGCCACAGTCTCTTGTCCAGATCTGCAGGCATCACCACCTCACTGAGGCTTCCATCCCAGCCGTGCAACCCACCATTGTTCTGGTAAACGCATTTTAATCAGGATGGAAGGGGATCTCAGGAGTCTAGTGCGGGCGCTGCACTAGAATGCCACTATCCTGCTCGGCCTCTGCAATCCTTCTTACCTGTTAAATAACTTTGATAGAATGTAAATGTGATAATTTGGGGTTTCCAAAATCGAAAACTAATGTTAAAGTTTGGTGGGTTTTGAGTCCTACTCATAATTTGGCAGCACATTAATATGTACTCATTTGTATAGGCCAACTTCAAAACTTTAGGTCCCAGAGGCAACTCTTTTGCAATATTTTGACTAATATCCATTGAATGTATATAGTTATCTCACATAATTTACAAATATATATTGTCAAATTCAATGGAATGCATTAGACATCAATAACTAAACATGTTAGAATTTCACAATAGTTACCTTGTAACACAGATGTCAACATCTTGAGATCTAATAACGAAAAATAATCGTTAAAGAATAGGTCGAGATTCGCATCTTCCTTTAGGCTTACTTATGAAGTTTTTTTCTATTCAGTAGAATTCCCAGACCTATTCGTAGAAAGCTGCGACCTGCGTAGGACTCCAGGCCTATTTCTCTCATGCACCTTTACCTGAATGCTCCTATTCTGCCCGTGCAGAGTTCTTCATAGAAGAAAAGTCCATAAATGGGGAATGGAGCGCCTGCTAAATGTACATTTTTTTCCCCAATGGAGAAAATATTTTTCCCAATGCAGAAATCCATGCACCTACAGCTCCAGCAATTCTGGAGCTGAAACTTTCCCCTTCCCTTCTTGGAACAGTCTACTAGAATGGAATGAGGTTGGGAAAGAGTTTGGGTATGTCTTCAAATGTACATGTTTATGTGCGTTCACAGACTTACAAGTCAAATCACCCTCTGGAACACCCATTTCTAATTCTTTGAATCGTATTTAGTTTAGCAGATTTAGCTGCACTCGTGGTGAAGAAATCTACACTAGTAAATGCGTTTTTGCTGGTGTGATTCTAGCTTTATGACTGAAACTACTGTTGTGAATGACAAAGTGTCATTATTGAGTACTTTTAAATCCACTAGTACTTCTTTAGTGACTCTCATGGCTAGTTGTGGTCTTTGGTGAAGAGGAGGGTACTTTTTGCCACTGGCCTCTTTTATTTTACCATGATAAGTAATCTGGATAACCATAATGGAATATTAGTTAGTTGACACATAAGTACATGCCAGTTCCACCACTTTGCAGTCGGTTTATGTCTGATAGGATAAATACTTTGTCAAAACTTTCTACAGCTCCCTTAATTTGATTTTATCCAATTTAGTACGGCAGTAAACACCTTACTGGCAATTGTTTTCATTTGATTCATCATCTACTTCACTGTAAAGTCAAAGTGGTTGGTTCTCCCTTGCACTCTGGCAGCTGAGAGCAAGATATAAGAGGACGATGGAGGAGATGAATCCAGGAAAGATTTCAAAACAGCTGCAGCAATAATTCTCTTGCCTTATTTTAGCTTTGCATGGGGTGTTGTCATTACACTGTTAATAATGTTAAACATCACTACACAGAAAAGCTACGTAATCCTGAATGAAGTAAATTATTATATGGCTTATTTTGTGCAACCTGTTTTGTAGGTGTGGAATAAATTCATTCCTTATCAGTTGCTTTTCTAGAAAATGCATTGCTTGTCAGGTGCTTTTCTAGGTTCGATGGCAATTTATGCCTTGCATCACCCATCCATACATAAAATTCCCATGGTCTGTAATCCCTTAGCGGAACTCACATACTATGCGATAAACAGGCCAGAAAATGATGATGAAGCCATGAGAAATTAACATAATCCTGATCCGTGGCGGCTCCTCGGGGGAGTGCTGTGGGGCGAAGGGGCAGAGGAGGGGTAGTAAACTCCGGAATTGGGGCAAACGGAGATGAGTAAAGAAATAAATAAACAAATCTAATTATATTGCGCGTGCTGCAATGCCAAATCGGTGATGCGGCATACAATGTAATTTGTTTTATTTATTTATTTATTTACTCCACTCCGGCCCAATTCCCCCCACCCTGCCCCTCCTCCGCCCCTTCGCCCCGCAGCTCTCCTTCGAGGAGCCGCTACTGATCCTGATGCTATCACCTTGTAAGATGACACTTCCACTTCATTGATTTAATGCATTTTAAGGGTCTTCAGGAATATAAGTGCCACTTGACCACTAATCTCAGTGTCTCTATTCACTTTCAAGAAAGCATACATGCCAATGGTATCATAGTATTCAAGCTTACTTACTACTTCTCGCTGAATATTTCCCAATCATGTAAAGTTTACAAAGTATTTCAGCACTTGACTCCGAATCATATCAAGAATGAATTCTGAGGTTGTCTAAAGCATTTAAACTTGTCTGGGCTTCCGACCATTCACATTGATCCACCAAATGCACATTCCCGCAGGAAAAACTCAATAGGTTCACCAGAGCAATATTCCTGGAAGTATTTACCTCTGAGCAACAAGAAGTGTCATGATTTTTCCAGACCGAGCAGTGCTGGGCCCAGGATCACTATAGGAATCTGCACCAGGTGAAACCACAGACAGCCCATCCACGGCTGCCCAACCTATACCATTGTGAAGTAGATAACCCCTTACTGTCCCCTGAACTGCTTTGCCCTTCCGGACTCCCAGCACTCCTCTGCTGCCATTTATCCAGATTACACAAGAGTTCATGGCTTCAGTCTCTGAAAGCTGGCATGTAGTGTGTTCTCTGTGCATGGGCACCTTCACTCAACACAGGGCCATCAATTGTCAGAAATTGTCAAAATGTCCTTCCCTGAAAAACTCAGGGCCTCATTTATGAAAAATGTTGCATCGTTTTGTGAAAACAGCAATGTGACACTTTTCAGTGCAACCATCTTGTAACACCATGGATACGCCATATTTACTGTACAGCCCTCCATATCGCAAGGATTAACAGATATGTCAGTATTCCTGACTTATCTGTTGGCACCAAAGTGACACATTGCTGTGGTGTCCAAATTACGCTCCAAGCACGCCAACATTAAATCAAAGTTCGTATTATGCGTAAATTTCCAGTGTCTTTTATTCAGACATTATGCTTCATATTCAATATGGCAGTTCCTCTGTACATAATCCATAATCAAACAGAACAGCTTCTTGCCAACACTTGTTTAATCTGTTCTGTATAACAGGACTTCATCAGGGCTGAAACAAATGTAATAATAGCATCAGGAATGAAAGGAGTTGGGTTAGGCCCATAAACCCTCCGTGTGCTAAGCAATTCAAAATGTGAGGCAGTAGAAAAAGAGTGATGTGTTAGTCATCGTATAAAAATGAAATTGATCCATGTATAAGAAACCGCCAACCAATAGAGTATTTGGAAAGTGCAAAAGAAAACCCAAAGTAATGTATAAACAAGTATATCAAAAGTATGTAGAAACATAGTCAAGTAAATATTAGAGAGAAGGAGAAACAAAAATCAGGTCACCACAAGCGTGTTTGACTCAAACTTTTAAAGTATGTGCTTGAAACGCCCCTGTACCAAGTTAGAGGCCACACGTTGCAACGTGGCTCACCTTAAAATGTCACCATCCTTATACAATCTGTCTGAAAGTTATAGTCCAAGAGAAACTTTTAAAATCTAAAAAAGAAACCAAAAATACACGGTGTATCCTAATATCTAACCAATCCTATAACTGATATAGGATACCAAACACTGTCCTACTTACCACATTGTTAAGCTTCAGTCCACATTGTATATAGATGTGGAAAAGTATATATGGTAACGTACGTATACATTTGGTCACGTATCACCACCACGCCTTGGTGTACAGTTTAAGGTATCATGATTATACTCGTAGGCCGTCACATCAATAAAATAGTATCATACAATGTTATCCAATTCAACCAAATGCCTGAATGTGAATCAACACCTTGTAAAATTGACAAGAGAGCACACAGCACGGAACCCGATCATGCTACCCTACCAGCTGTGAGGCCGTAAATAACCCAGTCCTCTGTGCCTCCACACCCCTCTGTCCTTAACAAGGAACAAAGAACATACAAGGTTTGTTAAATAAACTTGAACGCAAAGTAACTCATTCCTATCCATTAAACAGAGCAAAAACTAAAAGGCAAAAGGGGAAAATTCAATCCCGGTGTCCTGAAAAGGACATGCCAAACAAACTGCCCCAGTATATAGCATTTAGAGCAGCGCTATTTACATAGCACACAAAATGGGATAACCCCAGCTCATCTATTACGAATAAGTCTTACCGGTTGGCAGAGTACTCCAACCCATGCGATATTCATGGCGTTCAGCATGGGCGCCATCTTGATTTCTGTTTAAATAGTGGAAAACTGCCGGAAACAAAACTGTGACATATTTAGCTTTGGCCGCCATCTTTGAGTGTGTTTTAAGTAAAAACTGTATCAAATGCATCCAAACGCTATCCTTAAATCATCTCTGATATACATAACAATCTATTCTTGACAAATAAATTACACATATTTTGGGATCAGATCTTGTAAGGTATGACGCAAATCTCTTCATAACTTGATACCTAATTGGTCCATAAACGAATGACTATAAAACACCATAACTGCAAAAGCGCAAGTTAACACTTGGCTTTGGCAGCACTCTTTAAATGTGCAATAAGCAGGTAACTAACTCAGTTGCCACCAGATCAATAACTCTATATTCACCCATGACATTTTAAATCTGTCCATGACCAAGATATTAAGTAGATATCTCGATCATCTTATGTAAAGAGTCACGCAAAACTGTTTGTAGTTTCACACCCGGTAATCAGATAAAATGCAGAAACCTTAGCAGCCATCTTGGAGAATATCCACTATAGTCGAAAAATTCAGGTAGGTATCGTAAAATGACCCATGTCATACAATGGAGTTTATACAATATTCAAAAGTTGTGTATAGCTGAAATATATGTAATCCCAGTAATCATCACTAAATGCTGTTCAGTCTCAGGTCATATACTCTTTAGTTGAAAAATTAAGGTTGATATCGTAAAATATCCCATGTCATGCAAAGGAGTCTATCCAAGATTAGGATGCTGTATATAGCTGAGAAATACGTGATCCCAGTAATCATCGCCAAAAGTCCTCTAGTTTGAGGTCATATACTCAAGGAAACTAGATGGTCAGAATGAAACCTTGACAAAAAATCCATCCACAATCACCTAGACGATTCATCAAAACTGGTCCACATGATGTCAAAATATCTAATAGATGCCTACTGTATGGCCCTAGCAAAATGAAAATCTGCTTTGAAAGATCACGAAGGATACCAATGAGTAGTTTAGATCGTAAAAACACCCAAAAGATTATAGTTACTAATTATTTACCAAGGAGAGGAGAAGAAAAAACTACATTATTATTGTGAGAAAATGGTGGAGAGAGCACAATCATTCAATCATGATCATGTGTATGAATAGAGTATATACATTAGTCTGCTACATCAATACATTTTCATTGTCAAAATCTATGAGATTCTTCATGTGTATACATGCTCTTACTGTACTAGTTGATACAGATCATACAGTCATTTTTAAAGTCAACAGTTGCAAATGTACATACCTCCTAAAAAGAATACTACATATTACATAGCAGAATTACGTACAATGACACAAGGTATTGAGATTCATATCAAGCAGTCCTGCCCTCTACTATTCTCCCAAGAAATAGTGCAACTCACCGTCTACATTTAGACCCTGCTCTACTACTCTACTGCTGGGGAGTGTTTGAATACAGACGCATATCCAGCAATGTGTCCTTTTACATGTGTCAATCTCACACCTGCAATGAGGCAGGCGTAAGGATTTGACGCAATGGCGTCCTAGAAGTGCTGCCGTGAAATCTCATAGTTTTCACTGCAACACTTCTACAAGCCTTATTTGCGGTGGAATCCCACCCTGCATACATTATACCTGATGCAGTTATAATGTAGCGCAGGGCTTTACAAAGTGACACAGCTGCTTAGATGCTTCACTTTGTAAATATGGTGCAACGTGGTGCATTTTTGCCGCTGCAACGTCACACAAACTGAGGCAATAGCAACGCAAGGGGCTCATAAATACACCCCTCAGTATGGACTCTACCTTGTGCTTGTTCAGTACTATGCGATAAGCAATGCCTCTAGCCCCACTTTCTGATATGCCCCTTTTCAGAAATTGAAGTGAATAACTGGGTTGTGGAATTTCATGGATAGAATAAAAATAATTGTATTAGCTCACTTTTGAAGAATAGTTATAAACAGTGTTGGCACCAGGTTTGCTTGTATCACTATAAACAATCAGTAGTTTGTACAAATCGGGACATTAAGGCTATGGAGTAATTTGCACTCTGTTAAAATGCCAAGGGCAGGGAGAAAGGTAGTGTAGGCTTGCCTTAAGCCCTCACCAGTGACTATTATGTTGGGGTCTGAATTTGATGCGCCTTTTTTTTACCCAAGGCAATTATGATCAAAACAACAACGAATTTCTTTCCTACCGCTGATGCTTGCTTGTGATGCTGACAATGGGTTTTCTGATCCCATTTATTTTTGCCTGTTGTGGAAAATTTATTTTGATTCCGAGATCCGATCTATTTTCAACTATTAGTCACATTTCTAATGCTTTATATGAAGTGTACCAAGTATTCGTTTGGCAGGATTATCTCACATGCATTCAAAGCCTAGATTGCAACTTAAATGGAGAGAATGCACCGCAGGAAGTAGTTTGCGGTAGAATTAAAATTACTTTTGAACATTGTAATTTATTAATTTGAAAACTCACCTCTACCCCTGTTCAATTATCATTGAATAAAATGTTCACAATGAGTTCATGCTTCTTTTAAAACACAGCGAACATAATTTTTGAAAGGTGTTAAGGTTTGGAACAGTCATGCAAAAATTATAAAAGCCTTTCTAAGTACTGTGTCGTTAGTGAACTTAAAATGTAATTGCTTTGTGATTTCTAAAACAATGAAATGGACTTAAAATAACGCCATATCCTTTTGCAAAAATGTTTTCTCAAGCTGATTAACTCTGTCTTCAATTCCTTCAAAAATATATGTGAAACCCATTGTGCTGGGCATCCCTTCAGTCCTAAAATACATGACAGGCATGCAGTCATTACAAGGAAGATAAATGATGTCCAGCCGTCTCTCTTTCATTATAAAGGGGTGTAAAACTTCATGGCCTTGGGAAATATGGCTGCTACCAAACCCTTCTGCCTAGGTAAGGAACCTGAACGTACTTATGGACTCCGAGGTCGTGCTTCACCCTAAGGTTTATCACGTGACCAAACGTGCTCTCCTAACCATTACAACTATTTTTTTGAGTTCCCTTTATATGTGGCTCTCTCAAAGGGTACTGATCTCAAGAGCGTTAGTGCTGTCATGCCTTGACAATGCAAATGGGCGTATAAAGCACTCACGGCCTGTCACGAAGGAAAGCAATACATCTTAAACCACATTAGTACTCTTGAGAACGGGACAGATTTACTACTTTTAGTTTCTCACAAACATTCCCAGTAGCATCCCTGGAAAACGGTGCCAAGCTCAGGTATCCAGGCGTACTACTGAAAACGTCATGTTACATGGTCTCCGGGGTCACTTTTCCCTAATACAAACTTTATATAAAACTAAACCCTAGTGAAATGCAGTCCTTTTATGAAAATTCACCTAAGTTCTTGCACTTAAATGAAGAACCCAGACTGCTAGCCCGTAAGATGTAGAGCTTTATACTTCATGGTCAGTAGGAAATGCTCAGTCAGGGCTGTGTGTCACCAGGGCAGGTGTACCTATTTTAAATGCTTGTTGAGATAATGGGGTGGGTCTCCACTGGGATGATGCCAGTGCGCAGGGCCCTCACTCCAGGTTATGTTCAACTAACTGCATTTGGGGGCAAGGTGATGTGCATACATGAGAGTGGTGGTACCAGACCCCACCCCCCCTGCGGGAGGGGTGGAGAGCTTATGCAATGTCACAAAGTAATTCCAACAGCTAATGTATATTTGTAAATTGGTGCATAGTATTGAGTAGTGTGTGTGTTTAATAAATGTACTCTTACTTTTATGAAGCAAAGTACAGACTGGACAATCAATTATTGAGTGTTATTGCTGCGCACCTGTAATGGCGGTTACTAGCCCACACCACCTCCCTTGAGTAAGCCTCAGACTGCTCTGCAACGCTTCCCTCTGAGAGTCAGGCGCTACAAATGGGTGTTTGGTTCCCAGTTAAGGACAAATGTAGTCATGTTATTTTTTCAGGCCTCACAGATACTGCAACGTTTTCCAACATTGGTGTCTAGCGGCGGGAAACATAGTATCCCATTCTGGTGCGCATTTATGGCATTTGATAAGTCCAGTTTTGCAACACCTTACCTATGCAGCAATGAGCAAATGAAAGAGCACAAGGCTCTGAGAAGGTTTCAAAGTTTTGGTTATGTGAACTAGTAGTATGGGAAAGGAAACCCCGTGCACATTGATCTCATGTCAAGATGTTATGGTTTAAATGTAAACTGTATTGATATGACTGAGTTATGTTAATTATCATGTGCTAGGGGATGGTGCTTTCCAGGAAATGATTGCATTCAAATATTCTAAGCCATATTGTACACCTTTGAACCCTAACACTACACCTGCATGAGGAGGGTGCCTCCTCAAGAGATAGGGACAATAACTGATACCTACATCACAGAAGTGAGTGTGGGGGTGGATTGACCTTGGGGGGACTAGGAGATGTAGGGGTCCTGGGAGATTCCCGCGCTTTTTATAGGCAGGGAGGGTTTCCACAGAGGGGGCCCCAGATATCCTTCCCCCGTTGAAAGTTTTCTTGCTATTGGCGCAAGCCAAAACCATTGGAAGGGTGGCGCAGGAGGTTTCTTTACCCCGGGTATTAACATCCCAGGGGTTCCCATGGTGGGTGACCCCAAATTTTTTTCCCAGGGTGGGAGGAGGGTGTGGTGGAGTTGGGTGACTGGCAGGCCCCCCAGGTTAACTGGTGGGGAGGTGAGCAACCCAGATGTTGCCAATGGTAGCAGGTGGCCCCAAAGTAGGTAGTTCTTGTGGTCTCATGGCATGTTTAGAGGGGTGTGAACGATTGCAGCAGCATGGCCTGCTCCGCGTCCTCTTTCCACTCCGCTCAGGTGCATTCACCTGATAACGGGCCCCCGGATCCTTCCACTTGCTAACCTGAGTGCTGCACCGAGTGCCGCATGGCCTAGATCCTCTGCTGCGGCGGCTGGAGGCTGTCCGACCCCCGTCCTGGACCTGAGCTGTATGAGGCCTGCCTCCCCACCTTCCACAATCCTCGGCTACTACACTGGGCAGCGCGGCCCATGAGAACACTGTTGTGGCGCTCCGTCTAACCAAGGTGAGGCTATCTGCGATGAAGGTGGACACCGTCCTGGCATGCCTCATATGCCCCACGGCGATAGGAGCTGAGGGTGAACCTGAGGACAGGGTATCGGAGCCCCACTGACTTCACCACAGGGCATTACTACTTGCATACATGCAGGGGCTGGGTCCATGGCCTGTTCAGAACTATCTCATACCTACCCTGAGACCTAGGCTGCGCTGCTTGGCTGGCAGGCACTCTGACCCTTCCACTCTGCCCTGTGACTGACTCACGTTGATGTTGCTGGTGCTTGAGGAGGTTTGGCGGCCCTAGACATTGGCAGCAAATGGGAATAGAGTACTCTAAATCACAGATGCCACTACGGGCGATTGGCTGTGTCGCTGTTACCCTCGCGTATCTCCTCTGCTTGTGGGTTGGGTCCCTGTACCCGGGTGCCTAGGTATTAACTACTGATGACCCCTTGGAGCAAACATGGGTCGCGATGACCCCATGCAGATAAAAATAACTTTTGACAGGACTGCCGCACCAGACCGGCCTGGATAAACTCTGGATACTGAGGGTGAGGCGGACTCTGAAGCGCATCCTCCTCAGCTTGAGGGAACGGCTGCCATCATGGCAGAATTAAGATCTGGGTTTTGTGCCATTGCACTAGATTTGATACCCGTGCCACCCGCCTTGACAAAATGGAAGAGCGATTAGAGAGACACGGCACCCATTGGGACAAGGTTAAGGAATGTATATCCTCACACAAAGACCAGACAAGGGATATGTTGTGCAGCTTGGAAAAGACGGAACGGCTGCTTAAGGTGGTGGCAGTTAAAAAATGAGGATTTAGAAGCCTGATCCAGCAGATTTTAGGAGTGGCCCAATCACCCAATCTGGGGCACCCAGAGCTCCTTGTACAGGCCCTTCTCACTGACTTGTTAGGGCCCGCACTTCTCAAAAGCATTCCTTATTGAGAGGGCACACAGATCACTAGGCCCTTACCCCCCTGGAAGCCCCTGTGAACGATTATAGCACGACTCTTAAATTATAGGGAGAACGACACGGTCCTCCAACTAGCCCATGAGAACGCCCCGCTGCAGTATCATGGCTCCTCACTCTCCATCTACCCTGACCACACTGCTACCGGCCAAGAAGCGCATTGAAATTTTACTGACGTGAAGACACAGCTCCACAACTTGTAATACGCCATGCTATACACATCGAGATTACATGTGAGTGTAGGCGATAAAGCCTTCTTTTTTTACACTTCCGCAGATACCATGGCTTTCTGCAAAACACAAAAGGACAACAACCGCCGCAGCCCCCTACCCTCACCTTAGCACCCATTGTTGGATAGACAACTGGCGGCCAGCGCAGAACTCTTTCCTTCTGAATAGCGATGGGTTAATTTTTTCTCACCCCTCTCACCTTAACCCAATAAGGCCAAGTATACTGTGGTCAGCATTACTAAGAACATTTCCATGGCTGCAGCTCAATCCTGGGTTTGGTAATGCTACGAAAAAAAGGCTACTTTCCTAAAATACCTTTATTAGTGATGATCCATACAGACAGGGCATTGGGCTTCCGAGGCATTGCCTGCCCCACTGATAACTCAGATTGTTCTGATGTTGGCGATTTTGGTTTTTGGAAATCGGGTTAAGGGTTATGGGAATTCACCAGCTTTTTTCCTGGTGTGGGTTGGGGGTGGGTTAATTTGGATGTGATCCCCCTTGTTGTTCTATTTTAAGTTTCTATCTCCCCTCTTTTCTCCCTCTCGTGTGTACCTCTCCCCCCCTGGCATATAGCACACTCGGACACTCAACACACATATTCAGTTCAATTTCACTCTGGCACCTACATGATAGGAGTCTCTAATCCAAAAGTTGAGGAACGGCTCCAGGCCTTGAATGTCCGCACCCTCAACAATCCCCAGAAATTCAAACTTGTATTATCCTACTTACACAGACATCCTATTAAGATAGCTTTTTTACAGGAAACACATCTGCCCCTGCAATCCACCCCCATTAGCCTCCTCCTGGGGTCCGCATAGGTACTGCGCTGGGTATAGCACATACTCAAGGGAGTGTGTATGCTCATACATCAAAGCCTCCCTTTCATGCATCATACCACCACAGTGGATGATCAGGGATGGTATCTTCTAGTAACCAGGACACTGTTGAGCAAAAAAATACTGTTTCCTAACATTTACGCTCCGTACACAGACAACCCCTCCTTCTTTTCTAGAATACTTACACTGCTTGACCGACACAAACCTGACACCCTAATCCTTAGCGGCAACCTGAACCTATGGCTAAACCCCAGCAGTGACATGTCCAGAACAGGGCAAGGCACCAGGCCCCAGGCCCTGCATGCATTTTGCGACCTAATGTACTCACTGGCACTCCATAATATGTGGCGCACGCGGCACCTGGGGAACCCGTGCTACACATTCTATTCAGCCCCACATTCTGTGTGGACACGCATCGACTACTGATTTGTCGACACCTCCTCTTGTTAATGGATACGCAACATAGAAACACTGCACTGCACGCTCTCAGACCACGCACCAGTGCTACTACACCTTGTGATCCCCTATTCCACAGGCTGGGAACGCAGATGGACATTCCCAGCTACAGCGTTGTTGGACGACCAGTTCAGATCGGAGCTACATGACGTGATCCTTGAATATTTCACTTTTAATACAGGTTCAGTGGCATAGTACTGTGTGCTATGGGATGCCTTTAAGGCATATATCTGCAACATTTGCATTTCTAAACAAGCAGGAGTGCTGTGGGCAATATGGGGCAGTCTTGATAAAGATCAATTTACAATGGTCAGGCTATTTCAGTAGTTGTTTCCTAAGTTGAATTTGCCCGGCGTAAAACGCCTCTAATACCATACGAAATTACTCAATAAAGAGGCAGGCGCTGGAGACTGGAAGACAGGAAACAAGTTTTATTCCGACGGAGTGGAACACATCAGATCGGACAACAAGGTATCGTCTCGAGGTGCTCTCTCAACTTCTCTGAGAGCTGGTCTTTTATACACTGGTTTTAGACATGTGAACGTCCTTTATTACAACAGGGACATTGTAGAGCATGAGAATGACATCAGAACGATATCCCTGTCACCCCCCAGTTCCGGCCCATTCCAACACATGACAACAGTAGAGACCCTTTCCCCTCACATGATTGGGAGGGGCTATCACGCAGCTGAGTGTTCTGCCGATCTCTCTGGAATGTGTGCGCCTGATCGAATCTCTGGGGGTGGAGGGTCGTGATCAATAGTGGCCTCTTTCAGGAGAGGCAAGTGCATACAGTAGGGGGCAATAAACTGTAACCTCGGGCTAAAGGATGACCAGCGGTCAGCGCTGACGTTAGGCTCAGAGGAAGGGTCATCAAAGGAGGGGTATTCATGGACGGAAAGGAGGTGTTGGTCAGGCGCGGGGTGCGATTCTCTGGGACAGAATCATGCGGGAGGGGAGGGCTCCTGACTTGTGCATGAGAGAGCGGGGGCAGTCAGGGTGCATGGGGGATGCTCGCAGGGTCAGGGAAGTGTGCTGATGAGCGATCGTGAACAGGGAGACCATGGTACCTAAAATGGCTGTCGTGTATGCTCGTACGTGAGTCTGCAAGATGGCGTAGATAATGTTCAGTATACGAACTAAATTTCCACAGTCCTCCCTTTAACATGTCTCGCCAGCTTGTCAGTTCGGATCAATCCCCATGAGACCACGCACCTCTATTTCGTATAGGGGACTCATGTGCTCTGGTTTAAGGTTCAAAGTCTTAGAGCACATACAGTTGGAAATAAGTGCACATAAAGGTGGTAAACATTGAATACCTAAACAACATCCACATAGTATCGTGATCGGTATCAATAAAAACATGAACAGTCTCCATCCCCAGTTCTTTAAAGTGTCCCAGAACCAGCCTCCAAGCGACCATCCTTCCTGTTCCTGGTGAACCTCCGAGGACAGTCTGTGGAGGTGTTCGATTGCTTTATAGACTGAAGGTGAGTTATCTGGCACGTAGGTGCAACAGCTGGAGCCGATGACACGGCATGCACCTCCACGGTCGGCCAGAATCACATCTAAAACAAGACGGTTTTGAAGAGCCACCAGGCGGACTGCCTGAAGCTCAGCCGTGTTGTTGGCGAGGACGCCAGCGGTGATGTTGATGGTTGTTTCTAATGCCTGAGTTAGATGTCGGATTGCGCGGCTATTGGCCATTGGTCCCCACAGAGGAACTAGTCCCTTTGCTGCATCCAGGAACTGTGCTCCGGTGGAGTCGGCTTGTTCAACATCTCCAGCGCGCTTTTGCCGGTGGTGGTTGGCTGGGGCCACATACGTGGGAGGAAGAATGAAGGCGATGTAGCACGTACCCTTCCAGCCTTTCGGGAGCCACGTGTAAGCTTTGGTGCCACAAACAAAGTACATATTCGGGGAAGCAACAAAGGAAGGGGGGTCAGCTGAGGCCAATGGTTTGGTGATGCGGCAAGAACTGTGACCCACCAGCTGTGTTCCTTGCCCTTTGAGGCATACGAGTCCTGTGACATTGATGACGGACAGGGCCGTAGTCAGGGTGGCAGCCGTTTGTTTCCGCAGGTGAGAGAAGGTGGATCTGGCTGGATTGTGGAGCACTTGCATTTCGACCCTTTCTTTGGCAGGGATGTTCGTAAGGAAGGTTGAACCTGAAATTGCAGGACAAAAGGGCTTTCCTGTATTGTTCAACAAAAACCCATAGTAGAAGTGCGACACTGTCTGACCAGAAGCAGCATTGTCCTTGTGGCTTTCTTGCATGAGGATCAACCAGGCGAGGCAAGAGCCGTGAACTGAGAAAGGTGAAGGAATAAAGGGGATGGAGTGTCCGGTAGCATGTGGGAGCAACCCACAGATCCAACAGTTTGTGGCATTTGTAGCAAGGATGTGCTGGTGCAACAGTTGTACAAAGAAATTGTTCCAGAATTCCCTACGCCTTTCTCGAAGCTGAGGTGAAAGGGTGATCAGGTGGTGCTCTTTCACGGTGGTCGGCTGGACAGTGGTCGGCAACATTTGGTGAGCGGGCGTGCTTTCCTCCAGGATCCAGAAGGAAGTCATGAGGAGGAGGCAGAACAGGGAGATAACGAAGAAAGCGATTGTCTTTGAGCTGTGCAATTTGTCAGTTTTTGGATTCCTATAGTGGGTATTTCCTGTTGCTTTCGATGTCTTCTTATCTGGCGCTTCCATCATCTTCATCTTCAAGGTGCTCGGTAGTGGGCAGAACCCCAGACTTAGTTTAGCTTCTCTCCAGGTAGCCCTTGATTGCTTTGGGTCACCGTTCTGAGACTTTTAACTTAGTCAGTGGTCTACTTAGCCGAAGCTCCCTCCTTTCGACGTAGGAAATACCCTTCTCGAGATGGCACAGTGGGATCAGAGTGTTTTGAAAGTTCAAGTGCCTCCGTATCAGGATAACAGTTCAGTGATGGTCGGTCTTTGTTCAGGAGCTCTTCTTGGGTGTTGACGTTGTCTGTCGTGGCCAGGGTTGAGGAGACCCTTTTGCAGTGATGGGCGTGCAGCCAGTGCTTCTTCCCCTCCACTCGAAGAGCCGTCCGAGTGGTGATCAGTACTTGCCAGGGGCCCGTCCACCGGGGTTCCAGACTCTTCGCTCGTTGGAAATTCCGGATTAAGACGTAGTCACCCGGTTGGATATCGTGACCGGGACCCCTGGAAGTATCGGGGATGGCCTGCTGCACCTGTTGATGAATGACAGACAATGTCTTAGTTAACTTGTACAAATATTCTGACAGCAGGACGTCGGGGACGTCATGAATGGAGGTTGGTTTGGGGGCAGTCCAGAGGTTCATAGGCCGCCCAAACACAACTTCGTAGGGGGTCAAGTGATGCTTAGTGGGGGTGGAGCGCATTGATAGTAGTGCCAGTGGAAGGGCATCTGGCCACTTAAGCCCTGTGGTGGCCACTATTTTTGACAGTTTCAGTTTCAGTGTAGCGTTGTGTCGCTCAACCAGGCCAGCGGATTGGGGGTGGAAGACCGCATGGAACCTTTGTTTGACCCCCAACCCCTTCAGGATAAGTTGGATAACTTCAGCTATGAAGTGGGGGCCATTGTCGCTCCATAAAATTCGACAAAGGCCGTAGCGAGGGAAAAACTCCTTCAGTAGTACTTTGGCAGTAGTCATGGCAGTGTTATCACGGGTCGGATAGGCTTCCACCCATTTGCTGAAGGCACATACAATGACTAATACGTACTTCAAGCCTTGGCACCTCTCTAGCTGGATGTAATCCATCTGGAGGACCTCAAAGGGGTGGTCGGGGATCCCAAACCCTCCCCGGGGTACCACAGTTCCTTTCCCGGGGTTGTGTTGTAAGCAGATAAGGCACTGTTGGACTAGGCGTTTGGCTGAGTCGGGGATCTTGCCGTTGTGCCAGACTTTGGAAATGAGTTCGATCATGGGGGCAGAACCTATGTGTGCAGGGGAGTGTGCCATTGTCAGTATGGGGATCAAGTATGCATCAGGCAGCAACCATTTGTTTGTGTCCTTTGTCCGCCAGCAGCCTTCATCGTCCCTTAGACCCACCCGTGCCCACTCAGTCAGTTCGTGTGGTGTGTTGGTCGATTGGATATCCCTGATCGTTTCCCTAGCGTCAGTCCATTGTTCTGCCTGTGACCTGGTCACATATATGCGCGTCGTGGCCCTATTCTCAGCTGTGGTTCGGGCAGTGATGTCGGCTAGTGCGTTTCCCTGTCCAACTAAATCTGTCACCTTCTTGTGTGCCTGACATTTGATCACTGCTAATCGTGTGGGGAGAAGGACTGCTTCAATCAGGGCGGAGACTAGATCTCCGTGAAGGATGGGTGTACCATGGGACGTCAGGAATCCCCTTTCCCTCCACAGGATCCCAAAATGATGAACTACTCCGAAGGCGTACTGGCTGTCCGTGTAAATGTTTGCCGTGGTTCCTTCTGCTATGATACATGCTCGTGTGAGGGCAATTAGTTCTGCTGCCTGTGCTGATCGTTGTATGATGCAAGCTGTTTCAACTACTGTTCGAGCAGTCGTTACCGCATAGGCAGCAGAAGTGGTGCCGTCTGGGAGTTTGATGCAAGAGCCATCTACCCATAGTTCTCCGTCAGGGTCTGTGAGAGCAACGTCTTGGAGGTCAATTCTACTCCTAGTCTGTTCGTCTGTGAGAGTCACGCACTCGTGTATAGGGGGCACATCGGGGTCATTTTCGGGCAAGGGTAGCAGTGTAGCAGGGTTCAATGTCATGCATCTCTTCAGAGTGATGTGGGGCGCAAGCAAAGTCAATTCGTATCCTGTCAGTCGTGCACTAGTCAGATGTTGAGTCTTTGTCTGGTTCAAAAGTGTGTCAACTGCATGGGGTACTAGTACTGTGAGAGGGTTCGAAAGTACAATTCCCTCACTCTGTTGGATAGAGACAGCAGCAGCGGCTACTGCTCGAAGACAGGCTGGTAGAGCTCTGGCGACTGGATCAAGAGTGGCAGAGAAGTAGGCACAAGGGCGCTGTTTGGCGCCGATGGACTGGGTCAGAACGGACAATGCGCATCCCTCCCTTTCGTGAGTGTAGAGGGAGAAGGGCTTGGAGTAGTCTGGTGTTCCTAGAACGGGTGCCGAGCAAAGGGCATCTCGCAACTCCTTAAAGGATGCTTGGCATTCGGGAGTCCACGGGAGTGAGAACAGAACATCTTTGGCCAACAGGAAAAGTAGGGGTTTTATAATGAGACTGAAATTTGGTAGCCATTGTCGGCAGAAAGAAGTAAGGCCTACTAACGAACGGACTTGCTTCTGTGTTTTTGGAATAGGGGTGTCTAGGATGGTTTGGATTCGGTCGGGTGTAAGTTTTCTCCCTTCTTTGGACAGGAGATGACCTAGGTATGTTACTTGGGACTGACAGAACTGCAGTTTCTTTTTGGAGACTTTGTGGCCATTCTCCGCAAGAAAGTGCAACAGTTGGATAGTGGCTGTGATTGCAAGTGGAGTGGTGTCGGCCGCCAAAAGGATATCGTCGACATATTGGATCAACACTACTCCATCTGGTAGCTGGACAGCGTCCAGCTGCCTTTTCAGGGCTTGGCTGTAAATGCTGGGACTTTCAGTATAGCCCTGGGGAGCTCTACAAAATCGGTATGAACGGTTTTTTAAAGTGAAGCCGAAGAGATAACGGCTGTCTGGATGGATGGGGATAGAGAAAAATGCATTTTTAAGATCAATAACGGTGAAGGTGGTGGCAGTGGACGGGATGAGAGTCAGAATGGCGGCGATGTCTGAGACTACAGGGTACTGTGGCACCACCACTTTGTTGACTTCTCGTAGATCGATGATGAAGCGATACGCTTTCTCATCCCCCTCACCTTGCTTCTTAACAATGGGTAGGATAGGACTATTGCAGACATTACTAACCACTTCCTCTACCACTCCTGCATCTACCAAGGACTGAATAATCGCCACCAATGCCTTCTCGCCTTCGGGCGATATCCGGTACTGTGGGAGTTTCGGGAGTATTGCATCTGGTCGAACAGTTATGTGTACAGGATCGATCATCATTCGTCCCACATCTGAGTCGTTTCTGGCCCATAGGTGCGGAGGTAGCGAATCGAGCAAGGATAGGTCAGCATCTGTCAAAATGTACATGTGTCGTGCGGGGTAGGGTCCGGACATGTTCGGGTTGTCGTACAGGATGACTCGGACTCCTTCCGGGGAACACCTAATAGTAGCTCGGAAATGTTTCAGTAAATCAATACCCATAATAGCATCAGGGGAGTTGGAGGAGAGTAGAAACGTCGTGTCAGTGGGATTGTTTCCTAGGTCAAAGGAGATAGGTACAGACAGGGGGTTAGTGGAGGGCGTCCCATCGAAACCTATCGAGGTAATGTGTGAGCCAGACAAGGGTGCCCTTGGAATCAGTCGTTTTGATAATACACTACGTGTCGCTCCGGTGTCTACCAAAAATGGAGTCTTTGTACCCAGGACCTTAGCGGTGACATAAGGACCTTGCTGGTCTACACAGAGCTCGACTGGATCCCTCCCTTGCCCCTGGCAGTCCTATGCAGAGTCGTGATCATTGTAGCCATCGGACTGTTGGCACTGATTCTGTCGGGGGCGGTCAAATGTGTTTGGTCTACCAGATCGGTCATTGGTGGTGTCGTGGGTCTGTCCTCGTCCCTGCCCTCCAGTTTTGGGGCCATTTGCCATGTCCCTCGTCTCTTTATTTCGAATCAGTTCCTGAAGGGCTGGGCACTGAGACTTCCAATGTCCAAATTCTTTACAGAATGCACATTGATTCTCATCAAGGTCGGTTCGTGGAGCGCCAGGGGCTGGGTTACGGTCTCTAGGGGTCGAATTCCTAGGGGCATTCGACTGGTAGTTCCCCCTATACCGTTCCCTCCCTGTGGTCATTCCCTGTAGTTGTGCAATCATTACTCGTTCCTTTAGGTCCTTTTTCTTTTTCTCAGTTGCCCTTTCGTTCTCATTCTTTTGGTGTTCGTAATACTGAGCCATCTGAAGGATAGCTGCAGGTTTGGAGGCTCCCCAACTACTTTCACTAGTCTGTAACTTTTGGGAGACCTCTTGCAATAGCCCCTTTACGTAGTTCTGCACGAATAGGTGTTGTCCGGTTGCGGTGGTCATGTCTTGGCCACTGTAGTCGGAGAACACTGTTTCAAATCGTGAGAAGTATTCTGATACGTCCTCCTGAGGTTTCTGGCGGCAGGCCGTGACTATCGACCAGTCTACCTTCTTTTCTGGGATCAACGTTTTTAGCTTCTGCACTATTTTGTCGGGGAGTTCCAGTATGTCTTTTAAAGGTTTCTTTCAGGGCTCTCGCTGCCTATCTAGTTCATCGAGTTTTGTCCAGGTGTGTCCGAACAGCTCCGTGTGGTCAGTTCTCCGGATTTGCTTCCACACATCAGCCGGCAGACACAACCCGAAAAATAAATCCATGTCCGCTAAAGTCATTATAGTTGAGCCCAAAGCTGTGCCTAATTCGGTATAGAATGCTGTAGGGTTTTTTCTTAAATCGGGCAGGGTTTGTCTAAAAGTTAAAATATCTTGCCGATCCCATGGTTGGTAAACCCAGTTGTACACAACCCTCCCTTTGGCGTCTGCATGGTAGATATCATCGTTTGTTCCCTGACCTCTCGGGGGAACCCAATAGGGGGCGGCTTCTCTGATTGGCATCATAGTGTTGGCTGCTCCTAGTGAGGGTTCAATCGTCTCAGGGACTGTGAGCTTGACCTCTGGTTTCTGCTCCGCGAGGTGGCGGAAGACCTCAAGCGTTTGCATGAAGAGATCCGTCATATCGCTTTCAGCCCCATCTCCGACATCAACCTTTCTATATAGGGCCGTCAATTTAGCAGGACCCTTAGTCTGGTACCTATCCTCATACGCGTTCAGGGTGTGGTAGCTGAACCATAAAATAAAATGCCGTCTGTGACTACCGGCATGCGAGTTGTGCATATTCATCGTATATTCTTCACTCTCCCTCCGTTCTACCAGGGTTTTTGCTATTTGGTCGATTCCATCCCGCTCATCTTTGCTCAACCTATTTGGTCTGGCTGTTAATTGTTTGCCAGTCTCAAGTTCATCTGGTGTTGTTATCGATGCGGCTGGTGCGAAGACCGTAAGAGTCGGGGCACTAGCGCTAGGGTTACCCTCGACTGCACTCTGGACTGGTGAGTGTTGTGCTAGAGGCTGGCAGGGAGCATAAGGAGGAGGCATGTAGATCATTGGAGGACCGAGCAGTAACTCGTCATTTGCCCGTTGTTTGGAGGGTACCTCCGGGTAGAGCGTAGGAGTGGTCCTGACAGGGCATTGACCTGTCAGTCCTGATTCTTGTGATTGTTTAACTTCCTCTCTTCTTCGTATTTCTTCATCTAGTTCTTTTGCGGCCAGATGGGCTGCTTTTCGTAATTCTTTCACTGTTTTTGCTTCCTCTTTTTCCTGCGATGCTCTGCTTCTCTGCGCCACATGCCGATACTATCGAGCATAGTGGATGTTACCTTATTTATTTTTTCAGCTGCTTCTAGTGTTTTTATTTTATTTTCATCAAAAGAACCTATCAGTGGCCACTGGTTTTTAGGATCCCTTTTTGTATATTTATGCCATAACTTACTATAAGCTATAGCGACTAGTCCTTGCTTAGTAAACATGTCCTTATTAGGGGTGCCCTCCAGTGGAGCTGGATGGTTCATCTCTAATAAGCGGTCCGGGTTGACCCAACTATGAACCAATGGGGAGAAGATAGGCATGACGAATTACCATAGGGGGCAAAAGCCTGCACTACCTATCTTTTCACTATTTGCAAAGGCTGGACAGAATATTCTATTTTACACTATTTGCAAACAGAGAATACCTCCCGAAAGACCCAATTTCCAAACAGTCAATGTTTGGTCAAACAATCAATCAATATGGAACGTAATAGGTACGACGTGTTAAAGGTTTGCGTTACCTACCCTTCACTTTCTGCAAAGGGAGAGAGAATATTCCTATTCTTCCCCGTTTGCAGGCAGAGAAGCTCCCTAAGAGAACCAACTTCGAACAATTCAATGCTCGATTCAATCAATCAATCAATGGGGAGAAAAAAAGAATAAGCACGACGTGTTAAAGTTTTGCGTTGCCTACTCTCCCCTATCTGCAAAGACTAAACAGAGTATGGCGATTCTGTGTTTGTTTGCAAATAGAGAATTTCTCAGAGACAAATAAGTAATACTAGTATTATCAAACAATCAATCAATCAATTTCGTAATTTTGTCGTGTGCCACGACCTTACCCGGACCGCATGGACAGTTTCTCGTCTTCCGCTTCCAGCGCCCGATCGTCCTCTACTCTCTGTTGCTATCGCGGCACTCCTGGTGGTTCCCAGTCAGGACCGTAGATCACTCGGGAGAGGTCTGCTTGGAATCAGTGAAGTTCAGATGATCGGCTGTCAGACGAGGGTCTATCGGACAGGAGCTCTTCCGATCGTTGCAGTCATTCACTCTGTCGTCGGGACCTCTCCCACTGGATCCACGTATCGCTGATGGGCCCCGCGTTTGGGACGCCAATTGATAAAGATCAATTTACAATGGTCAGGCTATTTCAGTAGTTGTTTCCTAAGTTGAATTTGCCCGGCGTAAAACGCCTCTAATACCATACGAAATTACTCAATAAAGAGGCAGGCGCTGGAGACTGGAAGACAGGAAACAAGTTTTATTCCGACGGAGTGGAACACATCAGATCGGACAACAAGGTATCGTCTCGAGGTGCTCTCTCAACTTCTCTGAGAGCTGGTCTTTTATACACTGGTTTTAGACATGTGAACGTCCTTTATTACAACAGGGACATTGTAGAGCATGAGAATGACATCAGAACGATATCCCTGTCACCCCCCAGTTCCGGCCCATTCCAACACATGACAACAGTAGAGACCCTTTCCCCTCATATGATTGGGAGGGGCTATCACGCAGCTGAGTGTTCTGCCGATCTCTCTGGAATGTGTGCGCCTGATCGAATCTCTGGGGGTGGAGGGTCGTGATCAATAGTGGCCTCTTTCAGGAGAGGCGAGTGCATACAGTAGGGGGCAATAAACTGTAACCTCGGGCTAAAGGATGACCAGCGGTCAGCGCTGACGTTAGGCTCAGAGGAAGGGTCATCAAAGGAGGGGTATTCATGGACGGAAAGGAGGTGTTGGTCAGGCGCGGGGTGCGATTCTCTGGGACAGAATCATGCGGGAGGGGAGGGCTCCTGACTTGTGCATGAGAGAGCGGGGGCAGTCAGGGTGCATGGGGGATGCTCGCAGGGTCAGGGAAGTGTGCTGAGGAGCGATCGTGGACAGGGAGACCATGGTACCTAAAATGGCTGTCGTGTATGCTCGTACGTGAGTCTGCAAGATGGCGTAGATAATGTTCAGTATACGAACTAAATTTCCACAGTCTTACCCAATTGGAAAATGAGTTGAGGAATATAGACAGCTCCACCAACATCACGGACCCATCCCTTAAACGGGAATCTCTTTTATTAGAATTCAATGACCTCGTAGACAGAAAGGCTACGCTACTGGGCAAATACCAGGCAGAACACAGATATGGGGAGGAAGAACGTCCTGGTAGGACATTGGCCCACCTGGTATATCCCCCTTGAGGGGCTGGACACATCACATCCTTGCGTCGGGAAGTTGACATCGCTGTCACGGATAACGTAGTCATATTAAGGAAATTAGAAATGTACTACAAGACCTTATACCCCACTAAGGTCCCCGCAAACTTCGTATCCCATCTGGTCTGTCTGGAGGAGGTGGTGATGTTGCGCTAACTGCTGGACAGGCTCAATTCCTTAGTGAGCCCCTCAATGCAGAGGAGCTCAGTCAGGTAATAGCTTTGCTTGTTGTTTTAAAGGCACCAGATCTAGATGGCCTATCTGGGATCTTCTATAAGGCATTTGAACAGACGCTGACACCCCATCTGCAAGAGGTTTATTTTGAATGCCTTGACAACAGCATCATAACACAATCTCCCTCTTACTGAAACCCGGTAAGGATCCCACCAGATGCGCCTCATAGAGACCTTTATCATTGTTAAACTTTGACAATAAGATATTGACCAAGATATTGGCAAACAAGCTATCACTGCTTCTAGATCAGATCGTCTCCCCGGTACAGTCCGGTTTCGTACCGCACAGGTCAACCACGCTCAACCTCAGAACTGTCTTCTCGCTGTTAAACAGGATATCACCTAAAACATTTGCAGCAGTAGTGAACCTAGACGCTGAGAAGGCCTTCGACTCTCTGGAGTGGCATTTCTCTTTGCAACATTCCTCAAACTAGGCATGCACAACAACTTTATCATGCTAACTTCACTTCTGTACTCCTCTTCCACAGCTAGGCTTCAGATAAATGGCTCCCTTTCAGAGCCCTTCCCAATATCATGTGGCACGCGATAGGGCTGCTCATTGTTGCTGTTATTTTTCATTATAACCATGGATCCCCTGGTTAGACATTTGCAGGAGAAACACATTCACCGAGGACTTCAGTTCCATTCTGGCCCTCTCTTAATCTCCAGGTATGCCGATGACATTCTGCTGTTTAAGTGGGACCCCGCTCTAAACCTGAACCCTCTTATGGATGAGATCTGCCACTTCGGAGACATGTAGGGCCTGTGCATAAACTGAGGCAAGTCTGAGCTTTTTCTTTTGACGGAGTCGACGATTCCCTCTAGCGGCACCAGCCCCCTCCCTGGGTGACTGATACCACCAAATATCTAGGGATCACAATTCATAGAAACAATGAACAGATACTCCGTCTGAGTTACGGACCTACCATGAAAAAGCTGACCACCCAGGTGCACCGCTATATCCAATTGCCACTGTCCATGGCCGACTGTATAGCCCTCATCAAAATGAATGTCCTCCCTTGCTGTTTATATTACTCCGTAAACATCCCCATCCCTCTGGCTGGTCAAAGGCCTAGAATAGCATGGGATATACTTACATTCCCTACGAGCGCAGTGGGTTTGCAGTCCCAGACCTCAACCTATATTAGCTGGTTGCGCAGGCCCAGTTTACCTACAACTAGTTCCATCCTGATGCCCAGATACCCTATAACAAGCCCAAGCAGGACCTAGCTGACCCTGTTCCACTCTGCAATATTCCCGCAAGGCTCCAGCTGGACCCCAACGACGTACAAACTCTCTCTACCACATGTTGGGCCTGGCGGATTCTTAGCTGGCTTCTGGGATCTGGCTCTTTGTATTCCGCTAAACTTCCAATGCCTCAAAATCGATTGATCGTGTTAACATCTGTGAAATTATCACAATGTACCTTAGAAAGCTATGTCCCCACACATTCGGGGATCTGTTCCCCAATGTACTCATCAGAACATTAACAAATCTCTCTACTCATACAGAATTATCCGACATGGATAGGTTTATTATCACTCCTTATAACAACGGTTCACATCTGATTACTAAACTCTACCGCTCATGCATGACTCTGAAGCAGGTACGAGACAGGGGGGCACAGTGCCTTCGGGAGGAGGACCTGTGACAACTGCCCACTGACAAGGAATGGGCTTGTTGCCATGAGCAAATAGAATGGGTCTCATCCAACCGCTGACACAAACTCCTTCATTTTAAGTTTGTCCATAGATTTTATATTACCCCCATGGAATTGGCCAAATATGACTCCGTTAAAACTTTGCAATTCCCCAAATGCCACCACCTAGGAGCGTACTTCTCTCATTTGACCTGGACCTGCCCTGTCATATCCGCTGATTGGATATCTGTGTTTCAGGTGTTAGAAACCATGAAATCCATAACAATCACACCATCTCCCAAGTTAGCCCTATTGGGCATCGTCTCGGACATCCCGACCTGCTATCATAGGTTCACAGCTATACCATTGTTACTGGCCAAAAGGGAAATTGCAGTACAATGGGGGGACAATGTCACCCCACAAAAGAGGCATGGCTGCGAAGCATGGCATACTGAGACATGCAAACCGAGATTTACTCTACACTGCAGCACACCACCTTCCACCCCAGTGGCATTTTTCACAAATAGGGTACCTATCTATGTACCCTGAAAGGCCATTCCTCTGTATCCTCTTCCCCCTCAACTCCTGAACATGACGAGACCCCTCGGGTCCCTTTACTCCCAAGGGCCCACTTTCGGTCTGTGCCTTATGAAGCCCTGTGAGATTTGCATGCATGTATCCTCCCGCATAAATAGGTAAAGCTGGACTTTAATCTGTTTTTCCACAGAGTTGTAACTTTGGCTGAACAAACTTACCGCAAGTGTTTACGGGGCACATGCATGAAGCATTTTTGTATTCACAAATGAGCCGATGCGCATATTTGGCCCGTTTGCGAATACAAAAGAGGCTTTTCACATGCATCAAACCCAAATTGCGATTTGGTAACCTGTTACCGAATCGCAAATTGGGTTTTGCAATTCGGTATGTGAAAGGGGCGTGTTAAGGACGTCCCTTCCAAATACCAAATCCTAAAAGTATGCATGAATGTTTTGTGACCGTGAATGCGTTTGCAAAACATTTGCATATTACCATCTACTTCAAGTAGGTGGTAACCCATACGCAAATGGGAAGGGGTCCCCGACCGACGCCTTCTCCTTTGTGAATGGTTGTAAAAGCATTTTTAAGGGCAGGCAATGGGCCTTGGGACCACTGCCTGCTCTTGAAAAATAAAAAGAAAACTATTCGTTTTACTTCTTCTAAAGCATCTCGTTTTCCTTTAAGGAAAATGGGCTGCTTTACAAAAAAAAATTGCTTTATTTAAAAACAGTCATGGACATGGTGGTCTGCTGACCTAAGCAGGCCACCATCCCTGTGATTTTTGCGATTCCTAGGGTGTCGCAAAGTGCAATCTACCTCAATAATATTAATGAGGTGCAGCGATTTGTGACCCTCTAGAAATCGCAATCTGAAACTCTTTGAGTTTCATGTATTGCAGATTGCGGTTACCTAATTGCGATTCTCAGGAATTCGCAATTAGGTATTTGCAATTTACAATGTTGATGCATGTGCCCCTATATGTCTACTCTCCCCCGCTCAACTCCCCCTGATTCCTTTATATGTGACATGCTACTGCATGATTTTTCTCATCTTTCCATATAATAATCTTCCCATGCGCTGGGGGGGCGTGGCTTGAGCGCTGATGGCGGAGGTCGCCTAGAAGCTCGGCTCCGCGATCGAGCCGTCTATTATCCTGTTCCTGGGGCATCCAGGGCGCCCGAATCCCGCAACGGTGACCCCTGTGGACCCTGCACCGTCCGACGACGCTGGGGGTCTGTGACGGGCTCTGCGGACGAGAGCCGAAGAACTGTGGAGGCTGCGGAGCGGAAGCCAAGATGGCGCCCGCTTCGCCTCAAAGACCCTAAAGACGGCCGGGGACCCTGCTGCGACCGGCGCCCCCGGCGCCCCTGCCGTGGCTGTTGCTTCCTCCCCCATTAGGGAGCCAACACTGACGATCGATCCCCTGGGGCCCGGAGACACCCGACGGCTGGCCGAGAGGGGCCCTGGATGATCGACGCCGCTCTCTGCCGAAAGGCCGTGTGAGGGGGGAGAGAAGAGGAACGGCGATCCTCGCAGCGCAGCCGAGTTTGCTGCGGCCGCCCGCCGCCCCAGCTCCTGGCTTGCTTGGTGAGCGGCCCTGAACCAACGACGCTGGGGGGAGCTTAAGAACCGCCCCCCCCCCCCTCGGGGAGCTGGTGGAGCAGCGTGTGCAGCACCGCGGTGCTTGGACCGGGCGCTGGATGACCGGCGGCGCCGGCTGCTGGTGAAGGGAGCAGGGGATCCTCGGGGTCCCACCGCCCCCCGTGCTTTATCCAAGCCTGCCCTGGCCCTCCCCTGCCCCCGAGACTGGAGCTGGAGGCTTCCACCTAACCTGCGCGCTGAAGGCGGGGGGACACCTAGACCGCCTGCGCCACGTTGTACCGGCGTAGCCCGCCGCCGCACTCTGGCCTAAGGGCCCGGACCAACTTGTCGACGGACGCTCCTCTCGGCCATTGGCCGAAGGCCGGTTCTCCTCAGAAGCCTGCTCATAGCTGAAGAGTGGAAGACCGGACAGCGACGCCATTTCCTGCTGCCGCGCCTCATCGGCGGGAAACGCCCGGCTTGACCATCTCCCATTCCCACTGAGACCCCCTGCCGAGGGCCCTACACGCTATGGGGAAGCCAAGAGGACCTAAAGGAAGCGCCCAGACTGCCTCTGATGCGGAGCCACCTGATAACGAGAAGCGCCTGCCCCCGGAAGGACCAGGGAACCCACACCTTCAACAGCAGCTCGACAACATCCTGCTGGCGATCACTGAGACTAGAGCGGCCCTCCGACAAGACATTGCTCAAGTTGCGACGGGCTTGGGATTGCTCAGGGCAGACCATGGTAAGCTCTCGGACAGGGTGAAGGAGGTCGAGAGCTCAGTGGGATTCCTGGAACCGGCGCAGAAAAACTTAGACGCCACAGTGAAGGACGCCCTGTCCCGAATTGAAGCTCTAGAGAGGCGGGCGGAGGATGCGGAAGGGCGCAATCGGAGAAATAACATTCGCATAGTGGGCCTTCCAGAAAAAATTGAAGGTGGGGACATGGTGGCGTATCTAGAGGATTGGCTGCGAACGGCGGTGGCGCCGGAGGGGCTGTCCCCCTTCTATACCCTGGAACGAGCGCACAGAGTGCCGGCCAAACCGCCGCTGCAGGGCCGACCCCCTCGACCGGTGGTGGCGCGGCTGCTTCATTTCCGCGACAGGGACTTTCTACTACAGGCCGCCAGGCAGAAGGGACCTTACCAGGTGGAGAACAGTCGAGTGAACATTTTTCCGGACTACACGTACGAGACGCAAAGATGTCGGTCCTCCTTCCTGGCTGTTAAAAGGGAACTACGTGCTGAGGGCATCCAATATTCCCTACTTTTTCCGGCACGACTCCGCATCATCCTGGACGGTACAACCATGTTCTTTGATACCCCGGACGACGCGTGTGGTTGGCTTGAATTGTACAGGGCTGGCAAAGATGGTTTTGGGACCTCCTCCCAGTCCACGTTGGAGAGCAACCTGCAGCTGAAAACTAAGAGGATCCGACATCGCAGAGGCAGGACTACTCGACCCTCGACGGTGGAAACTGAGGCGGAGCGACGAGGAGCGCTGGAGATGGTCTCTAATATCTCTGGCCCCCAGAGGGACCATGGGACTGAACTTTCGGAACCTGGCGAGAGTGGGGGCCACTCGGACACGGAGGGGTCTGAAACTGATAGCGTTTCACTCCCAGTGGTCACCCCGGAGACGGCGGAGGGCCTGCTTGATGAACAATAACGATTTCGGGTGAGCCGGCTCTGGTTGGGGGGTGGGGGTGGTCGGGTGAGTGGGGAGGTAGGGTTCATGAGGGGAACTGTTGGGTAACTGACTGTGTGGTGGGTTGTGGTGTTGCCCTACTTAGGCCCTAATGACCTGGGGCTCGGTCGCACTGTAGCATTGTACAGGCCCGGACTGGTGCTTTCGGGCACCGGGCAATCCCCCGGTCGGCTGGAGGGGGGTGGGGGCCGGTTTTGGATCAGGGGGCCGGTTTTGTGAGTGAGGGGCCGATTTTCGGTCCGACCCGACCGTCACAGCGTCAGTGTGTGTCTGTGTCACACAGGTGCGTGTGTGTCGTCTTGTCTGAGATTGAGTGAGACTATAGTCTACTATTCACTCAGTCTTAGGCTCCGTCTCCAAGTTCAGCAGGCCTGCCGCGCCGCCCATACTGCAGCAGCAACAACAAGCCTGATTGACCAGCGGTGTGTTTGCACACTGAAGTGCAACCTAAAAAAAGCGGAAGCGTTTCAGGAGGGAGGTGCCTGTGGCTGTGCGCAGCGCGCAGTCATGCCCTGCCTCCTCCGGCGCGTCTGCGCGCCGCCGCCTAGGGTGCAACTACTGTTCCCGCATGCGCATTGCATAGTGGGCAATGAAAACTGCGCACAGTCAGGGTGCACTTTAGGTTGCAGCCATCATCAGCACGGCGAGTGACGAGAGCCAGCCAGGAGAGGACCGGAGCGGCCACCATCATTTAATTATTGTACTGTGGTGGCTAGGCCGCTGCTCGCCCGCCCCTAGAAGTAGCCCTCCTGTCCTCCTGTGTCTGCCAGTGCCACCAACAGCAGGAGCCGGCCCGACCCGTGACCGTGGTCCGTGAGTGAGACTGAGTAAGTGTATTATTTCCACCCTGGCCCCCGTACCGACAATCACTTTTAATCTTCATTAGATTCATTATTAATCACTCATTGACTGTTTTTAATGTATTCACTCTCACAAACACTGAAGTTGGCGGGCGGGGCGTCGCGCAGTGGTGGTGGTGGTTTGGACCGAGGGACCAGGCCTGAGTGATTCCAATCGGACCGCGTTACCACACAGTGTGTAACATACAGAGCTGTGCTGTGCATATATGGTCAGTGTTAAGTTACCTACCACTGACCGTATATGCACAGCACAGCTCTGTATGTCACATGAGGCCTCTCGGAGTCCCTCGGAGTCGTCAGCTAGAGGCTGCCCATAGCTGCCAAGGTTTCAGATTGCCATGTGTGTGACATTTTCATAAGTTCAGTAATTATGAGTGACTGACGTTTTTCTCGCAAGACGACAGCAACATATAAATATCAGAAATTAGTTTTGCACCCATTTGAGCAACGAGAAAGTAAACTCTTAAGACCTTACAGAAGCCTGCGCGCCACGCCGGGGATTATTGAGAATACCCCGCTTCACAAAGCGCCTCCGAGTCCAAGTATTGTTCATAATGTGCCAAGTGTCTGGAGCGGCTCCGGCAAATGACACGCTGACTCAATTCCCCCGAAAACAGCAATATCCTCGTACATTTTCTTTCAGATTTGTAACAACACTCAGTAATAATTTGCACCTGCTGATATTTGTATATTCATTCGGAAATCTTGATTGCACATTTTTCCTCAATCACCACCTTGACCCCAGCCTCTGCCTGAGAACTTGGAACAATAGTCAAATAGCACAGCAAATTACAGGCTGGCTTGTAGGGCGAGTTAATGTCTGGGTTTAGGGGTCACAGCCTGCAGGGTGCTGCGGGCTACAAATTAAGAAATCTAGATCATAGATGAGAAGTTTCAAAGGTCATGGGTGAACTAGTTCGTCCAGCCCCGCATTTGTCATAGAATGCTGGGACTTGTAGTCTTGTTTTTATATTAGGTTTAATAAGACTGCAATTGCCAGAGATTGATGGAAAAACTCGACTGCACTAATTAGTCATGCACGGATCTGGAAAACTTGGGAGCTGTGGTACAACAATAGGGCGGCTTTGGACTTCCCTCCTTGGGCACAATCATCAGTGGCAGAGAATGACTGAGCAGAGCTGCTGAGCCAGAAAGCCACCCTGATGCAGGACATTGATATAAGTCCCCTGTGGAACTACAATCGATAGTAGAAAAGACTACAAGTCCCAGCATTCCTCTGGACCATGCATCGCTAAAAACGTCCCCTCCGGCGTCACACAACTGCTGCCTGTCTGAGTTCTAAACACCAAACTTGGAATAGTGAACATGGAAAACGGGCACTTGAATGAAGATAATTCTACTCGGAAGTGGTGATTTGCTGGTGCGCTGTTACCTGGACGCCTGAGGGTTCATCCTGAGACGCTCCCATCCCTGCTCCTGGGTCTACATTCCCGGAAGAGATGGCCACGGAGGTCTCCATCCGCTCTGGAACACTGGAGGTACCTGAGAGGCAGAATGGTCCCTTCAAGTGAGTTATTTTAGTGAGCCCCATCTTAGAGGTGGAAGGTGACAAGTAGTTAACACTGGGGGAAAGAGCGGCCTCTGGGGGTAGACCCTAGTATGACACTCTGAAGACAGCATCTTAGATCAGAAGTGGTATTTACAAGGGAAGGTGGAGTCTTATTTTGGAGTGTTGCAGGCTGCAGGTGAGTGGTTGAAGTAAAGATGGCTCCCTGCTCTCACTCACTCGCCCAGACTTCTATTCAGTAATCACTGGTGCATGGTAAAAACGCCACTCCCGTGTCTTCCGCAGGATTCATTGAAAGTGTGGCAGGGGTTGGAAAATGTGTTGATTTTAATCAGGGTGATATTGTAAAAAGAAACAACACATGATGATCTGATCATCCATCGGTTTAATTAAAAAGGGTAAAACAGAAACAGAGTGTTCTCTGAATATCATCAAAGCGCCACGCTGCCTTTATCTACTTTAATCAGAAGCACTCCAGTAACAAAGTTTTATATTAATGACATGGAAATGTACTTATGCATGTCTGTGCCATATAGATATACAATAAACAACAGAGTTGCAAAAAATGTTACCGATTCAGTGAGAGACAGGAATCACGCAATTTTGTGCTCAGTCTTAAACTGATTTTTAAAAATGGGAGGTGAAGTGTGTCGATTAAGGGAATAAACCCAGAGACAGCAGCAGAAGTTAAAATCCCTATCTGTCCTTTACAAACTGTGTGAGCTTGGGAAAGTTACTCCCCTCTCTCTTTTTCACTGTTATCTTAACTGCGAAATGGCATCTGTTAGGAGAGGGATTTCCTTGAGAAGGGCCATGTAATCAATATTGTAATCCGAGGTCTGTTTCCGACTTGACTAGCCATCCTGGGCTAAGAGACAGGGTACGTTGGAACTCGTCCAATCAATGTTCAGTTGTTACAATTTGAACTTGGAGACACTCACTACAGCAACAGGAAGATTTACCTCTGCTGCTGGCTAGGCAAGAGTCTGCACACCATCACCAGCCATGACACTACGGCTGCATAATTTTACCCTCTCCACATGAATAATTCCAGTGGCCCATGTGATGTCATAGCCCAGATCACCTTTGCTAACATAAGAGGAGTTAATAAAATGCAAGGACGTGGAAACTGTCCAGGATTGTGACATTTTCAGCAGTTATTTCTATTTTAATTGTACAAGTCAATAGGGCTCCTGCATTACTTTAAGACAGGGCCGTTGCTCATACAGACCCCAATGGTTATGTGTCTCCAGTAATTGACATTGCCAATCGGACCATTATTTCATGTTGCTTCCTTATAGACCCCTAGATTGAAGGCGTGTTTCCGGCCCTCTCTCCCCAGCCTGCCTCCACGACATTCCTGCCCATCCCCACACAGGCACTGGAGTTACCTCATGCCACTGAGAGTTCATTAGCTGACTAGGCATCTTTTTAGACAGGTTAGCAAAGGAGAGGCCAGTTTTGCCCGCGTGTGGATCTTGTACACTCCTATGTTGATATCATTCTATTCATCTTTAGTCTGTAAATTGGAGCAAGAGACTTTTTCAGCCACCATTGGTTAAATTCTCACACAGTCCGCTGGCTGTCCCAGAAACTCTTCTCTTTCAGAAGAGAAGTTCAACCCCCCAAACTCCCCCTAGTGGTTGCTCATGGCGCTTGCTCGCTGCACACCATGTGGGGGTTGGTCTCACTTTTACTTTGTTCTCTCTGATTCACTACTTGTGTCTATTTTTGGTGCTCTCTGAAAGAATGCCTATGAATACATATGACTAGGTGGGTAACCGGATGTTCTTTAAGGTCATCATCTACTGTTTACTGTGCTTTGAAAGTTGATACAATTTGAATATGTAATGAAAAATGTGCTGTAAAATTCACCATTTTGGTCTGTCGTTTTTTAAACCCCCCCTAGTGGCCGTCGGGCTCGCTCGCTGCGCTCGCTACGCGCCGGACGGGGGCTGGCTCGCTACGCACCGGACGGGGGCTGGTCTGGCAAAATTTGCCAGGGCTGCTTTCAGTTCCCAGTCCGGCCCTGGCATTGTAGTGCGGGGACCCCCCATCGACGTTCGGCCCCCATATTGCCCTTAAGGCACACCTGCGGTGACTACCGTCAGGTTAGTACAAGGGAGGTTTTTCGAGGATACAGTTTGGATGGGGACTAGATGGTACTATTTGGAACCTGTTCTGGGGAGGGTGGAGAGGGATTCATGTTTGAGGGTTGTTTCATTGTTGTTGTGGCGGGGACTCGTCATCGGTGTGGGTTTGCCTGGGTGCTTACCTAAGCTTGAGCTGTGTTTGAAGAGACGGGAGAACAAAACATGGGACAATGGCTGACCTGTCAACTCTGAAATGCATCACTTGGAATGTGCGGGGTCTGCACTCCATGTCCAGACGACACAAAGTCCACGCTTACCTAGTGCGCAGAGGCGTACAGATTGCATTACTGCAGGAAACACACCTCACTAAGTCTGAGGGAATAGCGCTACAGCGTAGATGGCGTGGACAGATGTACTACACCACGTATTCAGCTTATGCTAGGGGCGCGCTGATTTGGGTAAGAGCTGGGGTACCCTTACAGGTGGATAGTCACACTGTGGACCCGGAGGGGAGATACGTGGCACTTGCTGGAAAGCTAGGGGGAAGGGATGTGAATATTTGCTGCATTTACGCACCTAACACGGACCAACTCGCCTTTCTGACTGCGCTATCGGGCTCTCTGGCCCGCTATTTGTCGGGACCCCTCCTGTTGGGGGGCGACTTCAATTCGGTGGTAGACGTTAACCTTGATAGATCTCATCCTCCCCTCCCGGACTCCCCGACCCATCGGATGGCCAGGGGCAGGACGGACTGGCAGACTAAGTGGGGACTAACGGATATCTGGCGGGCCCAGCACCCACACACCCGGGACTACTCCCATTTTTCCGGCATGCACGAGTTGCATGTGCGGTTGGATTGCCTGCTAGGGTCGAGAGAGTTTGCTTCCTCGGCTGTGCGCTCTGAGTACCTGACGAGGACTATCTCCGACCACAACCCACTATTGGTTGATTTCCGGTGGCTTCAGGGCACCCCCTGTGTGCCGACCTGGAAGCTGCGCCCCGAGCTCCTAGAAGATCTGGTGTTCCGCAGCGACCTGGAAGACAAGATTACTGGCTATTTTGAGGTGAATGAGGGCACGACAGGAGAGAGGGCTACGGAATGGGACGCCTATAAGGTTGTGGTTAGAGGCTATTGTATAACGCAGCGAGTTGGGGTGCGTCGGGTCATCCTGGAGGATCTGGCTAAGGCTGATCGGGCACTCCGTAAACTGGAAGTTACCCGCCCCGGCCGCCTGGAGCTCCAACAACAGACCTTAGCAGCAAAGGAGGCGGTGGCCGTGGAGGTCGAAAGGCTGCGAAGCTATGACCACAAGGCTTACTTGACTAGGTCGCTTGCTGAGGGTGACAAATCGGGAGCGCTGCTGGCTTGGCTAGCCAACCCGACGAGACGCACCTCGCCCAATGTGGCCATGCGCACTGTGGAGAACAAGGAGGTCTATACTCAACCCGAGATCCTTGACTGCTTTTGGCGTTACTATAAGAAGCTATATCGCAGTCGACTGCCGCCAGAAACTACTCCGACTGACACTTTCCTGCGTGATCTGCCGATCCCCACCCTGGAGCCTGCACAGGCGAAGGACTTGGGGCGTGATGTGGAGCTAAGGGAAATCCGTAGCGCCATAAAAAAGATGGCGCGAAATAAAACACCGGGCCTTGACGGACTCCCAGTGGAGTTTTACTTCACCTACATAGAACTCCTGGCCCCCAGGCTCTTGGTGGTTTACAACAAAGCGAAGACCCTGGGGCGCTTACCTGGCTCGATGCGAGAGTCCCTGGTGATACCCCTGCTCAAACCCGATCGGGAAGGCGTTGAACCGGCGTCCTACAGGCCGCTATCAATGCTCACGGTCGATTACAAGATCTTGAGCAGCATCTTAGCCGCACGACTGCTGGATCACATGGGCTCTCTAGTACATGTCGACCAGGCGGGCTTCATTCCCAAGCGGAATACTACAATGAACATCCGCCGTTTGTTTCGCCTGTTGGAGGGAGATCACGATGATGCTCCTGATCCCATGATCCTCTCAATTGACCTAGAGAAGGCCTTCGATAGCTTGGAGTGGATCTACCTCCGCAGGGTCCTTGAGCGGTTTGGCCTGGGAGAGGGGTCCTGCGATGGACCACGGTATTATATGCCTCAGCGGTAGCTAGGGTTAAGTCAGGCCCTCTGATTTCTCAGCGCTACCCCGTGGAACGGGGCATGAGACAAGGCTGCTCGCTGTCCCCGGTGTTGTTCGCCCTTGCAGTGGAACCGCTGGCTGTATCTATCCGCACGGGGGCCCATTACAGGGGATTGCAGTCCTTGTCAGGACACCAGTATATTTCCCTATATGCTGACGACCTACTGCTTTTCCTTGAAGACGCTGGGACGGCCCTGGCCGGGGCTGATGCAGTGCTCACAGCTTTTGGTGAGGTGTCAGGGCTACATGTAAACTGGGATAAAACTTGCCTGTTCCCGGTCCGCAGAGATGGACCTCAACTGGACACTCACAGGGCGATTAGATGGGAGCCTATTTGTTTTAAGTATCTGGGGGTGCACGTTTACCATCACCCTGCTGACACCCTCGAGGGCAACATCTCCAGAAGCGTCCGGACGCGAAAAGGTAACATGTACTTTTGGTCCACCCTACCCCTCTCGGTGGCGGGACGGATTGCGCTGCTGAAGATGGTGGCGCTCCCCCGACTTTTATACTACTTCCGGACGCTTCCGATATGGATCCCTCGATCTAGCTTTCGGAACCTGGACTCTTTGATCGTGGCGTTCCTATGGGGCTCGGGCCGCCGCAGAGTTGCACTCAAGACCCTGCTGAGACCGAAGGTGGAGGGAGGGTTGGCGGTACCCGACTTTTAAACGTACTATTTGGCTGCCCAACTGCAGACCTATACCCAAGAGGTGGCGCGGGAGTTTCGTGGCCCGGAAGAGGCGCGGGGTAGTGGCATACCCAGACATGTCTTGTCATATATCGCACTGCAGCAGAGGCTGAATTCGAAGGACCTCACCCAGGAGGAACGCACCATATGGTCGTGCTGGAACCAAGTGCACAGCAGGCTTGGAGTGACACGGCCCTATGCCCCGGAGATCCCGTTGGGAATGCTCACTGCATTACCGCATGGCGGTGACTGGACGCGGCTGAGAGTTTGGGAGGAGGTGGGTATACAGCTCCTGGGAGACCTCTATGAGGACGGGACGCTACTGCCTTTTCAGGCACTTCTGGACCGCTTTGACATCCCCCGGGGTGATTTTTTGCTCCACGCGGCGGTTACAAGGGCACTCCAGGCGCACTGGAAAACTGGTCATGAGGAACCGCAGCTGTCCGCGGCGTGTCAGTACGTCATGATGTCTGCGGGAACGGTCAAGGCGGTATCATGCCTGCATTCCAGGATGATCGATGAGACATTGACCCCCCTGGAGGTGCTCAGGACCCGTTGGGAAACTGACATAGGGAAGGGTATCCCGGAAACCACGTGGGCCCAGCTGCTGCGTCGAGCCTGGAAGGGCACGCATAGTGCTCGATTCCAGCTGGTCCACTTCTATATATTGCATAGAGCCTATCTGACCCCGGAGAAACTACAGAAATATTTCGCCTCGGAGACGGCAGCCTGCCCTTGATGCAGGACGCTTGGAGCGGACCTCATTCACATGTTATGGTCCTGCTCCGTGCTGACCTCCTACTGGTTGTTTGTGGGAGACACGCTTTCCGAAGTGACTGGAAGATCCCTGCAGATGGATGAGGCAGTGGGAATTCTACACTGGTTCCCACATACCCCCAAAAATAAAATTTCTAGTAAGTTTATCGACTTGGGGTTGCTCCTGGCTAAGCGGGAAATAACCAGACATTGGAAGGCGCGGGTTGGTCCAACGGGCACTAAATGGCGCAATGAACTTCTCAAGTGGGCAGGAAGCGAGAGCACGTTGCGATTCCAGCAGGCGAGGCGGCGACAGGACGATCGAGCTCTGGAGGCAGCGCAGGCTTGGGAAACATTGGTGCAGGCCCTGCGCGACCATGACACGCATACTGACTCTGATAGTGTTGCTGAGGAACTGCCTAGGCCCCAATAGCATACCATTGATGAAGTATTCCCAATAGAAAGGACTCTGTCTCTTATCACATGCTTTTTGATCATATACTAAATCACTGAGTGGGGAGGGCGGGGTGGTGGAAAGAGGGAAGGGGAGCGCCATTCGCTTCCGTCAAGTCGCGGAGAACTTTACCATTGGGACTTGGGACCTGATCCTCTGGGGGGGTAAGACTGTTTGGGAGGGGATGGGAGTTTATTTGGGATGTTTGAAAAAGCAGAAGAGACCTATTCATTTTCACCTGCTTTACACTGATGGGACGCGAAGCTCTTCACTAAGGATCCGATGCAACTGCCGCCCGACCCCCGGGTTGTGGGCTGAATGGCCGTGTATTGATACTTTACCACTACCAACGAATTTGGTATGAACCATCGAGCAGGTGCCTACTGTGTGATTATATTTGTTTCCTGCAATAAAAATATATTTACAAAAAAAAAAAAAAAAAATCTTCCCATGCGCTGTAAAGAACAGTTTACAGAAATTACTTATAATTATGTAACTATAGAAACATATATCACCTCAGAGGCACAATGTTACTCTTCTTTGATTAGATGAAAGTTTGCCAATCATATGTATGTTTGTTTTTATTTGTTTAATGCAGCAATAAAAAAAAACAATAAAAAAAATAAAACAGTTGGGTGCTGCTCTGTGGCATCTGTTCACTAAAATCAAAAGGCTTCTGAAATATCTTGGTGATCATACCAGTTATTTTAGAACATTTGAGATACCCATTCTGCAGCAGAATAGGATGTAAGGTCTCATATCCGTTTTTGTGTTAAAACGAGGAAGTATATATTTGCAGTTTTATATTACGTTAACACTGCCAAAGGGCATTGGAGCTCTTTACATGAGCACCAAATTACATTCCATACGTCATAATAGTTCTATTTTAAGCACAGGAGAGTAAGTGATTGTCCCAGAGACAACACCAGGAAGCAAACCTAGTTCTCCAGACCCAAAGTTGGCAGCTCTGTTTTTGTGTATGACCTTCACAGAATTTATGTGGGATGAATATGTATGACATCACTCACATTCTCTGTTGAAATGGCTTTGGGAGGTAAAAAAACAGCAGCAAATAATACAGGCAAGTTTAACCAAAGTTTTACTTGGGAGTGTTTGCAAGATTTTGTTTTAAAACTAGACTTAGGGACATACTGCTAGATGCATCAACGTTCGATTTTGCGAGTCCTTAATTGCGAAGTTTAAGGATTCGCATTTAGGGACTTGCAAAATCAGATGTATGTAGGATTTGCTAAAATATTAGCAATTCCTAAATATTCCTTATCTGCGACTCGCAGAGTGCGATTCGCAAATAAGGAATGACATCTCATTGATTCCTTTTGGCCAAGAAGCCCATAGGAATGAATGGGGAAGAATTATAAATTTGTGATGAGCAATTAGCTAGTCTCAATTAGAGTATACGATTTCATGGGTGACGGGTGTCCAAAGGACACCCTGTTGCACCCCTTAAATTGACCTGGACACTGGTATTGCGCACATACATGTCCCACGGACATGTGTGTGTGTAACATACAACTTTGAAAGATGCACTTTAGTGCATTTTTCACAGTTTTTGCTATTTACCATGAAGTTTGATTTCACGGTAAATAGCGACCCCTATCAGCGAAATCGCTAGCTATTTTAAATTCATGGATTGCATTTAAGGAATCTCAATTTGAGATTCCTTAAATGCAATCGCAAATAGCGATTTATGCATTCGGGAAATGCATCCCAAATGCATAAATACCGGTCGCAGAAGGGCCGATTCTGAGAATCTGCCCCTTGCGAACAGTATTTCGCTTGATGCATCTAGCTGTAAGTCCAATGTCTTTGCACCAGTGGTGTTGGGACAATTTCAGATTGGGGCTGCTAACATCAGTGTTACATCACTGAAGATACAGGGATGGTGAAAAATCTTAGTTTCACACAAACACAAAGTGTAGCAACTGCTTTGGGCATGTAGTATGTGCATTTTGAGTCACACTGTCTCAAATATATTAGTAAAGCAACAAACAGAAGCAAACTGTCATTTACAGAAACACATTCCCTTAAATATTCGCAGACATGCAGTTTTACTGATAAAACTATACAGCGCTCAAATGATGTGTGGAAATCGGGTGCCAGGGAATATTTATTCTTTGCACATCAACAAGTAAAAGTGTCTTCCTCGTTTGCCTTGATCCTCTTAAACATTTCCATCACAGTTCAGAAGAAAACAATTAAAAAGTTGTGCTTCATTTTTGCTTTCCTAGCTGCTGTTATATTTTGAAATATGTACAGTTCATTTGCAGGTGCTTAAATTTTTTTTATGTTTTAGGAAAAATGACTTCTTGCAGGCTTTCCTTTCACATTCCCTGCACCCCAGCAAGATTGCTAATAGTTTGCTTTGAAAATAACTCTCACTTTTCAGTGAGAGAAAGAAAGGTAACCCCAATCACCAGGTTAAAAGAATAAGCAGCAATTTGTCAGAAAACATAGCCTGATATCTGACCACTGTCTTTGAAGCACAGCCTGTGTAACAAGATACATACAAAAATGTAAAGGCAACGAGGCACATTTATTCATTGCTTTTTCGGGTTTCACCAGAAATCAGCTGCTGGCCCACAGTTTGTGAACCACTGTATCTACAGCAAGTATTGGCAATGCCAACAGGTCTCAGCTTTGAAAGGTACTAGCCACGCTTTTGGCTTTGCCAATAATTTCTGCTGATGATGAACATCATTGACAAAAGAACGTGTTATTGTAGATGCTGAAGTGATACAGCAAAAAGAAATCTGAAATATCCAGCCCCAAATGATTGTTAACACAGACATGCATCACCATGCATGCGCAAGAATGAATGAAGACCCTGTTGTATTCATTCTTCTTCTTCTTCTTTTTTTTTTTTGCTATTCCAAAATGTATAGAGCTCAATATGGATCAGTAAATAAAAAAATATATATAAAGTGCATAAAAGTGCATTCAGAGAAAGGAGGAGCCCAGTAGCAAACTGCAGCTAAGAAATATAATATAACAAGTTGAAGTAGAAAAAATAAAATGGACTGGGAGCAAAAAAAGATCAACGTGTTTGCAGGGGTGAGAGGAGCAAGTCAATGGTGCTGACAAGTGTCTGAGAGCATGGAAGTGTGGGAGAGTAATGTAGGCGCCTAAAGAACTTCAAACAAGCATTTACAATGCAATGGTCTCGGCATTGTTAAAGTTAGAGCTATTGGCATTGCTCATGACATTATTTTTATTTATGTTTTTGTTTTTAAAACATATAAATAAATGTAGACCTATTGCATTTGCACCCACACACAGAGCCACACACACAACGCCACCCACACACACATACAGAGCCCCCCACACAGTCATTCACATGGGCCACCCACACACTTTGGGATGTCCAGGGGCACCTGTGCTCTCCCCTCCCGCCAGGCCCTCCAGCGCCCCTTGGAGTCAGTTTCCTCTGCTCCACCAATTACATGGACATAAAGGGAGTGGGGGTAGCAGGTGGGTCACTGGAGAGAAAGTCGCTGCAGATCCAGAAAACAAGGGGCTTTGCACGGCAGTAAGTTGTACTTACCTCTGTGCCCTACACTCCCTTACTCCAGGAGAGGAGGAGCTCCAAATATTAGGAAATGCAGCTGCTGAGGCAGCCAACAGGACAGACACTGCCCTGACCAAGGAGAGCATCTGATCTGAAGCTGAGATCTTTTTCCAAAGGGGGGGGGCAGAATACACTGCGTTGGTGGTGGTCTAGGCTGGGAGGGTAGTGCAAAGAGCGAATGCCGAGTGATGGCGGTGTGGGCGCTCCGGTTAGCAGATGGAGGGCGATGGCGTTTAGCCCAGAGTGCCTTCTTGCGCAGGACGTGGGGTGGCTTGCAGGCTACTAGGAGGGGGGGAGAAATAAATAAATAAATAAATAAAATTTCTGTATGGCAGTACGCGTCACAGGCGGTGCTGAGAGGGGATGGTCAGAGGTCAGAATTAAGTGAGGAAATGGACAGGCGGTGGTGGCGACTCAAGGAGAGTCCCAGTGCTGCTGGGGGGGGGCGCGGGTCTATTGGGGGCGGGTTTTGGGAGTTGCAGTGCAGCGTTGGAAGGCGCAGGCTGGGGAGCAAGTTTGTAGGGAGGGAAAGAGCGCCAAGGGGGGTGGGCACCAATGCAGGGCAGCCAGGGAAGACATCGAGGGGGTGGGGGGCTTAGTTACAGGAAGGGGCCGTCCGAGGAAAGGAATGTATGAGATAGGAGTTCAAGGATGTCAGACTATGGCCCAGGGGGGCGGGCTGGCGAAGAGGGGTCGGTGCGGGTGCAGCCCCCACAAGGCACGGCAGTAAGAGGGGGTGGGATGGGGAGGCGGGCAAAGAGGAGAGGCCTACAGTTGGGCAGGGGGGCGGGATGGGAATAGCAGGATTCAAGTGGGGAGTATGTTATCGGCCGGCCTATGCCTCTCGACGGTGTGTATGGGCAGCGTGAGATAGTGAAGAAAAGTTAAAGTCGGACGCTTGGTGTTCAGGTATTGGCTAGGGCGGCTTTGCTTACAATGGCGGGAGTGGCAGGTTATGCGTTGCACGGTACCAGACTAGATGTGCGGCAATAAGCCAGAGTGTGGGCGGGGGGCTGTTTGTTTTTATAAAGGGCGGACTTTACCCGAAGGCGTGGGAGCGCTCCGGAATAGGAACATTAAGGATACAGGAGGACAACATTACACGTGAGTATGTTACAAAAGGAGAGTGTTGAGTTACACGAGGCAAAGGTGACAATTGTAAGCAAAATACAAGAGGTAGCAAACGGTACAATACAGGAAGGAAAAGTTGCAGGAGGCAAAAGTGAGGGGATTGTATCTCGCTCTGCGTGCCCAAAAATGGACTCTGGATTATGTGTTTGTTTTCCAGAGTGCGCATCCCTGTAAGGGACAGGACGATGCACAAGCCAGCGACATACAGTGGATTTGGCACTGGCTGCACGTAAATGTGTACACGTAATGCACCCCCCCCCGGCGCAAGGACGCACATGGTTCTGTAGTAAGCTGCCCAAAGCCTGTGGTTGCCATCAGGGCAGACACCGTCACCCTTGGACGTGTGAGTGGGAGAGCGCTGCCAGGGCACGTTGTGCCCTCTCATCCCCCGTGTTTGTTACGCTGACAAAGCAACACGAGAACAGTCAGGGATTTCATGTCTCACGCTGCCTGCACATGCCAGTCGGCCCTCTGATTGGTTAATAAGGAACACCAATCAGAGAGCGGACTTGAGCGTGCAGGCAGCGTGATGAGGGACGTGCTCTTTCCCAATGACGTCAGGGAGAGAAAGAACAGCAAAAACACACCCCTCTATCCCAAAAAAGATGGGGCTTGAACGGAGTGACGCCCCTCTCCTCCAATGGCTGGCCTCCGTTTAGGAAACCAGCCAATGGAGAAGAGGGGTGGGTTCAAGCCTCCCAGACAGTAAACATAAAATCTCGGCTGCGTGACACTGCTGCGCAGTGTACGCTAGGCCGAGACATAAAAAGCAGGAAAGTAGCAAAGATAAGAAGGCGTATACGGGAGCAACAGCAGCATAGAAGGTTGAGATTTGAAGGGGAAATAGCACACATGATGAGGGAGAGCGAAATAAAAACATACCCACTACCTATAAAACAAAAAACCTGGGGGCATATCAGCAAGGGCCGGAGTTAAAATTTTCGCCGCTTTAGCGTCCGTTTTCGGATGAAAAGCAGTGATAATTTTAACGTCATATTAGCAAGGACACGCTAACGCATGATTCCATGCTTCTTCGCCTATTTCATGTGCGCCTCGCCTCGCTAATGAGATGCGAGGTAGGCGTTCCCGTGAGAAATACAGCAAAATTAATAGCTAACACATGTTCTCACTATCAGCAAGGGTATCGCTAACCGGCCCAGCGATTTTAAAAGTTGCGCTAACCGGCTATATCGCCGGTTCTTTACGCCTGATAATTTTTTTACTTAGCCATGTTTAACATGGGAGGTGGATTCTCATGCTGAGTCCACATCTCCGAATCACCAATGTTTTCAGGATCGCTGTTTTCTTATCGCAGCTAATCCTGTGATACTGCCACTTATCGCCGCTATTGCAGGGATTTCTATCACCTCGGCGAAGCGCCTTGCTGATAGTGCGCTCACCGGGCGATAGAATCCGGCGATAGGCGGTGTTATTATTCTGCATGATAAACCCGGCCAGCGATAATTATCGCTGGCCGGTGATGATATGCCCCTTCATTTTATAATGTAATCAGTGGATGGATAGAAATCATCAATTCAAAATGATGGTAAAAAGCAAGGTAAGTAGGTAAGCAAAAATAGGAAGGTAAGCTATCAAATGAGAGGTACGAAAATGAGATTGACAAGAAAGCCAACCAATGATCAGAAAGGGGCTGGCTCAGAACTCACTGTCAGTACTGATATTATACAGGATTGGACTTTCGACACGATCTGCTGTGTAGAATATGCTGACTTTGAGGCTACGGAGAGAATTGAACATGTTTCACATGTGTGTCCCTATACAGTTGTGCTCACCCATAAAAAATTAAACTACTGTGCCCACTGGAGAAGAAGCGGTATTCTCTTGCGATTCGTTTTTGGTTCCTCTGAGTATCATGGTTTACCCCCAGATTCATCAAGAACACATTTTGCTATTCCTTAATAGCGAAAAATACTGATTCGCTATTAAGGAATAGCAAAATGCTATGCATCAAGAAATCACTAAAAAAATTGCGATTTCTAATAACTCCTTAATTGCAACTCGCAAATTGCGAGTCGCAATTAAGGAATATCTCCCCATTCATTCCTATGGGCCTAGAGGCCCATAGGAATGACTGGGAAGACAATCTCAATTTGCTAATCGCAATTAGCGATTTGCAAATTGAGATTGCAATTTCAAGGGTGCCGGGGTGTCCAAAGGACACCCTGTTGCACCCCTGAAATTGATGTGTGCACATATGTTGCGCACACACAAGCCCTTAGGGCATGTGTGTGCGCAACATGAAACTTTGAAAAATGCACTTTAGTGAATTTTTCAAAGTTTTTGCAAATTACCATGAAGTTGTACTTCATGGTAATTTGCCTGCCCTAATAGCGAATTCGCTATTTTTTTCACTTTCATGCATTGCATTTAAGGAATCTCAATTTGAGATTCCTTAAATGCAAAGAATCGCAATTTAGCGAATTCTTAATTAGTGATTTTTGCATTTGGGATGATGCATCCCAAATGCAAAAATACCGGTCGCAAAGGGGCAGATTCTGAGAATCTGCCCCTTTGCGAGCGGAGTCTCATGAGCACAAATTACCCTATGTGCTCTCTTATTTAGGATCACGCAGTATAAACAAACCTTGTTAGGATCAAGCAGTAAAAACAAATTTGTTTTGTTTACTTATACGGCTTGATCGTAAATATATGAGAGCTCACACAGGTTTATTTGTGTACATGAGGGTAAACCATGATGCACTGGTGAGGCAAAAATTATTCGCAAGAATAATACTTTTTCTTCTTAAATGCACACAGCAGTAGCAGTTTTCTGTCACGGATAAGTAAAATTGTATAAGAATCGAGTGCAAGCTGTCTTTTTTGCCTAAAGAGAAGATTTCTGCCTTACTGTCCATTTTCATGTTACAAATGTAAAACTATTGTATTCCTAATAAAAAACAGAACAGCCACTAAATATTTTGTTGGCAGATGAAAGGACTTCTGTGTCAGAAGGAGGCCCACTTTTACTGGCTCGAAACGCCTGTAGACGTGTAGTTTAATGTATTAACGGAGGCGAAATTTTTTCATGTTCCTTTGATAGTTCACGATTTAAGGTTTTCATGTTTTGAGACTGAACGTGTTTCCTGCTGTTAAGAGAATTCCAGTGTGTGACATTCACCATCACCCCTGTTTTTTTATTCCATCATAAGATACAGCTCTAATGGTTAAAGGTTGTGTTTTTTTGCGTGTGTGGAGTGCGATCCAAAGTGCTATTTTTAACCACCTCAGCACCAGTAAATGCTGAATGCCACAAATGTTTTTTTTAAAAAAGGCAGCATTATGTATTAAATAATGTAACAAAGCCTTTTCATAACATAGAAAAACCAAGAATTTCAAAATTCCTAAAAGCAAAATATATTTTCTAATGTCTAAAATGGAAGCAACACGAGTGTTATGACATCAAAGAAGAAAAAGTGGCATGGAAACCTCTCCTAAACGGGAAGCATCCATTACAATGCAGTCATTACAACCCACTACCTTAACAAAGCAGCTGTTACAACGCAACTGCCTTTACATCGCATTGCCATTACAATGCAGCCATTACAACGCATGTCACTACAACGCATGCCATTACAATGCATACCATTACAACACATTATAAGGTAAGGAATGGAGATTTGTTAAGTTTTAAGGTGGGTATCGGTTTTGGGGTATGGTAATTTTTACCCCTAAACTATCCAACCCTTTCCCTACTGTTGCACTAACTGGAGTGGGTATAGTCATTTTTACCGCTACACTATCCAACACTTACCCCACTGTTCCTCTCACTGGAGTGGAAATAGTCATTTTTACCCCTACACTATCAAACACTTACCCTACTGTTGTCCTGAAAGTATTATGCATTGTAATGGTATGCATTGTAATGGTATGCATATTAATGGAATGCGTTGTAGAATAATGTGTTGTAATGGTAGCTGCGATGTAAAAACAACGTTGTAAAAGCATGCGTTGTAAATGTTTACATTGTAATGTCATATATTCCTCCTAAATACCATTAAAACACCATTGTCTTTTTCATCCTATTGCGCTGCTTGTTTTTTTGCTAATGCTATTCAGCATCAGTAAAAATAAATGATTTTTGCTGATGATGGTTCATCAACAGAAAAAATCAGAAAATTGGCATGACTTGTATGTGCATATGCATTCCCATGCATGTGCATATACAAGTCCAGGCTTCCAAGCACAGTATTTCTCACAAAATTGCATGAAGTGTTTTCAAACACTAAAACAGAGTTGGTTCCTGGTTTAAGATTTCAACTAGATAATTCCCCCTCACAAGAGCCCTGGTGCAGCGGTATATAGCCAGTAACCATTTTGCACACGACTACGATGGAGTCAAGGAAACCCAATGAACACCTCAAGGCATCCTGCTTTGCCATAAGAACATAGGAGCATCCGTTACCCTCTCTATCTATATAGTGTGGTTTATGTCATAAATAAAAACAAATAACAGGTTATCACTGTCTCTGGGAGCATTTGTCATACCGCGGGCAGGACTCATCATCTGATATAAGGTTCAATTATCAGTTGATTGAGGGACAGAAAATGCTTGAGTGGGCAATGGAAATGCACACGTCCACTGCACATACGGCATGAAATGGTTGTCATTTGTTTTAGTTTTTTTTAATTACAGTTCCAAGTTGTTAGACGCAGATCTAGAAGCGAACTCCCAGGAACAACACACGAACAGTAGTTGATCGCGGTGCTCTGTTTAAATGTGTCCTCTCACCAAATAGTGACAAGAGTACACAGTTTGTGCTAAAGAATAGTACAAAATGACACATTTGCATTTAATTGAAATTTTGTGTAATTACTTGAAAGCAAAGTACGCATATTTCACACAGGCCAAGTAGCAGAGTGTGTCAGTGGAAGCTTTCTCATAAGAAAGCTGAAAAGCAGTGGAGTTATAAAAATCTCAACAACCTTTTTTTTTGCCAACAGTGAAATTATGTTTGCTTTTTATACTTTATTTACAGTTTTAACATGCATGTTTCTTAGTACATCTGATGTAATTGTCAGTTTAGCCCAGGTAGTACAACTCTTATTCACTGTGTACAGTACTATTGCAAGTATATTACCTGTATGGCTCTGCAATTTCCAAAATAGCAACAGAAACCAGTTTCCGCCTTGTAGGACTGTCATTTCACCTATGTAATGTTGTTTCCATACTTTACACAATGAACGAATAATGTCAAATTGATTTATTAAAGAGTGAGGGCTCTATGGAGCATAGAGTCTGAATTACAGAGGAGAATTACATTTTTTATTATTGACATGTGATGTATCATTTTTAGTAGAATTGGCTGAATGGATCCCAGAAATACTAGTCGCAGGATCTACTACTACTGAATAATTTTGTACCATTTCACTGCAGTACGCCAATTCAATGACCAACCCTTTGGAAAAGGAGATACTCATAAATCACATCGCCACCGTTCTCTTCATGAACAGTAGTGCCATAATGATGAATTTCCTATGTCTAGTCAGAGTCTCAGACATGTAGTTCAGCCGTGCAACCAGTGGGGGTACATAGCACTTGCATATGGAAAATATATTGCAGTGATGTAAAATCTTCCCCCAGTATTTTACCACAGCTAGTCAGTGCCACGCAATATGGATAAAGTCTGCATTTTCAAACAGACATTGTTTGCAAGTATCATCTGCATTTATGTTTAATTTGGCCATTGGTATGGGAGTGAGAGCAGCGATAGAAGTATTTGAAATATATCAATTTATGAGTACTATTAAATAGTTTATTGGACTAATGCACAACTATATTTCCAGCACTCTTCTGATAGTCTCTTTCCTGATATCACTTCAGAATCGAAAGGTCTATCCAACATGCTTTTTTTTATATCCATCTCGCTAGAGTAGCTACAGTTTGATCAGATTTTCCATAGGAAAAGCATTTTTTGTTTTCTTTATAACTTTGATACAGTCCGGTTATCTGCATGCAACTTTTCAAAGCAAGAAGTCCATTCACTTTGGCTCCTTCATGGAAAGATTTGTGCTGGTCTGTCAAGCATGGGCTAAGAGAAATGGGTGGTTCCCCAAAACATTGATTTTCCATTTCAATTCCCTTAGGAAATGTATTCTCAGATGCAGGAGGAGCAACATAACAGAAATAAGCTAAAAGGGAAAAAGTTAGAATATTATTCTAGCCTTTAAACATGTGCTTGATTGGGCATGCAGAGGTTAACCACTAGAAACAATTAGTGATAACTGGGCCATTTTATAGCAGTCGCTACAGGACTCAGGGGCATGTTCCCTTGGATGTTAGCTTGTATACTACACTCAGGAAATGGGTCCTAGATTCTTATTAAGTCTCTTGGTGAATGGTCACTGGATGAAGACATTGGTGGACTCTGGGTGTCGATGATCTGTTATCAAAGACAACTTGGGGGCATATTATCAAGGGGGTTTATCTCCGCTTTTTTGGCTTTAAAAGCCAAGAAAGCGGAGATAAAATTATCTCCCTATTACCTAGCTGTCGCTAACACCAGTTAGCGACAGCTAGTAGGAGATAGCGACCATCTTGGGCCCCACTTTGCATGTCAGTGATATTTATCACTAATGACATGCAAAGTGGGCGTGCCAAGATGTTAGCGACTGGAAACAGTCGCTAACATCGCTATCTCCTATTACCAACCTTTGGAGATATTCGCGCTAAGCGCGAATATCTCCAAAAGCTAACACCTGCCCTGAGCAGTTCTTAGCCATGTTGTACAATGGGAGGTGGATAACATGGCTAAGAGCATTAGCTCGGTAATGCATGAATATCGTTGACTTTTCAGCGATATTCATGCATTGCGGCCGTTTTTTATCGCATTTGCGATAAACCTTGGTATTACCAAGGTTTATCGCAAATGCGATAAAAATCGCCTCAGCTCAGCGGTAAATTTTTGTCTCTAACCAAGCAATAGCGATAATTATCGCTATTGCTTGGTAATATGCCCCCTGGTCTTTCTGTCTCAGCTGATTCCTAACACATAAGTAGGGATTTGTTGTGTCCATGGGGACACCAAAATCTACGCCTTAGCTAAACTCATTGTAAGTAACCAGGATGGGCAGTAAAGTAAAGTGGAAGTAACAGCTCTCCAGAACCTTCCAGATGGACTTATTCTCGGGACAGACAATCACAATTTCTTGGACCTCTTATAAAATAAACTCCAACATATAAAGGAAGGACCTTCCCTTCCCCATGACCTCAACACTCCCCTCCAGGGGGAATTTCAGGGTGGCCCAGGTAAATGATACCTCACTACACAAAGCTTGGCAAGAAGCCAGGCTTAAGAACAACATTACCCTCCTTCCTATCCCCGATTTTCTATTAACAAAGGATTGTAGTAGAGAATAGCTAAGGATGAGAAAGAACCCCAATTACTAGTCCTTTTGATTTTAGTGAACGCATCGTGGGCCATATTATCAAGTATGGGCGATACATTATCGCCGCTTTTATCGGCAGGAAACTGCCGCTAAAGTGGCGATAATGGGCTTGATAATATGGCCTTGTGAATTCCCATAGAAGCCCAGGTTCTGGTGTTAACATGGGCTTCTATGGGAATTCACAAGGGAAGAGGAAGAGGTGTGGCGCCGCGGCCAGGGCGACTGACGCTGGAATCTGGGGACCACGGTTCGATCCCCGGCTCCGGCGGCAGGTTAGCCCAGCACCATGTGACTCTGGGCAATAGCTCGCTTAATCTTCCCGAAGGCCCCCCAGCGCCTAGAGACCCTTACGGGTGATTGTGCGCTTTACAAATGTGGACTTTACTTTACTTTACAAGGGCATATTATCAAGTCCATTATCGCCACTTTTGCGGCAGTTTCCTGCCGATAAAAGCGGCGATAATGTATCGCCCATGCTTGATAATATAGCCCCCTGTTCCATGCATATTCCTACTTTATGGCAGGACATGTTGTTTTAGAAAAAAACTGTCAAGCTATCCTAAAAAATTACTTCTGTTCTCTCTTATACGCCCAAATCAAATGTATTGTCAGGAGTGTTCAATATGTCAAAAAAAGGAATCCTTCTCAACCCCCATGGTTTCCCGTCAACAATTACCTATAGTAGGGAAACCCTTTGATAGGATAAGGATAGCTCTTACAGGCCCCCTTCCATGCTCAGTAAGGGATCATCAATATGTTCTTGTCCCAGTGGACTACTCAAACAGGTTTCCCAAGGCCATTCCCTTACAATCCACGACCTCTAAAATCATCACACAACATCTGATTGAAGTATTCTCCCATATGTGTTTTCCCAGGGAGATACTCACAGAACAGTCAACTTCTTTTAGGCCTGATGAAACAAGTGCATAGACAATTAAACATCAAACATCTGACCACCTTTGTACAGCAACCACAGACTGATGGTCTCACAGAGAGATGCAAAAGGACCGTACAATTGACTCTTAATAAGATGTGGTCTGGTGATGGCAAGGATTTGGATAAACTTTTGCTGCTGGCTTTGTTTGGCCTCCATGCACAAGGCCGGAAAGGTTTAGGTGTATCCCCCTTTGAACTCCTTTTTGATAGTGATGTTATAAAAAATAAATAGAAAACACTAAGGGGTCTAGTAGTATGTCGGGCAGATTGCCACCGCCCGCATGGCAGTGGCGATCCACCCACCATTTGCCACCGCCATCATCCCATTTCCCCCCCACCATATTATGATGGCGGGAGGGGACCCCAGCGGATGGAAAGACCGTCCACTGGTTTTCTGCTGGTTAAACAGGAGACCGGGCAGAAAAGGGGCTTGATATGGTGGTGGTGTTTCCGGCATGCGGTGTCTGCATGTGTGGGCCTGTTGTGGGCCCCAAGGGTGTTGGGGGTGTGAGGGGTGCACATGGGGGTACCTATGGTACCCCCCTGCATTTGCATGCACAATATGGCAGGCACAGGTTGTGGTTCTAAAAATCTGGATTCATATAATAGTTCTGGACTCGAGAATTAAAACTTTGTCGAAACATGACGAATTTGGTATCAAAAGACCGAGAATGACATCATGTACATGTATTTTCAGCATATTCGAGTGACGATTTCACGTCGAAATCGTCATTTACATTCTGAACCCTTGGCTCCCATTTATATGTTGCCCTTTACATAGGCCTTGATTCCACAAGGACACATACTCCTTAATCGACTTTTCCATGACCTGTACAAGTTGGAACCATTGCCCCAGGCCGAACTCGTTAGGTCAGTTCCCCTCCCAGTGGCCGAGCAAGATAGCATCTAGGCTCAACAAACCATAAAACCATTTCAGCGTGCACACCTGCCATATCTCGCTCACATCTATCTCCACTCCTTTGCTTCACTTACTTTATGGTGGGGAGGTGCCCGTTTTTATTAGGGGTCCAGTGATATCTGATGAAATGTTGGGCCTTGCCAAATGATTTGTTGTAGGCAGCACGAAGTGAAATATGGACATGTCATCATAACTCTGCTTTTTCTTTGTACTAAAAGTATGTTAACGATTTACTTTACAACCAGGAATGTTTTGCCTGGAGCCCAAAATTGTGTATAAGAAGAGAAGCCTGACTTTGTAAAAGTGAGCAGTCTCCTGAGAATATACCCGTATTGTACTTCTAGGACACTTGTTACCTTGGTTGCCGCCAATAAACTAATCTTTGACTTCACCTAGAAGACTCTGAGTTTCTGTGGTCTGGATCAGGAAGAACCCGAGGTCTCTGGGTGTTGATTCCCTGGCACCGCTGGGTTACCGGTTCTGTGCCGGTTCTTAAAAACCCAGTACCTCAGTTGGCGCCCAACGTTTGGGGCGATTCCAGTGGTACCAGTCAGCCTGAAGATCGTAAGGAGCTTCGTGTGAAAATTCCGGAGGACGGCCAACCACCTCATCGACCCCTGCATGTCGACGTGGTCCGAAGGTCTTTGCTGCGAGGTTCCCCGCTTCCCGACGGCTACAAGGACTGCTGCTCTGGCTATCGCCCTGATTTGGACCATTGAAGTTTGGTAGAGCGAAACACTGAGACGAGTCTTCTGGTGACGTCATCGATATTTCAGTTAAGTATAAGTGGAGCGTCTCCCAGTCTTTAGTTGGACTTAGTTTTAGGTATCTTTGGGATACAAAGTTTTGTATTGGTACTTGCAAGCACAAAAACCGAAGGACTCGTGTATTCACGAGAAATATCGTAATCGATAATCCTTTGAAGTTTGGAACTAGACTAGAGAGCGAAGATGCCTAGTCTTAGACTTGGGAATTTATTTTGTCTTGGTGGTAATAATAGGGACTCCCGATTGGAGGACTCATGTCCAGTTCCTCCAGTTGGAACTCCGACTTACGAGCTATATGTAAAACATGACGTAGGCCCCATCACCTACAACGAAGTGTGGATTAAATACACCAGGAAAGATGGTGTTCTAAAATGGCCCCAATATGGTAGCTTTGATTCCGAAATCTTAGACAACCTCGAAGTTAAACTCTTTAAAAAGAAAGCCCGGCCGGCGATGTTTGACTCTTTCCACTTATGGCATAAAGAAGTCAAACAAAAAGAAATTAAATTAGCTAAGAAAAATAAGAGAGAAGGGGGACTTTCAGTAATGCAAGGTGCTGTGCAGTTTAAAGGTAATGAAGAAGAGCAGATGAATGAGCAGTTGCACAGGCAACGTAAAATGGCAATAGATAAATGTTATCCAGTTTTGCCGTCTCTTCAGCAAGAGGCAGCAAAAGAGCGTGAAAAAGACCCATTAATGTCGCATTTTCTAAATTCACCACCCCCCTATGCGCAGAATGCCACAGCACCCCCGCAACCTTTAGTTGCGCAAACTTTGCCTCCTGCTCCTCCACAGCACTCACCAGCAGTTCTTCAGCTGGCTCCTACTTCTTCGGTGCAGCCTCCTTCAGGCCCACCGACCACCTCTGTTTCACCTGGGTTTTCTACGATTTTGCCTACTGTACTTTTTACGTCTCCTAATGCTCCCTCTACGATTTTGCCTAGTGCCCCCTCTATTTTCCCTGATACCTCTTCTGCTATCTCTACCCCTGCCTTATCTCACCCCGTTTTTCCATCTGTTTGTCCTTCAGTTTCACCTTCCATTCGGCAGAAAATGGGCAGCACTGTTACTAACCTTCTTTTACCTCTTTTCGGGTCGCCTACTATGACCCCTAACATGGGAAGAAGACAGTTGCGAAGTCAACTACCCGATTACCAAGAGAGAGATTCACTGAATAGTTTAGCACGGAAATGGGTCATGGACACTGTAAAATATGAAGTACAGTCTGTCATGGAAGTCTTCCATCAATGGGAAGCAGCGACACAGAGATATGTTTTCGAACAGATGTGTGTTTTCCTTTGCGAGGATTTACAAGACAATGATCAGGAATGCATCCCACGAGAAATGTGTCGTGCACGATTTAGGTTCGGAGAGGGTATGATTGTAGGTCCAGATGTTGAAAAAGCAGTTGAAATGTTATTATCATATCGGAGTAAGGGAAGCAGTTCTGGGTCACCATCTGAATCTAATACATCCAGTAGGAAAAAGGCGCGACAATACCCTATGAGAGAAGTTCCCCCACAATGGAGAGAGGGTGACACGACTGCTGTCCCACCTATTCTGCCACACTTTCAGCGTGTATGGGTACATGTCCCATGGAAGCGAGCTGAAGTTTTAGCACTCAAACAAACATTACCAGATCCGCGTAAAAATCCTGCAGGGTACTATAAAGAGTTGTCGCAAACTGCTGGATCATGTATAATGAATTTAGCCGATATCGATATGTTATTCGGGAATGTTGTTCCACAGCCTTTATGGGGTAAAATTCGTCATATAGATCATGACCAGGAATTAGGTGACACATGGGCTAATATTACTGCTGCAGATGCCCGACAAGTTGGTGGTGCCAAGCCTGAGCCTTTGATAGCAGAACTCCCTGGTAAAATAGTAGATTACATGAAAATGATAATGCCTGCAATACGCGTGAATTGGGATAAGTTATCTGCATGCAAGCAAAAGAAAGAAGAAACTGTTTCAGATTTCTTCACCAGGTTTGAAGAAACATTTGTTGACCACAGCGGTCAAGATATGACCACAGAAGGTGGTCAGAGATTGTTTGTCGATAAATTCGTGCACAATCTGCTTCCAGAATTGTGTAAAAAATTAAAAGATTCAGAAAGTTCTTGGGCAGTCTCATCTTCAGCCCAGATATTGGCTACTGCACAATATTACGAGAATAGAGACAAAGATGAGAAAGATAAAGTGGAAAGGAAAACTAGAGAACTAAAAACGAAGGTTTTGCTACAGCAAGCCTATCCGCCACGTGGTGGTGGTAATCAAAATAATAATGGTCAAAATCACTACCAAAATACTTTTCAGCAGCCTCAACAGTATCAGAGAAACTCGCAAAGATTCGAGTATACTCAACCCCGTGTACCTGTAGGCCCCAACCAGTGTTTATATTGCAAACAAGAAGGTCATTACAAGTATAATTGTCCTGTTCTGTTACAACGTGCAAATGGAGTTTCTGGTGTTAGAGGTCGTGGCAGTCAGCAAGCACCTAGAGGTAGAGGGCGTGGAAACGCCCCTCAGGACACACGTCCCCTTCCACCACAAAACTCTATGAATAGGTTTGATCAGCAAAATAACGTATCCGACAGGACAGCTCAATACTACGTTGACGATTATTACACAGAAGATGAGCAGTGGGAGAATAATGATTGCTAGGACAGCCATAGACAAAGAGAGGGAGTTGTTTCAGTTCCAGTAGATCAGAGTGGACCTTACGTTGAGGTGATTACATCAGGTGTGTCAGAACCTTTTCTGTTGGATACTGGTGCTACAAAGAGTTCTATTATGCACTCCAAACTCCCTGGCGCACCTTTGTCTGGCGAAATGAACGTTTCTGTAGGTTTTTCCGGCGCCCCAGTTAGAAATCCGATTTCTGACCCTTTATCTCTTTCTGTTGGTCCTTGTGAATTCGAAGACCCCCTTATTCTGACAACAGGTTGTGGTGAAAATTTGTTAGGATTAGATTTGCTAAAAAGATTGTATGCGACTTTGTACTGTTCTCCTTCAGGAGTACAACTTACTTTAGGTAAGAAAGTGGTTTCTCCCATGTATTTGTCGAGAGATGCACTTCCAGCGGAATTATCACTTCTCCCAGATATTCTTTGGGCTACTGGTTCTAATGATGTAGGTCTTTTAGAAATTCCACCATATGTGTAACATTGAAAGCCAACGTCAAAATGCCACGAATTCCCCAATACAAAATATCCAATGAGGGTGAAAAAGCTTTGCTAGCGATTGTTTACGAATTGATTGAAAAGGATGTGATTGAAGAAACACGAGGCAATGTTTGCAATAGTCCTGTTCTGCCTGTTTTAAAACGAACTGACCCTTCTCAGCCACCTGTGTACAGATTCGTGATTGATCTTCGAGAAGTAAATAAGATAGTTGTGCCACAATTTCCAGTTGTCCCCGACATTACCTCATTATTGACTATGATTCCAGCTTCTGCTTCGTGGTTTTCGGTGATTGACCCAAAGAATGCTTTCTTCAGCATCCCAATTGCTGAGAAGAGCTGGGATATCTTTTCCTTCAGTTTAGGAGGTCGAAGCTTCCGCTTTAAACGCGCTCCTCAAGGCTACTTTGAAAGCCCCTCAATATACAGTCAAGGTTTGAAAGCACAGCTTGACACAATTGTTTTGCTTAAAGGTGCTACTCTTGTACAGTATGTGGACGATTTGCTCATTGCTGCAGACACTGAGAAAATTTGTAAAAAGGCCACATTGACATTATTGCGTCATCTGTGTGATCTGCATCACAAGGTGTCACTTTCCACGCTTCAATATTGCCGACAAGAAGTGACCTAATTAGGTCACTTCTTATCGAAGGAGGGAAGGAAACTGACCCCAGAAAGAATCCAGGCAATAGCAAAATTGAGTTTGCCAAGAACACAGAGAGAAGTGTGTGCTTTCTTGGGCATTACATCGTACTGTAGACAGTGGATTCCAAATTTTTCGTTATTGGCCAAACCCTTGGTGGCATTAACGTGCAAAAATACACCCAATCCCATTCCTTGGTCTGAAGAGTGTCAGAAAAGTTTTCTTGCATTACGCACAGCATTATGTTCGGCTCCTGTGTTAGGTACCCCCAACTACAGTAAGCCTTTCACATTATATGTCCACGAGAAGGAGGGCTGTGCATTGTCTGTGCTGACTGTGCCTATTTTTCGTCAACTTTGGATCCGGTAGCACAGCATTGCCAAGTTGTTTAAGGGCCACAGCAGCAGCAGCTGTTTCTATTCGACAGTCTGCTGGTCTAGTAATGAATAATACACTAATCGTGATGGTCCCGCATGCAGTAGACACATTGTTAAATAGAACCAAGACACAGCACTTAACTAGTGCTCGACTGTCCAGTTACGAATTAACGCTGCTAGCGAGCCATGTGCATATAAAAAGGTGCAGCACCTTAAATCTAGCCACGTTGTTACCAATTGCAGAGGAATCAGATGCTTTAGAACAGCACGATTGTTTCCTCACAACAGAGGAAGAGACAAAAGGGAGAGTGGATTTATTTGACACTCCTCTTGCTGAATGTGATGGTACATTATGGGTGGATGGTTCATGCTTTAAGCTCCCAAATGGGAACGTGACTGCAGCATATGCTGTCACAACTTTGCACACAGTCGTTGAAACTGCACGAATACCACATGGTTCAGCTCAAGCCGCAGAATTAGTCGCACTGACGAGAGCATGTGTATTGTCTAAAGGAATGAGAGTGACTGCCTACACTGATAGTCAGTATGCGTTTGGAGTGGCTCACAGCTTTGGACGATTGTGGAGAGAACGTGGATTCCTGACTTCGCATGGAGCTAAGATTCAGCATGGTCAGTTGGTGAATGAGCTTCTTGAATCACTGACCTTACCTCTGCAAATGGCGATTGTGAAATGTAGTGCTCACAAGAAGGTGACTGATGATGTTGGTCGTGGAAATGCGTTTGCTGATGAGACCGCTAGAGAAACGGCAAAGAATGTGATGAGCCGAATGTATGTTGCAGGCCCTGAAAGATGGACTGGCGATGTTGGAATATGTGAGGACACGATAGAGAGTGTAAAGTCCATCCAAGCTGAGGCCACAGAGAAAGAGTTAAGCACGTGGAGAGAAAGTACAGGAAGAATGGATGCAAATGGTTGTTGGGTTGAATTGACAGAGCATCAGAGATGGTTGTTACCCGATGCATATGTGCTTGCAGTGGTTACAATGGCTCATGGAATGGCTCATATCAGCGTGAAAGGGATTTGCGAGTTGTTGGCCCCAGTATGGAAGAATTCAGGGATTCCCAAGTGTGCAGAGAATGTTGTCAAGAATTGCATGGTATGTCTGAAGCACAATCCTGGTAGGGGAACCCCAACTCCAGGGGGTCATTTTGCACCTCCTACGTATCCGTTCGAGGTTTTGCAGCTAGATTTCATACATATGGAGAGGTGCAACAACTTAAAATACGTGCTCGTTGTTGTTTGTGCCTTCTCAAGATGGGTAGAAGCCTATCCCCTAAAAGACAATACTGCCTTGTCCACAGCAAAAGCCCTTGTAAAAGAGTACTTCCCCAGGTTCGGAATGCCTAGAATGGTCTGGTCTGACAACGGAAGTGAATTTGTGGGTCGTGTGATGAAAAGAGTGTGTGAAGGGCTAGGCATTAGGCAGAAGTGCCACGCTGCAAATCACCCCCAATCAGCTGGATTAGTAGAATGTTACAATGGCACGCTAAAACTTGACGCACTACCCTTAGCACTCCTATCCACCAGAATGACTGTGCATTCGCAAGTGAAACTCAGCCCTTACGAAATTGTCTTTGGCCGGCCAGCCAACATATGGGGAGTGCCTAGGCCCACGAAGTTCAGCGAGCTGCAACACCCTATTTTGCTTGATTACTTGTATGAATTGACGGCTAAATTGCGTGTTTTGCATCAACAGGTCCACAACACCCTGCCTCCGGTTTCTGAGACTCCAGGTCACTCCATTGTCCCTGGATCCTGGATTCTCGTGAAGAACTTTCAAAGGACAAAGAACGACCAGCCCAGGTGGACCGGGCCGCACCTCGTCCTTCTTTCCACGAGGTCAGCTGTTCGAGTGGAGGGGAAGGCCAACTGGATCCACGGGGTCCATTGCAAGAGAATCCCTTCACCTCCGCCACATGACCAGTGGGTCCAGAAGGGTGTCACTGACTCAGACCTCACAATTGTGCCACATGTCATACCTTTCAGCGATGACCGTGTAAAAGAAACTGACCCTGAATGTGAAAACGAGAACATTTTTCAAGAGACTGTGCCACCATCAGAACGATTGAACTCTTTGGAGCCTGACCTTTTGTTCCCAGATCAGACAGTACCAGGGAAAAGACGCTATAATCTGAGACCGAGAAAAACAGACTAATAAAGTGATTCCTTTTTATGATTTGAGACCGAGACCTATGGACAAATAAAACTATCCTTTTTCCCCCAAGTACTATTTTTTTTGAAAGTGCAGATCTCCCATCTAGGTAACTTGCTTATTTTTGTTTTTCGAACCGCCATCCGGGTTCCGCTGCTAGGGCCGCGGTTGATTAAAGTCTTTTGGGTGCAGCTGACGACGTTAGGTCGGTAGTTCTGGTCAGTCCAAGGGAGTTGCCCTAGAATGACGGAAGCATCCTTTAGCAGAGGCAACCTCCCACCGCGGCCAGCACTTTAGAGAGGATGGAGTTTCCTGATGTGGAGAGACCTGCCAAACAAATGAACTTTAAGCAGAGACTGTGTAACACGATGACAAAGAAAAGTTTTATAATATTGTGTATTTTTATGCTATCCAGCGTAATGATCTTTTTGATAAGTTATGTTTTATTCTCTTTCCATGTAACATTTGCGCCCACTGCATCACCCATACCTCCTCCTACTGTTTCCTCTCATTCTTTCCACCCTCTGCCTGACCATGAATCAAATAGGAGATTAGAGTTCATTAATAACTCCTTTGTTCAGTTATTACACCAACACCAACTTGTAATGAACACAACTAACTGTTGGGTGTGCGGTCTTATGCCTCACACAACGGATAAAGGTATCCCCTATTTGGTCCTGCCATTTAGTCACAATGGTTCAGTATGGGCATATAGGACAATGTTCATATATGCACGAGAAGTCCAACCCCTACGTTCTGTAAAAGACAATCTCAAGACTAGCGCCCTAGTCAAAGGTATAGTTGACATGATCAAGGAAGTAACTTCCTATGAAGATACTCCGGATGATGAGATACTTCCATATGTAGGTTGGAACGTGACCGGATATGGCACTACTTTAAGTGAGAAACAGCAAGCCAAAAGATCGTCCCCTATCTGGATCGTACCCCATCAAGGTCACCTGTGTCTGCAAGGTATTGGCAAGAATCCCAGAGCTCAGCTAGGGAAGAGTATCTGTACAGAAACATATGTTTTTGGATCCCAGACTTCCCCTGCATTTTTAGCCGCTAAGGGTACTTATTTCATCTGCCATGATAGAGCCTATACATGGTTGCCCCCTGACTTCTCGGGCTCATGTTTTGTTTCATTCCTGTTGCCTCCCACCTACACAGCAGCGGCGGATTACCACCGGACAAGGGTAGTTAGAGGTGTTTTGAGTAAAGAAGACACTGCAGGTCAAGAATTTGGGGACTTTGCAAAGGGTTTTCTGCCGTTCTGGGGATCCATGGCTAACAGTAGAAACATAAGGCAATTGACAAGGGTAGTTGAGTCCACCGTGACTGAAACTGCTGGTGCCCTTAGTAACTTGACTGCTGAGCTCCAGTCGGATCGACTTATGACCCTTCAGAACTGGGTCGCTTTGGATGTTATACTTGCAGACCGAGGTGGAGTATGCAAATTGATCCAATCTAGTTGTTGCATTTTCATCCCAGATAATGCTCCAACCGTGTACAGGGCCATCTCCAAACTACATAAGATTTCCGAATCTATTCATGTTGATAAAGGAGATTGGTCGTTAATGGGATGGTTCTGGGAACTGATATCTGCCTGGGGATGGAAAATTCTGATGGTCATTGAGATGGTCTTAGCCATTCTTTTCCTGTTCTGTCTGTGCATACAGTGTGCTCCTGCAATATGTGGCCTCTGTGTTACATCATGTGTAAGGAAGCCTGTGTCAAGAGATGAACTAAGTACTAGAATGATGTTACAGCAACATCTCAATGACTTTAGGAATATAGATCTGGACTCAGACTAACATGAGGATAGATTAATTGCCTATGTAAGGGCAAAAGGAGGGTTTGTGGTTCTGAAAATCTGGATTCATATAATAGTTCTGGACTCGAGAATTAAAACTTCGTCGAAACATGACGAATTTGGTATCAAAAGACCGAGAATGACGAGTACATCATGTACATGTATTTTCAGCATATTCGAGTGACGATTTCACGTCGAAATCGTCATTTACATTCTGAACCCTTGGCTCCCATTTATATGTTGCCCTTTACATAGGCCTTAATCCAGCTGAATTCGATTCCACAAGGACAGATACTCCTTAATCGACTTTTCCATGACCTGTACAAGTTGGAACCATTGCCCCAGGCCGAACTCGTTAGGTCAGTTCCCCTCCCAGTGGCCGAGCAAGATAGCATCTAGGCTCAACAAACCATAAAACCATTTCAGCGCGCACACCTGCCATATCTCGCTCACATCTATCTCCACTCCTTTGCTTCACTTACTTTATGGTGGGGAGGTGCCCGTTTTTATTAGGGGTCCAGTGATATCTGATGAAATGTTGGGCCTTGCCAAATGATTTGTTGTAGGCAGCACAAAGTGAAATATGGACATGTCATCATGACTCTGCTTTTTCTTTGTACTAAAAGTATGTTAACAATTTACTTTACAACCAGGAATGTTTTGCCTGGAGCCCAAAATTGTGTATAAGAAGAGAAGCCTGACTTTGTAAAAGTGTGCAGTCTCCTGAGAATATACCCGTATTGTACTTCTAGGACACTTGTTACCTTGGTTGCAGCCAATAAACTAATCTTTGACTTCACCTAGAAGACTCTGAGTTTCTGTGGTCTGGATCAGGAAGAACCCGAGGTCTCTGGGTGTTGATTCCCTGGCACCACTGGGTTACCGGTTCTGTGCCGGTTCTTAAAAACCCAGTACCTCAAGGTCGGTGCCTGCCACGTTGTGCATGCAAATGCAAAACATGCCTTTTTTACATTGCGGCAGGTGCTACTGAAAGCACCGCCCGCGGCAATGTAAAAAATTTTTTCAAATGCAGGATGCACCCGCCAGGGTGGCGAGCGCATCCTAATCTTCCCCACGGGACCTCCGCACATATGGCAGGTGGTCCCTTTTGCCATCACAGTCCACCCGCCATCTAAATAGTCCTCTAACCGTTAATCTTGCAACTTAGTTCTTGTTGATTAAGTCCGTTCAAATGTTAATTTTTATAAAATAAACATTCTCCAAATTTCATCCACAGCCTTCTAGTCATAGTCATCAAAGAAGATGTCAACACCTCAACAAAGGTCAAAAGCAATAAGAGTTGTGTTATTAATAACCCAGTGTTATCCTATCAATTTCAATAGTTCACTCAAAACCAAAACAATTAACAAACAAATAAAAATCCCTTATATTTTAGCAGAATATCATGACATCCAAAACATTTTTTTACTAAAGGGCATCAGAAAGAATTAAAACATTTAAAGATTTCAATCTACTTCTTAAATCTAGAAGATATGATGCCCTAAAATCCGATTACATAATCACAGTCAATCAGATGTCATAAATGTTTAGACAACAGAGAATAATAAATTCATCATTCGTATTGTGATCCATCTGTATAGATCTCAAACAAAAAATCCATTTGCTTTCAATTCGTTGAAGTATCAAATCACAATATCCCCCTTCTGCATTTGTTGAGATATGATTGATTCTGTGGAACCAAGCGTTATAATCATTTCCATAAATAATGCTGTGTCACTAGATACCTGATGTCCCTGTTGCGTAACGCTCAAGCTTGTTATTGAATGTGAAATATTAATATTTGGGTTGTGCCCTCAAAATTAACCAAGTTGCAACCACAACCAACGATGTATATGCAATTAAATTTTGTATTTCAGTCTGCCCATAAACAGACCAGTATAAAAGGGAGCAAACCTGGAACCCATTTCTGTCTCCTGAGATTGATGAAACTACCTGCCTTCATTTAAACCCCATGATTCCAAACTTTTTCTCAATCCATGCATATAAACTTGTTCAACCTAGCGTGCCAGATGTTATATCATCTGGCTATAAAATAGTATCAGATTTATTCAAAATGCCCTTCCCATCCTGTATGTGTGATGGTAAATTATATACAAAATCTAGAAGATGTACAGTTAAATATTCAGATAAATGAGCCAATCGCCGATATAAAAGGCATACCTAGCAAGAAGGCAACTTGTTTGTGTACTTTAGGAATTATGTAGATACATGAGAATCTAGGTTTACTCACATGCAACTATTTGAACTTTGCATCAGAGATAATACATCTCTCTTCCCAATCAGCAAGTTACATATTATTAAGCATAGTCAACTCGTTCTTAGGATTGGTCTGGAAATAGTGACTGCGGAAAGACCACATGGCTCTCTTTATAAACATGTAGGTCTGCCTAAGATAAAACCCTGATGGACAGTTTTTTGACACTATGGACTCAATGCCTATTCAATGTGCCTTTTTTCTCTAATTTTCTCTCTTCATTTCAGTGATTAATTTCTGTGTCTCTCTCTGTTCTGCTCCCTCTATGCATCCAAATGAATAATCTTGAAAACCTCTTTGCACCCTCCTTTGCACCCTCCTTTGAGTTTGAAGAGGTGGCAGTTTACTTTGTTATTGGTGTTTAACCTCCTTTGCATGTTCGATTCTCATGTCCCATATGCACATGTTTCAACACAATGGCATGCGCACGTCTTCATTCGGTAAGTCGATAGTCTAGTTGTTATGCACATGACCTTTACCCCCAGTGTACGTCTTCCATTTGCTCTTACCTCTCCTTGACTCGTCTTTCCGGTTTGTCCCTGCGTTGTTCTGGTTCCTAACCAGCCCACTGCAGGTAATGATTTATGTACACCATACACACCTCTGTTTTATAAGTTGTGTTGAAGGGTCAGAGATTTAATTGACCTTATTTTGTATTCACGGTGAGCCTTTAAAGAAATTTGTCATATTTTCATGTAGGTAACAGCCAGACAGTTTTTACTTGGTTCTGAGTCCTTCACAATGTCAAGGTGCATTTGTCATTTAGACTCCTCTATTGACCCAACCCACTGCGTTTTCATCTAGGTTCCGCATTCGGGTCTCTCTTCTATTTGAATGAACTTGCATTTTGTACGTTACGTCTCACTATATATATAGCATTTAGTATGCAAGCTTCAGGATCACTGCATGCTGTGGCTGACACAATTCTTTGCATGAAGAATCTCATCAATGGCACCTTTTTAATGTTTTACCCTATTGGAAGGAACTTTTTTTACATTTGCTGTCAGGTTTTGCAGCTTGAACATTGCTCAGCACTCACATCTGTGACTGACAACTCTCTGCATGGGATTCTGTTTACTCAAGGGTTTATCTCTCATGTCATCAATCTATGAATGAATATGGCCTGTTGGTGATTGAATTATCTTTAGGTCAGGATGACCAATGGCATGGATGATATTTTGAATAATCCAGAATTCTTTGGTTAAGATGAACTCTATTATTCTATTTGTTGGACTCACTCATGCATGCAGCAGATTATATGAGGTTTTTGACAGTATGTATGCTATTTACTTTTTGTAGGTTGCTACCAATGTCTGACTGTTGTGAGGAAGACCCCATACAAATTGCTCTGATGGGTCAAAATATTGACATTTTGGGTCCTAATCATAACATACATTGTTGGACTGTTAAAACCTGAGAGAACATTTTGTCAGGGTTCAAGGAGCATTTTTCCAACTTGGTTAGGGTTCGTGAATATAAAATATTGTCTCTGCACTGTTTTATCAATATTATTTGATACATTTTTATTCACTTGCCCTGGAGCACCTACATTTTTGTTACACTGTCTGTATCATGTACCAATGATATGATAATATCATAAAATATGTTGAGGTTGATTTTGAGTTAGTTTCATTTGTGGTAGATTCGGGCAAGTTTGTCTTTAATTGGTGTTCCTTGTTCATGTGTCAAAGTATATTTAAATGAGTCCTAGGATAACATTGTGTTTTTATGACTGTATTACCAATATTTCTTGGAGTACTAGGCGCCTCTTGTTCCATATGACCTAAATGTAGATGGAGCAGATCTGCCATCACTGTTAAAAGGAGGAATCCTGCAATGCATCAACTTTATAAAGTTAAATACTTTCCTCAGACTGCTAGATCGATGAATGTAGTGATGCCTATAATGATGTAAACATAATAATGCCTGGTGATTTTCTGCATTGAGATATGGATCTTTACTGTCCAATGAGCAAACAAACTCAAGTCTGTCAGCAGTTGTTGGACAGCATTGATGTCCCATGAGCATTTACAGGTAGCTGTATGGCTATGTCATCCAATGAAATACTGCAAATATGGAGTATGGACCATTTCTGTAGGGCGTCGACAATCTGGTAAGGAAACATTCCCAAAATAATACTGTCAAGCACAGATTACACAATGAAGTTAACAGCATGATTATCCCGTTTAGCTCTGTGTGAGGTTGCAATACCCGAACCACAAGTGAAGGTGCCATACTTTAAGGAAGATAGTTCTCATTCACTAGTAATACAACTATAATCATTGTAATACACAAAACAAGTGATATTACAGCAAGAGAGATCCAAATGCAGAATCAAGGTGGAAATATATCTGTTGTGTAACCATCAATAGCCAAGGAAACTTCAGTAGTGTTGGGTAACTGGAGTAATGGTAATTTCTTGTTTTTCTTGAGAAGACAAATGGAAAGCTTGTTCAGTTTCAGGATCTGGATCAGGCTGTTCGCCATATAATACCACTTTGGTATCATTTCAATTGATGAAGAATATATTAATGGCACATATACGATTTCAGTTACAGAAGTGGCAGTCAGTGATTAGGGGTGTGCAAAAAATATATGTAATTTGCTTTTGCACAAATACATGACATTTCAGAAGAATTCCACAAAAATCTGCAGAGTTATGAGAAACTCAAAACTGCCATTTGACTCTGTATTTCAGTGCGAAATGCAGCTTGATATCCCCTCCGGATGTAAGACTTCATTTCTATATAAAATGAAAACTGTGCAAGAAAACTTACGCAATGCAAACAAATGCTCTTGTTTATTTGTACACGTCGTTCTCATACATTTGCAGTACATTTTTATCATGAAGGGCATGTTTATTGTACATTTCTCCAGCGATTGGCATCTAATTACATTACATGGTGTGTGGTGGAATTTCGTATAATCATAGTAACATGAAATTAATGAAATTATGGTTCATTATGCTGGCAATAGGGTCAATAATTTCAACACAGCTGCACTCTTTTTGGTGTAACTACAGAATAAGGAAAGGACATGCTGGGCTAATCTGGAGGTACTTTGGCATCAGCAGGGTCATTTGAACAGAATCGGCCACGTGATTGATCTTCAGCTTCTTGTTTTTCTGTGCAGGATTACAATGCATGTGCCTTCTACTTCCAGAACAGGATCAGGTGGACTGTAGGATGGTCCAAAGACTTACTTGTCAGGATCTGTGCCTGAACTAGTTCTCCAACGTCATTAAGCCATCCATCAACAGCTTCAGCTCACTGGTTGCAGAATCCTGTTTGTCAGAGAGAGTTTTTCTAGTTTCTTGAATACTCTTTAACAAATTCAACAGTGAAGCAGTGTCAGATTAATCAGTTTGCAACTCCACCGAGCTTCCAGTGAGATCAAGGTCAGAGACGTACATTAGGGCACCAAACATCATCTGGTATGGAGTTCTAATACATATTACAGAGTTTCTTTCCAGAACATAGTCTAGTAATAGTCTTTCTAGACTCACTGGCATCAATGAGATTATCAATGTGACAACCCAAGACAGTGAGCCGGTTGGACTGTCACTACCTCACAACCCACTGAGCACTACTTGAGTGAGATGCGTTCTAGGTACCGATCAATTTTGTGTGATATCACAGGGATATTTATTGGAACCCAAGCTCTCTTACATCATGGAAAGGCACAAAAGGACGCTAAGAAATCATGGATATATTTCAAGGATTTTTTTAAATCAAAAACCTATCCTAGTGTATTCATTATGAATCATAACTATTATGAAACTCAAAAAAAATGACAGCAATGTTCTTCAAAAGTGAGAATAGCAAACGCTATTGTAAGGTTGAGACAAAATCATAAAACCTTTATATAAATGTCTTCAACCCACCCATATTTCTTTTGACTAAGCTAAGCTTTAGTACTACTACTAATTCGAGGTTGAAAGATGGTTCACACTCTCATACCTCTTCTGCACAATAGAACCAATGTTCAGCAAAGTGACAACATCTGCTATTCTTGTATTTGTCAGCAGACAGGCAGATAAGCTCACCGAAGAGCATGTGTGCCTCTAAGTAGGCTTCAGCAAAGGAAGATTATAACAGCTCAGTATGGCCTTTGTCTTGAGTCTTTTGTAAAACACCTTTCCTCTCTCACTAAGCTCTGTTCTTCATGTTTATAATGTATTTGAACGTTGTTGAACAATTTCAGAATAAATATTTAATGGAAATACACTGGCACCCGTTCACTTGCATTCTGTGAAAAATAAACTAAAAGTGAAGTTATCAGCCTCTATGAAACGTGTTTATTATTTAAAAACAATCACTATAAAAGGAAATTTAATCCACCCGGAATAAGATAAATATATTCAAGTAATAAGGACATGGATAATGTGCATTTAAACTTGAAAGCTATTCATCAACAAACAGCCTATATTATTCCAGAAAGGGGATACCTAAGAGCAAAGATATATGATAATTATTATACTACCACCTGATACTACTCTAGGCAAGTTATTTAGTGATTCCTCAGTCTGCTACTGTACAGATTGTAAAACCATGCCTTTCCTGTATCCAATTCTCTAGCAGTCAAGCCTTGCTTAAGCGTACCATTAGCTTTGTTGAGCAACCTATTATATTCCAGGTGGAAATATTTCAAATATAGCAGTAATACCCATAGAGCAGTCATATCATCCAAAAAAGCCTTGGAGGTGAATGCAGGACCATTGTCTGAATAAACTACTCCATTGGTACTAGGAACTGCAAGTCTTTTATAACTGCTTGATCAGTGGTAATGTTTTGTGGCCACACACAAAGAAATTTAGAGCAGGAATAGACTGCAACCAATATATGTTTCCTGATAATTCCTTTTTGAACCCTCAAGATCTATGGATCCCTCTTTTGACAAATGTGTTTAACGCATTAGCCAAGTGGATCCCCCCAACTCATGGAAACATTCTACCATCATTCCCATCTATAAAAAAAAAGGTGGATAAGGGAGACCCCCAAAACTATAGACTCATATTGTTGATTGATAGCCCAGCCTAATTGATCGGCTGTATACTTTTAAATTTATTGGGGGTGTGGGCTGAGGAGAAACAAGGTCTTTCTATGGTTCAATATGGGTTCAGAAATGGCAAAGGGACTGTAGACCAATGCCTCAATTTAAGCATGGTGGTTGCCAAGTACACAAGTGCAAAAAAGGGACAGCTGTACATCGCCTTTATGTACCTATCAGCCGCATTCGTAGATGTGGGAAATCATAAAGTCATTGGGAGTAGATAAAGCAATTATAAATTTCATACAGCAGCTCTATGCAGGGACCACAGCCAGTGTTAGGTTTGGTAGAGACAGGGAATGCACAAAGACATTTTATATCAAGGGCAGTGTGAGACAAGGATCTGTGCTCCTCCATTCTTGTTCTCCCTGTATACCAATAGGGTGGAGATTGCCTTAGAACAATGTACTAGGGATGTCCCATATATTGAAGGTGTCCATCTCCCGATTCTCCTCTGTGCAGATGATGCACTTCTCATGGCGCCTACTCCTAGTGCACTGCAGAGTCTCATAGAGGAATACACCAGTTTTATGACCTTGCTGGATTTGGTTGTTAATGAGTCTAAATCATGTGTTTTCATTACAGGCTCACCACCAAAGAAGTGACCAGCCTTTTATCTTCCCCAGTGTAGAGTTAAGGGAGTTGACTCTTTTTGATATCTTCAGGTCTTATTTGATGGGAATTTCTCAAGGAAGGATATGGTGAATAACAGAGCCCTTCACTTGGAGAGTGGGGAATAAATCTATCCTTAAAATGTTACATATTTATTCTTCAAAAGCAAAGGTGACAACCAGTTACGGGGCAGCAGTGTGGGGCATTGTAAATATACATCCTTTACAATGTATTAAAGCTGCTATTGCTAAAAGGCTGCTCTCTTTGCCTCAAAGCTGCTCAAACGTCATAAGCCATAATGAGTTGAGATTCCATTATATTAGTGACACAGTTAGATTGGGCCATCTGATACTTTGGCATTCTATCTGGAAGAGAGAGATGATGGCCCTAAATCAAGCAGTATTAAGAGATTGCTTAAAATGGATTATACTAAAGAGATTCCGTGGCTGAGATATCTAGGTTCTACACTAGCAAGACTGGGCCTGTGTGAGCTATTTGACTATCCATCAACTTGTTCTACTTTCCCAGAAGCTACATTGAAGCAGATATTCTTGGAAAATGCAGCTTTTATTAGATGGGAGGCAAAATAAACAAATTTAGTGCTAATACACTGGCTTAATGCTACTCTCAGAGGAGTCCAACAATGGCTATCTCCCAGTCACCTAAAACTCAACCAAGATAAAACCGAAATTCTTCTCATATCCAACAACGAAGAGACCCCACCAAATTAAAGAATGGCTAAAATCCATTGCTGCTCTAAACTGCAATCTAACCCTACCTGCAAAAACCCTGGAAATCAATCTGGACCCACGATTGAATGGACAAACTTATAAAGAACACTGCAAAAAGTGACTTCTATAACCTAAAACACTTCAACAAAATCATACCCTTCCTCCCGCCACGCAATCTCTGCTTCTGTCCAGATTAGACTATGGGAATGCAACCTATACAGGCATGGCGAAATCCCTCTTAGCCCTCCTTAGAACCACTCTAAATACAGCTGATAGGAGTCAAAAAACGTGACCACATATCATCCTCCCTGAAAAAACTAAAATGGCTCCTAATTGAATCTCGTTCCAACTTCAGAACTGCATGTTTCATTCACAAAGTACTTCACAGCAGCAAACCAGATTACTTTGCGTCCAAACTCAAAAAGGCAGGTCAGTTGAGAAACCTAAGGAGCACAAACACCCTACTTCGTAACGTAATGTAACTTTCCCAAGTGTGGAGAAGCAGTTTTGTTTTATCACGCTGAAAGAAACCAAAGAATGTGGTGAGCTGTCTATGAATTTGACGAAGAATGATGGAAGGAACCCACAGGCGTCATCTCTACATCCCCCGCAGCAGGAAAAAAAACAGTAAAAATCTAACTTGGCATAAAGGTAAGGGAGTTAGATGTGGATTCAGGGGTCAGACAAATAGAAATCCATTAAGGAAGGAACACATCTTAGAGATTCCTGAAGGAACAGTTCAGCCATTAAAAATTCTACCACACCTAGACAGACCAATTTCACTTCCCCCAGAAAATAGGCTGCATAACCTGTCAGGAGAAAGGAGAAGCTTGAAAGAGGTTGGACAGAAAGGTGCAAGGATGGTGGAACAGGTAAAAATAACCCCCTCCCTTAAGACTTATTTCAGGGTACAAACTCAGGGGGTCATTACAATGGTTTACAGACTTCCGTCCGTCCGCCATCGTCCCAGGGATAGGGACCGCCTGCCTATACAGCGGTGGTCCAGCACCACAAATTACAATGCGGCCGCCACCATGGCGTCCACAAAAGGCAGTTTTAATATTGCGACGGGTGCAGCTGGCTGCAGCACCTTTCCCAATGTTCAAAATACACGTTTTGTTTATCCCTGCACTACGTGGCAGGCACTATGCGGTGCAGGGAAATGTAGGGAGGCACCTATGGTGTACAAAGTACAAAAGTAAAGTGCCCCAGCACAAGGGGGACCCACAGCAGGCCCCCAAAGTCAATCACTGCCAGCCATTCCATGGTGGAGGAACCGCCATGGCAAGGCTGGCAGGAATGCAGTATCCTAATGTGGCAGAGGGTACCTGCTAGTCACCGGCACCATTCTTGGGATGAGGGCCAGGTCAGACAGGGAATTGTAATGATTGCCTGTGTCAGACCTGTGGTAGACGGGCTTTCTGCCCACTGGCACACTGCCCACCATCCTTATCTGGTGGGAGGAGAATGACCTTATGATAGCAGGGAACCTGCCACCGGCAGGCTGCCGGTTGGGGGCTCACCGCCATCGTGATCAGGCCCTCAGTCGGGAAACCATCAGAATTTAGCACCAATATCGATCCCACAGGAGCGTAATGGTATATCTACCTTAGAAGGTCAACTTAAACAGGCAGACATGGCCAAAATAGTGGGGAGTGAACAAGACTTGCACACAAAAGGAATACCGGAGACCTAAAATAGATTTTATGTTTGGCTGATTGTGATATATAGGAACAACCTCAGTATCAGGAACCTATGACACAGACGAGATCCCCCAGCAGGCAGAAAAGAACTCACAGACAGAAATAGAAAAAATGATAACCACATTATTTAGTGAAATGAGTCAGTGAAAAACCAGGAGAAGATTCAATATGTGTGTAAGGGCCTAGAGATTAAGGTAAACACTTTAGTGGAAAGAATGGATGCAATGGAGACCTCTGTGGAAAGGCTTAACAGGGAGGTAGAAACAAGCCAAAAGGAAAACTTCTCCCTTAAAATGGGTGAAAAAGATCTACGGTAAAAGATTGAAGTGCCTGAAAATAACACCAGAACAAATACCATTAGGATCCTGAACATCCCAGAAGGATTTGAAGGAGACAACATAAAGAGGTCCATGATAGAACTATTGAAAGAATGTATCCCAAATCTTGAGACTGATACCCTTGATGAAAACAAATTAATTGTGATCCTTTTCAAAAACACCCAGCTAGGAACGTACCCTGAAAAATGTTGATTAATTTCAAAACATATAAACTTAAAGAGAAAATAAAACTTAAAGAGAAAATATTGGCTGAAGCCATTAAAGCAGGCAGTTACAAAAAGGGAGAGTGGTCTTTTTGAATTAGATCAGAAATCTGTAGAGCCACTCAAGATAGGCAATAGGACTTGGGCAAATGTATCCAAGAATTAGGAGCCAAAGCCCAGATAGGCTTTATTCCACGTTGAAAATAATATGGTACAATAAAATGTAAAATATTAAGGACCCAAAAGAAGTGGAGGTTTTGATTGAGTACATTAAAACACACCATAAATAGCAGCTTAAAGAATACCGGCAGGTAAGGAGAACTCGAATAGGTAGTTTCTTAGCAGAACACCCAATGACACGTGGAAGGTTTCCCGGGTGCGGGGGAGAACATGTCACGAACACAAATACAAGTTTAGTTAATTTTAGCACTGAGTGTGGGAGCAAAAATAGAAAAAATAAAGTCCTGATTGACTTATAGATCATTAGTAGGATTTATAGGGACCTTGGAAGGTTAATCTTACCCTCCTCTTCACAATGTAAGATACAACCATGACAGAAGCATCTAAAGTTAGGCCCCTCAGGATTGGAACATAGAATGTTAAAGGCTATAGAGTTCCTAGCAGATGAAGAAAAATCTTGAAGTATTGGAAACTATCAAGTAGTGAAGCTATAAAAATACTAGAGATGTATTTGTTAAAAGAGGAATATTCCAAAGAAGCAAAAAATATTTGAATATTATGTATGTACAAACCAGGGGTGTTGTGTGAAAGGGGAGACAATTCTCTTCAAAAAATCTGTTGGAATAACCTTGAGAGAATGCAGCATAGATAAAAGGAGGAGTTGGGTCATAGCTAAAGTTAAGGTGTATGGATATTAGTATGTGGTTTACTGACTCTAAATATCGAGGTAAAAATATAGAATACAAAAATACAAAAATATCGACTCCCTATACTTAATAAGGTAGGTACAAAAATATCAACATCAAAATATCGTTTACAATAATATAGTTGTCTTCAATATCGCTTCTAAAATATATTTAATTTAAAATATTAAAATAAACATAGATTAAATTCTAACTAATTTATAAAAAAAAATTATATTTTAACAAATACAACAAATTAACTAATTTTTAAACATACTTTATTGTTTTCAAAACAAGAGAAAGCACAGTTATTACATTCCAGGACCATTGTCTGTGACCAAAGTGTGTATGGTGTCGTAAGCGTACAAAATTACTTTGCTTGGAATATTTATATAACAATTGACATTATTAATTCTGTGTAGCGAATAAACATACTTAACAAACTCTAATTCCTCTCTCCTCCCGAACATTTGTTCACTGTCTAGAGCCAACCGCCTACCCACCCCCATACTCATTGTATTTAAATCACTGCATATACATATCCACTGAAACTTAAAACAGAATGAGCCGTTAGGCCGAGGTTGGTATTCTTACAAAGTATATATGTATGGCATCCTAATGGGGGCTGTCGTACAGTCATTATACAATAAGTAAACTTTTAAAAATGAAATATAAATACACACATATATATAAATATATATGTATATAATTGTACATATATAAACAATATAAATTAATATATTTTAATTAATATAATTTGAAAAATCTTAAATAGCATACTATGATCAAAAATATGCACATATTTAAATATACCAAAAATATAAAATATAAAAAAGGGGAATTACCACAAATTTTGCAAATTATAATATTATTATAATACATCTAACACATTATATAAATAACAACCTGAAATAAATTATTACAAATTAAAATAAATACATATGCATTTCCTACCACATTAAAAAGAAAACATTTTTCTACTTAAGAAGTATAACAATAATTACTCCCACTAACACAACACAACAGTAACAAAATATTTTACACCACACAATAATAAGATTTACTATTCTAACTACAATAAATATAAAATTACATAAAATATCATATTACAAAATACTAAACTTTACTCTTCCCGCAACACAATAACATGTATAATTAACTAAAAAATAAAGCAATTCCCACTCCAGTCAGTGCAACAGTAGGGAAAGTGTTAGATTGCATAGGGGTACAATTTATTATTCCCACTCCAGTCAGTACAACAGTAGGGAAAGTGCTGGATTGCGGAGGGTTAAAATTTACCATTCCAACGCCAGTAAGTACAACAGTAGGGTATGTGTTGGGTTGATTTGGGGAACAATTTACTACTAGTAGTAGGGAAAATGTTGGTTAGTGGAGGGATAAAATGTACTATTCCCACTTTACTCAGTACAACATGAAAAACAAAAAAAATATCTTCAACAAAATACAAATATTTTTAAAACAAAGTAAATAAAGAAATATATCAATATGTTGGGAAAAACATATATTTATGATTAAAAAAAATTAAAACAAAAACCTAATATAATGTTAAATACATATCACAGATACCTGCAAATGTTATTATAAATAAAATTGATAAATGATATTCATACCAATAAATATATTTATTTAGAAAATATTTATTAACAAAAATAATAATTATCACATAAACTCCCCACCCTATGACAACACAATACTCACAACATGCACCTAAAAAAATATATACACTATTAATATAAATATTAATCAACTAAATAAATTTTCAATAATTAAATATTTATCATTAATTAAATATAATGTATGTACATCCCACACTATAACCCACAAAACACACAACACAATTAATTATTACATTATTAATTATTATTGATTAAAAAAATATTATTTGCTAATAATTGCTTAAAATTGATTTACTTTCCACCCCATACTCCTACAAAACCCACAACCCACATCTAGAATGTAAAAAAAGAATATTTGCACAATTAACATAATTATCAATTAAACAAATATTATTAATTTAAAACCAAATTATAATTGAGTACAATTAATTAACTTCCCACCCTTTACCCCTTTACCCCCACAACCTGCACCTAAAATTGAACTGTCAAAACATTAATTTCACAATTAAAATTAATTGTTAAATAAATAACTAATGGTATTTAACAATTAAATATAAATGATATATGCCCAAAACCCACACCCCCAAAAAAGTCATTAGACAATTAGTATAATTAATTATCAATTAATATATTAGTTTTAATTATCAGCTAATTATTAATCAATTGAAAATAAATTACTTCCCACCCTTTACCCCATAGGGCCCACAACCTGCACCTCAAAAAAAATTGCACAATTCATAACAATTATTAACTAATTATTAATTCATTAAAGATACATTATTTCCTCACCTTTCCTCCTATTAACCCCACAATCTGCACCTAAAAACAATTAAACAATTACCATAATTAATTAATACTAATTAACAACTAAATATTAATCAATTAAAAATAAATTACTTCCCACCCTTTACCCCTATAAACCTTACAACCCGCACCTAAAAGAATTCCACAATTACCAAAATGAATTATCAATAAATTATTTAATATTAATTAACAACTAATTAATAATTATTAAAAAAAGATGACTTCTCACCCTTTATCCCTATAACCCCACAAACCGCACCACAAAAATCGATATTTTAAACAACATAGGGGCCAATTAGGATGGCGGTGAATCCGCATCCTCCGGGCTGGCGGAAGCCACCTCCGGCCTGGAGGATGCGCGGTGCCTGCCGCTTTGTGCATGTAAATGTAAAACATGCATTTTTAACCTTGCGGCGGGTGCTGCTTCAAGCAGCACCCGCCGCAAGGTTAAAGATACGGGATGTGACTGCCAGGGTGGCGGTCACATCCTAATTGCACCGGACGGACCGCCGCTGCCATCCTAATAGGCCCCTATGTTTTTGTAAATGATAATAATGTCTTTTATATTTTAAAAAATCGATATTACTTACCTTAAAATCGATATTCTTGTCTACGATATTCTTGCTCACAATATTTCTGCCACGATATTTTCAACTCGATAATTGTGTCAGTCAATATTACTGACTCAATATTTTGTCTGAACACCTGGTATGTTTTGGCAGGTTATTACGGGCCAAAAAATGATGATCTGGCTCCCCTCCAGGAGTTATATAATTTTCTCCAGGAAGTTAACTTCCCTATAACATTAGTGGTGATTTTAACACTTTGATTTACCTGGTCCTAGATGAATCTTCCTCTAGAAATACAGTCAATACACCTAAAATGAGAACTCTTATCAAAGAAATAATTCAGAAATGGGTTTGATCGATATTTGGAGGGAAAAAGGAAGCACGGGTAATAAATTCACCTTCAATAATAAAAAATATGGGCACTCCTCCAGTATAGACTTTTTTCTTGCAAATTGCAGGATCTGGAAAAAAGTCACAAAAGTTGAGCGTGTTGTGGAGCACCTATCGGACCCTTCGGCTGTGAATTTGGAGGTATGTTTACCCCAAATACCTACACAAAAGAGATGGATCTTAATTCAGGCTTTTTTTTATCTGAGGTGGAAATAATTGATATTTTAAGAAAAGATACAGATTCATTTTTTCAGATCAATAAGCCCTCTGCTTTGCTGCATATTAATTGGGACACTCATTAAGCCTTTATAAGGGGCTGCATACCTAGCCTCTCTATTTGACAGAATAGGGAGCTGAAAGAAAAGATAGGGGAAATTGAGTCCAATATAATGAAGCTTTCAATGGAACTAGAAGATTACCAAGACATTACCAAGACAGGATCAGGCTTCAATCCAAGAAAGATTGCAAAATATAGGGCCCAATTATGATGGCAGATGGACTTCAGTCCGTTTGCCATCATTACACATTTGGTTGCAGTCTCACAGGCAAATTATGATGCGATGGCCACCATGGCGGTCACATTGCCCATGTTTTGTAATGCGGCAGATGTTGGGCTCTGCAGCACCTACTACAATGCAAAACAGACTCCCCACACATATCTCTGCACTACGTGGCAGGCACCATGCAGTGACATTAGCGTCTACAGATTTCCCTGGCTCTGAGATTAGTACAGAAGTAGTGAGAAAGGGAATTAGTAAATTTTAAAAAGGGACGGACCCTTTTTCTGACAACCTTCCAAATGAATTATACAGGGCTTTGAAAGAAGAACTGCCCCTGTTTTTAAGTGATGTGATAAATGCAGCTTTCTTAGAAGATAAAGAACTTCTAAAATCTTAAGAGGAGACTACCATCAACATCATTTTAAAACCTAATACAAACCCTAAGCTATGTGAATCATACAGACCGACCTCTCTTTTAAACTGTGATTATCAGATTTATACACAGAATTTAACAAAGCACGTGGGGAGTATTATTGTGCCATTAATACACATAGATCAAAAGGGTTTTATTAGAGGGAGACAACTATATAACCTACACACGGGTTGATCGGCGCAATAATTATGGCCATTGATGAATAAATCATCCTGGCGATTCACAAATTCGACGGGGTCAGGGTCAGCTGGCTCTTCCTACAATGGGCTACTAAGCAACATGATCTGGAGGAGGTATTTTCTAGAGCATTGATAGCTATTTATAAAAGCCCTACTGCTAGGATTCTAGTAAAATGATGGCAACTTTACAGACCCAAAAAATTAGAAGAGGGACACATCAGTTTTGTCATCTTTGCTTTTTAATATGTATATAGAACCGCTGGCATACAAAATAAGAACAGACTTAAATATCATCCCTTTTAAATATTAGGGCTGAGAGTAAAATTTGTCCTTATATGCCGATGATTTCATGATCCTTACTAGCGAAATGGAAAGATCCTGCCAAGAAATGTTGAATACTGTAGAAGAGTTTGGTAAGGTCTCAGGGTGTTCTGTTAATGAACAAAAACATAAGTGGAATACTCAATGATTTAACTTACTAGTGAAACAGGAGATGAGATATTATTGGGCCACTAATACATGTAGATCAAAAGGGTTTCATTAGAGGAAGACAACTACATAACCTTACACACGGATTGATCGGAGCAATAAATATGGCCATTGATAAATACATTCTCCTGGCGATTCTCACCTTCGATGTGGCGATGGCGTTCAACAGGGTCAGCTGGCTCTTCCTACAATGGGCTACCAAGCAACATGACCTGGGGGAGGTATTTTCTAGAGCATTGATAGCTGTGTATAAAAGCCCTACTGCTAGGATTTTAGTAAACTGATGACAACTTTACAGACCAGAGGAAATTAGAAGAGGGACACATCAGTTTTGCCCTTTGTCACCCTTGCTTTTTAATATGTATATAGAACCACTGGCATACAATATAAGAACATATTTAAATATCATCCCTTTTAAATATAAGGGCTGAGAGACAGAATTGTCTTTATATGCTGATGATTTAATGATCTATACCAGCAAAATAGAAAGATCCTGCCCAGAAATGTTGAATACCTTAAAAGAGTTTGGTAAGGTCTCAGGGTGTTCTGTTAATGAACAAAAACATAAGTGGAATACTCAATGATTTAACTTACTAGTGAAAGAGGAGATGAGATATTATTGGGCCACTAATACATGTAGATCAAAAGGGTTTCATTAGAGGAAGACAACTACATAACCTTACACACGGATTGATCGGAGCAATAAATATGGCCATTGATAAATACATTCTCCTGGCGATTCTCACCTTCGATGTGGCGATGGCGTTCAACAGGGTCAGCTGGCTCTTCCTACAATGGGCTACCAAGCAACATGACCTGTGGGAGGTATTTTCTAGAGCATTGATAGCTGTGTATAAAAGCCCTACTGCTAGGATTTTAGTAAACTGATGACAACTTTACAGACCAGAGGAAATTAGAAGAGGGACACATCAGTTTTGCCCTTTGTCACCCTTGCTTTTTAATATGTATATAGAACCACTGGCATACAATATAAGAACATACTTAAATATCATCCCTTTTAAATATAAGGGCTGAGAGACAAAATTGTCTTTATATGCTGATGATTTAATTATCTAAACCAGCAAAATAGAAAGATCCTGCCCAGAAATGTTGAATACCTTAAAAGAGTTTGGTAAGGTCTCAGGGTGTTCTGTTAATGAACAAAAACATAAGTGGAATACTCAATGATTTAACTTACTAGTGAAACAGGAGATGAGATATTATTGTGCCACTAATACATGTAGATCAAAAGGGTTTCATTAGAGGAAGACAACTACATAACCTTACACACGGATTGATCGGAGCAATAAATATGGCCATTGATAAATACATTCTCCTGGCGATTCTCACCTTCGATGTGGCGATGGCGTTCAACAGGGTCAGCTGGCTCTTCCTACAATGGGCTACCAAGCAACATGACCTCGGGAGGTATTTTCTAGAGCATTGATAGCTGTGTATAAAAGCCCTACTACTAGGATTTTAGTAAACTGATGACAACTTTACAGACCAGAGGAAATTAGAAGAGGGACACATCAGTTTTGCCCTTTGTCACCCTTGCTTTTTAATATGTATATAGAACCACTGGCATACAATATAAGAACATACTTAAATATCATCCCTTTTAAATATAAGGGCTGAGAGACAAAATTGTCTTTATATGCTGATGATTTAATGATCTATACCAGCAAAATAGAAAGATCCTGCCCAGAAATGTTGAATACCTTAGAAGAGTTTGGTAAGGTCTCAGGGTGTTCTGTTAATGAACAAAAAATAAGTGGAATACTCAATGATTTAACTTACTAGTGAAACAGGAGATGAGATATTATTGGGCCACTAATACATGTAGATCAAAAGGGTTTCATTAGAGGGAGACAACTACATAACCTTACACACGGATTGATCGGAGCAATAAATATGGCCATTGATAAATACATTCTCCTGGCGATTCTCACCTTCGATGTGGCGATGGCGTTCAACAGGGTCAGCTGGCTCTTCCTACAATGGGCTACCAAGCAACATGACCTGGGGGAGGTATTTTCTAGAGCATTGATAGCTGTGTATAAAAGCCCTACTGCTAGGATTTTAGTAAACTGATGACAACTTTACAGACCAAAAGAAATTAGAAGAGGGACACATCAGTTTTGCCCTTTGTCACCTTTGCTTTTTAATATATATATAGAACCACTGGCATACAATAAAAGAACATACTTAAATATCATCCTTTTTAAATATAAGGGCTGAGAGACAAAATTGTCTTCATATGCTGATGATTTAATGATCTATACCAGCAAAATAGAAAGATCCTGCCCAGAAATGTTGAATACCTTAGAAGAGTTTGGTAAGGTCTCAGGGTATTCTGTTAATCAACAAAAAAATAAGTGAAATACTCAATGACTTAGCTTACTAGTGATACAGGAGATGAGGTAATTAGGGATTCAGGCTGTACACGCCCTTGAAAACTGGCCCAAATAAACTTTGATAGGGCAGTAGCTGAAATTAAGAAGTTACTAAGGGCATGGGGCAGTCTCCCGCTCTCTTTTTTGTGAAAAACCAAGTTTACTTAAAATGTCCATACTTCTGAATTTTTAATTTTTTGGAGACACCATATCCCCGGAATTTAAACAAGAGGCTTTCAAGAAATTTCAAGGCAAACTTAGTAGTTTCAATTAGTCTGCTAAAGGGGTACAAATTGCCTGGAGGATGTTGCGCTGGAGGAACATACATGGAGGGAGGGCAAATCCTGATTTTCTCCTGTATTGTCGGCCATTCCAGTTCAAGACTTTTAGATCTCTCCTTTTAGATAATCTCACCTGCACTTCACTTTTTAAAGCAGTGATAAGGGATCTATCGGTGAAGGCCGGCTTTTTCTTATTTAAATTAAAAGGCTAAAGATTTTGAGAGCTGTGTGTAAAATATGGAATCAAATTAGACAGACAATTGGAATATATTATTGTGCCTCTGCTCCCATTTGGAACTCTCCAGGGATGCCAGTATGTCTTTCAGATAAGTTGGCAATGCCCCTGGCCGAAGTTGGAAAATATACAGGGGGACAAATTCTGCAGGAAAATACATTAATCTCTTGGGAAACTTTAGTGAGTATAACGGAAGGGCACCTTTTGAATTTTAAATATTACCAATTAACAAGCTGGGCAAGAAAGAGATTTGGGAAAAGGTAGGGAAGGAAGTGTGGACTGAAAATCGACAGTACAAATAAGATATGTAGCCAAGTGGTACTGGATGTTGGTGGATGTAGGTAGAGAACCTTATTCTATGCTGGCAGAGATTTGGAAGAGGAACCTGCCTAATCTGGAAATGCAAAACGTCTGGCAAGTATCGGTGACTTTTTTTGGTCAATAACAAAATCTTCTCTTCACAGTACACAGTGTGTACTGGACACCGAAGCGGAGCTTTGTACACAGGAGGGGAGAAAGTGTCCTAAATGCAGAGAGGGGAAGGCAGACAACAGCCACATGTTTTGGTGGTGTCCTCTGATAAAGATCTTCTGGCAAGATGTGGGTAAAGTGATTACTTAAATTAGGCAAAGAAATTAAGGGAAGACTGGCAATGGTGATATTTGGAGTAGTATACGGGCCCCATAACCAGTGAATTTACTTAAGAAACAAAAGTCTCTCCTATTTGTAATAATAATAATAATGAGAAGACGAAATACAATCTTTATTCGGCAAAACATACAGCCATAAAAGATACAATACATTAAAATAGCAAAGTCATAAAAAGGCTAATAAGTTTGTTCATCACTACAAAAATAACAGCACAATAAACACTCATCTTACAAGGCCGTTAAATTATACATAGATCTCAGAGCTTATTGGTTTTGCTGACAGCCTATTTAAACATGTCGCTATTCTTGTAGAACACCCCTCTGTCTTAATCATTCTTGGATATCCCGGATCTCACCATTGCTCTTAAAAAGTGTATAACCACAAATAAAGTGCATTATTTCTGCAAAAGTTGCAAGTGCAAAAGCGCGATTGGAGCCTGTCTGAAACCCATTTCTTTTCAATATGGTTTAATAAACAGTCGCCGGCGATACGTAAAATATTTGCATAAAAAGACAAAATGTAAAATATCCTGTGTAGACCCACTGTCGCAGCCACAGGGTCCTCTATCTTCAGTTCGCGCTAGGAATCCAATAGGGGAAGCCACTAAATTATGGAACATGTTAAATCTAAAATGGGTAATTAAAATGGTCATAAGGACTACTTAAAATTGTAAGATAGTGTTCTATTCCTTGCACAGATTTCACTTGGGCGTGTGCTCTGTCGGTTTTAACGATTCATTTTCTTTTCATTCCCATTAACCTTGTTAAAGAAAAGATCATTAATTCGTTTTTTGACGCTTTTATTCACTGATCTGTTATTTGTAAACATACCTCACCTTCCCAGGGAACAGAGTGTTTCTTTGATATATTTTAGCCACTTTTTTTAGGGCATGCTCCAATGAGAGGCAGCCCATAATTATCCCATGAGTAAGGGAGACCTCCTCCTTTGACCAAATATTCACCGTGCAGAGGATTAACTGCAGCTAAATCCGACACCAGCCTCACCCCAAGTTCTTCATCAACTGAATAGTCGGGGGTACCTTGAGGGACCTTTAATAGCCATCTCAGGTATTTGTTGTGCATTGTCTGTAGCTCCCCCACAGCCTTATAGCCCCATATTTCACTCCCATACACGGCTTTAGAAATGCAAATTGATTGGTATCGTTTTAAAATCACCTCAGGCGACCATGTGCCTAATTTATGTGCAAAGTACTCCATAGCACCCATTGATTTCATCAAGTCCATCAGCTTCTCTTCTTTCAGGGTATTCCAGTTTAGTTTGGCAGCGAATGAAACCCGAAGATATTTAAAAGCTTCGACTTTGGCTATACTATGGGAGCCTGCCTTGTAAAATGTTTTTCTCTTCCCTCGACAGCCCCCTTCCATCACAAATGACTTCACATATTTGGGAGATAAGTGCAGTCCCTTCATAAAGGAGACAAACCCATCAATTAAAATTTGCAATTCTATTGGGGTATGTGTGATTAACACAGGGTCATCTGCATAAAGCTGGACTGATACTGGTCTTGTACCTATTCTCAGGGTATCGGCATGCAGAGATATCATTGCGGATTACAGGCCATTAATATAGAATGTGAATAAAAAAGGGGCAAGAATACAACCTTGTTGCACTCCTCTTGAGCATTTAAAACTATCAGTCAGATCACCCTCATGGGTGAAACCTACTTGAGCTGAGGTATGGGCATGTAAAGACATGAAGGCATTTATTATTGATCGCTCTACTCCCAGGTCGTTAACAGGGCCCATAATTTACTACGGTTAACCCTGTCAAACGCCGCAGTCAAATCCGTAAAACATAAGTAAATGGATCCCGCTTTGGCGATTGTGTATTTAGCTATCACTAGGTAAAGGTTCAGGAATTGATCCACTGAGGATTTGCCTGCCCGGAAGCCATATTGGACCTCCGAGAACACTTGATTTTTATCTGCCCATTCCACTAGCCTGTTGAGTATGATCAGCCCCATGACCTTCACGGTCGAGTCTATCAACGAGCTAGGTCTTTAGCAGTTGGGATTAACTCTATTTCTCTTCTTATAGATAGGGACGATATTGGCTGTTGACCACGACTGGGGCATAACTGTTAACACCACCGCATTCAGAACCCTGGTTAAAATAGGGGCCCACACCACGATGTTACTTCTAAACAGGTCTGGAGGAAACCCATCTGGGCCCAGTGCCTTGTTATTGTTCAATCCCTCAATACCTATTATTACCTTGTGTAGCTGGAATTCAATATAAGAATCACAAGGGAGAGGCTCCCAGGAATAATTACAAACAGCTTCCTCCCCATAATTATAAACTGACTGGAAGTAACTCTTCCATTGATATTGTGTGATGTGGTGACATATAGATGGTTATCAGGTTCGCTGGCCTCGACCAGTTCGTCCCAAGCCTGTTTTTTTTAGAGCTGACCTCCGTTCCTTTAGAGCTTTTTTTATAAAAGCTAAGACAGTTAGCTACTGTTAGTCCTGGCATCTTTGGCGTGGTTTCCCCTTTCTTTTTGCCTCTACCTCCTGTATTTTTGACGCTGTGCTGGATTTCATTTTTGCTGGTATAGATGCTTTGGGCACTTTGCCACTGCTGATCAGTGTTAAAGTGCAAGTATTCCCTGTGTAAATTATGATTGTAATTGGTTATCCATAATTGGCATATTTGTCTCACCACAAAGTCCCTAGTAAAGTGCACTAAGTGTTCCAGGGCTGGTGATACAAATGCTACTAGTGGGCCTGCAGAACTGATTGTGCCACCCACATGAGTAGCCCTAAAATGGTGTCTCAGACCTGCCACCGAAGTGCCTGTGTGCAGTCTGTGAACTGCCATGTCCTCCTGGTCAGTGTCCCTACTGACCGGCCTAACCCTTCCTTTTCTGTACACATTGGTCACCCCTATGGAAGGCCCAAGGAACCCCCTTCGGCAGGGTGCAGTGTATGTGAAAGGAAGAGCATATACTAGTGCAGGTGACATGCTCTGGTAGTGAATTACAGCCATTTTCGTTTTTCACTATTGTAAGGCTACCTTTCCCATAGGCTATCATGGGGAATGCAGGCTACAGTGGCTACCAGCATATCTTCCCATAAGAGCAAGGTAGGACATAAAAGTCTGGTATCCCTGAACTCAGAATTTAATAACACATCTTTTAGGAAAAGTTGTTTTTAAATTCTGTATTTGAGAACAGCCCTTTTAGAAAGTTGCTGTTCTCTTGTCTGACCTTTCTGTGTGCCTTGGCCTGTTTGTGAATTGGCTGTCTGGTTTGAGAGTGACAGGGGCTGGGGAGCTCCCAGGAGGCTGGCTGAGTCAGCCCTAGGCTGAATGACTGCTTCTGCATCTTGAGTGGTGGGAGGGGATAGCACCTGGGCCTGAATAGGGCTGTGCCTGCCTTCCACAGTGCTGGCTCCACCTCCTGCTGGGCGGCTGACGACCCTGCCTCTCTCTCTGAAAGGAAAGGAGAAGCCAGGAAAACAAAGTGCTCAAGGAACACCCAGAACTAGTTCTGACCGGGCTCAGAGCCCTGCTGCACAAAGGGAACAATGACTTTTAGGGGTATAAGTATAGGACCCCAGACTACAGAAAATTAGATCATCCTGGAATCAAGAAGGAACCTCTGACAAGGAGAAAGCTGAAACTGAAGAAGGAAGACTGTCCTGCTGTTGCTCTGCTGAACTGACCTGCTGTTGGTTTGCTGCCGAGGAGAGGGGAAGGACTTTGCTTTGTGCTGGGTCCCCTTGCTTGAAGGAATCTCCAAGGGCCTGAAGAAGAGCTGTCTCCCTGTTAAGGAGTCCAAGGAACAAAAGGACTTCACCCCGAGCTTCCCTGATCTCTACTGAGAGAGTTCAGTCCTTCCTGGAGTGATTGGCCCATGTGTGGTGCGTCTGGAAGTTGTACCTGTGTTGGGAAGCAGTAAACCAAGATTTAAAGAAACTTTCTGCAAAGTTATTGCATCGCTCGCTTGCGGAGCGCATCCCTGTCAGTGCGAGGAAATTACCATCGCTACGAAGGCCGAGATCGTCGCAGCGGCAAGCAGAGTCGTCCCATCCCTCGTTTGCGGGACGCACCAGATCGGTGTGGGAAGATTACCAATGCTGCGAGTATCGTCGCACAGCCTGCCGTCACTGGGTGAGATCGTCGCACCGCTTGCTTGAGGACCGCATTACGTCGCTGCGAGAGTAGAAGATTGATGCTGAGCCGCGCATCGTCGCTGCACCGGAGATTGTCACCACCCCAAAGATTGTCTCATCGTCCCTTTTGCGAGCCGCTTCCACGAAACCTGCGCACCTGAATACCCGCAAGGTATCGCATCCCTCCCTGTACAGACCGGAGTCACAGCAACGCGCCCGCTACATCGAGCGGGGTCGTAGAATCGCCTTCCCACGGTCTCAGGAGTGGCGCATCGCTTGCTTTTCATCGCTACAGCTTTTCACTTGGAATTTTCTCGCATTTAAAGGTACTGTTGGCTAAAACGTGACGCAACTGTGAACAATTCGAACTCTTTTGAAACCATATTCTTGAACTGTGCATGTTGGATTTTTATCGTTTTGGTTGTGTGTAGTTTAGATTAAAGATACCTTTATTTTTCGAAACTGTGGTGGAGTCAGTTTGTGGTGTTTTCACTTTGTTACTGTGAGTGTTGGTACAAATACTTTACACATTGCCTTCGATAAGCCTGTCTGCTCTTGGCAAGCTACCAAGGGGGTGAGCAGGGGTTATCTAAAGAGTGTTTCCTCCTTACCCTAACTAGAAGCAAGGGTCCCTATTTGGACAGTGGTACCTACCTCTGCCAACTAGACCCCCAGTTCTAACAGCTACCTTAGATCTACTTCTGCGGGTCTCTTTTAGAGCCACTTTAAGGGACCTCCATGCTTGGGAGAATTCCCTATCAAACCACCTTGGGCTATCTGAGTGGGGAGTAACTGCTGGGGCAGTTCGGAGTGTTTGCACTGATTTTGCTATAGTGTCAAAAGAACTGAGTACATCATCCTATGAGGGTGAAATATCTGGGCACTTCCAAATCTCCTGTTGCCTCTCTTTAAAAAGGGATGAATAAAAAGCATTACTATTAACCTGTGACCATCGCAGGCACCTCCCCTGGTCCATTGTCTTTAATGTCCCTCCCACTCTACTACTTTTGCCTATATTTGGCCACTGTGTCTGCATTCCAAGAGCCAGAGGGTTATGATCACTTAAAGGACTTTCTACAGTCCTAAAAGATGTTATAATATAGGTCAGGGCTAAAGACACAAAAATAAAATCAATAGTGGATGCAAACCCATGCCTTTATAGGTGGGCAGATAGAGACTTTTGGGTGGTGTAACTGCCTTTTGGAGCGTAAACGTTAGGTTGTGGGTGTTTAGAAGAACATTTAATTCCTGACCCCCACTGAATGCTCCATGTGCCATACTTCTGTTTTCATGCATGCGGAAGTAACCCCAGTGCTTTGCCCAATATTTGAACATAAATGACATTTCAAATCCCCTAGCACAATCAGCTTGCCCAGTGAGAAATCATCACCGTGCAGCTGATCTAAGAGCCCGGCTAACTCCTTCACACTCAACAAACTCGAATTCCTAGTTTTGGCATTGCAGAAATTGAATATTGTAAGTCTGTTTGTTCTACCTACCACCAATTTTAAACCTAACACGACTATTAAGTACCAGATTAGTTGTTTCACTGCCCCACACAGGTCAAGGGCAATAAAGATTATTAGACCACCCTTAGCTTGCCCCTATCTTGATCCTTCTGCTGGGAGGAAGAATGACTTCTAACTCTCCCAAAAAATTGTTTTCCACCTCCCATGTCTCTTGTAGGCAAATGATCTTATACTCAGATATTGTTTGAATCCAACCTTCATCCTCAAATTTAGCACCCAGCCTCGCCACATTCCCGGAGATCAGAATAATCTCGCTCCTGCCCTGGGGGCTGGGTAACATGTCTGATATTATCTTGTCACCTTGGGTTCCTGTTTGATGGTTCTGATTAGGGTAACTTATGGGAAGATCTACACTCTCTCTATGCCATCCCTCCGAGTGCATGGCTGTCTGGATTTGAGGGTCAGTCACTACTCACTGTACTAGGCTGTATTTGATGCCCGCTCCTTGTCAGTTCAGGTCATTAAGATCCGATAAAGGGGTATAAGTGTTTAGGGACCCAACCCTCCCCTCCTCTATAGGAAAGCCTTCCACTGTCTGTCTGCCATTACTGGCTCCTCTAGCACTAGAACTTGGCCTGTAGAAGAAACCTAAGGGGAGAGGTTTAATATCTGAGGCATATAAAGGGAATGTCGCTGAGTGTCTCAGTATATTGCGGGCTAGTTCTGGGAATCTGAAGGTAATGATCACAACGTCACCCTCAAAGGGCTTTCTTGATTTCCCAATCCAGGAGACCCTTCTTGCCATCAAGATATGAGGATGGTCCCTTATGTTGAATCTACTATATTTCCCTAGCCAGTGGGATACTTTGTTGATAAGATTATCTGTGGACTCTTCTGTTCCCACTCCAAAATTGTGCACCACCGCTAGAACTATGGTATAGGGGCAACCGGCCGGGGGAGATAAATCACTGGCAACACTGTTCTATAAATGTTCTTAAAACTTGCCCCCCCCTTGTACCTGTACCCGTGATCGAAAATGTCCATTTCTCAGGTCCCTACCACTCCCCCCCTCACCCTATATGTGGGGTTTAAGCCTAATAACCGGCTCTCTCACCTAAGCCCTCTGTGCACTTCAGGCCACTGTCCCCTGGGACCTATTCATATTTGGTAGATCGTTTTCTGACTCATTTTGCCCTCACATACTAGGGTACACTGACTGTGAATGGACCCTGCTCTGGGGTGGCGCATTTGAGATAATTTTCAGCATATTCTCCACTTTCCCAAGTGTCTTTCTGGTATCTGATAGCCTTTTTCCAACTTGCCCTAGAGATTCGATAATAGGTCGGTCAGCAAGTTTGTGATTGTACCTAGCCTGTTGCAAAAGTCCTCCAAATCAGACCGGCCAAACAGGGATTTGGGGGCTTCAATTTTCCTTGTGGCTTGCTTTTCTTTTTTGCTCTGCATTCTGTCCAGCAATTGTTATTTTTGCATTTGTCACCCCAAGTGGGACAGGTATGCCCAGACGTGGGTCCCCTACTCTCAATTCCACTGGAGTCAAGCTATCCTGGCTGATGAGGGCTGAAAGCCCGAAATCGGTCCTAGGATGCTTGTTTCCAGTCCAGGGAGGACCTGGCCTGACAGTGCCGGCTGGACAGTTCCCATTGGGTGCAAGGTACTGATTTGCACATGGCTGGGTTCAAACTGGAATGGCATGGTGAGCAAAAATACAATAGATTTAGGCCCAGATCTCTTTACTGGGGTGAATGTATGACATTGTTCTGCATTCTGTCCATCAATTGTTCTTTTTGCATTTCTTTTTTGCTTAGCATGATCTCTTGGGAGCTGGTGACACCTCTTCCTCTGACCCCTTATTATCCATAGTTTGGGGGTCCCTTGACCCTCACCCACAGTGGTCAGAGATAAGAAACTTGTACTTGATTCACCTCTCTTTTGCGCCACTGCCTCTATAGTCAGTGTTCTATCAGTCCCGGTAAACGGGGGGCTATTGTTAGTTAATTCTGCTGAGTCTACCGGGGCTAATACAGGCACTCAGGGCCTGTGAGACATATAGACAGTCTCCTCTCAGCTTTGTCGATCTCTTGTGTAATAGCCCCCACCGCTTTAGCAAGGTTAGAGTCAATATTGGCCCTTTTGCTATTGGACAGTTGGTCCAAGGTAGTTGCTTTTCTCTTGCCCATGGTCGACGATGGTTGAACTAAACTGGTCCTCCCAATACTCTATTTCATCTATAGTTCACAAATGAAAATGTGACACAGTCACCAAATGCTCTCCGGGCTGCTTACCACAGTCCTGGACTTCCTCTTACTTGACTCATGATGGACCTGGCTCCCTTGAATTGGAGTTAATTGCCTCGGGTACAAAATGACCTTCCACCAGAGTGGGCCTAGCCGAGCCCCGTTCATGCTCGGACGTGCACAGATGGGCCCCCCCTTCACCCGGGCTTCTTCCGGGCACAGCCCGGGTGTGCCCGTGTACGTCCCGCACTGCAGGAGCCCGCAACGGTATTTAAAGTGCCTCCTGGCACTGCTGGTGATGTGGGCGGCAACCGGCCGTAATGTGACCTGGGACTTGGAGTCCTGACCCCGTCCTGGTCCCTGTGAATGAAGCAATGTGGTGGCAATAAAACGGACAGATCTTATTTGTACTGATATTGTTGGCAACAAGTTAGATGGATACTCCCAATCACTCCATCAAAAAGTGATTGGATTTTATCTGTCTAGAGGGTAAACCTTTTACATCACATCGCAGGGTGTTTACAGTCAAAAAGTACATTTTTGAAAGATTTGGGAAGATTGGCAAAAATCAGGAGAAAATTGAGGGTGTTAATGTTTGGATTAAATAGAAATAGGTCCTATGATTAACATATCAATAGCAAAGATCCTGAGAAGGGACTCAGGATTACAAGTAATTATACCCAAAATTTACCTCAGATGAATTGCTAAAGTGGTTGTGTACCGGGTTCACAGGGAAATATGGCTAAAGCTTGCTCTCCTGCCATTTTCTTCTGATGAGTAGGGAGAGGGTAGCTTGCTTGCCTGTTTCGATCTGTTTTACCAAGCCACTGTATGACTTCTTGATGGAAAATATGCACAAAAAAAATAAAAAAATAAAAAAATACATCACTCATTTATCATGCGTCACTGACATTTTTTCTTATTAGTTGTGGAATTTGTTGACCACCATAAAATTAGATCTTGAACCTTTCATTTATCATTTATGAAGTGAGTTCTACCATTCACATTTATTTTAGCATGCATGGCTCTTGCAAGTAAACTACCACCCCAAAATCTTGCAGAGGTGTTATCATTTCTTGGAACCTCCATCTGCACTCCACAGTTAGATGGTACCAAAAAGGTCATGTCTCCTACAGTAGCAGGGGCATTTGGATATATTTTCTGTTGAAGGATGCATTTTTCTATTTAGATCACTATAGCTCTAGGTTATTCAGACACCTGTATTCTCCTGAATGGTAAGTGGTGTGAACGCTCTATTTGAGTGTCAGAATCCTCGACCCGGGAACTGCTATTTGGATTGCTGTGCATCTTTTCCCTACAATCTCTCTTTAATACCAAGGATGTGTAAGTTATTGTCCTTGCCAATACTCTAAGTCCTCTGTTTTATCTTTCAGGTCTTGCAAAATACTATCTTGCTCAGAGGCCAGCTCATGAATTCTTGCATTGGATTCTTTCTTTCCTGCCAGTCGCTGCTAAAGCTGCATCTTTTGACATATAAAATTCCCCCTATTTGTTTAGAGATAGTTTGAACCCAGTTTGTATCTTTGATTTCTCTTCTTTAACCTCAATCTAATAAGCCATTGCTTTTTATCTATACATTTGTTATCAATTGATAAATTTCAGTCAGGGTAGGCTCTTGCCTGGTTCTCTCAGGGTTTACGGAGCTACCACCTTTTTATACACTTGGGCCATGCCATCAGTTTTCTAATGTGCCTTTTATAATTTCTGCCTTCTTTTGTAGCAACTGTGTAATTTGGGGCTAGATGTACGACTGTTTTTTGTTTTTTGCAAACAGGAAATCGTCCCGATTGCCACCGCAAAATGGGTCGTGCAATGTACAAACCCTATTTTGCGAGTCGGTAACCTATTACCGACTCACAAAATAGAGTTTGTGACTTGCTATTAGGAAGAGGTGTGCCAAGGCCGTCCCTTCCTAATAGCAAGTCAGACTTCTATGTACGATTGTTATGCATCAGCAATTGCAGTGCTAAAACACTCACAGTTTACCAACAATTCAAAATATTTTTTAAGAGCAGGCAGTGGTCCCATTACCACTGGCTACCCTTAAAAAATTAAACAGAAACTTATAAATTTTCTTTTTTTTTATGCATCTCGTTTTCCTTTAAGGAAAACTGGCTGCATTTAAAAACAAGCATTTGCAATGTAATCGGCCTCGCCTTTGGGACCTTATATGTATTTAGCTATGCAGCACATTAGCCTAGGTGCTGAAACATCTACTGTTGTTTAACATGGAGGGAAAGTAAGCACCAAACTGCATGACACACGAGGTATTATTTTTGTTTTTTAAAACACAAATAAAAGGCATTGTCAATTACAATGCCAATAGCTTAAATTCACGTAAATGCGAGAATTGCATTGCAAATGCTTGTTAAAACGTCATCACCGGCTAAACCCGGCCCACTTAGAGCCCTGTATACATGACAACATGTATTGTGTAATGTAACTGTTAGGATCCACAGTGATTAAGTGACGTGATCAGTCAAGCCTCCTTTCGTACCACTTGTAAAAATCAGCATTTGTGAAAGCATGTGTTGGCGCCACAAAGCCAGGCTATTGGCTTTGTCAAGTTCTCCCTTTTATTAGCAAGTGTCCCAGGTATACGCATTATCCCCATTATATGGGTATTTATCCAAATGCAAAAGGTTTCAGGTTGCTGATATTTTAATCTTTGGCTAATTAATTTAACTTAATTTGTGGTATACCAGGTATCTTTTGGATTCTAATGGGGTAAATACTTCACTAATAATGGATTTTTATGATTATGAAATAATTTAGAACACAGTTGTGTACTTTCCAAGCAGTTTTCAAAGGAAAAGAAGTTTCGAATCAAGAGACCAATTTTCAGAGGCCACTAAAGTGAAGCAGAGTCATCTGGGTCGCTAATGTTGCTGAGGCAAGACAGAGAGCAAGGGTAAAAGTGGACATATAGCTCAGTTGTGGTAGTATATGAGGGATATGCAAGAGTGAGAAGGGGTCACTGTTAGGCTTATGGAGCAAGACTTCAAAAAGTAGCGGGCGCCCGAGAGAGTGTCAAGGTGTGCTGCTTTGCACATTCTGCACATACTGCTTTTAAAAGATTGGTCCCTGCCTGCTAGTGCTGCGATCCCTGGTCCACCACGGTCTTCAGGGCCGCTTGAGCGGAGCGACGTAGCTCCTCCTCCCAGTCACGCCACTTCTGGGGGAGAGTGTATTTACATGGTCTTGGACTGCCGGCCACCTCCCCCCTTGAACACTGACTGAATTACCCAACTCAACCAGTCAACACATGGGGGTCTTTGGAAGTCAAGGGGGGGTACGGGGCCCCCCCCCTGGCCGTATTTATTAAAATATAAAAACAAATCAAAAAATTTTAATCAAATAAACATTTCTGATAATTATTAAAATGCACACTTTTCAGAATATTAGATTGACATCCGTTTCGACATGGTATGATGGGCTAACCTTAACAAATAGCTAATACAGCGTGTCTCCTAACGTAATCTAATCATCCTGAAAATTAAACTGCATTCTAATATTTCCAATACTTAATAACTTTTTAATAACTTTAATAAAGGCCTAGGGCAAGGTCGCCAACCGGTGTCAGATCCTTTTACAGCTGCGCTCTCGCGTTGAAGATGCGCATGCGCAACCCAGGGCACGTTACACCCACGTGCGCTCCCCGAACTCCATTTAACCATAACAGGAGGGCCCAGACACTCGCGCACCTTAATGACGTCATAGTGTTGTGAGGGGTGGCTACCAGCCTGAGGAAAGCGTAAACTCCCTCCCCCGCACCCTTTAAATTAATGGAGACCATCTCCTGCCCCTGAAGTTCTGAGAGAGACCAAATGGCCCCTCCCGCGGGCGGCCCCTTTCGTGAATGGGTCCGCCCCCCCCGTAAGGACCTTAAAATGCTGCTCACCGATTAATGACCTTACCGCCAGACACACATAATAAATACGACAATGCTATTCTAAAAGGAAAAAAGGCCTAAGGATAAAATTGTTAACACACAGCAAAGCATAACATCACATATATAATTACTCCTGTAAGCGGGAAAAAAGGGGCCTAAGGAAAGAATTGGTTAAAATCACGGCACTGCACCAACGTTTAAATTCTGTACTTCCTTCCAGTATACAGGAAATTCCAGGCCTACTGGATCAAGTCCCCCATACATCTATGTTCCGGCACATTGACAAAACCTGATACTCACCATTTACCAAGCCCCAAGGTCTGCTAAATAAGGGATGGAGGGTGGGGAAAATTAAACGGCCCCAACGGTGGGGCGAGGAGCGAGCCCGGGGAGCGCGGGCACAAAGAGGCCGCTTCCCGCGCTCCCCAGGCTCTTAACCCCTTCGCCGCCGCGACCCCGCCCCCTCGCCCCGGAAGCACACCAGTACTTCCGGGGCGAGGGGGCGAGGAACGCGGCCCCGAAGGGGACGGGTTGTGGGAGGGACCGGGCCCCGCCATGCTTGCGTGGGGGCCTATTGGCCCCCCCTTGTATCATGGTCTTGGACTGCCGGCCACCTCCCCCCTTGAACACTGACTGAATTACCCAACTCAACCAGTCAACACATGGGGGTCTTTGGAAGTCAAGGGGGGGTACGGGGCCCCCCCCCTGGCCGTATTTATTAAAATATAAAAACAAATCAAAAAATTTTAATCAAATAAACATTTCTGATAATTATTAAAATGCACACTTTTCAGAATATTAGATTGACATCCGTTTCGACATGGTATGATGGGCTAACCTTAACAAATAGCTAATACAGCGTGTCTCCTAACGTAATCTAATCATCCTGAAAATTAAACTGCATTCTAATATTTCCAATACTTAATAACTTTTTAATAACTTTAATAAAGGCCTAGGGCAAGGTCGCCAACCGGTGTCAGATCCTTTTACAGCTGCGCTCTCGCGTTGAAGATGCGCATGCGCAACCCAGGGCACGTTACACCCACGTGCGCTCCCCGAACTCCATTTAACCATAACAGGAGGGCCCAGACACTCGCGCACCTTAATGACGTCATAGTGTTGTGAGGGGTGGCTACCAGCCTGAGGAAAGCGTAAACTCCCTCCCCCGCACCCTTTAAATTAATGGAGACCATCTCCTGCCCCTGAAGTTCTGAGAGAGACCAAATGGCCCCTCCCGCGGGCGGCCCCTTTCGTGAATGGGTCCGCCCCCCCCGTAAGGACCTTAAAATGCTGCTCACCGATTAATGACCTTACCGCCACAGGCCAGGTAGTTAACCGACTATCTGGCCCCCCCCCAAACCGCCTACACTGAAAGGTCATAACTTCCTAATCCAAAAAACCCTCTACCCCTGCTATTTAATTCCCTATCCCTAGGGCATCCCCGACTCTGTCCACTGGACCCCCCACCCTGTGAGTAGAGCCTCTCATAAACGTCAACCCCTCATTATCAACCGACTGTTAGTCTACTTGGTCCTGCGATGACCCCCTGTGGGATATTCTGCGATTATTGTGTATGAAATAGTTTCTCAAACCAAGTGTTGATCCTCTTTATCGAGTGATTCTTCACCGAGTGACTCCTTGCACTCGCCTAGTCCCCCCCCCCCCTTTTACGTGCAGCCTGGGGGAAACTGAGCCCCCCCTATGGTGCCGTCTGTGTCCTATCACCGTTACCCCATGTCCTAACATGAATGCGGGTGTGGGGGGCACGCCTCTCGAGGCTCCCTGCAGATGCTATGACCGGGGGTATCCTGGTACTACCATTCTACCCTTCCCACTGGTATACTGTACAGTCTGCTAACCATCCACACCCAGCCACTACGCCTGGAAAGTGTTAAGTGTATGATCTACTTTTACCATGGAAGTCCCCACTTCCTGAACCGGGGAAACGAGGCGTTGCATAGGCCTATCCTTCCTGGGGTTGCCGAGGCTAGGACTGCACACCCTTGTGTACTGTCCCATCTCTACCGTTGTCACTTACCAATTGGTGATCTATGCATATCTGACACTGGTGGCCCTGCGTGCACAGGCGCCGTTACTGAAGGTATACATTTTCTGTGACGGCAAATACTGCCATTTTTTGTGAAGCCACATCCTGCTACATTACTTCCGCCAGCCCAATATAAGGGCTTACACCGAAACAATCAACTCCGTGTTGGCACCTCCTGCGTCTTTTGATCGCTCGCCCATCACACTTGCGTTGTTGTTTGCCATCCACTACCTGACGTCGGCATCCCTTGGGCTGTCCACCTGTAGCAGCTGTTGTGATGCGTAGCACTCCAGATATCCACCATGGACCCGGCCATACATAAATGAAAAAGATAAACACAAATCATTAGTGTTTCTGGCGATAACCGCTGTACACGTGATAATCTGACATTGCCCTCCCTGGCCACGTTTGAGTTACGATTAGCATCAGATGCATACTCCTAAACACTTCCGACTAAGTGTTGAGCATAGCCCCAGTTTGTGTCCCCTGTAGCGTGACTGTATTGGTGTCACGAAGAGTGCCCTGTAACATGGCCTTCCTGAACGAATACTACCCAGTGTGTAGGGCAGTGACACAAAGCATGGGGTCCCCATTGCATACCATAACGCCCTCCTGACTCCTTAAGGATTATTAGGATCTCAGTTTACAAGGAACAGTCCGTTTGTATTAGCACCCACCCAAACACCACTTGATGGGATATACGTATTCGTAATATAACTCAGGGGCAACCATAAACTATATATATTATTCTTAAGGTACCCGACTGAGCATCATTCCCTTAACCAGTTGCAGTAACCGGTGGCCCTCCAACTGCCACACATGATTTTCCACAATTCATAGTATACCGCCACCTATTCATGATGCAACATTAGTTTCAACCGATCAGGGTTTAATGTGTTACCGTTCATTAACCCATCCTGCTTCCCCCAGTTCAGCCCTGTTCATATGCACATCTGTCTGCCCCTCCTGCCCATACAGGAGCTCCAGCAGTATCAGAGATGGGATTTAGGCATGGTCACGACCTTCCACTTTAGATCAACTACTATAATGAAACCTTTGCGTGCTCTAAGGCCTCTGAGTAAATAACCTGAAACTAACGGGCCTACTATGGAATGGCAATTTCTTGGCTAACCTTTGGTACGGCTGACTTATTTAGGCAATAAAACAGGGGGGAAAGAATTGAGTGCCAAATGCTGTTAAGTAAACACGCAAGTGCACCCAGGTGACCCAGAACTAGTATTGTCAATATTCCTGATAGATGTATCCCTTACGTAGCCACTTTACCATGGTACCGTTTTTTAAGTATCCTTACCTCGGTCCGGGGGCGTCGAAGGTTTTCTACCACTGTAACCAGGCTTACATCGCCCTGTGCCTGCTAACCTGTGCTACACCTTTGATAGATCTGGCTAGATCAATGTTTAACGCATTTAGCACCCTCTACAGAGCATCTCATTGAACAGGAGTACCACTATAACTCAACTGTAAGTGATGTAGGCAAAACAGGGTTCTTTGCCTCGTGGCTTCTTAAAGGGACCCGAGGAAAGTGTTCAGAATAAATACCTACATCCATATCTATATCCACCTGGTGTGGTAGTACTTTAATTTCTTCACTCGTGAGAATTTATTAGACTGGTCAAACCAGCTGCTTTTCCTCCCTAGCCGCCTGAGCCTGACGGCTGTTACCACAGCTACCCCTAGGGTAGCTTTCTAATGAGGTTGTCCTTAACCTACCGTAAATAGGGGTCGCCTAGACTGGTGCAGTGCGCCCCTTATAATGTCAATCAACTCTATCGCACTATGCTCACATAATCTGGCTCCCTGATCTGGCTAGCTCAATGTTTAAGGCCTTCTGAACCATCCACAAAACCTTTCAAGGAAAAGGAGGAACACTACAAACCAAATGTCAGCGATGTAGACAACCAGAGTGGCAACACCCCTGATTCTCACTCAAGATTCACCAAAGAATCCACCTGGGGACTCCCTTTTCCCAGTGGCCAAGCCCTGGACGTCATAATCACCTGAGATTCGTTGCATTCAGTAATGCATGGGGTTCAGAAGAGAAGAGTTGGCTGACCATGAATACAAGATCAATCCTGAGCTTTGGGCTAGGCCCTTCCAGTAACGGAGCAAGAAAACAAAACCCTAGACTTGCTGCTGTTGTAGCTCGTAATCAAACCAACTAACATTTCATGGACGAATGCTATTCCATACCGATGAGAAAGGAGGGGGGAGGGGCCTAAATGCCAGTCCCTAAACCTTAGGTCCACCTCCTAGCATATATCTGCCCACCCTCCTTACACCCGCATGAGGAAAGGCGGGGAACTTAATCCCCAGTAGCAGGTGGTCACCCTGGTCAACAATTTACTGGACCAACTTGCTTGTAAACAGGTGTGATAGGATGTGGGATCGTACCTTCCTACTCCACTATTCTACTTTAAATGAAAATTCGTGAGCATCAGAGGATTTCCCTTCTCTTTTTGGAATCGTCGTCGTGGTGTCACCAGGGTTTTAAGTGGAAACTTTTCAATTTTGTATACAAGCCATAATAGCTGGTTATTTATCTTATACAACTAACTATCATTGAAAACCTTGTAGGAATGCTGTATCCTTGTTGTTGTATCATACAACTGAATGTAATGGCAGACACAGCAAAACCCAATTAGGGCCGCACACTACGCTAAGCCCAGATGTTTAGCGTACGTAATTTCAAACCCGTATATTGCAGGCCTGCTGTCCCTACAGTCTGGCAACAGGGCACCTGTGCCAGGGCTCAACCACAGAGCCCGATAAAGGACCATTTTAGACTGCTGGTGCTTAGACCCAGCACACTGATTCTCGGTGTGTCTTGCGCTCATCTCACTCAATAAATGCTCATTGCAACATTTGCTATCTGTATAAATAGCCTGAATATAAATGGTATTTATGAAGCCAACCGCTTAGAGTAGTGACAACCCAACCATTAGCCCAGAAACCCAAGCCATCCCAGACAATGCCTTTCCATTAATATTGATGCAAGTACTAACTTCTGCGCACATACTTATTTTCCTTTGTTACAAAACATTAGCGCGTGTGTGACCGTCATTGTGACCCACACGACCCATGACTGGCACTTGTCAATACCCTCAGATATGTGTTACCAATCCCACCTAGACGACAGGACTTTTGGGTTTGTCGCGACCCTTACTAGCTGTGCCCCATATATTTACAATGGCTGTTGTATGCCCCTTGACCCCGCATTTGCCCCCCAATTGTAACTACTGGCACGTATGGCGCCATCCCTCGCAATTTTGAGATGAGTTGATGGATTATATATGATGTAAAGGGAGGTCATGTATGCTCCTGCAGCTTAGATTAATGCACCAAGGCATAGTCAGTCCCTATATCGCCGCGTCCCTCCCTTGCCAGTGTAGCAACACAGTGGGAACTGAAACTTCCCAGTATTCTTAAATCAGGTGTGCGGAGCATATTACCCATTGATTCATTAATGCCCAAGAGCTCACATAAATCACAGCTGCCTCACACGCATTAAAATACCTCCAAGTGCAGTCCGTCTCAAATTATGTGCGCAGAACCTATGCAAGACAATACCCTTATTTGCTGATGAATACCATTTGCATAAGGTCTAACGTACCGTGTCCGTTCTTAAGGTTCCTGTGCCTTTTGCATTGAGATGCTTTTTTTATGGATTGGTTTTACAATGACAAATTAGAGAAAATAAACGGTCACCGAACGCGAACAATATGTTGCCTTTTTATGCTGTATAATTTGGTAGGCCATGACAAAATTAATCTAGACCTCAATTGCAAAATATTTCTAGTGGCCCTGGTTTTACAACAGTGACCAGAATGGCTGACCCAACTATTGTGAGAAGCAGAGTACTGGCTCAGTGTAACACACTGGCATTTTCCGTCATTTCCTCTTCAATTTCCAACACTCAGGGCAGCTCAAATGCACGAACAAACTAATGTTTCCTTGGTGAGAATACACAGCAAAACACATGTTAAATAAAGTCCCGATCGAGCGGGATGTGCTCCGTCACTCAGCTGAGATAAACCCCGACTGCAGCAGAATTTACGTCGCTTGTAGGGAGCGCGGGATACGTGCTGCGGGAAGGGGCCCTGGCTGAAGTAACAATATATCGGCTGCAAGGATCATCGAGGCTAGCCTTCAGATAAAGCCCCTTCACTCACATCCGTGGAGAAAACACACAATGGATAAAACACGGAGGAAAGCTTTCCTTTCGCGAGCAGCGGGGGAGGGGCGGGCGCCTGACTGCACACGGGGCTTCGGCCTTGATTCAAAGTACTTATTGTCCCCCTATGTAACCATCGATACTGTAAGATAAAATCGGTACACAGCCCCCCGCGAGCGCCGGCAACAGCATCCGGCAGTACATGGTCTGCCTTTCCCCTCAGTATGAACAGATATTATTAACAACATAAATCTCGTGTATGCCATAATTACTCAAACAACTGACGAGAAGAGAGCTATACACTCCGCCTGCAGCATTATTACACTATCGTAAGAATCATCTTCAGCCACTTTCCCAAGCATCTCTGGACGACACGGGCACCGGCATTATACCAATCACGTTGTACGCCCAAGAACAACCAACGGGGTCACGGAATAACATTTTGCCGACGGCCCATATCACGTAAGCCACTTAACTTTAAGGTGACCGGATTGTTCCTTCCTCTTTGCGTACGGCTGCCCACCGACTCCGCTGCTCCTTCACCTTGTACCGGAGGCTTGCAGTTCGAGACTCGCCCACGGCTTCAGCTTCAGTCCTTTCACCATCGCACCGAGTTCCACGCTCTCTGATCAATCAGCACGCCGCCTGAAAGAAAAATGGGAGAGAAAATTAAACGGCCCCAACGGTGGGGCGAGGAGCGAGCCCGGGGAGCGCGGGCACAAAGAGGCCGCTTCCCGCGCTCCCCAGGCTCTTAACCCCTTCGCCGCCGCGACCCCGCCCCCTCGCCCCGGAAGCACACCAGTACTTCCGGGGCGAGGGGGCGAGGAACGCGGCCCCGAAGGGGACGGGTTGTGGGAGGGACCGGGCCCCGCCATGCTTGCGTGGGGGCCTATTGGCCCCCCCTTGTATGTCTCTGAAGGGCTGGCGTCGCACAAGTAAGATCACGGGGCGCCCGAGAGAGTGTCAAGGTGTGCGATTGAACTGGGATTGTTTTAACTTTTTAATACAATTTGTTGCTTTGCAAATACTGCACATACTGTTTTTAAAAGATTGTTCACTGCCTGTCAGTGCTGCGATCCCCATTCCACCACGGTCTTCAGGGCCGCTTGAGTGGAGAGACGTACCTCCTCTTTCCGGTCGCATCACTTCCGGGGGAGAGTGTGTTTCGTCTCTGAAGAGCTGCCGCCGCGCAAGTAAGATCACGGGGCGGCCGAGAGAGTGTCAAGGTGTGCGATTGAACTGGGATTGTTTTAACTTTTTAATACAATTTGCTGCTTTGCACATACTGCACATGCTGTTTTTAAAAGATTGTTCCCTGCCTGTCAGTGCTGCGATCCCCGGTTCACCACGGCCTTCAGGGCCGCTTGAGTGGAGGGACGTAGCACCTCCTCCTGGTCGCGTCACTTCCGGAAGTACAGGAGATAACTGGCATGGGTTGCCGACCATGCAGGGGGCACACCAATGGTGTGCCAAAGGCAAGCTCGTCTGCGCCCGTCAGCGTCCTGGAAGAGGCCAGGGCCAGACTTGCTGCCTGTCGCACCATAAAAACCAATACAAGGACCCGCTAGTCTAGAGAAGAGCTCCTGTCCTTTGATAGGAAGACTTGTTCAGGTAGGCCACCCACCAACCTTCGTTCAGATACAAACTTTACCCCCTGCTTACACTGCAGTTGGGTCTCTGAAACCACGTTTGAGTCCTCAGCTAAGAGCGGTTATGCATATCGCCCAGCTGCAGACCGCACATATCTTACCACTTTTAAAGCAGGCTTGCTCAACTGTAGATCGCTGGTCAAACATGTGACGGACATATGGATTTTACTGGAAGATGGTACTTTGGATGCCATATTCTCAATGGAGACTTGGCTCAAAGAGGACAATCTATCAGCTATTGCCTTGGCCATCCCCTCGGGGTTCAAAATTTGCTGCGCACAGAGGGAGGGCAAAAAAAGAGGTGGTGGGGTAGCGATTATATTTAGTGAGGCCTGGGAGGTAGAGACCTCAATAATACCCAAAATAGGCACCATGGAAGGCTTACATTTCTGCCTAAAGATAGGTCCTTCTACTGCAATCTCTGGACTTCTAATTTACAGACCCTCTGACTGTTCAGCCAGTGCGATCTTAGACTTATGTGACTATATAGCACAGAAATGCTCGTCCTATGCTAACTACATGGTACTAGGAGATTTTAATCTTCACAGGGATAACCCCAACTGCACACAGGCTCTTCAGCTAGAAGCCTCCCTTGTTGATATCAATTTGGTGCAGCTAGTAAAACTTCTGACTCACAAAGCAGGGCACACCCTGGACCTTGTGTTCACCAACCTTTCTTCTATGGTTATCGAGGCGCCGAACCAGCTGACTTGGTCGGATCAATATATGATCCGGTTTTCGATCGACCTACAGAAAGAAATACAGCAGCTTGGGTCTCGCTGGGTGCGAAAAAGCAATTGGAAAAAACTCACTGCTGAAAGTTTAGGTCCAGTTCTGAAGAGGAACACCCCTCCCTGCACCTCTGACCCTAATACATATGCCTTGGCCTTCCAATCGGGGATCTCTACGGCCATAGACACGCTGGTGCCGCCCTGACTTATTAAAGCACGGAGGACAACGCCATCAGCTCCCTGGTTCTCTGATGCCCTTAAAGTGGTTAAGAGCAGATGTAAACATCTTGAACGCCAATAGAGGATTACCTATGATGAGAGCGCTAAAACTACCTACAAGAAAGCCCTTAAAGAGCTTAGAAAAATTATAAAATCAGCCAGAAGAGAGTACATAGCTAACTGTATTAAGTGAGCAGAGAACTCAAGAAAGGAGGTATTTAAGGTAGTGGATGCGTTTCTTCAACCCCAAACAGCACAAATGGAAGTTCCAGCTTCCCCCACACTTTGTGAGAACATCGCCGACTTCTTTGATAACAAAATTCGTACAATCTACAATACCTTTGGGGGTAACGATGTTACTAATAAATCTGATAGGTCTGGCGGCAAAGGCCTACAAGCAGAACTCTGAGATTTCACTTTGCAAGATGGGATGTCCTTGATTCTTGGCTGCAAATCAGGCTCCCCTTAAGATCCCTGCCCCCTTAAACTATGGAGTATAGTGGCCCATTCAATAGCCAAGATTTTGGTTCACCTCTGGAGCTCCTTCCTAGCTACAGCCATCTTCCCCGAGATGTGGAAACATGCTACTGTGTTACCCCTTAAGAAAAAACACAATGGAGCGCCAGAAGATCTGAGCAACTATCGCCCCACCTCACTTTTGCCAGCCCCTGCTAAAATGCTGGAGAAGTGGGTACAAAGACAGTTGTCTTTGTTCGTGCAGAACTCCGGTATCCTGCATGATACCCAATCGGGTTTAAGACCAGATTTCTGCACCAAAACTACCCTCCTGCAAGTTTCAGAATCCCTCAAATCTACAGTGGACGTCAGGACTTCTGCAATGCTGGTGTTACTAGATTTATCCGCCGAGTTTGATACGGTGAACCATGCAATACTGTCATGGGGCTGAGCCTTGCATTCACACAGTGTTAACTTGACATGAGCTTATTAGAAGTTTAAACGCCATTTTTCCTTTCTGCTGCCTTTTGCACACGGCACACACTTTATTAAATGTTTAGAGTTTAGCTTAGCAGAGTGTTTTGCCTCACACGAGAATAACATGTTTTTCTAGAATCACTGAAATAATATCGAGGGACAGAATATCGACCATCAAAAATATCGTTGACAAAATATCGACAGTCAAAATATCGAGTTTCTATCTACAAACAGGTAAGTACAAAAATATCGAGTTAAAAATATCGTTTACAAAAATATAGTTGTAAAAAATATCGTATTTACTAAAAAACAGTGTTAAATTAAATTAATATTAATAATTAATTACTAAAATATACTTAAAATTACTTAAATTAACTTATAATAATTAAATAATTAATGAAAGTTAAATAAATATTTTTTTATTTCATATCTATTAAAACATATATATATAGTAACAAAATATAATAAAATAATACCCCAAAACTGAAAACTGACCCTGAACCCTAAAAATACCCCTTTACCCAAAAACCCAAAACTGACCCTGAACCCTAAAAATACCCCTTTACCCAAAAACTGAAAACTGACCCTAAACCCAAAAAATACCCCTTTACCCAAAAACTGAAACCTGACCCTGAACCCTAAAAATACCCCTTTACCCAAAAACTGAAAACTGACCCTGAACGCTAAAAATACCCCTTTACCCAAAAACCCAAAACTGACCCTGAACCCTAAAAATACCCCTTTACCCAAAAACCCAAAACTGACCCTGAACCCTAAAAATACCCCTTTACCCAAAAACCCAAAACTGACCCTGAACCCTAAAAATAAAAAAATTATTTTTTTACTATCTATATTATATACTTACATATTTTCACTTTCTATATTATTTAGTCGATATTACTTCACTTACCTTAAAAACGATATTTTGGCTGTCTATATTCTGTCCTGTCGATATTTTGTCCAAACGATATTTTTGACTCGATATTCTGTCCAAACGATATTTTGGAGTCGATATTATGTCTGTGCACCGTTTTTCTATATTTGCAGCCTTGCTTGGTAAGCTTAGTCTGAACAGTGAGTGCCGAGGCCTTCAAGGTTACATCAACACAGTGGTTGTGTTCGGACTGATCAGCGCACGTTCTAGATGTAACATATATGCAGCTGTGGCCACCTCTTAATTGGCACGTTTAATAATGCACTGCGTAGGCATGATCACACACACTTGGAGAACATTTGTATGCTGAGAGCTGGTGCAGAATCTGATGTGATACATTTCTTCTAAATACCAGAGGTATGGGGCCACCTATGTAATCCCAAGAGACCTTCTGTAGATATAAAATAACCTACTAGCAAGGGAGGGTGAAATATAGGTATATTTTAAACCTGTTTTCATTCAGCATTATAACATGCTTTCTCCCTTTGTATTTTATTGAATAGTAACTATGCTGATAATCTTGTTTCTGATAATATGTCTGCTTGTATTAGCTAAGATGCTGCGCATAAGAACAGAGGCTTTAGAAATAAATATTTCAAACTTGCACGTGTCTTCTTTTACTTCATATTTTGGACTGGTTGAGAGTGTAACCAAGAGTGTTCGTGTTTTCCACATTGCCTGAGGTAACCTAAGTCGCATGTTCTGGGTTGTCTAATCATTGGTATTTTGGAAGAGCCAATGAGACACTGATGCTAGTCTGGTAGGGGATGATGGGTACTAAGGTGAGTTTTGACACACGCTAATTCACTGAGGTCCCAAGTCTCTGTGCACAGTACTGTGCAGGAGCAGAATCCCTGCAACAATACTATTGTCCAGACTCAAAGAGAGTGGCGTAGGGGGCACGGCACTAAGTTGGCTAAGCTCCTTTTCGTCTAACCGGTCACAGCAAATCGCCCTACAAACACTTAAATCCAAACGTAAAAAGATCTTGTGCGGCGTCCCACAGGGCTCAGCACTCAGCCCGCTCCTCTTTAATATCAACCTGGCTACTTGGTTCACTCTTATCGCCAACTGGGGCGTGAAGGCGATATCCTACGCCGACGACACCCAGTTGGTGTTTTCCTTCAAAGAACAAAAGGACATAGCCCTAGTAAACTTTAAGGGATGCCTGACAGACATTTCTCCTTGGATGAACAACAACAAGCTGAAGTTCAATGCCAGTAAAACGGAGGTACTATTCTTTGGGAACATCTGCAATCCGCCTACGGAGCTCTGGTGGCCACAGTAAATGGGCCTTCCACCCACCCCGGCAGCATCGGCAAACAATCTAGGGGTAAAATGGGAGACAGACCTCTCCCTTTCAGCCCATATCACGCAGGTTTCAGCGGCCTGTTTTGGGAAATTGAAAAGCCTACGCAAAGTTATCCAACTATTGCCTGAAGAATGCCGTCAGGTGGTCATACGTGCCACGGTGACGGCAAGACTGGATTATGCCAACAGTGTATATGTAGGACTGTCGGCCTACCAGATTAAAAGGTTGGAAATAGTCCAAAATGCAGCAGCAATAATGAGTTCCCTTCCGACACCACATTTCGCCACACATCAAGAAACTCCATTGGGTGCCCGTCGCTAGGGGAATAGAATTCAAGGCACTTACTCTTGCTTTCCGTTCTCTTCACGGAAATTGCTAAAAATATTTGAAACAACATTTGTGCAGCTACAAACAAAATAGGCCCCTTAGATCTAACGCCTTGAGCCTTTTGAGCGTCCCTAGGTTCAAGAAGGTGCGAATTGGAGGTAGATCCTTTGTGACCGTGACCTCAAAGCTCTGGAATGAGCTGCCCAACTTTCTGCGGCAGATTACATCTGAGCCCATTTTTAGGAAAGCTTTGAAAATGTGGCTTTTTAGCCTAGATCCTTAGTGACGGGACGCACCCATGTTTCTTTCTTAGCACCGGGACACCTCTGCCTGAGGTAACTGTTTGCGCTCTTATAAATTTTGTTATTATTATTATTAATTGGGTCAGTCAGTGCAAGATGGCACATGATGCATTGCATCAGGTCTACAAAAAAAACTGCTTTTTGCTAAAAGAAAAGACTCTGAAGTACGAACAGGGCGGATGAGACTACACACTGGTGTCCCAACCAAACAGAAGCTCCAAAAGAGGGAGAGAGTGCATGTATCAGCTAATGAGACAAGCTTAGATATTAGGAGGAATGAGAGATGCTCTTCTCTGTGTTCCCTTATATCTCATCATCATTAGCATCTTGGGCAGAGGGCATGACTGTGGCATTTTGGACTATATATTATTTTCGGGTGTATCTGGCGCTAGGATCATCTCTGCAGATATTAACAACATACTTGTTAAGCGATACAGAACTCTACTCTGCAGTCTATTCTCACCGTTTTTAACCATTGTTGTATGTTGATTCTGCTGTTTGCAGTTAATTACATAAATAAACAAATGTTGCAAAAAGGAATTGCAGATGCTGTGTGTTACATTATAATTGACACTTGGCTGTATGTTTGCTAATGTTATCCTGCCGTGGTTCGTCCTCCAAACAGACACTCAACATGGAAAGAGAGCCCAAGCAGGCTGTCATTAACAAAAATGCAATAGAGTTGTAGTTGTGATGAAGGTGGGCTGACAGGGATGCAACAACAGGGTGGACGGTCCACCAGATGGAAACAGGTCAAATGTGAAGTGTCAAACGAGAAAAAGAGATGAGGCTAGTGATAAGAATTTGGCACAATTATAAAAGATATATTAAAGGGTAGTGGACATGGTATGATTTGAGACCTTTCTGCCGGGTGGCCAGGAGGGGGGGCCTGTGTAACTGGGGTTCAGGATTGTCAGTGGAGATATCCTGGACGACCATAGGGGTCCGGTGTGCGCCCAGTGGACAAGCAAGGCTCTTACATCCACATGTGGGGCATACTCGAGATGCAAGAGGGCAGTGGAGCCTGTATGACCCCGGGAGGTGCAGCTTGCTCCGTGCACGGTGGGACATTCCATGGATGCGGTGAGATCATGTGAAAAGGCATGAAGTACTCTCCACGGGAGGCTGCACAGGTAGGCCCCTCCAGAAACCTCACACACAAGCAGAACCCCAGCACCACCACACGACGCCCCCCTTCCCCTGTAGAGAGCAGGCCTGGCGCGGGTAACTGATTGATTGATCAGGGTGTTTGGGTCACCCTACCAGGCAGTCCTGCCAAGTATCATGCATCAGGCGTTAGACTAACGCATTTCAGTGTGGTGCTCCGCATCACCGCACTGAAATGTATTATCTAGCATATGATGCATTCCTCATTATGTGCTTGCAGAAGTGTGCTGCCTAAAACTGAGTAGTGTGGCAGCTGTTAGCATGTTCCCTGTGGCCTGCACGTGCTGATCGTGCGGGCTTGATGCAGAACATCTTAAAACTTCTACAAAGCACCAGAAATGGGGGCAGTACGCTAGTGCCTTTGAAACCTAAGAAACCACCACACAACAACATCATCCATGAACAGTGAGTTACATCATAAACGCCGGTCTCCTTAGTGAGCAGTCACTCTGAAAGGTAGCTGCCTGATCTCGCTGCACTGCCTTTAATGCGTATGACACACACGCAGGGTGGCTGCTACTTACTTGTTCACTACTCCTGAGGCTTGCGCTGGGTGCTCGTTTTACTTAGCTGCTGATAGCTTTTTACCGTTCTTTAATTTGTCTAAATATTTCTTTGCTGCTAACCTGATTTTTGCACTGATCTGCTTGACGCTGCGTCGTTTAAAAAAAAAAAGTTTTCCCAGTTTAAAATTGTGTGATTAACTTGTATGGCACTGACCTGCTTCCTCTTGCACTTACATTTGCCTGGGGAGCGAGGGACATTGAGGGGGTGATTCTTGGCGGACGGACGATTCTGGCCTCTCCCGGGACTCATGTGTAGTCGGGACGCCATCTTGGCGGGAATTTTGATCAGCAGACCAGTCTATATAGACTATAAAAGGGGACAATGGCGCGACCGCGCAGACCCACTACTCCTGAGGCTTGAGCCGGGAGCTTCTTTTACTTAGCTGCTGATAGCTTTTTACCGTTCTTTAATTTATCTAAATATTTCTTTGCTGCTAACCTGATTTTTGCACTGATCTGCTTGACGCTGCGTCGTTTAAAAAAAAAAAGTTTTCCCAGTTTAAAATTGTGTGATTAACTTGTATGGCACTGACCTGCTTCCTCTTGCACTTACATTTGCCTGGGGAGCGAGGGACATTGAGGGGGTGATTCTTGGCGGACGGACGATTCTGGCCTCTCCCGGGACTCATGTGTAGTCGGGACGCCATCTTGGCGGGAATTTTGATCAGCAGACCAGTCTATATAGACTATAAAAGGGGACAATGGCGCGACCGCGCAGACCCACTACTCCTGAGGCTTGAGCCGGGAGCTTCTTTTACTTAGCTGCTGATAGCTTTTTACCGTTCTTTAATTTATCTAAATATTTCTTTGCTGCTAACCTGATTTTTGTACTGATCTGCTTGACGCTGCGGCATATTAAAATAAAAGTTTTACCAGTTTAAAATTGTGTGATTAACTTGTATGGCACTGACCTGCTTCCTCTTGCACTGACATTTGCCTGGGTATCGAGGGACATTGAGGGGGTGATTCTGGGCGGGCGGACAATTCTGGCCTCTCCCGAGACTAGTGTGTAGTCAGGACGCCATCTTGGGGGAAATTTTGTCAGCAGACTAGTCTATATAGATTATAAAAGGGGACAATGGTGCGACCGCGCGCAGCTGGCGCACAGCTGGCGTCAAAGGCAAGCCCATCTGCGCCTGTCCGCGCTCCATCCGCGCACAGCGCCTGCACCCCTGCCCGTTGTAACACAGAAGGCTCGGTCCTTCAGGGATATACAAGGGCCCAACTCATGAAACTGAGACCAGTTGGTAAGAGACCAGGCTATTTGTGTCTCACATTTGACTTAAGTCCTAGGGCCAGATGTAGGTAGCCCTTTACCGGTCGGTAACGGACGAAAATACCGATTTTCGGCCGTTACCGACCGGTATTGAGCGATCGGTATGTAGGTGATAGAAATTAGGCTGAATCGGTAAATTTACCGAATCGGAAAATTTACCGATTTGGAAAAATACCGACTCGGAATATTTACAGATTCGGAAAATTTACCGATTCGGAAAAATACCGAATCGGTAAAATACTGATTCGGTAATTAAGAATAGGTAAAATTGAAGATTGAGATGTAGGGAGGCTCTGAAATACCGTATTTAAGAGTCGGTATTTACCATGGATTCAAATCAGGTGGTAACCAGGTGCAGCCTATAAAAATGGACCCAAAATGCAATTCTGTTTGCACAATGGCGGCATTTTATGTCATCGCAAGACGTCTACGGCTACAGGAGGAAGGAGGGAGGGAATGGCTGAGACAGGAGCAGGTCTACAGGCAGAGGGTGACCCTGTTCATGCTCAGAGAGGAAGAGATACTGCAGAGGTACAGGTTGGCTCCTGACACCATCTTGGAGCTCATCAGGGACCTACAACCACTGTTGCAGCACACCACCCCAAGGGCACATGCAATTCCACCTCATGTACAGGTGCTGTGCAGCCTCCACCTGCTGGCGTCAGGGAGCTACCAGAGCTTGGTTGCTGCGGTGGGTGGGGTGACCCAGAGCAGCCTCTCAAGGTTTTTTCAAAAATTCCTTGACGCCATGTTGCATAGGATGGAGCATTACATTTCTTTTCCATCCACCCATGCTGAACTGGTTCAAACCAAATCCGAGTTCTACCAGATGGCTAGATTTCCCCATATCATCGGCTGCATTGATGGCACGCACATCCCCATTTGTCCCCCTGCTGCCACAGAATACATCTACCGGAATAGGAAGTCCAGCCACACCATCAATGTACAGGTGATTTGCAATGCAAAGTTCGTCATCTCAGACCTTGTTGCGAAATACCCTGGGAGTACCCACGACTCCTATATTTTTCAGAACAGCGGCATCTATGCATGGCTGTCTGCAGAGGAATTTGGCGAAGGATACCTCCTAGGTAAGACACAGTGTGCGACCCCTTCAACACCTATTGCAGTAAGAATTACAAGTATGCATTTGAGTAATGTATTCCCATTTCCCTTTTAGGAGACAGTGCATATGCCCTACGTTCATTTATCCTCACTCCCTACCTCAACCCCTCCACACCCAGTCAAAGGAGGTATAACCGGGCCCACAAAAGTACACGGAATGTGGTAGAACGGACCTTTGGCATCTGGAAGAGCAGATTTAGATGCCTTCACAAGAGTGGAGGTGCAAGGCAGTATACCCCCATCACCTGCTGCAAGATACTGGCTGCCTGTGCCATGTTGCACAACTTGGCTGTGAGGAAGGGTACTGAGGTTGAGTTGTCTGACTACGAGGATCATGACGACGACAATTCTGTGCCTGACAGACAACCTGCTGGAGTGTCAACACCAAGTGACGGCAGATACAGACGTGAGGAGATAACAGACAACTATTTCTGAGTGAGTAAAGAGCCACAGACAGCTTGTGAATATGAAAAATTGTTTTTTAATGTTGCCACAACGTTAATGCACTGATGTTGAACAAATAATAAGTATTTGAATGTGGGGACTGCTAATGTCCCAGGTTGCCTCACCCACACTGTAAATGTCATTTATGGGCGCGCTTCCCAGACCCACTGGGGTGTGGTTCACTCCCTTCTGCATGGCCTGCAGGCTCAGCTGAGCGCCTGGTGCTCCGGCGTGGCTCAACAACTGCGCTAGCCGGGCTGCTGCGGCTGCTGCTGTCGTATGCCTCAGCCACGTCCAGGGCAGGATACGCAGCAGTATGGGAGATGATCATGGCCTCCAGGGCACTGGTAATCCTGGCCATGCCCCTGGTTACCTCCACGGTGTTCTGCGTGAGGCTTTCTTGCATGTTGGCGCTCCTACGGCATAGCTGGGAGGTTGCCGTGGCCAGCCGGTGAATAGCCCTGTTGTGCACACGCGCATCCCTGCGCCTTGTTTGCTCCTGGGCATCCATTTTTGCGCACAGTTGGTTGATGGCGGTGGTCATGTCAGTGTTGGTCTTTGCAACCTCCCTGTTGGTTTCCACTAAAGCACTGATGCCCTTGCCCATGTCTCCCATTTGCTGATTTAGGATCCTAAACTGGCGGTGGCAGGCCTGAATCGATTTCCCCTGCATGCGCTGGATGCGCACCATGCTCCCCTCAAGGCCACGGAACACAGTGCCCTCTCCAGGTGGACCTGCACTGCTGGGAGTGCGTTGGTGGCTGCGAGTGCTGCTAGACTGATGTGTGGACACCTGTGCAGTAGGAGTGACTTCAATGGTTGCTGGAGCCTCACCCTCTCCTCCCGCCATGACTCTCAGTGGGGCCACATGTCTCCTCCTGGCTGGTGAGGTAGCAGGTGTTGTCAGGGACCGTGATGGGGAGTTCTCAGGTGAGAACACCAATGGGGGGGTTTGGGAAACGTGTGGGGAGTGGGGAAACACAAGGGGACGAACAGTGTCATCCTCATGGGAAAGGGCAGTGGCATCTTCTTCCTCCTGCGAGGCTTCTGCGGTGCTTGGCCCTGCCTCAACACTCTCCTCCCTCGCTGGCGCAGTTCCTTGTGAGGCAGATGATCCACTGCCTGATGTTGGCCCTAGGTATAAAGAAGCGTATGTACACTGAGTGCTATTGTCTTACAGTCACTACAATAAATGCATTGCACATTTCACTTTCATTACTTTGATTGGCTTTCAATGCATTGCTGTTTTCTGTGCACTTACATGTGGTCCTACATTTGCTGACTACATTTCCCATAATACATTGCTCATGTATAGTGCTAGCAGTACTGGACTGGGGTTGGGCTGTACACATAGGCTAAGGGGAAGCAGTTTGCTTTGGGGTGTCATGCTGCGCAGGCCTCTTACCTTTCGTAGTAGCTCTGGCTGAGCTGTCCACATCTCCTACTCCCACGACACTGTCAGGCTCGATGGTGGTGGCCACCAGTTCCTCAAGTCAGTCAGGGGGGGCGCAGGGTTCCTGCCTCCACTGGTCACACCAGCCTGCTTGTGGATCTCTGCCATTTTTTTTTGGTGAGGCTCCTGAGGTCGTAAAACCTTTTCTTCAGGTCCTCTTGGCTCCTGCTGGTCACACCCACAGCATTCACCTTCTCCCCTATGGCAAGCCACAGGTTTCTGTTGGCTGACTCTGCTACAGTGAGGGACAGCCTGCCAAAAAGCTGTTTGTGGACCCTCATAACTTCCTCAACCAGTACCTGCAGCTCCATGCTGCTAAACTTTAATTTTCGCTTTCTGTCAGCCTTCTGGCTCTCTGTGCTGCTTGCCATTATTTCTCTCTTTCACTGCAAACAAATCTCTCCCTGATGCTCTGTCTCTCTGCTCAGCTCTGACTGCCTCTCCAGAACCTTCTAATGAGTCGCAGCTGCCTGGGTAGCCACTTCCTGGTTGGGAGGGGGAGGGTGGTAGCACCTGATTGCCTGTTCTCGTTAGTTTTACTTTTGCTTGCTTCCCGATTCGGTATTTACCGAATCGGTATTTACCGATTCGGTATTTACCGAATCGGTATTTTTAATGCATTCCTATGGGCCTTTTGGCCCATAGGGTTGTATGGCCATTACCGATTCGGTAATTACAGAATCGGTATTTTCCGATTCGGTAATTACAGAAAGTCCGATACCGACTTTTACCGATTCGGTAAAATATACCGATTTTTTACCTACATCTCATTTACCGATTTTTGAATACGGAATCGGTAAAATTCGGTATTTAAGAATCGGTAAATGACATTTACCTACATCTGGCCCCTAGTGCTGGATTGATCACATGCCCAATTGCAACACCACACTCCCCAGGCTTACCTACATGCCAATTAGATCTACTAAGGCTGGAGTTGTGAAAACTAAATCTACTGACAATATTTCAGTGTTTAAATGTCTTCTACTGAATGCTAGGTCATTGGTGAAGCACAGTGTGGAATGTGCCTCTCTAATAGAAGAGAAGAATATTCAAATTGCCTTCATATCAGAAACATGGACAGATATTAGTTCTGGTCCTGACATTGTAAAAGCCACTCCTCCAGGCTACCTTTGTCACCTCCTCAATAGGCCTCATAAAAAAGGAGGGGGCCTGGCTATAATATATCTTGCTTCAATTAAAGCCACCTTCCATATAGCCCCAAACTCGGCCTGTGAGGCACTGGCCTTCGGTGTCCAATTAACAAGCCACCATACGTTTAAGGGCATCCTGGTATATAGACCTCCAGAACCCAGACGCTTAGCCACATCTTCTTTTGGGAACCACCGTGAAGAGGGGATGAGCTCAGACTCCTTCACTATCCTAGGGGATTTTAATTACCATCTAGAGGTATAGGAGGACTCTGACACAGTAGCCCTCACAGATTTGATGAGGAGCGCTGACCTGATCCAACAGGTGACGAGCCCCGCACACTTGGCAGGACACACTTTAGATGGTATTTTCTCTAACCATCCCAATCTACAGTTCATGGGCATACTGCCTTTGACCTGGACATTTCACATGGGAGTTCAGTTTGAAATTCTCCTCAACGTCTGTCCTATGGTAGAGAAAGGCCCTAAGATTCAGATTCTAAGCAGATCCTGGAACACCATTGATATCACAGACCTACAGGCAGTAGTTATGGCCTCTATTGGTCAGTTATCGGCAGATCCAGAAGAAGCAGTCACTCATTACACAGCTTGGGTAGACTCAGCCTGTAATAAGCTAGCCCCAGCTAGAATGATACGCCCGAGAAGAACAAATCCCACAGCCCCCTGGTATTCAGAAAACCTGAGGAGACAAAAACTTTCCTGTAATCTCTTTGAGCGAATCTGGAAAAAACACTATTTGGAAGAGGACAAACAGAAATATAGACTAAGTCTATCTATCTACAAACATCTCTTATTTGAAGCAAAGAAAAACTTCTACACTAAACAAATTAATTTGGCAAATAACTCAATGAAAGAGCTTTTTGAAACTGTTTGTAGTCTGGTCTTCCCCACTATGACAAAAGTCGAAGCAAGTCAGAAACTTTGCGATGACATTGCCAAGTTCTTTCTGAATAAAGTAGAAGCTATCTTTTTGAACTTCAGTCACCCCAATTCTGAGGAAATAAGTACACGGACAGAGGGAAGGCTACCAATTACTGACTCCCCGATGATTTTTAATACATTTAAGGACCTGTCCACAACAGATACTGAAAAGCTATTTCTTTCTGCCCGATCAGGTTCCCGCTATAATCCCTGCCCAGTCTCAATAATTAAACAGACACATATGCCTGTAGCGCTAGTCATTATGCCATTGTTTAATGCAATGTTTGAAGTCGGACTCTTCTCTAGGCCCTGGAATTCGGCTTCAATACTGCCACTACTGAAAAAACCCAACCTGGACCCAAAGGAGCCAAAACAATTCCGACCCATATCGCATCTTCCGTTACCAGCAAAATTGGTCGAGAAAAATATGAATTCACAGCTCAGCACTCAGTTTGGGTTCAGAAAAGGGCATAGTACTGAATCTGCATTGATAAAATCTACGGAGGAGATCAGGGAAGCTGTGGACAGGGGAGGCAAAGCTGCCCTGATTTTGCTGGACCTGTCTGCAGCCTTTCACATGGTCCATCATGATGTTCTGATGGACCGTTTGGCTGAATGTGGTATCCAAGGTAAAGCCCATGACCTCCTTAGATCTTTTTTGTCAAACAGATCTCAGACGGTGGCATTGGGTAATTTTAGTTCTAAACCCTTTCCTCCCTTAGTACTACTCTTTTTAATGTTTATGTTATTTCATTAGCTATCCTGATCAGATCATTTGGCTTTAGTTTGACTTCATACACAGATGACACACACATAGTGGTGGCTCTGCGGCCTGGTCAGACTTCAGGAATTGAAGACAGGTTCCACGATTGCATGGCAGCAATTAGAAAATGGATATCACAGAACTGTCTAAAATTGAACTCTGAAAAGACTGAGGTCATCCTGTTCGGCAATGAACCTAACTTTTGGACCTCTAGATGGTGGCCTAAAGATATGGGATTGCCTCCTGTTCCTGTAAGAAAAGTGAAGAATTTAGGAGTCATTATCGATGAGAAACTTAGTTTTGGGGACCGAATCAATGCTATGGCTTCTTCCATCCATTTTTTAATCAAAATGATTAAGAAAATACTGCCCTTTTTGTCTACATTCTGTCAGCGAACGGTAGTCACAGCCCTTGTCTTGTCCAGACTTGACTACTGCAATGGCTTGTATTTAAATATTCAGGAACGCTTTGCAAACAAACTTCAGCCGCAATAAAGTGTGCATTTGTTACTTATCATGTCCGTTTAGTTTCCTTTCAGCTACCACAGCGCATTCAAGGCAGCAGCCAGTCTCTTAAGGCAGCGAGCCACTGACCCCCCGCGGGTCAGTTTGCCGCCTGCCTCCTTAGTCCAGAATCGGTTGGTGGTTGTTCAGTGTGACAGGAGCAGAAATGTTGCTGATGCTATCGATGTGATCCATGTTTTTGGAGAAATGTATGTACCATCTTTCTAACTCGTTAACCTTATGAATCGTGGGTCTTGCACTCATTCCTTCATCTCTCTGTGTGTTTATCAACCTGCCTCCTTCTCTGTTTGTCATGGGAGGGGTCTGCTTGAGAACATAATAAATAAGTTGGTGGCCCATTCACCACAGAGGCTTCCATTGCCGCCATCATTTTACTGTTCATAATCACCAATTCCCTTTCTTTATCAGTGTTACTTACTGCTGTAATTTCTACCACAGTTTTTGTAGTTTCTGCTGTACTTCGTCACTGAAGAACAGGGAGACTGATTATTTGTTTCAGAAATTAATTGTCATGGAATTTCCAAACCTTTGATTGAATTTGGCATTTTCAAGACAAGTCCTCAATGCGCATCTGTAATGGGTAATAACATCGACAGCATCCGCAACATTGCTGCATTTCTTCTTATTATGCCTAGTTTCTGCAAAACACTCTGCCTGTGCATCATTTAGTTGCCCAGCAGGGCTTACGTCCCTATGTGTAGCCAGGGAGTTGGGTACGTTTGCCTGGAATGACCCTATGGAAGCAGACCCCTCCCTGTCAGCGATGCATCTTTGTGATGCGCCTCCCATGCCGGCTCGAGCTTTTGATAAGAGCCCCATGAATCCACGGACTCACGGACTGCTTCCATAGTCACTGAGTTCTGCCTGGATTTATGATCAGGACAAGCAGACCTTGAGAACGACGCCGGTTTAGCACCTTCCGTTTGCCTCGCCCTCTCTGCGTGCACCCAGTCCTGCAGTCTGATATCCTCAAATTGCGCACGAGGTCACTATGACACCACGACGAGGCAGCCTTCGACCAGGAAACAAGGGCGAAGTGTCCAAACGAACAGCTCACAATCACAATTCACAGGTGTATCTTATTCCAATTACTTTCAACTAGCTGTTGATAAAAGGGAATTTAAATAACGTATTTCTGTTCTGGTGAGGGCATTGGTGGGAAGGATGACGAGCTCCCACAACTAGCTTTTCCACATCTTTTAATGTTAGTCAACGAGAATTTAGCTCAGGGATTTAATTTTTAACTACAATGAAAGGAGCACTTCATTGTTCAAAATACCGAAGAATGCAGACATCAGTAACATTCAGCGGATAGGAATCATCCCATGTCCAGAATGCAAATTCCATCATTTACAACTGGAAGCATGGTGTCCTCTATAGTATAGCAAGGCTGAAATCTTAACTGGTGATTGTGTAGAAGCTTCTTAATTATGGAACATCTGTTAATGGAGAAGGAAGCTACACAACCTTCATGACTTTGTCCTGCTGGAATGCACCCATTTATCCACAACTTATCAAAGAAGTCATTAGAGGTGGCATTGGCTCTCTTTCCGATATTCATGTAATTTATCCGAGAACAGCATAAAATGTGGTGAGTTATTCCAAAAGAAACAAATGTGGTGACTGACTTCCTTAGTAGTAGCAACTGACATAGGAACAAGAAGAGTAACCGGGTGGTTTTAGACCTGCCGTTTTATTGACATGGTAGGTGGGGTATGTGTAACAAGGAAGCTACCTATAGTTTGGTAGTTTAGGATGGAAGGGTGAAGAAACAAACTGAGGGTGGAAAGGACATGTGACTTGATACTTGGACCTCTTAGAAAAGAACTCAAAGATGTTATCACATTTCATAAATAGGTGAGCTAGAAAAATTGATTGTCGCTCAATGCCAGTTTGGGTCTACTTTAAGCAATGCCAGTTTGTAATTTTAGAAAAGAAGATTTAGCATTCTTTCTGATTCTATTGGTTTGACAAAGCTTAGGGAAGCAATTTACAGTCGTTTTTTCTACATTCTGTTCTACAATAATCAGATTTTTGTTTTTACTTTTTGCTTAAGTCTGTCAAATTCATTCTCTATATAAGAACCAGCTGCGGGCCCGTCTGTAAGAGCTGCAAATAGTTTCTTTCAGGCTGTACAAAGGTCAGCAAGACAGGCATTCTTCTTGTTCAGCTTTGAAGTGTCCAGGGCGTCGATCAGTGACACCTCATCGGAGAGTGGGGTGCGGTCAGCAGTCACCTTAGGACGGCCAATGAGGGAAGTCAGCAGTCCCAACTTTCCTGAGACTTCCGAGGCTTCCCTCACGGAAAGCTGCAGTGAAGGTATGTTTTTTTATATTTGGTGTGTGCATGTATGTATGTGTATTTGATGGACTGAGGGGCTGATTACAATGGTGGATGAACTTCAGCCTGTCCGCCATAGTTGTGTATTTGGGATTGCCCACCTACAAGGAGGCATCCCACAAACCATATTACGATGCGCCTGCCAACACTGCTGTTGCATACCCTATATTTTGTATTGCGGTGGAGTTGCGGTCAGCAGCCCCCGCCACGATACAAAAAACTAGGGTGCTAACATATCCCTGCACTACTTGGCAGGCACCATGTGGTCCCTGCCATATGGTACAGGGATATGTACCAGGGCCCATGTCCCAGGCCCAGGAGGTAAGGCGGGCCCGCTTTGAACCGCAAAATCTGTTTGTGCCAGACATTTCACGGTGGGTTGACTGCTTCAGAATGACCGGAGGAAAGGGATATCATAATCCCGGCATCGCTGCAATGTAGGGACTAGTGGTTGTTTCAATGGGTGGTTGGATTGAATCCGCCCCTCTGGACCGTGGAGGTCGGTTTTCTAACCACAATGCTTCCGCCCGCCATCGTAATATCGCGGGCTGAAAACCGCATTATGATTGCAGAGGGACCGCCACCAACAGCATGTCAGTGGCGGTCCCTCCACCATCGTAATCAGCCCCTGAGTGTTGTGAATGGGTGTGTGTGTGTGTCCGTGGGTGATTGCATGGGTGTACGTGAGTGTGTATGTGTCCCCTGCCCCTGTCCATGCTAAAATGCATGCCACAACTGATAAGAAATGCCATTCTTATAAAACCATTTACCATCAACCTGAGTAACAAAGCAAATTAGGCCACCATTCATTGTGTTGCCCAGTGTTCTCCAGGTCAATGTTTTAAAAGTTGCATAGCAGTGCCGGGCTGGCCATTGATTTGGGGTGGGCATAATTGGCGCAATTCTCTGTAGATTAATTACTCATGATTATAGCAAAATACCTTAAAATTATGCATAATTTTGTAAGAAGCGTAATCCAGCATTTTCTTTTTGCAAACTGCACCCTTGCATCCAGAATGCAGTTTGCTCTAAGAAAATAGCCCTAAATGTCACAGGACACGAAGAGCAGTATCAACCGGCCACTCAGTGTCGCTTAGTTCATTGTTCCTATGCTCCTGCAGTAGGAATTTTGCCCATAATTACTCTTTTTTGTGTTGACATTTTTTATTAAAAGATTTTAGATGAAGATACAGAAATACATAAATATGTAAATAGATAATAAATAAAATATGAAAATGGTATAATTATACATAGGATATTTTAAATGTGGAAGATCAAAAATAGCAATTATTCTATAAGCTACAAAGCGAAAAATAGCAGAAAAAAGAAAGCGAAAGAATGAAAGAATGAAAGGAAAAAAGAAAAGAAAAGAAAAAGGGACAAAGAGTCCCAGAGTAACAAGAGAAAGAAAAGATGAAGAGGAGACCGAGACAAATGAAAAAGGATTAAGGAGCAGGATAGAACCAGGAAGAGTACACAAACGTAAAATAAAAATGAAAATAATTAAGAAGGGATAGCAGACGGGAGGAAGGAATGGAAACAAAGTCACTATCCACCGTGGCTTCTATGAATGGGGACCATGTTTGAAGGAAAACAGAAGCCTGATCCTCCAAATTATAAATTACACGTTCATAAGAGGCTGTGTATCATGGCCACTAGCCACACTTCCTGAGAAGGAGATGAGGAGGACTTCCAATATACAGATTTTGGCCGTAGCCAAAGCAGTATGAAGAAGACGAGTCTGTGGTTTTGACAATGACGGGAGACCTCGGAAATCATGTAAAATACCATTTGCAGAAGTAAAGGGTAAAGGTAATGACATGATAGATGCCAGAGTCTTTCTAATAAAAAGCCAAAATGATCTAGTACGGGGGCATTCACAAATAATGTGTGTAATATCACAGCCAGAAGCCGAACATCTCCAGCACAAAGAGTGTGTTATCAATTTAGCATGATGTAGTTTAGATGGAGACCAGTGCCATTCATGGATGATTTTGAAAATGCACAATTTGAGACGAGCCTCTGGGACACCTTTATGTAAACCTTCCAGAATTTGATCCCATTGAGTAATGGAATATGTAACTGATAAGCGAGATTGCCACTTTAATTGAAGAGCTTTCGAGAGGGGTTGCGAAAAGAGAGGATGCAGGAAAGTTTTGTAAAGACCAGAAGTCACACCTTTAAGATTTCCCCACAAATGTAAATAAGATAAAATAGGAGATACAGCCTACAAATCGGGTGGAGAACCTAAATGCTTTGTGATGGCTTGTTGAAGTTGAGTATATTGACGGGATTGTGTGGATGGTAAATGAAATTCCTCACTGACTTGAGAAAAAGATTTAAAGTTATTGTCATGGAACAATTGTTCCAAAGAGTGAACACCAGCCTCCTGCCACAGAGGCCAGGATATCAGGCGACCATGAACACGAATAGCCGAATTGGACCATAAAGGAGCTTTGACGTGAAGCCGCGGGTTAGATTTAAGTAAGCGGTGGCTTCTTTGCCAAGATTTATGCATAGCAGATAAGATAGGATTTTTAGGGTCGGAAGAACTGGAACCTTTACCATATAAAAGGGACAAGCCAAGACTAGAAGATAATAAGTGACGTTCAAGTGGGACCCATTGAGGTATATCTTTAGACTTGGGCAAAAAGAAGGAAAGTTGTGAAAGATGGAGGGCAAGTGAGTAATGTGAATAGAGGGAAGACCTAAGCCACAATGTAATTGGTGGGATTTGAGTTTGGCCATGGTAATACGCGGCTTAGCCGTACCCCAGATAAAAGATTTTATTTTGGAGTCAATGGACCTTAGGATAGTCAGGGGAATGTTTAAAGGGAACATACCTAAAACATAAAGAAATTACGGTAGGGTGACCATCTTAACCGCCTGAACCCGTCCCCAAAGAGATAAGCCGAGGACTTTCCATTTATCGAAATCTCTTTGCATTTGTGCAATCAGCGGTGTTAAATTGTCCATAACTATATTATCCAATCCGCGGTTAATGAATACTCCTAAATATTTAAGGCGGGAAGATTGCCAGTGAAATGGAAAACCGGAAATTGCAGCTTTTGTAGTACCAATGGACATAGGCAATGCTTCACTCTTATCCCTGTTAATCTTATAACCGGAAAAAGAAGAGAAATTATTGATGATGCGAAGAAGAGCAGGGAGAGAGCGGGGAAGATCAGTAAGTGTGAGAAGAATATCATCCGCGTATAAATAAATTTTTGAATGGCCAATTGGAAGAGGAACTCCAACCACTGCAGGTGATTGACGTATTGCAGCAGCCAAAGGTTCCAATGCGAGAAGGAAAAGAAGAGGGGAAAGAGGACAACCTTGACGAGTACCCCGTCTGATTGGAAATGGAGTAGAAAGGAAGCCACCACAGTTAACTTGAGCTGAGGGACTATCATATAGCAGACGCACTTTAGCTATAAATTGGTCACCTAAACCAAATTGTTGCATTATGGTAAAAAGATACTCCCATTCAATACAATCGAATGCTTTTTCGGCATCTAAAGAAAGGAGTATGGTATCACTAGCAAGATTTTTAGCTGACCATAAGGCATGGGAGAGAGTACGTAAATGATTTCGGGATGAACGACCAGGAACAAAGCCTACCTGTGAATTGTGGATTAAAGAATAAAACCTTACGAAGAAGTGATGCGAGGATACTTGCAAGAATCTTAACATCAGAGTTTAAAAGAGAGATAGGGCGGTAACTACCACAAAGCAGAGGATCCTTACCAGGTTTCGGTAAAACAGCTATGATGGCCTTGTTGGAAATAGAACCAAGAGAGGAGTCCTCTGTGGCTTCTGCAAATGCAGCATGTAGAGTATCAACCATACTCTGACCAGTCCACTTGAAAAATTCAGGGGGGAAACCATCCTCACCTGGTGCTTTATGGTACGGTAAAGTAGCAATAGCTGAGGAAATGTCCTCCTTCGTAATAGGTCCGTCAAGTAGAGCTCTACCATCATCAGAGAGTAGTGGAAGATGTACTGTATCCCAAAAATTGGACATCTCTGATGTGTCAATGTGAGTGTTTGGTGAATAGAGAGATCTGTAAAATGAAGCAAATTCATCAACGATTTCTTGCAGTCGAGTAAGCATATCGCCAGAACTGGATGTAATAGCGGGAATTGCCATAGTAGCCTCCCTCTGATGCAATTGCGCAGCCAGTAGCCGACCAGCTTTTTCACCTTGCTCATAATGACGCCCTTTCATCCTTTGTAAGGCATATTCGGCCTTAGAAGTAAAAAGACTGTTGAGAGACATGCGTGCCTGTTCCAACAATTTACGATTTTGAAGGGTTGGTTTCGAAACATATAATTGGGAAAGTTGGCCAATGTCTTTTTCCAAATCAGCCTGTTTGGCAGCATTCTTCTTGTTATATAGAGCAGCGTCCCTTATAAGTTGGACTCTGATAGTTGCCTTAGCAGCTGCCCATACCGTTCTTTTAGAGGGGATTGAGTCCCCATTATTCAAAAGGTAGTCCCGTAGGTGCGACTGTAAGAGAAGTTTACCAGATGGTGTCTTATATTTATTAATGTTTAAACGCCATGATTTGCGCCCCGGACTGGAAAGACCCAAATCAAGAGACAAGAAAACAGGGGAGTGATCAAAAATGGCTGCTTCTATGATTTTTGATTCAGTAACTAGCCGGACTGTATATTGCGAAAGAAGAAAATAGTCGAGACTGGAGAATGTACCGTGAGTAGAAAAAAAGAATGTGTATTCTTTATCCTGAGGGTGACTGAGTCTCCAGTGATCAACCAGACCAGTATCAGTAAGAATGTCACGCAAAATGGCTCTATCGGATGCATTGACGGTATCAAAGCAACCTGTTCTGTCAAGGTCAGGATCTGGAGCCAAGTGCCAATCACCTCCAATGAGAAATTGGGTCGCATTTATTTCTGTGAGGAGGCGATTGAGTCGAAGGAAAAATTGCTTTTTGGAACCTAATGGAGCGTAGACAGAACCAAGACAAATGAAAGAATTTCCAAGTTTCAACTTAACAAATACATAGCAACCATCCGGGTCAGTCCATGTCTTGATAATCGTAAAAGGAAGTGACATTCGAAAAAGAATGGCAAAGCCACATTTACGAACGGGGTTGGGATTAGTGGGGTCCGGTTTAGAAACACTGCTATGAATGACTTTACCCACCCAATCCCTGCTAAGTTTACTAGATTCGATATCGTCCAAATGGGTTTCCTGCAGTAAGGCAACGGCTACATGTTTAGAATGCAAGTAAGAAAGAACCTTCTTTCGTTTAATATAGTGGGTGAGGCCATGAACATTCCAAGAAATCACTGACAGCGGATGGGTAGAAGACATGACAGTAAAATTGAACAAGAAGATGAAAGAGGAAAGAGAAAATAAAGAAAGAGAAGAGGTGTGTTACTCTGGGAAAGAAAGAAGAAGAAAGAAGAAAAAGAAAAATGAAAGTATTTTATGAAGGCAGAGTGAAGAGTGGAACAGACAAATCAAATATAAATAGAGAAAGACAAAGCATTAAAGATGCAAAGAAGAAAATGAAAAAGAAAGAAAGAAAAGAAAAGAAAGAGAAGAAAAAAGAAACCTAGACTGTTAACTACGGGTCTGGGTGCACCTACAGCAGCACCAAGGGAGGCCGGACCCCCTCCGAGCAAAAAAGAATGGGGATTCAGGTAACAAATATTAGAACTGAATATGTAAAACGCAGTTAGAATATGATCACAACCAGAAAAATATGGACAACCATATACCATTATCATGAAATGTAGGCAGTAAAATGGAAAAAATCATGATATAAGAACCATACAATAAGAAAATAACAGGAGGAGAAGAAATAAAAGCAAGGAAAATGGAATAAAATGAGACATATTACATAATAAAGGAGGTGCGAAAGATAGAATGAAAGAAATATAAAAGTTAAATGAGAGAAATAGAAAAGTCCAGCACCATCATAAAGAGGGGGAGAAAAGGGAATTGAAAATACAGACAATAAAGCATGGGAATAAAAGAATAGGAAGATACCAGAACATATTTTAAAAAATATATAAAAGTATCCAAAGAGAAGGGAGCACTGAAGGAAATGTATAATGTCACGTTAAGTAACGAGTACAATATCATAGGGAAGAAATACATTGGAAAGAGGACCACCATAGTAAAGATAACAGTTTTGAGGCAAGCCTACAAACAGAAATATACCTCGAGAAGGTCAAACGCATAGTATAAAATCATGAAAGAACATGGAGGGAAAAACATAATATGAAACAGAGAACAAAAGTTATCATTCCCCTAAAAGAAAGACAGCGTCAGAATAGTGCCTAGACGATAACAATAGAATAAGGAAAAAAGGGGAAAAAAAAAAAAAGGGAAAGGGAAAGAAAAACACGAAAAGGATACAAACCAATGATGGCACCTAAAAAGAGGAAAAGAGATAACATGTAAGGACAAGGAGGGAAACCCATAAAATCATGCAATGGAAGGGAAACAGAAAGAAAATGATCAGAAACAGTCTAAAGATAGAAAACAGTGAAACAGATAAACAACATTCAGAAGCGCGATAATCAATAAATGGAACATTGAGTGATTACCGAACAACAATAACATCACTATAACAGGGAGAATGGATATATAGAAAGAAAACTACCTGTGGAAAAGTAACAGCCTTATAGTATATAAGAATTGGATTTGATATCGTCCAGGAACTGTTGTAGAAGTGCAGGATCATAAAAGTCTGTGGATTCTCCATTCGTGGTAATACGGAAACATGCAGGTTCAAATAGAGCATATTTGATGTCCATTTGATGTAACTGGGGCCGCATGGAAAGAAATGCTTTCCGCCGTTCATTCGTTTCTTTAGAAAAATCTGCAGCCATATAGATGGCATGACCTTGAAATAGGAAGGAGCCATGAGTGCGAGCCAATGATAAAATCTGTCTGGCCTGCTCATGCCGAAGAAAACAAGCAATAATTGGTCTGGGCCTTGCCGAAGGACCAGAACGCGGTGGGCCTAGTCTATGAGCACGTTGAAGCTCAAGAGGAGGGGCAAAAGAAATTCCAGTCAAAGTGGGGAGGGCATTACAAAGAAAGGACTTCATATCTTGTTTTTTGATATTTTCTGAAAACCAAAAAAGCGGATATTGTCTCTACGACTGCGATCTTCCAAATCGATGATCTTACTATGTAAAAAAAGTAGATCTTGATCTGAACCCTGAACAGAATCCAGTCGGCTTTCTATATCCACTATTTTAGAGTCAATGACGTCAATCCTTGCGTGGAAAGTAGTGAGTTCTGCCCTGATAGACTTAGTCTCTGCGGTTAATGAAGTCATGGCAATATCGAGACCTTCCAGTCATCGGTTAACCCCAGAAAGTTCTTGCAAAATGCGTTGCATAGTATCAGATAAGGATTTGTCGCTCTGAGGCAAAGCAACTTGTGGTGTAGGAGGTGGCGCAGATCCATTACCTTTAGCTGTCGAAGTAGAGGATTGTTTAACCACATCAGTAAAAAGTGTTTGTTTAGGCCCACGACCACCATTCCTATTATTAGACATTTCCGTGCACCGTCGTAGTGGTGGTCTACAATAGCGAATAGAGGAGATATTGGAATATGAGGCAATGATGAAATATATCAAGGAACAGGAAAGTAGTAAAATATGAGCAGCAAGTGAATGTCCAAAACGAGCAGCATACAGTCAATGCCTGAAATTTGAAAAAATCATTACAACATTGCCACAAAATAACAAATATTATGCCATTAAACCAAAGTAATGCTGAAGTGACAAGTCACGCATACCAAAAGTACTTCAGAAACAAAGCATGAAAATACAGTTTGATAATCCTGTCTGTGAAATTTCAGTAGCATAAGCGTAGCAATAGCCCATGTATCCTTATCATCAACACATTAATGTATGCAAAATACAGTTGAAATGGTTCCAAAAGTATCAAATGCAAAGAGGCAGGACAGAAAATCCAGGAGAAAGTACTTTAAACAGCCTCCAGTTGGTGTAATACGTCGTGAGGTAACATTTCTGAGGACTCTCTTACCAAACTTCAAAGAAACCCATTGAAAAGCAGTTTGAAATGAAGGCGCCGTGTATTAAGAAGTAAGATAGTACATGAGGCAAGTAAATCTGACCCAACTGTTGCCTAAAGCTGCAATATAAAGGCACCAGAGTCAATTGTGTAAAGTCAAGGATGGAAAAACGAAGCAGCTTTCTTATACATGAATTTGGAGGCACAGTTATTGTTGTGAAATGCTCCTCAGGGAGTTATATCAAAAATGTGAAGATAGCCCCCTTCTAAATGGACCTGAAGGGGGCGCCATAAGTTGCTATGACCAGCTGACATAAGCAGATTTGTGCCGTGCTGAAGCGCGCCTCCACCGACTGAGGAGGCGCGGCCTAGAATTGAAGTAGGCGCGGCCCTGTAGTAACGAGGGCGCCGCCTTTGCTGAGGAGAGGCGCGGCTTTGGGAGCGCGCGAATGCCGGGATGTGCTCGATAAGAGCAGGCTACCTCACCGTCATGCCGCTTCTACAGAGACAGGCGCCACCACTCCGCGAGCAAAAATCACCGCTACAACCCGCATGGTCTCCGGCGTCTCACAGGCACCACAACGACGACCCTCGTGTACAGGTAAGGCTGAGGAGCTTGTTGGGTGTCCGTCCCCTGGCGGAGCTCCTCTAGCAGGCGGCCATTTCTCTGCGTGGCCAGACCACGCCCCCAAGGTAAGGCTGAGGAGCTCGTTGGGGGTCCGTCCCCTGGCGGAGCTCCTCTAGCAGGCGGCCATTTCTCTGCGTGGCCAGACCACGCCCCCTAGGTAAGGCTGAGGAGCTCATTGGGGGTCCGTCCCCTGGCGGAGCTCCTCTAGCAGGTGGCCATTTCTCTGCGTGGCCAGACCACGCCCCCTAGGTAAGGTTGAGGAGCTCGTTGGGGGTCCATCCCCTGGTAGAGCTCCTCTAGCAGGCGGCCATTTCTCTGCGTGGCCAGACCACACCCCCACCCATAATTACTCCTAATTACTGAAAGTGGCATCATTACGTAATTTTGGTAATTTTGCATCACAAGAGTAATTTGTAATTATTGAAATTACTCTTGCGAAATTACAATTTTGACCAGGCCTACCACTCATTAGAAATTACCCGAAGAAGGGGTTGAACCGATTGGAGAGTGGTGTTTGAAGGCCCACAGCACCTTTGTCACTCTCTCACCCTGAGATTTATTGCAGCAGGCAAAGGGGGAGAAAGAGAGAGAGCTAGAGCATGAGAGAGAATTGATGGATGGGTAGTTAGATGGGTCGAAAGAGAGAGACATGGGTTAAAGCTGCTTGCTGGTTTGACCATTTTGGGTTCCCAGTCTGACCTATTCTATAGCCAAGTTAAGTAGTGACAGCTCCTCTGCGAAGGCTGAGGAGCATCTCCCCACTGCGTTGCAGCAGTGAGAGAAAGGAAAAATTAAATGATAATTACTTGATGTAATTTTTATATTTGTTCCTGCCCCCATGCGGTAGCATGGGGGCAGGGTGGGGCAGGGGAGGGGTGGTGAGCACATTGAAGTGCGCATGACACTTTAGCTGGCCATCTTGGGCTGGCCAACAGTCATGCTCACTTAGCATGTTCTCCACCCGGGCTGCATTAGAGCCTGGGTAGAGAACATGCCCAGGTCCTCAGTCCCCGTCTGAGTGCCGAATTACGGTGCTCAGACCAATCACAACACTGCATTACAGCAATGTGATTGGCTTAGGGGAGGCCTGAATACTTCCTGGTCGGCTGTTGAAGGAGAGATAACGTGGGAGACGAGCAGCGAGGAAGTAAATGGATTTTTCTTTTTTGACACCTCTTTACCCCCTCACCACCACGCCACCACCCCAGATCCGTGCCGACTGCCACTGAAGTTAAGTCTTGTTTTTCCTGTACCAGTGAGTTAAAATACAGATTGATATAACTGAAACCTATCGAATCTGTCCATGCTTCTTGAGCAGATGTCTCCTGAATATTTGCTATAAAATCATCTATAATCAACTAACGTGAAAATCGCCCAGAGGTAGACTTAGGTTTTGTAAGTACAAATATAAATTGGTTTTAGGACACCATCTGTGCATGTGATTTTTGAAAAGACAACATACTTTAAATCCTGTTGCACATAAATAGCATTTAACGTTTGCCAGACTTTAGAGATACTCATATATTTTGCTATGTCAATGTTAACTTTAAAGAAAGAAAAGACCGCTTAAAAAATAAAGTAGTGCTTTAAAGTGCAAGACTGGAAGTAGTTATGCTCCTTCCAGTCACATTCCTACCGAGAAACATTTTGCAACTACACATTATTTACAAACGCAAGCACAGCCAGCTAACCCCATTTTGTAAATGAAAGAAGATCTAATTGTATGGAATGGTTTCTCCAGCGTAAACTTAAACAGGCATGTGAACAAAGACCTTTTATGCTGCTATCTGAGAAATACATCTGAAAGGTTTCCAGTGAAACACGTGCATATTCAGGAAAAGCACAGATTTAATGTAAACGTTTTTTGCTATAAATTAAAGGGCCAATCCCTTTTATATGTCATGTGCATTTAACTTCTCCGTATAGAGTAATCCTGAGGGAGTTCGACCTTGCCAACATATACTTTTCTTAGTCCTTGTGTTTCCTTAGGCAAATAGAACGTATTGGAGACAGAGAAAGATGAAAACGGGGGAAGGCCAAAGGAAACACAGAGGGCCAACAAAGTAAGTCACACCAGTCTAAACAAGGATTTTTTCTGGCCTTTGCATGAAACAGTGATTATTTATAACTTGGCTCGACATCTGTCTTTGATTAGGGCAGCCTGTATGCCATGGACTGTGGTGAACTTGTAATGCGCCAGAGAAGACTGTCATCCTGAAGTATTAAATTCCAGAGACGCAAATTAATCTCCTTCTCTCGGAGAGAGCATTCTGCTTTCCACTAACCGAAGGACATTGCAGGAGGTATTCACTGCCAGGAAAAATAAAACTGCAGGCCATTACGGAATGCAAGAAAATCAGATTTACCCCAGGGGCCAAGGGTACCAGTCAAGGCATCCGTCCATAAAATCAAAGCCAGGGCAGTGGCAAATACAGAGTTTCACAGCCCTGTCGTTCAGGCCTGCTGAATGTTGAATGCAGGCCTCACTCGGTGTAATGCTCTCCAGTTAGCGTGTGTAACTGAACGTTGGATGTATGGCCTCCAATAAATAACCCAGTAAGGGAGCAGCACGATATACGAGCCTCAAAAGAGGCACATTTTGATGTTTGAAGCATTTCAGTTTTTTGGGGTGTCAGAGTTGTGACACGTTCACACAAACTGATAGGACTTTTTGGCCCAGGTTCTGAACACTGTCACGCAATGCATCACAGCCTCCTAAAGGACTGTGCTGCATTGCATGACAGAGAGAGGGCAGGAGAGCACCATATTCACAGAGAAATGGCACTTTCCTCCCATCTCCCCTAGTACCCGTGCTGGTTTCAGCTGCCATACACCAGGCACACACCTTAGCGCTAGGGTGCGCGCCTGAGTCTAGCATAGGTTTTGTACAGAAAGGGTATCCTTTCTGTAGCAAAATACTCTGCCGAGTATGTCCAAAAGCATTTCCTTCTTCGTATGTGTGCTGCACAGTGCAGCACGCATGCAAATTCGGAAGGATACAGGGAATTGTATAAATGTCTCCGATTAACACCTGCTTTTCGGCCTCATTAATTTTGAGCACTATACCCTTTCCACTAATGTTAGTGAATCAGGTTCAGTGTCAGAAAGCATGGGTGATTGCATGGGAAAGCCCATGTACCACCCAAGTTACACCCCCTTAACGCAAAGTAAAGCAAAACAGCCTTTCATGACGCTTGGCTCTACTTTTCGGAACTAACCAATGCAAATATTTATTTGCGTTGGTTTGTGAATCCCAAAATGGGTTTAGCATCGGGTTAGCATTAAAAAAGTAACACTAACCGGACGCTAAACCTTTCAGGATGTGGGCTGTAATCTTGTTCAATAGTGTGCATGCATAAGCCCAGATGTGAGTCCCTTGCTCACTTTGCCACTGGAATCACAAGCCTGGCTGATGAGGGGCGTTACCCCGAAACAGGTCTCAGGATGCTTGTTTCCGGTCCAGGGAGGACCTCGCTTGGCAGTTTGGGCTGGACTGTTCCCATGAGGGGCAGGGTCTGAACTGGTGGGCGAAGAGAGCTAAAGAAAGATGATGGATTTAACCCAGTTCTAATAGTGACTAGGGGTGGGTGTCTGAAACGTTTCAGCACTCCCTCCATCATCTTATTGTTTTTGCTTTGTCCACCCTGAGTTGCCTGGGTAAGCCCAGATGTGGGTCCCTTGTTCATGTTGCCTCTAGACTCAAAAAGCTAGTCTGACTGGTGAGTGGAGTTACCCTGAAACCGGTCCCAGGATGCTTGTTTCCCATCCAGGGAGGACCTGGCTTGGCAGTTCGGGCTGGACTGTTCCCATGAGGAGCAGGGTCGAGACTGATTTGCATATGGTTGGATTTGAACTGGGGTGGCAAAGTGAGATAAAGAACGATGATGGATTTAATCCAGGCCTAATAGTGTTTGAAAAGTTTCTGTGCTCTCTGTCCATCATCTTATTCTGTTTGCCATGACATGCGGAAGCTATTAACAGAAAAGTAACTACTGCACTGTGTGTGTCTGTGTGTGTCTGAGAGAGAGGGAGAGGTGCAGAAAGAGATAAAGTGCATAAAAGGAGAGAAAGGGAAGAGGAAAACAATTTAAGCATTTCAAGTCTGTAGGAAATTGGATTAAGGTGCAAGATGTGAGGCCTGCTCAAGTAATAGGTCCACAAATTCCCCTTAGGAGGTACTAAACACTAGGGGTGTGTGAAATATTTTGCTCTTCTGGTGGCATTGGCGGAATTTTGGTGACTCTGCATTACTCTTGTAAAGCAGAGTACCGGCCAGATTCTGCCAATCACCATGTGGTGGAAGTATTTCTCATGTGTGGCTCCAGAGCAGTAAGTTGGGGAGTGCGAGTGATATTTGGCGGGTTCTTGCACAATTTGCGATCATTAAGAAGACATCTGTATAGATTTTTCTAACACAGGAGGCCGTGATCACTCTGGGTCAGAAGACTGCTGCTCGAGTAGAAAATCTACTCAAGCTGCAGCAAAATCTACTTGAGTTGCTGCGCCCTCTGACGCACCATGGGGTGACCGTTGCATTGATTTTTCAGCACCGAAAGTGCTTCTAGTGCTAAATCACATCACGAGCAGCGCATCATGCCTATTTTTGTCTGTTGGCGGACCTCTGCGGAATCTGACTGAGTTTTTATGTAACTCTGTGGAGTTTGGCCCACCCCTCCTAAGCACCTCATTGTAGCACTTGACTTTCTCAGGGTAGTGAAGCAGAGCAGTCCAAGGCCTACTTTAGGGAGGTGGTGTGAGCTAGCAATCACCAGTATTTGGTGGTATGCAATAATTACACTCAATCAATGATTGTCCAGTTTGTGCGTTTTCTTTAGAAAAAGGAACAGTACATGTATTACACACATACAACTAAATTACATGCATCACTTTACAAATATATACAGAAGGCAGAATAAAAATATCTTAGATGACATTTTGTAATCATATTTCCCCACTAAAGGATCATAACCCCCCAAATCACAGTACCCGCCAACCTATACCTGACACAACATCACAAATTAAAGGGGTACCATCCTTTCTGTGTAATCAATAAACAGGTGTAGATGCAATTAATAATGTTAATGAAGCAACTCAATCTCTGTCAATAATCACTGTCAATATTATTATATAAACAAAGTATATGTGTCTCTGTATTTTTGGTAGACTTTTAGACTACAGGAAATGCAATTATAAAAACAGCCCCTAGAGGGCACCACTTTCAAGACATACAGAAGTCAGTTATAGAACCAGCTCCTAAAGACGAACTACACTCTGCCTGCTTTTTAAACACCTTCAGACCATATCAAACACACTTATACAATCAGCCCATAGAGTAGGCTGCACTTTCACCTGCAGAACAACAACTCCAGTTTTAGGAATGCTGTGAAAGAGATATGTGACAATCCTGGAGGGTCACAGATTTTGTGACCCTGCAAACATAGGATTAATTTTCAAATATTACTTCTGGGGGTCTGATGTAACTTCTACACAATACTATCTGAATTTGGTTGTGGTGCCCCTGTTTTCCTAGCGCCACCACAAGGAAAGAAAATAATGCAAATTAACCTCTCCTGTGGCCTTATGTGGCGCTCCTCCGAGGAAGCAATAAATATTTTGTTAGCAGCTGTCCCACTTTGCCGGCCTGTTTGACCTGGCCCTTAATGCAGGGTTATCCCCAAATGTTTGGCCTTCCTCTGTTGTAATTTAGCAGCGATTAGTTTAAGCATTAGCAGAAGACATCCTGTATTTAGAGACTATCTTGTCCGTTTTGCCGAATCCATTTTGTATTTCTGTCAGCCATTTTGTTTGCCATGTGCTCACCATGTGCTCTGTCCTACCTCCCTGCTAACTGCTCTTGAAATCTGCCTAGAGACGAGATATGTTTAGCCTCTTCTGCTTTGCACAAGCTCAGTTGAGCTTACAGCTGTGTTCAACTTGTAAGTGTCAGGATGTGTCCACCAGAATTAGCTAACTGTCAGCCCCTCCCACTTATTGCCAGCATACTCTCTGTATGACCTTATATGTATTTGAAACCAGCATTCTGTACTTGTACAGCCTTCATTTGAGCCCCTGTGTGGGTATAAAAGGACCAAGCTCCTTCCAGTCAGTGTGCTACCTCATACACTACCGAAGGGTGTTGTGTGAATGTATTTCCACCTCATGAGGTTTAATAAACTTTGTCTTTTCTATTATATGTGCAGAGAAGGGAGAACCCTTAGCACTGGTAGGCCTTGCTGAGGTTCACCACCACAATTGGCACCCAACAAGGGGCTCATCGGCGACTCGGATGCCCGAAGGACTGGTTGCGATGAAGGATTGGAATCTCGCTTTGGACGCGATCGTGCCTGAGGAGACCCGAGTCTTGGCACCCACGGCGTTTTTCCTTTCTTTCTGATCTGACCATCCAGGTGGCGCCGGTCCTCAACTGAGATCTCTTCTGTTTATTCGTCGTGCAGTGACCATTTGGTCGATTTGAGAACTTGGCAGTTGGAACCAGGACACCATTTGATTGGTAAGAGCCGTTCTGCGGCACTTGCTGTTGGTTTGATGCCTTTGATTGGTAAGGTAGTTTAGTAATACTTACTGTGGCTTTGTTTGAAAGATTGGCCAATATTAAATTTCGTTTGACAAATATCTATGTGTTGCAATACATATAGGCAGGTTATGAGGAGATTTTTCTCTCTATTTTATTTTCTTTGAACGGCGCAACGTACGAGAGTACTTTAAGCGCTACTTTGATCATAATACTGCATATTGTGCGCTATTTTTGGCATGCCTGTTTCCAGCACACTTCGTAGGATGTGTTGCTTTTGTAGTGATACCAATTTGAAACTCGACGAAGCACAACCGCCCCCCCCCTGGAGGGGACGCCTAATAGGGACATGTATGTTAAGTATGCTATTTCTTCCATAATGTACAGCACTTTATGGAATAAATATACCAGCAAAGATCCTGAGTTGCGTTGGCCTATGCATGGGTCATTTGATTTGCAAAAGATTCAGTATGTGTGTAGAAAGGATGTTTAAGCGAAAGGCTAGGCAAGATATGTTTGACTGTGTACGAATGTGGGAGAAAGAAGTGCGTGAACGAATGAAGCGTGAGCAAGCGTTGATTGAAAAAGAACATCGAAAGAGCATTCATGCAAAAGCATTGGAAATGAAAAATAGGGAAATAAAAGAAATTAAGGAGAGGGAAGATAGGGAGCGTCATTTACAGGTAAATGGCCAATCCGCTGTTCGTAGACCTCTTTATCCTATTCTTATTAAACCCCAAGATTATTCTCTCTTATTAGATCGTTGTCCACCTCCGTATATTCTTCCTACCGCTCCTTATGAGTCAGATGAGGACTCTTCTACAGACCAGGACAAAGCAAGAGAAACTCGCTCAATGTTATCTGTTGAACGTGCGTCTCAGATTAGATCTGCTGTGCGTAAAGCCGTTCATAGTAGTACTACCGCTTCTGAACTTCTAGATAGTATAAAAAGTTGGCAGGAAAGGGAGCAGATATATTTTACTGAGGTATTTGCTGCAGAGGTTATTGAACGATACAGGAAATATTCGGTAGAAATAGAGTCCGATGATGTAGCAGCTGATTGTAAACAATTACGTGACGATCTTTTTGTCTTCTCCCAGGTGGCTGACACGATCAGACGCTTGGTTAAACTGCGTGTTGACGCAGCCCGTTTGCGAGAAGAGAAAAAGGCAGCAGACACAGCTGCACCAACATCTCAGATCATTTACAACAAGGGGTGGTGATGGACATCTCAGATAAGCATGGCACAAACTTCTACTCTTGAGACAGATAAGAATGTTGTAATTAGTGTGAAACCCATGCGGGAAGCCGCGCCTTTGTATGTTCCTCCTAAAGGAACGGGTACAAATGATGATAAGACTTATACAGATGCTAAAGGTTATTTTATTTATAATTGGGTTTACACTCCTTGGAATAGAGCAGATGTTATGGCCCTTAAAAATACATTGCCTGATCTGCAAAAGAATCCAGCAGCTTTTTATGAGGAAGTTGAGGGTGCAATTAGTTCTTGTACTATGACTTGGCCTGATATTGATTTGTTTTTTGGATTAATATTACCGCCTGATATGTGGAGAACTGTGTATAAAATTGACGACAGTGCGACATTTGGAGCATTATGGCAAGATTTAGGGCACTTAGATGAAGATAGAGAAACTGCACAGTAACCGTGTCAATTAATTTTAGAACTTCCGGCAGCTATATTAGTTAAGCTAAAGACGATTATTCCCCCTAAAAAGATAGATTGGACTGTATTAGCTTCGTGTAAGCAAAAGGCAGAGGATTTGGTTTCAGATTTCTTTACACGCTTTTAAGAGGCATTCCACGATTTTAGTGGCCAGTCATTGACAGATGACACGGGTAGGCATCTGTTTGTCGATAAATATGTCGCAAACGTTTTGCCAGGAATAGCTAGTCGCCTAAAGGCCAGTGAGAGTTCATGGACTACCTCTTCTCCGGTTTCTCTCTTAACTATGGCTCGGTATTATGAGCGACAAGAATTAGAAGCTAAAAATAATGAGGATAAAAAGTCTAAAGAGTTGAAAACAAAGGTTATGTTAGCTCAAGCTTATGGCCCACCTTCTAGAGGTAATGATAGAGGCGGACGTGGATCTTATGGTTCGTCTTTTGCTCCTTATACTCGTTTGAATTTGTCTGTTGATCAGTGTGCGTACTGCAAGAAATTTGGACATTGGCTTTTTGACTGTCCAGTACTGCGTGCTCAGCAGGGTACACGTGGTCGGGGACAAATGAGAAATTGTTCAGGATATTCAGGGCATAGAGGAAGCATGAATGTTCGCGCTAGGTTTGATGCAAATACATGTGGGCAGATGGGTTTAACACTTTTGATAGAAGGAACCAATATCAAATGTCCAACTATGTGCCCTCTGATTTTCAAGATTCTGCTTATGCATAGGATTGCCTAGGATGGGGTAAGGAATCAGTTGAAGTTCCAGCAGATCAGAGGGGTCCCTATGTTACAGCACATGTTTTGGGTTCTACTGATCAGTTTCTGGTTGATACAGGAGCTACTCATAGCGCCTTGTCTAAGCAATTGGTTCCAAGGGTTCCCCTGTCTGGCTTAACCATTACATCAATAGGTTTCTATGGAACACCTTCCCTTAGCCCATTGACACAACCACTTGCATTCCATGTTGATAAGTTTGCTGCTCCATGTCCGTTTTTGCTTTCTCCAAACACACCAGATAATATTGTGGGTCTTGATATGCTCAAATATTTCAGGGCTACGATACGATGTTCTCCGGAAGGAGTATGGGTTATTTTGAATGACAACTACCCTGTGTTTGAGAGATCCTGTATTATTAAAGAGGACATTGCATTAGCTTCACTCCCTAGTACCTTGTGGGCTACTTCAGACACCGATGTAGAGCAAATGGTTATTCCACCAGTGCATATTAGTGTTAAGGAGGGTGCTTCATTGCCAAGACTGCCTCAGCATAACATTTCTCGAGAAGGAGAAGAAGCACTCACACGCATTGTAAATGCTTTGATTAAAGTAGGGGTCGTGGAAGAAGTTTCTTACAATGTTTGCAATAGTCCGATTCTTCCCATTTTGAATAAAGATACTGACACTAAGATCTACAGATTGATCATTGACTTGAGAGAAGTAAACAAGATTGTAGTACCGCAGTACCCTGTGGTTTCTGACATAACAACACTACTTACTTTGGTTCCTCCGACAGCAACTACATTCTCTGTTATAGACTTGAAGAACGCTTTCTTTTCGATCCCTATTCATCCTGAAAGTCGATATTTGTTCGGTTTCACTTTGAATAACCAATCATAAAGATTTTGCAGCGTTCCTCAAAGGCTATACTGAGAGTCCTAGTATTTACAGTCAAGCATTGAAGAGACAGCTTGATTCCTTTACTTTGCCTGAAGGGGTGGCTCTCATACAATATGTCGATGACAACTATATAAAGAGTGTACTTTGTCTTTGCTTTCTTTTCTTGCTACACACCATCATAAAGTGTCACGAAAGAAATTGCAATATTGTAGACCGAAGGTGACCTATTTAGGACACCTTCTGTCTAAGGAAGGCCGTGCACTTAAACCAGATCGCATTCAAGCGATTTTAGACACCCCAGAACCTTCCACACAGAAAGATGTCTGTGCATTTATTGGTTTGACTTCATTTTGTAGGCAATGGATATTGGGCTTTTCACACATTGTTAAACCCCTGCTTGTGCTTTTGCCTAAAAACACTCCGATCCCCCTTCCATGGACAGATGAATGCCAAAATGCTTTTCGTCAGTTAAGACAAGCTCTTTGCTCTGCACCAGTGTTAGGCACACCAGATTACACGAAGGCTTTTACACTCTATGTACACGAGAAAGATGGGTGTGCATTGTCAGTTTTAGTACAGACACATGGTGATAAGCAGCGTCCCTTTGCATATTTTTCTGCAGTTCTTGATCCTGTTGCTCGTGCGTTGCCTGGATGCTTCTGTTCAGTTGCAGCAACAGCTGTGTCTATACGTCAGAGTGAAGGGATAGTTTTGTCACAGAAACTGTTGGTGCTAGTACCCCATGCAGTAGATGCCCTTTTTAATCAGACTAAGACACAGCAGTTAACTAGTGCTCGTTTGAACGGATACAAATTGACACTGTTAGCACCTCGTATTACCTTGAAGAGGTGCGAGACACTGAACCCAGCCACGTTGTTGCCATATCCTGCGACTCAGTCCCAGTCGAAGGAACCTCACGATTGTATATTCCTCACTGAGGAACAGACAAAGGGTCGCATCGATTTGTAAGATACGCCCCTTCCAGATGTAGATGGGGAACTGTGAGTTGATGGGTCCTGTCTGAAGTTACCAGATGGTACGACTTCTGCTGCTTATGCGATCACCACACTTGAGACAGTAGTGGAAACAGCTCGCATACCTCAGAAGTCGGCTCAAGCAGCTGAACTAATAGCTTTGACACGAGCGTGTGAACTTAGCACTGACTTATGATTACGTTTACACGGATAGCCGCTATGCTTTTGGAGTGGTTCATGATTTTGGCCTACTCTGGAAGCAAAGAGGCTTTCTTACATCCCACGGGATGCAGATAATGCACGGAGACTTAGTGTATAATCTCTTGACTGCACTTACATACCCCAAGAAAGTTGCCATTATGAAGTGTAGCACACACAAGAAAATCATTGACAAAATAGGGCAAGGCAATGCCTTCGCAGATCGCATAGCCCGTGAAACTGCAATGCAGCGAAGCACTATATCCATATACGTAGTAAAATCACAAGCTGAGCGTTGGCATGACGCTAGAGAGGAAGTACTGGATATACAGAAATCTGCCTCTGTGGAAGAGCTTGAGCAATGGAATGAAGAAGGAATTTTAGATGATGAGGGTTGTTGGTGTAACAAAGAAATGAATAAGTGGAAATTGCCTGCAGCCTATTTACAACCTATGGTTCAAATGGCACATGGGCTGGCACATGTTGGAGCTCTAACAATAACTAAATTGCTTACACTAGTTTGGGAGCATCCTGAAATTGCCAGCACAGCTACAAGAGTAGTACAGTCCTGTTTGTTCTGTTGGCAGTATAATCCTGGAAAAGGGACATGAACACCTACAGGGGGGTTTGCTACAGCAACCGCACCTTTTGAAGTTTTGCAGATGGATTACATCCAACTTGAACGCTGCAATAATCTAAAATACGTCCTAGTGGTGGTATGTGCCTTCAGTAAATGGATAGGGGCGTACTCTACAAAGGATAATACTGCTCTTACCACAGCAAAGGTACTTCTGAAGGAATTGTTTCCTACGTATGGTGTTTGTAAGCTTTTGTGGAGTGACAACGGACCTCATTTTATTGGGCAAGTTGTTGAGTATGTCCTGAAAGGATTAGGGATCAAACAGAAGTTCCATAGAGTCTTCCACCCGCAAACAGCAGAATTAGTGGAAAGATACAATGCTACTTTAAAATTGAAGTTGGTGAAAATACTGGCTTCCACTTCCTTGAAGTGGCCAGATGCATTACCCTTGGCATTGTTGTCCAAAAGATCGGTGCCACATTCACGATCTGGTCTCACCCAGTACGAAGTGGTCTTTCGGAGACCAATGAATATTTGGGGAGTTCCTAAGCCACGCCCCATACATGATGTTCATTGTGTTCTGTTGAATGATTATGTGGCAGAGTTAACCAACAGTTTGATCTCTATTCATCAACAGGTTCGAGAAGCGGATCCTGACAGATCTACAGGTGAGGCCCACGAACTCCGTCCTGGCGACTATGTGAAGCTCAAGGTCTTCGACAGATCGAACAGCTTGGAGCCGAGGTGGCGAGGTCCGTAGCAGGTGCTCTTGGCTAAAAAGACAGCAGTTCGAGTGACGAACAAAAAGAACTTGGTCCACAGCACGCATTGCAAGCGAGTGTCGCCTGCCTTGGTGGAACCTTCTGCGCTGACCGACCATCGAGAGATTCTGGAGACAGAGACAGGTCAAGCTATCTCACCTGACGAATCTGCGGAAGTCTTCCTGGAGCATCACGATACCACTTGAGACTGAGGAAAGAATCTGAGGGTTGGAAAAGACTGGTTGAGCTACCGCCCTGGTTTGTTAAACGGAGAGCCAATATGGCAAGGGGGGGATCAGCCCTGCATTAGTGTAGTGACACCCGTCTTGGCCCGTGGTGAAGAAATCAACGGCTGCCCAGGGAGAAGAGCTGCAACGATTGTTTTAAAAAAAAGATCAAAAAAAGATCAATCATCACTGTTGCGAAAATGAATAACAAAAGAATTATTTGTGCTGTAGGGTTTGTTGTTGGCCTGGTGGTTATGGCAATAATCACCTGGTTTGTTGAAAAAATGGCTCCTGCTTGACAGCTTTTCGTTGCCACTACTACAGCTCCAGTGGAACACCATTATTCTACACTTCCCTATCATGAGCAGAAGCATCGACAATCCTACTTGAATAACACATTCATCCAGATGTTGCATCGTACACACAATGCTAGGAATGCTACCAACTGTTGGGTGTGTGGAATATACCTGCACACCAAAAGAAAGGAGGAACGCCTTTTATTCCTCTACCGTTTTCCCATAATGGTGCATGTCAAGCTTGGTATGCCCTTTTGTTTGCTTCCGGAAAGCCCTCAGTAGGTGGAATCATTTTTCAGTTAAATAAAGAATGCTACCATGATGAAGATGGTTATCCTCAAGCTAAAGGGACTAAATGGGAATGGGAAGAGTACCAACCGGACAATATTTCAACACCATATGTTTTCACAAATGTGAGAACTATTAAAAACACTGGACCCTTTGTGATTTCTGTAACTAGAGCTAAAGCAGATTTATGTATTGGCAGTGTTGGGAGAATTCCCGTAGGACGAAGTGAATGTATTTCTACATTAACTATTGAAGGTGCTAATAATAGTAGTTTTACATCGTCGCATAGTACATACTTCGTGTGTGGTAATAAAGGAGACTATCAATTACCTGTTGGGTGGTCCGGGGTATGTTACATATCATTTTTGTTACCACCCGTGTTCTTGGCCCCTCCATCATATCACCAGAATTTAAAGATGAATAATGACATTTCCAAGAATAGATATAAACGAACAATAAGTACAGATGAAGTTGAACAGACAGATACCGCTTTGCAACAATATGTCGATTTCAATTTGGGTTTGTTCTTTTTTGTGGGTGCTGCATTGAATAGCAGAAAGATAAGGCAATTAACTTGTGTTGTGGAAGCTGTCACCAATCAGAAAGCCATGGCACTTGGGAACATTACAGAGGAACTACAAATTGCAAGGATTGTAGCACTCCAAAATAGGATGGTGCCTGATGTGATTTTGGCTGATCGAGGTGGTGCATGTCACATCATCGGCAGCAGTTGCTGTGTTTTCATACCTGATCACTCACCTTCAGTTTATGATGCAATCTCTAAACTACATAAGATTGCTGCAGAAATTCACCCAGAGACTGGTACATGGACATTTTCAAACTGGATATGGACACTCTTTGCTACTTGGGGCTGGAAACTACTGACTATTCTATGTATACTACTGGTGATACTATTTACATACTGTACTTGTATCCAATGTGGTCCTATGCTTTGCTCCATGTGCATCACTGCTTGTACACCTGCCAAAGGAAATACTGCAAACATAAAAGCACAACAAATGTTAAACAAAGAAATTACTGAGATGATGAACATCAATGTACAGGATGCATATTTAGATTACCGCAGATAAACGAATGTCTTCAGCTAGTGCTGAAAGGGTCGTCTGTTGTGATTTAGCAGCGATTAGGTTAAGCATTAGCAGAAGACATCCTGTATTTAGAGACTATCTTGTCCGTTTTGCGGAAGCCATTTTGTATTTCTGTCAGCCATTTTGTTTGCCATGTGCTCATCATGTGCTCTGTCCTACCTCCCTGTTAACTGGTCTTGAAATCTGCCTAGAGCCTCTTCTGCTTGGCACATGCTCAGTTGAGCTTACAGATGTCCTCAACTTGTAACTGTCAGGATGTGTCCACCAGAATTAGCTAACTGTCAGCACCTCCCACCTGTAGCCAGCACACTCTCTGGATGACCTTGTATGTATTTAAAACCAGCATTCTGTACTCGTACCACCTTCATTTGAGCCCCTGTGTGGGTATAAAAGGACCAAGCTCCTTCCAGTCAGTGTGCTACCTCATACACTACCGAAGGGTGTTGTGTGAATGTAGTTCCACCTCATGAGGTTTAATAAACTTTGTCTTTTCTATTCCACTTTCTGTGCCATCTTCTTCCCATTGGTCTGAGGACTCTGTGCAGAGAAGGGAGAACCCCTAACACTGGTAGGCCTTGCTGAGGCTCACCACCACACCTCTACCTATTTTCCAGACCCTTTTGTTGATTTTAGGACTCAGGGCAATTTACCTCTGCAAACCCGTGCTAAAGTGCTTAGGCACTCTCCTCTAAAACATGGTATGATTGGTTTACAGTTTACATCTGTTGGCATATTTGATTTACATGCAAGTGCCTTGTGCAGTGGTATACCATATACCCAGAGCCTGTAAATTAAATGCTAGTAGTGGGCCTGCTGTACTGTTTGTGCCACATACAGACATAGCCTTTCAAAACTGTCTCAGGTCTGCCACTGCAGGGTCTGTGTGTGCACTTTACTGCCACTTTGACTTGGAATTTGAAACTACTTGCCAGGCTTAAACTCCCCTTTATTTACACATATGTCACCCCTAAGGTAAGCCCTAGCTAGCCTTGAGGACAGGGTGCTGTGTAAGTAAAAGGTAGGCATGTGCCTTTTTTGTGTGGCATGTCCTAGTAGTGATAAATAGACAAGTTTGTTTCTCACTTGGGAATTCCCTTATATATATTTAAGTGTGAATTCTTGATCAGTAAGTACATTACAGTTTCAGAAATGCCACTTTAGAAAACAGGCATTTCCCTCTGCTTATGATTCTCTGTGGTTTGTAGAGTGACTCCAATTCATGACTGGGCCTGGGAGACAGCTACACTTTGTGCATACTTTCTAGACAGCCATATCACAGGAAGGGCTGGGTGTGACACAGTTTCATCTGCATTCATTTGCAAACTGATGAGCTTCCTGGGCTGGGAGATGGAGGGTGCTTTCACATTTTATATTTGTATAGTTTGTGCCATACAAAGGGCTGATTTACCCCCTACAGATGTCTGGAGCCAGAGCTGGGTTGAAAGGGATTGTGCACACTTCTAAAGGTTTCCTTTGGAGTTCCCCCTTGAACAAAGACATTTTTTATTATAAGTACAGGGTCTCTGGCCCATGATTTTAGACACTGTGCTGGCTCTACATACTGCACATTGCCAGAGGACTGCTTTGCTAGCAGGAGGAACTGCCATTTAGACTATTTGCTTTGTTATGCTGGTCTGCTCCCTGGTAGACTTCTGGATAGACTTCCATCCTGCATTTGGACTCCTGTGCTGGTCTGCCTGCTCCTTGCTTTGTGCCCCACTGCTCTCAAGGGGCTGGTTTGCTTGCAGCCCCTTCCCTGTTCTTTGGAATCACAGGGAGCAAAAATTATTCCATGTGATCAGCCTGATACCAGCTGGGGAACTTGTGAGTCTGGCATGGGGCTTTTTTGGACAAATCAGCGCATGGTGAGTGCTGTTCATTGATCCAATTGCCCCAAGTCAGCCGAGGGTGAGTGCTGGTGATTGCTTCATGCAGCACGGGATGAGCACTGCACGGACATCCAGGAACTCCATGTGTCTGCCAGTTGCTGCAGCATAGAAGGGTGCCTGACACAGTCCAGTGGGCGTCTTACCGCTGCACCCGACTGAGTGGGAGTTCGGTTTGGCAGCGCTGCTTCCTGCTACCCACCTGTGCCCGCATGTGGGTTTAAGGCAACACCTGCTTAATCCTTTGGGTTGCCTCTGCTTTGTTCCAGCGCGGCCCCATCCTGCTGGATGAGTCAAGGCCACTGCAGCTGACCCCGTTGCGAGGCAACACCCACAGATTGACCCGCATGTGTCTTTGGTTACCTCACACCCACTAGGATTGATGCGCTGTAATGCTCAAGAGCAGCAGTCTGACTGGAGAAGCCACCATCCCTATGGGCTGCTTTTACCCAAACCACGGCGGCAGTGTAAAATCGCCTTTTTCTTTCTGATGTCGTGTGGTTCCTATAAACCTATATAACAAATATAAATGATTATAAGCACTAACAGCGTAAACGGATGGTAGATTTCTACCATACTGCTAAAATGATAAATACAGGCAAGTATAGACATACATGACAGTAATTAAATCATACTCCTACGATGCGTCCCTAAATAGATGTACCTAGCATGGATGTGGGTGTAAAGCCAAGAATCCCTCTAGGATAAATTCAACCCCATTTCCTGAAGTAAGAGACTGTGGGACCCCGTTCTGGTCTCGAGGTGAACAACCTGCAAGGGATATCAGATCACTGTGAGCTGGAGTGTCCGCGTGTAGGAGCTTCAGCGGCTTGTGTCAGTGTGTCAGCATGGAAGTCCTTTTATCTTCTGACTACTTTAGCAAGAAATGGTGTATACATACCCAAGTGTGTACCCCCTGGGGATATTCCTCACTGTGTCATGTCAGACTGGGTTGACAGAAGGAATGACCCTTATGCATAGTTTTTATGCAGGAGATGGTAGGCCTGCTGTCCTGCTGTGATTCCAAGAATCCTCATGCATAATGAATAAGGCTTAAGCTTTCGGAGAAAACCCCATGTCATCTTTGAACATTACCGTAACTAAGTAAAAGGTCAGTACTAAGAACTGACCTTACAGGGCAGGCATCTGGGGTTGTGCCAATGGGCAAGCGGGAGGGCAGTGTAGCACAACAGACCAAGAAAAGCAATAGGTAGGGTGCAGGGCCATACATACGGACAACAGAAGGCAGGGGGACGGAGGCAAGGGCAGCAACCTGACCGTACTGGTAAAGCAGGTGGGGCAGTGGCAGCACAACAGACCATGCAGGGTAGGAGGGAGTAGGCAGTGGCAGCTCATCATAACATGGAAGCTAGGAGGAAGGGGACAAGGGCATGGACTTAGATAACGGAGGGCAGCAGGAGGTAGGAGCAACAAGCTAATCACACAGGGAAGGTGGGTGGGGCGGTAGCAGCAGAACGAACTGTAGTGTAGTTCCTATATTCCCAATAGGCTCTGCGCATTGGAATTGCAGACGACGTTCTCTGTAACACCTTGCAGATCACGTCAATCGAGCACAGATGTTCCTCCGTATTCACAACAGCCATTGCTGGGGAAGTAGTAGTGTCAACCGAGGCCTGTGTTTTTGTTGAGGAGCCTGTATCCTTCCCAAAAGGAGCTGAAGCATCCCGTGTTGGCTCTAAGAATGCAGACATCAACATTGGAATAGGCTAAGGACACTGCAGAAGATGAGCCGTTATAGGGTTCAGTAAAGCATTAATGTCTGGGGGCACAATTGTTGGAAGTGTTAGACAGAGATCCAACAAGCATTCTTGTCCGTAGAAAAGGCATCAGAGGACACAGAATACAGTCGATCTAGACTGGTCTGAATGACAAGAACCAAGATTTGCTTAGTTGTCGAGGAGGAGGTGTGCCCAGGTGGATTACCATGCGATCACGGTATCAGTGTTCCAAAAGCTTGCGTTCCATCTTCTTGGTGACTGGTACGTCCACTGCTTGGCAGAAAAATGACAATCAGGATATCTGCTATTAGAAACAGGATCACCAGAAATCCTTCAAAAATGATTCCAAAGATGGAGTGTATAAAGTTGGGAACAACTCTGAGGATTGTCTGAAAGGTGCTTAACAGTCCAGAACCTATGGTCTTAAATAGGTGGACAATACCTGTTAAATATGACATGTAAGAAATACGTTGTACCATTTCCGTGAAATGGAAAGGGCAGTTTGTTCGTATCAGTGCCTGTATCTCGGCTGAGAACCTTGCAACCTGATAATCATAGGTTTTTCAGGCGGAGAGTAAGGGCACGGCTTGCTGTAAAAGCATGCCTTTCATTCGACTCAGAGTATCAAACCAGGAAACATTCAACAAATGCCCTAATGGCACCTCCCTGATTGTGTGGGTCAGTGGAAACAATACTTACATACAGTTAATAACCCTGGAGTCTACAGTGACAAGATAGGTGATGCCTGGGAGCATCCCACAGGAACCTAGATCATTCAGCATCAAGTAACTCCTATTTGAAGTAACTGAAAAAACAGATTAATCAGGGCAGCTGGGATCCCTTTCAAGTGACAGGATATGTTTGCAACTGAACCATCACAGGCCCCGTGAAGCATAATATCCTGGCATATGAGAGATCTACTTAAGGAATTCTCACAGTTGGTACAGCTAAGAAACACTTCTGTGTCCCCATTCCTGCATCGAAATCTGTACAGTAATTCCCAAGATTCCTTGATGAATTCCCTACCCATTTCTTCATATCTGCCTGTCTGAAATTGGAAAGTAGTGACCAGTAGTGTTATATGGCCATGAATTAACCATTCTGTGGCAGGTGACTCTGCCACAGTAAAAGGGAACTCGTCACGTTTTTCAATACGCAGTATTGTATATTTTGTTCCCCTTTGTGCCAATGTAATCTGTTTTTCAGTCAGATTGTATGCTGAAAATAGAGACGTGCTGTTGATAAATTGCCAAGGCACATAACCAGTGCGCAATGATTGCAGCGTCCAGCTTAACAACATATTAGAGCATAGTTGTGATTATCTGTGTAGTCGAATGGACATGTCCTGTTCTAGTATATCAAAAGAAGAATATGCAATGTTGCCTAGTGAATAAATCCTGGATGTTAATGTAGTCATACCATTGTCAACTACAGGAAATGCTTTTTCTAGGTTAATTGTATCTATCTCACAGAGTCTCTCCGCAGCTTCTTGTTGAGATATTTTCCATATTTCATTATGTACAGCATTATAGAAATGTTTCTGATGTGGCATTTAGGGTCCTAATAATAAGTCCCTTAAATCCACCTCATCTGAGAGTAAGGATACGTGCTGTATCACCTGGGACAGTGTTGAGGTCTTTAGCCAATAAAGGCACATATTCCTTACACTGTGTGATGTCTCTACCCCAGATGTTCTCTTTGTAAATTATCGTGGGTCTGGCCAATGGATACTGAAACCTTCGGATGTACCGCTGTATCTAGACTGACATCTGTTCATGTCTGTGGGCCAAACTAACCGACTCTTCCAATTGGGGTCTGATATATTGTACTGCATGATGTCATCTATTGTATCCCCTCCACTTGATGTAAAATTTATGTGCGAAGGTGTTGGAAACTGTGGTGTGTTCATAACCTTGTTCTTGGCTTGTCCGAGACAGGAAGTCTGTTGCACAATTTCATTCAGAAAAATCATCGGTTGTGGAATGAGACACTCTCTAAATAGCGCTTCAGATCCCTGAGCTTGTCATTCCTTAGAACCCCAGACTGATTTTGTGTCTATTGTGTCTTTCCATAAGTTGAAACCCTGTTCAGACAGTTGGGCAATAAAGGATGCAGAATAAATCTGTTTGGTGTTAGGCAGCATATTTTTCTGTGCAGATGTAGGTACAACCTTATAGTAAAATGAGGTTGGGTCAGAAGTGTTAAACTCTGAAAAATATGAAAATGTCTCTGCAAAGGTTTTTGAACTAACCTTCAGTGGTATTGAGCAATGTACCCATTGATGGTATGTGTAAATTTTTTTTTAGGGATACTTAATTTGTGTAAAAAGTGATGACCATACTGATGATAACAGTACATAATATCAAAATCAGATGTGTCCTCTAACATTTCATTGCTTGAAAATGCAGCGGATTTTTCTAAATCAGACAACATATTATTGACAGTTTCAAAATCCCAATTGCCGGGGAATATACTGGAGGTAATGATATTGTTTAAAGAAACTTTAAACAAATGTGGTATCTTTGAAATTTCTGTCGGGCCAAATACATCATAATCAACTCTCTCCCAAACAATACCATCAGGAATTGGAACAGCTGTAATGTTCACGGAGAACAAGTCTCTTTGTTCACAATGAAATAATGTATGTGGTTTCAGGACAAAGTTCACATTGGATCCTGCAGAGCGTTCTGGGAGATAATTTCCATTCACTAGTTAGCAGAAAACAGTCACTAGGCCAATCCGGAACAGAAAAAGCAATGTTGCAGATATTATCTAGAGCTGGAGTCAAGGTGATACTAAGTAAGTCTTTTTCAGAAAAGTGTAGAACTCAGCAACTGGAGCTGACGGTGTCTCAGGTTCGCTGGGATCAAGAGAGAAGGAATCAAAATCGATGAAGTAGCCAGATGCAGTTTGATCTATTTTTGGTAGCTCAGCAGGTGCTGGTCAACTGGCAGGTGTCTCTTTTTGAGGCAAATTGATGTAGATATCAGTATTTGGCTGAATTGATATTTGTGTTTCACTTGAGTTCTGATGTTCAATTTGAACAGGAACGAGTTCCATTTCATTCTTTGTATTGGAGACTCTTCTAACGTTATGAATCTTTCAGTCTTAACTTCCTGTATAGTAGCAAGAGGAGAGCATCACCTACCCAGGAGCCCATGAGGCCTACTATTCAGTATCAGCCACATAGTGTGGTTTGATCAGATCAAGGGAGATGAATCTCTTTTCTTTTTTGCTGGCAAGAGGTGGAAGAAATACTGTTCTTGTTCCTTCAACAGCCAGGACAGATACAGGCTTTTTGTAGGATGGCTCAAATTCTTTCTTGTCCTCAATCATTTCTAGGAACAGATCCCCAACTTTTTGCACCCAGACAGCTCTTGCCCTAACGGATTTGACTTCCCCAGTGGCGTTGCATTTGACCTGCACAGTACTTAGTAGTGCTCTGGATTCATTCAGATCTTGTAAAACAGCCACACTTTTATTGATCTCAAATTCTTTTTCATCCACCACTGTGCCTTCACAATCGAGATCAGCTACCCACATTCTCGGCCCGAATAGGCCTTCATAAGGAGTAGAACACCCTAGAGTACTTCTTGGCATATTGTTGAGGGCACTCTGTATCCCATAAAGGTGATTGACCCAACTACCACCCAAACCTAATACCCTAGCTGTTAAAGACTGCTTTAAGTCACAGTTTATCCTCTCCACAACCAAATGTTCCTCAGGATGGTACGGAGAGGAGTACTGCAGTGCTACACCCAAGCTTTCCATGGCTTCCTTGTTAGCCTTAGAGCTAAACGCAAGGCCACAGTCAGAATGTAATGTGTCATCTGCGTATGTCCCTATAAGTACACACAAATCTTTTATAACAGTTTGAGCATCAGCCGAGGCCTGAGGCCATAACAATAGGAATCTCGAGCATGAATCCACTGCCACCAAGATGTACTTGTAAGTCCCATCTGAGTGTAGGGGACCGCAGTGGTCCAGATAGACACACGCGAATGGTCTGTCTGATATTAGTAAAGGTGTCTGTGCTGGCCGTGCCATGGTGGAACCCTTCATCTGCTGACAGATGTCACATTTTAAGACAAAGTTCTTCATCTGTTTTGTTAGCCCAGGCTACTAATAGCAATGTTTCAGTAATTAAACTGTTGCGGTAATTCCTGCATGTGCACAACCTAGACTTTGTGTGCAGCTAGAATTAAACCTAATCTGCGATCCACATTTTGTATTACTCTATCTCTCACTCCAGGAATCAGAGCATACGGAATGCTGTTTGCATCTAACTTGTAGGAGTATTTGAGTGGAAATTGTTTCGGTACAGCCGAGTTATTGCATGTGGCAATGACAGCACCCTTAATGTCTCCGTCTATTCTCATATTTGAATGAGTGATTGCAGCTATGGCAGCCGTGCATACAGTCCCTTTCGCAGCTTCAACAGTCAATTAATTCCCTGCAACGTGAATGCCATCATGTTGATGACTCAGCATGTGTATTACGTGAGCTCTCGGTAGTTCATTTTTTTACTCAACCCCCAGTACCCATTGCGCAGAAAAAATACTAAACAACATTAGATATCACAAATGGAGTCTTCTACTAAAACATAGCACCTGAAAGGCAGGTATCTAACCGTATTTTCCGCGTTAAGGTCCAGGCGTCAATTTTGTTGACTCCCCCAAGGGTATAAGATTAGCCCCGGGTTGTTCAGCGCTAGGGTAACAGAATTACTTCAAAATTTGGATGAAGATACATTGTCCTCTGTGAATGATATTTATCTGATGGATGGTGATTTAAAGGATCACTTGACCAGGGTGAGCACCATAATTTTGGGATTCGACTCTTAGGGCTATAAATTTAACTTTAAAAAATCTAAAATAGCCCACCTTAATGTCCAACTCCACAGAGACAGTACCCAATAAAACAGGAAGCAAAAAAACAGGTCAGGGAGCTCTTAGATCAACTTGAAAACCTGGGTGTAATAGAACCTTGCACCTTTGCAATGAATAATCCCTTGTTTCCTGTAATGATACCTGATAATTCATACCGTCTAGTTTTAGACTATGACATCTGAACACATGCACAAAAACATTTGCAGTAGAGAATGCACACAGTGGCGCATTAATGAATAACATTATGCGGAAAATTTCAAGAGAACACTGGATATCTCAAATGGAATCTTCTGCCAAAATATCGCGCCTGAAAGCAGGTATCTAACACGGTCAATTTTGTCGACTCCCCCAAGGATATAAGAATTGCCCCGTGTTGTTCAGCGCTAGGTCAACAGAATTACTTCAAAATTTGGATGAAGAGGCATTGTCCTATGTAGATGATATGTTTATCTGATGGATGAGGATTTACAGGATCACTTGGCCAGGGTGAACACCATAATTTTGGGATTCACCTCTGAGGCCTACAAATTTCTGATTCATGTTGTTTTGGTCTTGTGTTATGTATAATATACCATACATACATTTTATATATTCTTTTGTAGTGTATTCATTGTGTTGCTGGGTGAGTGTGTTGTGCAAATGCCATACACATTGCCCCTGATGTCAAGCCTGACTTCTCTAAGGCAAGCTACCGTAGGCTATGCACAGGTTATCTTTAATATGTAACATACTTGCCTTGACTAGAGTGGTGAGTTCTGCCTGGCTCAGGTGCATGCATGCCCTAGCCAACTAGAAACCTTATTTCTAACATGACTGCATAGCTTTTTTCTTTTCCTTATTTTATATTTGTGGATGACCAGCGTCACCTAGGGCAACCCACATGCCTTCATTCATTGGGGCAGCACGGGGAGCCTACCCTCAGTTGCCCCAGGCACTCCCTGACAAAGAGGCATCCTCCTTGCTGCTGTGGAAGCCAGCAGCTCTTCTGCCATTGCTTACTTTGGTGGCATCCCCGCTCCCCCTAGACACGGACATGGAGGTTGGGGGACAGGCCCACCACAACTTGTGGAGCATGGCAACTGTTCCCCCTGTATCCTTGGGGTTCAGAGATGGGGTCCGAGGCTGATTCCTTACATGATAACCAGCCCAGGGATTGGTCTCCAGGGGTCCCCAGAACTCTAGGGAGGGGGCTCCACACATGCCACTCTCCCAGGGCTCATTAATAATCCCTTTTGTTGACCACTGAGGCCTGGCACACCCAAGGTCTTATTCCTACAAATGTAGTGGAGCCCCACACAGTCCATCACTTGAGAAAGGTCAAAGGTCACCAACTTTAAAATGGCCATAACTTGGGACCTGTTGGGACAATTTCAAAGTACGTTCCCAGGCTCATTTTACTTCTGGAGGTAAACTATAGACACAAGGAGCAGTTACAGCAGGGCCTCCTAGCCTAAAAAGTGGGTACTGTGCAGGGAGCTGGTTCCACTGGCTCTCCGCACAACCTAGACTTTGTGTGCAGCTAGAATTAAACCTAATCTTTGATCCACATTTTGTATTACTCTATCTCTCACTCCAGGAATCAGAGCATACAGAATGCTGTTTGCATCTAACTTGTAGGAGTATTTGAGTGGAAATTGTTTCGGTACAGCCGAGTTATTGCATGTGGCAATGACAGCACCCTTAATGTCTCCGTCTATTCTCATATTTGAATGAGTGATTGCAGCTATGGCAGCCGTGCATACAGTCCCTTTCGCAGCTTCAACAGTCAATTAATTCCCTGCAACGTGAATGCCATCACGTTGATGACTCAGCATGTGTATTACGTGAGCTCTCGGTAGTTCATTTTTTTACTCAACCCCCAGTACCCATTGCGCAGAAAAAATACTAAACAACATTAGATATCACAAATGGAGTCTTCTACTAAAACATAGCACCTGAAAGGCAGGTATCTAACCGTATTTTCCGCGTTAAGGTCCAGGCGTCAATTTTGTTGACTCCCCCAAGGGTATAAGATTAGCCCCGGGTTGTTCAGCGCTAGGGTAACAGAATTACTTCAAAATTTGGATGAAGATACATTGTCCTCTGTGAATGATATTTATCTGATGGATGGTGATTTAAAGGATCACTTGACCAGGGTGAGCACCATAATTTTGGGATTCGACTCTTAGGGCTATAAATTCAACTTTAAAAAATCTAAAATAGCCCACCTTAATGTCCAACTCCACAGAGACAGTACCCAATAAAACAGGAAGCAAAAAAACAGGTCAGGGAGCTCTTAGATCAACTTGAAAACCTGGGTGTAATAGAACCTTGCACCTTTGCAATGAATAATCCCTTGTTTCCTGTAATGATACCTGATAATTCATACCGTCTAGTTTTAGACTATGACATCTGAACACATGCACAAAAACATTTGCAGTAGAGAATGCACACAGTGGCGCATTAATGAATAACATTATGCGGAAAATTTCAAGAGAACACTGGATATCTCAAATGGAATCTTCTGCCAAAATATCGCGCCTGAAAGCAGGTATCTAACACGGTCAATTTTGTCGACTCCCCCAAGGATATAAGAATTGCCCCGTGTTGTTCAGCGCTAGGTCAACAGAATTACTTCAAAATTTGGATGAAGAGGCATTGTCCTATGTAGATGATATGTTTATCTGATGGATGAGGATTTACAGGATCACTTGGCCAGGGTGAACACCATAATTTTGGGATTCACCTCTGAGGCCTACACATTTCTGATTCATGTTGTTTTGGTCTTGTGTTATGTATAATATACCATACATATATTTTATATATTCTTTTGTAGTGTATTCATTGTGTTGCTGGGTGAGTGTGTTGTGCAAATGCCATACACATTGCCCCTGATGTCAAGCCTGACTTCTCTAAGGCAAGCTACCGTAGGCTATGCACAGGTTATCTTTAATATGTAACATACTTGCCTTGACTAGAGTGGTGAGTTCTGCCTGGCTCAGGTGCATGCATGCCCTAGCCAACCAGAAACCTTATTTCTAACATGACTGCATAGCTTTTTTCTTTTCCTTATTTTATATTTGTGGATGACCAGCGTCACCCAGGGCAACCCACATGCCTTCATTCATTGGGGCAGCACGGGGAGCCTACCCTCAGTTGCCCCAGGCACTCCCTGACAAAGAGGCATCCTCCTTGCTGCTGTGGAAGCCAGCAGCTCTTCTGCCATTGCTTACTTTGGTGGCTTCCCCGCTCCCCCTAGACACGGACATGGAGGTTGGGGGACAGGCCCACCACAACTTGTGGAGCATGGCAACTGTTCCCCCTGTATCCTTGGGGTTCAGAGATGGGGTCCGAGGCTGATTCCTTACATGATAACCAGCCCAGGGATTGGTCTCCAGGGGTCCCCAGAACTCTAGGGAGGGGGCTCCACACATGCCACTCTCCCAGGGCTCATTAATAATCCCTTTTGTTGACCACTGAGGCCTGGCACACCCAAGGTCTTATTCCTACAAATGTAGTGGAGCCCCACACAGTCCATCACTTGAGAAAGATCAAAGGTCACCAACTTTAAAATGGCCATAACTTGGGACCTGTTGGGACAATTTCAAAGTACGTTCCCAGGCTCATTTTACTTCTGGAGGTAAACTATAGACACAAGGAGCAGTTACAGCAGGGCCTCCTAGTCTAAAAAGTGGGTACTGTGCAGGGAGCTGGTTCCACTGGCTCTCCGCACCAGCTTTCCTCCTGGTCTTTGTCTATGGGTGCAGAAGTCCAAGGATTTCCCCCAACAATTCGTCAGGGGGTATAGGTGGGCCAGCCGCACTGGACTTTGGAGAGACCCACTGGTCCTGGGCTCAACTAGGACAAAGTCCTTTTGGGCATTAAGGGGTTTCTTCTTCCAGTTGTCTATGGCTGTTGCAGTCTCAGCATCAACAAGCATAAACAATAGCCCAAGCAGCCCTTTGTTTCCCTGGTCTTAGATATTTTTAAAGGGGGTAGAGCGTTCTAGAAGCAAGACACACCTGGTTAATCCTAGGATACCTCTCCACCTCTTCACCCTTGTCCCATACCTCCAGCACAGCATGCTGACACAGTCCAAGATTTAGCCATTCAGGAGTTACTGATTACATCTGCTCATGGAGTTTCAGGTATGCCCACCCATCCCTGACATCCTCGCCTGTGCCTTTACCACCAAAACAGCAAAGAGGAGCCCCCTCCTGTGTTGTCTCAAGTTGTCTGGGCTTCCTCCGTCATTCAGGAGGCGGGGTCACAGGAATCAATCATCCACGTATTGGTAGTTAGTTAAAGCCCCTACTGACATGGGGAACTATAGGGAGTAGTATCTTTGTTATCACCTCTGGACTGAGGTTAGGCCAAGTGGCAGGACACGCACACTTGAAATTAACACTTAGATAGAAAATGTAAACATTCTCTTTTGTTGGAATAAATTGAAATGCGTAACTTTGCATTAAAAATCGCAAAGTTCACCATGAAATCCCATATCACTATCAAATTAATCATACACCATAGCATTTCGATTTTGAACAAAATGCGCTTAATGATCCTGTGTAGTTTCTCTTTACATTGATCAGCAGTGTGAACCCCAACATATTGGGCAGCACATAAACAATGAAGATGACTTCCTGATTTACCACACCATTGAACAAGAAAATATCTACCAGTTCTCAAGCAGCCTCAGAATGAGTTCAACCAACAATATTGTGCTAATGATGATGACGGTTACATTTCTACAGAGGTCCCAAATATAGGGTCTCAGTGGTGCATACCACTTGTCCCTTGCCCATGGGGTCTTAATCAATCTCATGATATTATTTTGGTTACGTAGGCCATCTGAATGATCTCTAGTTCCAATGTCTCTGAACTATTTCCTGGCAATTTGTTATACAGAATCCAAGGTGAGCAACACCAGAGGTTCTTGTGCAAAAGTTTCACATCCAGGAACACTTGCCCTTAGTGATAGATGTAGACTTGTACTTTGATGGTCCTAAATCTTCTTCTGATTCATTTTTCATGTTGTCTTCTTCAAGATTGACAATAGAAAGTGTCTTGGAATAAAAAGAAGTGTACTTATGTTACTGGGCATTAGACTAGTGCTTCCTCACTACAAAGGTTTTTTTAAATATTCTGCTCAATTGTTTTCAAAACAGCATCCTAAACTGACCTACCATCCTACAGATTTCTGTGCAAAATCCATTCTAATCTTGAATATAAAACTCTCAACTTGACAACAGCAATGCTTCAGCTACTCAGTCATCAGCCCTGATTATTTGTATTAATGTATTTGTTTGTCTGTATTATTTACTTAGTAATGTAAATATGCATATATTTCCATGAATAAGATCTAGTTGTTGACAGACCAGTTTAGTGATGGACAATTTTTTTATACACAGTAGAGCGAAAGTTATAATATATATGTATATTCCACATGTTAATACAATATATTTAAAGAGATAATATCAATATAAAAGACAGAAAAACAATAACATGGGGTGAATAGAATATGGAGCATGAGTAGCTAGTAGACAGACAAATCATTGACAAATCACAATACCAATCAAAATATTACATTATCAAGGACTTTTCTTACTGTTGGAAGTGGTTATCTTAAATGAAACAGGACACAACTGACCTTAAGTCTAGGGGAATGGTATTTGATACTATAAGTGCTCTTCAAGAGAAGGATTTCATTAGAGTTTTAACATTTTGAATCCTGGCATCTAAAGGATCCGATTGTCACAGCTCCAAGGAAGCCATTCACCTTCCAAGAATATTCATTTCTAGGCAATATATTAGATGTGGGCCCCAAAGCAATGCCTCAATGTGAGATGCAGGACAGTTTAGAAAAGCTACTAATTTCTATGGAGAGACATTTCAGAGCAATCAGAATAGATAAGATGTGGTCAAATTTAGGAGTACGTAATCCTTCCTGCCAGCTAATGGAATGGCTACATTGAGTGGACCATTCTTCTGGAACTACTGAGGGAAGGGAATTTCCACAGTCCACTTTTGACAATATGAGAGAATGAATTACTAGTTTAGCGTCAATTTCAAAAGCACAATGTGTTTCTACAATGGGATCTAATTTGATAGTGTGCTCTCTTTTCCCTTGCATTGAAATGTGCTTTTATGTGTAGATGTTTCGCTAAGTAGACACCTAGGGGTCGATTCCGATTTGGGAAAAAAAACGTCCATACGATTTGTATCCGGAGCCCTCTCCGTACGAATCGTACCCGTCCGTCAGAGTCGCGAAGTACGATCCGTATTCCATGAATCCGTCCGAATCGTCGCGATCCGTACGTATTGCAAGGCTGAAACCGTGTACCGTACGACTCGTAGACATACCGTACGACTCGTACACATGCCGTACGACCCGACGAGTACGATCCGGACTGGGGTATGAGCCGTACCCCCATTGTACGATCGGTGTACGAGCCGTACCCCCATTGTACGATCGGTGCATGGGGTACGGCTCGTACACCGATCGTACAATGGGGGTACGGCTCGTATACCGATCATACAATGGGGGTACGGCTCATACACCGATCGTACAATGGGGGTACGGCTCGTACACCGATCGTACAATGGGGGTACGGCTCGTACACCGATCGTACAATGGGGGTACGGCTCGTACACCCCATGATCGCAGGGGTACGGTGTGTACCCCTGCGATCATGGGGGGTACGCACCGTACCCGGGGGGGCCGTTCCGTACCTGTTTCGGCACAAACTCTGCTTTTACGGCTGTTTTCAGCTCCCGTAGAAAAAGGGTTGTACGGTGCATACGCGACACGTATCGTACTTGCTGGGTCGTAAAAACCGGCCGCGAACCGTACAGATGTCGTGTACAGCGGGTTCTGAGGGAGAATCGTACGGAGATTAGAGTCGTACGGTGTCTTGTACTATTCGTACGGAGTACGACTCCTGGTACAAATCGTACTTCGTCGTACGTACGGGACGTTTACAGGTACGATTCGTACAGGGAAAAAACGCTACGTACGACGATTCAGAGCGCTTTTTACTGGATCGGAAATGACCCCCTAGAGACATGTCGACACCACGATTGATGGATTATTCTTTAACACCATCAGTTAAGCTATGTTTGAATCGAAACAGGATAATTAGATCGGGAAAGCAAGAGGAACTCCATTTTAGGTGGATCAAGCTTCTGCTGACATCCACGCTTGAATATCCTTTGGGTATTAATTTCATTGTCTTTGAGGAGAGAAATGTTTCAGATTGCTCTTTGTGTCATCTAAGGTATAAAAGATAATTAACCTATTGGCACTGGAGACAAGACGCTCCCTCTGAACATTGACTATGGTAGGAAAAAGGCTAGACCCCTGGCTAACCCCTTTCTAGATAGAAGGCCATTTTGATGAAGAGTTTGCCATTTTTTAGGGCATTCGCTGAATAGGAAAAAGACCTGTAGAAATCGCTTCGAGTTTTGTCCCAAGAACGTGCACACGTTGCATTACCTTCAATGGCAACACGTGCACGTTTGGCGATTCCCTTGCGGGAGCGAGCTTGACACCATATGTTTGTAATTAACTTGCAAACACATGGTGTCCCTGGCTCCCTCCCGCAATGGAAACGCTTTGTGTGCTCTCAACCACACTCCCCTCAACCCTCCCACTGTTAGCGGGTGGCGCGCGCTTTTATTTAACTTATTAGACACTCCGATTATTATATTTTAGCTACAAAAAATATGTCTTTTTTTGAGAGTTTTGCCCCTAAAAATTAAAAGCATGTCAGGTAGAAAAATTAGGTCTGTGTGATTTTTTTTCACGTTTAATGCACATAATTTTAATCCTAAATCTAAGAAAATTATTATTTCAGGCTACTACCTTGTTTTCCGATTTTTGAAAACATAGCCTTTCTGTCACTGGTGAATATTCAGTGAAGGTCAAACGTGACCACGGCCAGCGACTTGTAATAAACAAACCTCGTTGTTGGATGCTTCGCACTGTTTCCTTCTGTGAATTGCTAATGCCGACACAAATGCAGACACGGGACCTCTAGAGATGTGCGGGCACCGACGTTGGAAACAAAAGAAGTATCACCACATTTGCATTTACGCCTACATGGAAATAAGCAGCAGCTTCTCGGGTGATGAACTGGCTAAAAGCTGTGTCCCTTGTCTAGAATGTTGGTTGAAAGTTTAAACACAGAGGCCAAAGATTGTCTGCACATGGAACCCGCCTGCCCATTTCTCATTTCAGTGACACCTTCATAACCCAAAGCTCTTGCATGGTGATGGAATCAGCTTTCCATTTCTGGACTATTATGGATCCAAGGAGGTATGTTGGATTTTAGATTTTCTTACTTTCAATAAAACATCTTTGATGGACATGAGCACAATTAGCCACAGCACCCCCACGCAAGCATGCTTAACCCCTTCACTGCGGCGGCTATTCCGCCGCAGTGCGAAGGGGGCGGGGCGGGCGCGCGGCAGCCGCATGCTGGTGACGGAACCGCTCCTTTACCAGCCGCGGTTGAGCTGTGCTCATGATGGAGCGGTTCCGTCACGGCCCCGCCCGCTCAATGGAACATCCAGCGCAGGCGCGGAATTCGCACCGTGCAGGCGCGCCGAGCGGGCCGTGACGGAACCGCTCCGTCATCAGCACAGCGCGACCGCAGCTGATGATGGAGTGGTTCCGTCACCAGCAGGGGAGGGGTTAAAGCACTCTCCAACAGACCAGACGCGTGGTCATGACGCTTGCAGTTAGGGGATGGCACTGTGAATGCTTTTATGATCTCAAATGGATACTGAAAAGATCATTAATAATCAAATCCAAAAGAAAATTGAAGAAACCAATCATGTTTGTACATAATAAACACATGAAATGAATAATTTTTAAGCTGTCTCAGTATTTTAAAAGATAACTGTATCTTTCCTCTGGAAATGGGTCCAGGTCCCCGGAGGTTTAATGCCAGATTAAGTGCACAGGATCCTAATTTCCTACTGCAGATAGATATCAATGGACTACTTTTGCAAGAACAAATCACTGTCCACCAGCCAAGAAGCCCCAGGCCAATGGCAATGCAGAGGAGCAAAAACAACGTTCAAGCAGCAAAGTGCCAGAAAGGGCCAGTCTCAGTAACAAGCATTGGCACAACCAATAGGTCTCGCCTTTGGGACCTTTTAAGTGTTTAGCCATGCAGCAGTTGATGTAAGGATATTGAGCTGCATAAATAAATACTTATAAGGTCCCAAAAGCGAGAACTATTGGCTATGCTAATGCTTGTGTTTCTTTGCTCGTGTAATGCAAGTATGATGGGCATCAATTGGGTACAACACTATTTAGCCCCATTCTCACTTGGTGGTTTTATTAAGATGAGAGGTATGGTTCAACATGTGAAAGGAAGCAGGTAAGACAAAGAGGATGAGGCATACATCACCTTTTCACTCCTAGGTTTGAGGTCTTTCCAGAACTATTCCTAGAGACACATAGATATTAATTGAGGTGATTCAGTTGAGAGCAGAAGAGGAGCTCATTTCATTAATGATTGTTGTATGTCTGGGTTCAGGGAAATGAAAGGTATTTTTGGTTTTGGAAATTGCATTGAGCATTTTTATTTGGATAACTTCTTGGAGGAGGAGCAAGCAGCGAACATTATTAAAACCTAGAGGTTCATGGGTATTGTGAGGGAAAAGTTACAGCTTCTTTACCTTTTCAATGAAGAAGTTAAAGAATTCATACATATTTTTGGACATCTTGCTGATCCCGTCAGGCTGAGCAAGAGTGTACTCTTTCAGTCTCAGACAACTGTTTCAGCCTCTTTTTCTTTGTCTATCCTCCATTTATGTAAATAGATTTGGCTTTGTATATCGTGTTTTCAGGTTTCTGGATGGATTGCAAGGAGCAGGGGATCTCCACATACCTTAGATTGCATATCCATTACTTCAGCCTCCTCTTCTGGCCTGGATTGGCAACTTTAAAGGAGTGGTGAGAGCAGTGGATGAGGCAGTGCTCTGACAGGTGTGGTGGTATTGGATTTTTGGTTTAAAAACACCCTTCTGTTTGGGATGTGAGGTTTAGAGTGGTGCCTTTGGTGTGACTGGAATTTTGCACAGTTGGATGAGATTGTTATTAAGTATGTATATTGATAACGGAGGTGCAATTGATACTTGATGGTTTCCCCAGCTGAGGTTGACATTTCCTAGGAAAATGTTGTTTGAGTTAAGAACTGATCCAATAAGGAGGTCACATATTTTGTGGTCACCCCTCGATGATAGCTGATGTGAAGCTCGATAGAGACAGGAACACTTGTTTTTATGTCAATCAAAAAACACAGGAAGCAAGAAAATGGATAATTATGCTTTAAGATCTTTTATTGTAAAATAGTTTTATAAATTACTGCTTTTCAACCCCAGTTGTCCCTATTCTCTTGAGCTGAAGGATAGAGTATTCCTGTGGAACTAGCAGATCAATATGTAAATATTCATTTAGCCTGGTTTCCATCAGGAAGATAAAATCCAGATTGTTTTAGATGATTAAACCCACAATTTCCTGGTTATGTTTTACTGTTGATCTGCAGAAATAAATTAAGCACATGAGGGTGAAATGTAGCATGCTAATGCTTTTGGTAGTTCGTGTCTCAGCATCTATCTAGATGCCTAAGTGGATATCTTAGCAATTAATGGGTGTTGCTCTTATCTTTTGCTGTCCAAAATAAGGGTGGAGTTAACTCCTTTAGGGCTATTTTCTTGATGTTCAAATCATACAAGTCCAGCAGGTCTTCGTTGTCCATCTTGGATATATGATTCATTTTTCAGTTTGGTTATCCTTTGATGTTATTGCTTGCTTAAGTCCTAGGTTTGGACACTGTTTGAAAGGATGAAATATGTTCCTTAGAGTGTTTTACATCCAGGTCACATTGATATTTATGCGCATGAGGTCACTTTCTCTGGGAAAATGTCCAGCAGATCTTTTCCATAGGTTACCTATGGGGAACTGTGGTGGTTGATATGATAATCTGAGATAAGGTGGCACCTGTTGCAAAATAGGATAAATCTATCAATGTTTAGGACTCCAATAAGAGGGCAAGGAAGCAGGTGAGTCTTTTTGCTTCTTGTGATATCTTGTGTGAAGGTGAAGTTATATTGTTGTTCGTTGGCTCTTCTCGGTACAATGGAGAGGGTAGCGGAGCCTGATGGCAGGTCATCATTAAAGGATAGAGGTTGGAGAGTGGAAGTGGATCTTTTACACAATCTTCAAAGGTGACATATACATATACTTAATATGTCTATGTTGATAAATACAGTTCTTGCAAGTTCAAATTAAATAGACATATCACAAGCATAAACCACCTGGTGCGAGTAGAACAAAAGCTTCCTTTAGTACTATATGTTTTTTGACAAAGGCCTATATTTAATGAAACTGTCAATAGAGGATTTGATCAATATTCCTAGGACCACGATCCTTTACGTACATCTAGACTCAATAATCATGGATTCCAATCTCGTGAAGTCACGTCAGGTGGGGCTAGCCAAGCACATGTGTTGAAGCGATTGTAAACACTGTCATACAAGCCACGTATGGCTAATCCTGTAACAGAAATGCTAATGTTTTTGAATATAAAATCAATAAATTACTTTGAAATCAAACATAGGTACAAATTCAGCGGGTAAACCAAACCCAAGCATAATGCCACAAACCGTTCTGGGCAAGTGCCCATATTGCTACAGGTTCCACTGATATGAATCCAAAACATGTACATTTTTACAGATTGTATTACACAACACATATAGTAGAAAATAATGGTATGTGTAATTAATGCATGTTTACTTGCCAATGCATGATAGGTCCTCAATAGGTTTACCAAGGAAAGTAGACACATGCTACATATATGTATCTCTACTTTTAAAAAGAAGCATTAGTGATTATACGGAGATCCTAATATTTATTAATTTACTGATTTTTAGGATTGGTTTGATGGAATTGTTTGAGCTTTATAACTATCTATATATAACCACCAACAATGGATAAAATTTATAAAGCATCGGATTTCCCAAAAAATCTTTAAATGGATTTGTATGCAAAATAATAGATATCTCAGTGTGACTAGAACATCGATATGAATATATACGATTTTGACCTGATGTGTTCAATATTATTATGCTTGTTATCTACCCCAGACATTGATTGTAAATTACTTGTCTTTATTTCTTCAAAGACGTAAAAGAGTGTGTGTAAGTGTATGTGTGTAAGCAGAAGTTCTACAGTATATACTACATATGTTCTTACAATATATATCTTTAACCCCTCCCGCGCTTATGACGGAACCGCTCCGTCACGCCCCTCTGGTGGGCTGTGCTGATGACGGAGCGGTTCCGTCACGGCCCGCTCGCTCGCCGCGCCTTCGTGGCACTGATTTTGCGCCTGCGCGGCGCGTTCTATTGAGCAGGCGGGGCCATGACGGAACCGCTCCGTCACAAGCACAGCCCACCCGAGGGGCATGACGGAGCGGTTCCGTCATAAGCGGCGTAGCGCCGCGTGGCCCCCCGCCCCTTAGCGATGCGGCGGAATTGCCGCCGCAGCGAAAGGGTTAAAGAATAAAGGACCCGTTTCATCACACAAGTCTGCTTTTCCGGGGACGTGAAGGTTCTGGACACTGGGCTATAGACCAAGGGGTTCACCTCCATCATGGCTGGCAGCTTCATGTCTGTGTTGATGAGGGGTACTAGAAAATCGAGATCCTATCCAGGTCTCACCCAAACTCTTATAATTTACACCTTACGTTCGATGTAAATTCTGGTGTAAATGAGCATTTTACTTTCGATGTAATTGCGGGTTCAGGTTTCATGCAGTAAATGTGCTCTCCCAAGGCCACTACTTTCCATTGAATATATATATAACACACACACGCACATACACACACAACCACACTGTTTGCTTATTTTTCAGTAGCCACTTGTGACCACAATAGAACTTTTATTTCAGCGACTTATAAGTAATTTAATTTCTAGGTAATGTGTGAGTTCAATTTGCAACCCAGTTGTACAATTAATCAGGCAGGCAATTTATGAAATGATTCAGCGTGTCAAACACATATTAGGACTGAGGTAGGCATGGTGCACTTGAACATACAATGCTGGGTGATAAGAAGAAAACGATTTGGAAATTGTGCTTCCTAGTTTCCTATCGACCTGATCTGGAGTAATCAGGGAGTCTAGACAAGATATTTTTAGCGTGCTGACTCGATAATTATTTAGGTTTATTCACTGGAACAAAATAATGGCCTAGAAAAGCAATTAAACTGATGGAGTGGGAAAAGCTTGCAATGTGGAAGATATTATTGCCTCAAAATCACATAAAACCTGAATTTCTAGGGAAAGTATCTGTCGGTGTATTACAAGTGCCCGCCCTGTGAACTTCATTAAGAAATCAGATCATAAATTGTGGCGGAAGCTCAGGAAATAGGTTCCCTAATCCACGTTTGACATTTATTTGAAGCAAAAGTGTTATTTAGCACTCAGGTGACGGAAAATTGTGTTATTTAAAGGAAAATGTTGCTCGCTGTGTTGCTCCTGCACCTGGTCACTCAAAATGTCTATGCAGTCATTTTTTTTACGTATACTTGATTATTGTCCGAAGTAAAATATAACACGCTAAATAAAAAGAATGAATATCAAAATTCAAGCCTTTACAATTATGCAGTTAGGCCAACAAAAATACTTCAGGGTTGCTCACAACGTATTGCAGCAAGCAGCTATCTAAAAGCACTCTGTGGTAATTGGTCATTCAAATGCAGTGCTGAATTTGTGCAGGTGTTTGCAAGGCATGAGCTGTGGACTCATATTTGGGAACCAACAAGACTGAGCTGCTTGTGAACACTTCAATAGCAGGTACCAAGTTTTGTCTTCATGTTCTAAATCTTGCAGGCTCTCATTATATGTCAACCAGAGTGCTATTCCCCCTGGGGAAACTGCTCCTGGCAAGTACAAATGTTTTCCAGTTCCCTACGAATTCCAAACCCCATATTTCCGGCCCAAGACACCAGGCGTGGGACCTAGTGAAGAGCTGGTACGGCTATGGGCAGCTGCTCCGCCGGGTCATGTTCCAACATACTTAGCAGCATGGGGGAGCGGAAAAAGCTCCCCCGAACTGAACCTAAAGCCGTCAGGCCTCCTGTCAACCCCAACCCCAGCAGAAAGGAAAGGTCCCCACACATTTACCACCTGATCCCAGCAGATGGTAAATGTGTGAGGATTTGGGCCTATTACTTCCCATGAAAGGGGGAAACCACATGGAATTTTATCTGGTATTCCTGAGTCTGTTATTCTCCATTCTTGTAGAGAAACTCACAGTCCTCGAATATAGGTGCAAATCATGAATTCTACCCTCAGTAATCCCACACATGTATCCGGTGACCTTGAAATGAAGCTGTTAGTGTTTTAGGGGCCTTGGACTCATATCTGCTTTTGGAAGAGTGGATCCTAGAATCTAAGGCTACAAAGCAAGCATGCCGTTTTCACTCAAAAATAGAACAGTTGTGTGCCATGAAAGAAGTCCCAAAGGAGTTCAAGGCAAAATTGGAAGAGTTTATATAAGCAAAAGGACAAACATTACTGCAAACAGAAAGCCATAAGTACATAAACTTTGAAGTTACCAGATTTGCTCAAACAATCGTGAGTACATGAATATTGAGGTTGCCAAAACTTGTTTCATGGACTGAATCCGCTTCTTCAGGGCAGCTAATCCAAAGATGACAGATCAACTCAAAAATATCCAGCATGAACACAAAGGGCCCCATTAGGATGGCGGGCAGAAAATCACCCAGACCGCCATGGAGGCGGAAAACAACCATCCGCCGGGACCGCGGATAAAGTGGCGGTCAAATTAGGATCAACCGCCCACAAAAACGACCGCGGCGGTAGCGGGCTAACAAAAACAGCCTGACGCAGGCAGTGACGTCCTAAAACCGACCACTGCGGTCAGAAACGCAGCAGAAAAGCTACACCCGCCGCAATCAAAGCGGAGACACCGCAGGGGAAATTAGGATTTCCCCATTGGTCCCGCGGTACGAACCGCTGTTTCCGACCGCCGCAGTCGCACACTGCAGTGAATGGGAGAGCCAGCGGAAGAGCTGCAGCATAGCCACCTCAGCGGACGGAACATGAAAAACATGGCAGACGAAGCCAGAACACCGCAACGATGCCTAACTGAGCACAAACCAAAGTAGCCATGCCCCACAAATACACAAAACACATACCAATGAAAAAACAAATGCAAAAAAATAAAATACAATTCCCAGGACAACACCCACAATACACCTCACAGCAAAAGCCCATTTGGACGCACCCACACAGCTGAGTATAAAAACAGCCCCTTTACTGACCACAATCCTTTGCAACACTCCAGAAGAGAAGGGCAAACACCACATCTGACAGGAGAGGCAAAACAACACAACACACACACTACCACCACCACCACCATCACTACCACCATCACACCAGCACCAACAATCCCCCAGCACACAACACACCTCACACCTCAATACCACACCCACCACACACACCCCTGCACCCACAAACACTGCAAACACCAACCACCATGGCAGCACAGAAAATGCCAAAATTCACAGAGGGCGAGTTGACAGTCTTGGTCAATGAGATAGTGAGAATGGAACCACAACTGTTTGGTAGCCTGGTCCAACAGACACCATTAGCCACAAGGACACAAATGTGGGAAAGGATAGTCCAAAGGGTCAATGCTGTAGGGACCACCCCGCGATCCAAGAAGGAGATCATAAAGCGGTGGCATGACCTCTCCTGAGGGTTGTCAAGGAGAAGAGGTGCAAGAACTGGGAGCTGGCGAACCGCACTGGCAGTGGCCCTCCCATCACACAGAAAACATTCACACCATGGGAGGAGAAGGTGCTTGCCATACAGCCTCCTGAGAGTCTCACAGGAGTAGCCAGGGGAACGGAAGCTGGTAAGTACAAACAAATGGCAACCAACACACTGATAAGTACTTCCTTGCACAGCCCAAACACCATTGCACTGTTCACCCTCATCCAACAGGTAGGCAGCCATCTTCACTGGGAGGCTTGTTTGGGGGTGGGAGGCCTGCATTATCACTCCCACCATGTCCCCTGTCCCACACCTGAGCAGCATGGAGGCCTCCCCCACCCAGGAGCATGTGTCAGCCATTGCACTGTTCACCCTCACCTAACAGGTAGGCAGCCATCTTGTATTGGAGGACTTTTTGGGGGTGGGAGGCCTGTATCACAACTCCCACCATGCCCCCTGTCCCACACTCCAGCAGCATGGAGGCCTCCCCCATCCAAGAGCATGTGTCAGCCATTGCACTGTTCACCCTCACCTAACAGGTAGGCAGCCATCTTCATTGGGAGGACTGTTTGGGGGTGGGAGGCCTGTATCACAACTCCCACCATGCCCCCTGTTCCACAGTCCAGCAGCATGGAGGCCTCCCCCACCCAGGAGCATGTGTCAGCCATTGCACTGTTCACCCTCACCTAACATGTAGGCAACCATCTTCACTAGGAGGACTGTTTGGGGGTGGGAGGCCTGTATCACGACTCCCACCATGCCCCCTGTCCCACACTCCAGCAGCATGGAGTCCTCCCCCACCCAGGAGCATGTGACAGCCAATGTACTGTTCACCCTCACCTAACAGGTAGGCAGCCATCTTCGCTGGGAGGACTGTTTGGGGGTGGGAGGCCTGTATCACGACTCCCACCATGCCCCCTGTCCCACACTTCAGCAGCATGGAGGCCTCCCCCACCCAGGAGCATGTGTCAGCCATTGCACTGTTCCCCTTCACCTAACCGGTAGGTAGCCATCTTCACTAGGAGGCCTGTTTGGGGGAGGGAGGCCTGCACTATCACTCCCACCATGCCCCCTGCCCCACACCTGAGCAGGATGGAGGCCTCCCCCACCCAGGAGCATGTGTCAGCCATTGCATTGTTCACCCTCACATAACAGGTAGGTAGCCATCTTGTATTGGAGGATTGTTTGGGGGTGGGAGGCCTGCACTACAAATCTCACCATGCCTCCTATTCCACACTCCAGCAGCATGGATGCCTCCCCCATCCAGGAGCATGTGTCAGCCATTGCACAGTCCATCCTCACCTAACAGGTAGGCAGCCATCTTCACTGAGAGGACTGTTTGGGGGAGGGAAGCCTGCACTATCACTTCCACCATGCCCCCTGTCCCACACCTGAGCAGGATGGAGACCTCCCCCACTCAGGAGCATGTGCCAGCCATTGCATTGTTCACCCTCACCTAACAGGTAGGTAGCCATCTTGTATTGGAGGATTGTTTGGGGTGGGAGGCCTGCACTACGACTCCCACCATGCCCCCTGTTCCACACTCCAGCAGCATGGGTGTCTCCCCCACCCAGGAGCATGTGTCAGCCATTGCACTGTTTAACCTCACCTAACAGGTAGGCATCCATCTTCACTGGGAGGACTGTTTGGGGGAGGGAGGCCTGCACTATCACTCCCACCATGCCCCCTGTCCCATACCCGAGCAGGATGGAGGCCTCCCCCACCCAGGAGCATGTGTCAGCCATTGCACTGTTTACCCTCACCTAACAGGTAGGCAGCCATCTTCACTGAGAGGACTGTTTGGGGGAGGGAGGCCTGCACTATCACTCCCACCATGCCCCCTGCCCCACACCTGAGCAGGATGGAGGCCTCCCCCACCCAGGAGCATGTGCCAGCCATTGCATTGTTCACCCTCACCTAACAGGTAGGTAGCCATCTTGTATTGGAGGATTGTTTGGGGGTGGGAGGCCTGCACTACAAATCTCACCATACCTCCTGTTCCACACTCCAGCAGCATGGATGCCTCCCCCATCCAGGAGCATGTGTCAGCCATTGCACAGTTCATCCTCACCTAACAGGTAGGCAGCCATCTTCACTGAGAGGACTGTTTGGGGGAGGGAGGCCTGCACTATCACTCCCACCATGCCCCCTGTCCCATACCCGAGCAGGATGGAGGCCTCCCCCACCCAGGAGCATGTGTCAGCCATTGCACTGTTTACCCTCACCTAACAGGTAGGCAGCCATCTTCACTGAGAGGACTGTTTGGGGGTGGGAGGCCTGTATCACTTGGCATTGTGGACTATCATTTCCTAATAGGTGTGTGTGTTCTCCCCTAAGGTTCCCTGAAGGCCTGTCAGTGGCAATGAGTGTTGGGACATGATAGGTGTGGGCATGGCAAATTGTGTGTGGTACACTTCATACACAGGCAAGGTGTAGTGCTGTGTTGCCTCAACGTGGCTCTGTCATGGCACCTATTTAGTGTTACAGGCACTGTTGTGGTATATGTAGTGTGTTGCTGCAATATTTATGCAGGGTGTGGTGGTCAGCATGTTGATTTGGGCATCCCCTGTATGCATTGTTTGTTTTGCTTTGTCCTGATGATATAATTTATACAATCCTGCATCTCTCTCTCATGCAGAATCGCCAGTGGGCACGGAGGAACGGGAGCCGGAAACCAGTGGCGGCGAGAGTAGCACTACAGCTGCACCAAAGGCCGATGACACAGAGCTCACTAGCGCATCTGAAGGGGACAGGAGTATGCAGGAGGAATCCGTGGCTGAGACACAGAGTACTACATCATCTGATGCGAGTGGTGATGCATCCATGTTGTCAGGCACAGGGGATGGGGAGTCTGCTACATCATCTACCACTCAATGGCCCATCCACTTCCTCTGGTGCTGCCCGTGTCCGTGTCAGTAAGAAGGTACGAGTTACATTCACACCTGGCACCCCTGACCCTGCACCTGTACCCCCTGCTGCATTCAGTGCTGAGTCTGTAGAGCTCCTGCGCCAGCTTTGTGTGGGCCAGACTGCCCTGCTCAATGCCTTCAGTGACCATGACAAGAAATTAGGGCAGGTGGTTGCCTACATGGAGGGCATACACTCTGAAGCGGGTGGGCTCCAACCTACAGTCCAAGCTTTGTCATCCGCAGTAACGTCTGCCCTTCAACAAGCACATGCTTCCGTTCCTGCTCAGGTGCCTTTGTCCACCCCCCAGTCAGTGGCCACATCAGAGGACAGTGACCACGGTTCGCATGCGTCACAGACACAAGACAGCACAAGGAGCACAAAGCAGACACAACCCAAGCGGTCCCGCCCACAGACACCATCCCCACAGAAGAGCAGAGCCAACCCAGAATGCAAAGACAAGAGCCTGTCAAGGAAGAGCAAGGCCAAAAAAGCGATGAGGCTGACATCAGCCTCACAAACCTCTGAGGCATCACCAGCAAAGGACTCTCCTGTCCCTAAAACTTCACGCAGAGCTAGGCGTGCAGTGTCTGTGACCACTGAGGAGGTTTTGTATAGCAAGGGTACACCTAGGAAGGGCACAGGCCCACATCCACCCACCACATCAACTCCAATTCCACCCCAGGGGCCACCCCAGGCAAAGGAGGGCCCTGTAGGTTGGACACCTGGCAAACAGGCAAAGGAGGGCACTGTAGGGGCCATCCCTGGCAAAGAGGCAAAGGAGGGCACTGTAGGGGCCACCCCTGGCTAGCAGGCAAAGGAGGGCACTGTAGGGGCCACCCCTGGCAATGAGGCAAAGGAGGGTACAGTAGGTGGGACACCTGGCAAGCAGGGAAAGGTGGTTCAGAGGCATAGCCAGACAAAGCGTTCCGCAGGATCCAGCACATCACCAGCGGTAGTGCCAGTGTCTGAACCTCATGCGGGACAGTTGGTGTGTGTACCTGTTGTGTCATCACCAGTTCCCATTAACCCCAATACAGGGAAGCCATTTCGTATTCCCAAAAAGTGGAAGGGCAACCCTCCAACCTCTCCCACCCACACTGTGTCAGAGGTCTGCATGACTCCACCTCCACTTGCCACTATACCACCTGGTCCAAACAGCCCTCCAGCTTGCCAAATGACTGATAGACCTACATCACCGTCTTCTCTGTCTCCCCAGTCAAGTGTTCATGCTGACCCCGACACACAGCCAGCTCCAAGTCCACCTGACAGCCAAATGTGAGTGGCAGTCCCCCTCATACACCTGTCTCTCATACAGGTGTGCTAGTCCTGACCATTGTTTGCCACTTGGGTGTGTTGCTGGCCATGGAAGGTTACAGTCAAACACACTCACTGTGTAGCTTCTCATGTCCTGACTCTGCACTTCTCCCGGGCCACTGGCCTTGTCGTTCACTGCTGCTCTCCCCTTGCCTGTGCAGCTTCTCATGTCCTGACTCTGCACTTCTCCCTGGCAACTGGCCTTGTCATTCACTCCTGCTCTCCCCTTGCTTGTGCAGCGTCTCATGTCCTGACTCTGCACTTTGCCATGCCCACTGGCCCTGTTGCTCTGCTGTGTTTTTAGTCTCACCTATGCAGCCACTCATGTACTTGCTGTGCCACCTGCCCTGGACACTGGCCCTGTTCCTCTGCTGTGTTGGAGTCTCCTATGTGCCATGGCCACCGGCCCTGTTGCTCTGCTGTGTTGGAGGCTTCCCTGTGTCATGGACACTGGTCCTGTTGCTCTGCTGTGTTGTACTCTCAACTGTGCCTTGCCCACTGGCCCTGTTGACCTGCTGTGTTTTTAGTCTCACCTGTTCTGCCTCTCATGTACTTGCTGTGCCACATGCCCTGGACACTGGCCCTGTTGCTCTGCTGTGTTGTACTCTCAACTGTGCCATGGACACTGGCCCTGTTGCTCTGCTGTGTTGTACTTTCAACTGTGCCATGGACACTGGCCCTGTTCCTCTGCTGTGTTGGAGTCTCCCCTGTGCCGTGGACACTGGCCCCATTGCTCTGCTGTGTTGTACTCAACTGTGCCATGCCCACTGGCCCTGTTGCTCTGCTGTGTTGGAGTCTCCCCTGTGCCCTGGACACTGGCCCTGTTGCTCTGCTATGTTGTACTCTCAACTGTGCCATGGACACTGGCCCTGTTGCTCTGCTGTGTTGGAGTCTCCCCTGTGCCATGGACACTGGCCCTGTTGCTCTGCTGTGTTGTACTCTCAACTGTGCCATGGACACTGGCCCTGTTGCTCTGCTGTGTTGTACTCTCAACGGTGCCATGGACACTGGCCCTGTTCCTCTGCTGTGTTGGAGTCTCCCCTGTGCCATGGACACTGGCCTTCCTATTTGTAGTTTGCTTGTGCAGGATATCTTGCATTTGATCAGCATTTTGTACAATGCTCTTGTGTACAGTTGTTCTACTGTCACATCTGTGCACTATGTGAATAAAGACAGTTAATCCTGTTTTGTGTTTTGTCAGTGTCCTTGCTGATTAAAGTTCTTTTTGTGTGTGCATTTGGTTGCCTGTGCCCCATGCTCTATGTGTCACTTCAACATTGCCAAGCTCTTTGGCCGCATCACATTTTTAAACAGGGGTGACAGGGTCTTCAGTCCATTCAGACACTGATACTTTTTACCTGTCATGCAGTTCTATTTGTAGTGGTTTCCTATTGTTGGCTACGTTGTTGCCATGTCAGGTTGGGGTACACTGCCAGCACAGGGTGTGATGCTGTGCACAGGTTTGCATTCAAGTTGGGCACTGTCATGATGTATGTGTGTTATTCCTGTATATGTGCCCAGCTGTGTATGTGTATGGTCATTCTGTGTTGGCCCTTAGTCCTGGTCCCCCGGCCTACATGAGATGTGTGCTTTTGGGTGGTGAGGAGGTGTGCAGTGTGAAGGGTGTGACTGTGTAGTGGGTGTGGATGTGTGTGTGCCCCTGGATTGTGATAGCCACACATGTGTCAGCCAGGAGTTGTGTGCCTGTTGTTTGGATTGTCCTGCCCTGTGTAAATGATTGTATGCACGTGTATGAGTTGTCTGTTGTGCACTGTGCAGTGTGTTGGTGTGTCCATGCAGTTCTGTTTGACTCCTCCTTGTTGTTTTGGTCACTTATGAGTGTGCAGAGTGTGTGACTTGCACATCAGTGTTGTGTTTGTTTGATCATCAATGTGTGTTGTGTGTGTTTGTGTGGACTGTGTGGCCCTGTTGCTCCTCACTGGCATTGTGTGTGACTTTCTGTTGCACTGCAGGCACATGGTGCCTTTTCTCCTGCTGTATGGCATGGCGTGTGGTGTGATGCCATCCCCTATGTGCGCCACCTGCGGCTAGACATTGTGGGTCTGCATTCCCTCTATTTGTGTATGGTACATACCTCACATGTCTACTACTGACATGCAAGTCAGTTTATTTTGATGTCAGCTGTCCCATTTGTTTACATGTGTATGTGCCTCCCCATCCCTTCATTTGTGAGACTGTGCCTTGTGGTGCAGTTTTTGGGCCAAGAGTGCTGTTCCACTCTGGACATGGCCACATTGGTTTATGTGTGATGTTCTTGTGCTATTCATCAGTGTGGATTGCCCTTGTGCACTTGAGCTGTGTGTGCTGCCCAGTGCTCTGGTGTAGCTTGTTGTGCTCTTGTTTCCCAGAGTGGTGCATCCTGTTGTTGTTGTGTTGCATGTCTGTGTTTTGGCTGTGGTGTATCTTCACTTACTGGGTGTGCTGTTGCTTTTGTGCTGTGCTGATTTGTGGTGTGTGTGTTGAGGTTGTGTCAGTCATGTCTGTGTGTAGCTGTTGTGCTTGTTGTGCACATACTGCTTGTTGTACATACAGTGCTGTGGGCATGTGGGCTTGGCATTGCCTGATGTGCATCCCCTGATGTCCTGTGGTGTTTGTTGATTTGTGCTTTCATGTGCATGTGTGGTTTGTTTGATGTGGCAGTGTAGTTCTGTGCAGGTGCAATTTTGTGTGATTTGTGTTGTGTTGTGTTGTGTGTGTGTTTAGTTCGTGAGTGATGATGTTGTGCACTCATGTTGTGCTTGTACTCACATTGCCTTTCCACAGTTTGGCTGGCAGGGTATGTCTGCTTCTGTTGGGGGGAAGGGGGGGGGGGGGGTGTTCCTGTGGTGTTTGTGTGTAATTTTGGTCAGACATCTGTTCAGGCTACCCTGTGTGTGTTTTATGTTTGTGGACACACCCAGGGTGTGTGTTTGTGCTGGGAAGTATTGTCAGCCTTGAGTGTGTGTGGCACTGGTGTTGTGTGTTCCTTGTCAGCCACTCATGCAGTGGCTGTATCCCTGTTTGTATGTTGTGTGGTGCCGGGTGTGTATTGTGCTTGCTTGTTGCTTTGCTTGTTGATGTGCATGGGGGTGCTCAGGATGGGCACCTGGCCTGTGACTTGTTGGTGTGTGTTGATGTGTGGTTGGGAGTGGTGTGTCCCTGTGGTCTCTGTGCCCTGCCCATGTCTTGTAATGGCCCTGCCTTCTGCATTGTGCACTTGTTTTGACCGCTGCGGTGACGTGCCCAGGAGCAGGACGTTGCTGCTAGTTTGCGGTTGATGTGTGTCCCGGATGCAGAGGTGGGACTTGTTGGCAGGTGGGTGATGTAGGGATGCCCTTGTGGATCTGTTGTGACCCCCAGCAGGGTGTCTGTGGTGGACTTGGACCCTGTGTCAGCCTGTGTGTTGTGTGTTGTATTTGTGTATTTGCGTACCTGCGGTGTTGTCCACGGTGTCCCAGTTGATGGTGGTGCAGTAGCAGGTTCATGACCGGATGCATATGTAGGGCTGGGTCCATGGCGTTCATGACCGGGTGGTGACGACAGGCTCTGTGCTATGGTGCTCCGATATCGAGTTTCCGCCATCTCTGGTTGGGTGGTGTCTCCGCTGCAGTGCGTCTGCCTGTTTGGGCCATCCTAATTTGTGGAGTGGGGTGGACGTCATTCCGCACGGCGGTCAGTCTCCATTGGCTACCACCGCCGCGGTGGGGGGCACACTTTGATGGTGGTGCGCGTCGCTCCGCGGCAGATGGGAAATGACCTATGTTTTGCTATACTACAATGGCGGACGTGAGTTCCGCTGCTCGCAGACGGAAAAAGGCATTTTACCGCCCTGCCAGCACCGCGGTGGTGCCACCGCCCGACACCCTAATGGACCCCAAAGAATCCAAAAACTTTGCGTCTAAAATCACATAAAGACTCAGGCTGGTTGTGAATCCAAACTCACTATAAGCAATGAGAAATATCCATAGCAAAAAGCCTTAGAGGAATCACTTAACATAGCTTCTGCATTTGTTTATTACAAAATCACGAGTCAATATGTGCTTATAGTGACTAGAATCTACAAGATAGTATTTTCCAAATAGGAAGGTTGTCTGACTCATCGGAAAACACAGTCAAGAAATATTAATTATTAATTCTGCTATCACTGGCTACTGACCAGCTAAAAAAATGATTAAACATCGATTTTTTATATTTAATAAAATCCCAAGTTAATGGTAAAGGTGAATAGTTAATAAATATTTGACAAAAGGGACTTTTAGAAACGTGACATTCTATGCCTGACACTCCTGAAGGCTAATCCGCATTAGCTCACCAACTGTCACCCATCTGTTGAATATCCTTGATGAGGTGTGAAAACTGCTCCCAGAGTAGGGACAGTGGCCTCGGTGTGGGGAGCTATTATTGTGCCCCTGTCCATAGGACCAGTTGGATTGTGCCCAGGAGGACAATTTGCTTCAATGGGGCCTCCCCTGTCACAAGTTGTTGTCAGATGACACCAAAAGTCATGTTAGGCAGACAGCAAACCCAGTGGGTGGAAAGGTGCCCCTAGAATTAGTTTGGAGTAACCACAGAGGAGGGTCTACTCATTATCATGGCCACACCTCTGGTGGGCACACAGGCTCTACAAAAGTCAGAAGGGTTTCTCCACCTAGGATTTAGTGAGTGAGGGGCACAGTGGGCTTGTTTATATCAGGGCACACAGGAGCTGCTGTTTATCTCTGGGAACTTGTACCCCATTGGTTATGGAGGGCCATGAGTTGCCCTCACCCAGAAGCTAGTGCCAAATCTAAATGTGGCTCCCCAAGACACTTGTTTCAGAACACCTTGGGCCTGTGTAGAAACAGAAAAAGAACTGTACCTTCTGTTTGAGACTTGTGAGGGCACCAGAAGGGCTTTACCTGCTCCACTTGTACCTATGCCTTGCCAAAATGACCCCCCCCCCAAGGCACAACCTTCCTGGGCTGAAGAAATATGTTTCCCACACTCAGATCTTCTCCTTTGCTTGTGCTGTAGTCGGTACTCTTAGGTTCCCTCTGAATGTGTTTGTCATGGCACTATAGGTGTCCTCCTTTTGCCAAATCACAGAAAAGGTCCTGAAAGACAGGAATTAAAGGGCATCTTATTTTTCTATAATACCACTCAGGTACAGGTCACATGGAGAAAACCTATTATGCACTTGGAATGAAACTCAGATCAACTTTTCATGATACGAGTCACCCTATAGGACGTCCTTAATTGTTTTACAAACTACTAGAATGGGAATCCTGTCAAATACTTTCTTGCTCTAGTTTTGTCGCCTTTACAGTCAATAAAATAGAAGATGAGAATAAGATAGTGGCAATTTCCGGTCCTTGGCCTGTCTCTTTACCTTAACCATTCATGCCAGTTGTTACGTGCAAGAGCATATTCACTACTTTATATGTGTATACCTCATTTTTACTTATTTTATGTAAGGAAGCAAAGCTGGAGGTATTGCTTACCAATCAGTGTGGTCAATGCATGTTAAGGCAGAACTCTAAATTTGCTCATGTTGAGTTTCTTTCCGCAAAAGAAAGGTTGGAAGTCATCACAATTTTCTGGCAATGTTTGGACTGAAATTCTGCATGCTGAGGATTTGCTATGCACAATGTTGGCAATGAACTACAATTCCAGGCAGGCAGAGAGATGGGGGACATATTGGAGTGTTGGCTATAACTCATCATGGTTCAAGTCATCCTTTGCTAGTGAATCATGATTTAATGTTGTTGCAGCTCATACCTCACTGTCTCAATTCTAAACGATCTTAGAATGCTCCTCTTTGCCTAAATCCAAGATGGTGAATCCCTTCTCCCTTTGTGTAGAGCATGTCTCCACATGCCTTGGGGGTGGCCAGGGAAATGAGTAGCCCCTCATCTGTTGTCACTATAAACCAGTTGTTAGAGAAGCTCTCCTACTACTGGGGGGGGGGGGGGTACATGCCTGACTGGAAGAACAAAAGAAGAGGCCTGTCCAGGTGCCTTCTGACATCTACCTGTGACAGGGGAGACCCCTTTGAAGTAAATTAAGTGGCCGATTAGGATTGCGGTGCCTTCAAAGACCCCCCGCCAGATTAGGATGGCTGGGGGGTCATCGGCAGATGGGAATACCGTCCGCCGCTTTTCCGCCGCGGTCGCCTTCCGACCATGGTGGAAAAGCTCTAATATGGCTGGCGGTGTCTATCAGACACCGCCAGCCATATTAGGATGTGTGTTCAGACGTGCTTTTCCGCGGCGGTTTTTCCGCCTTGGAAAAGCATGTGGTCCTTTGCATCTGGGGGCCCGCAGGGGCCCCCAGAGTGACGGGGGGGTGGGGGTGCCCATGGTGGGTAACTATAGTACTCCCCTGCAGTTGCATGCACAAAGCGGCAGGCACCGCGCAGTGCCTGCCGCTTTGTGCATGTAACTGCAAAACATGCATTTTTAACTTTGTGGCAGGTGCTGCTTGAAGCAGCACCCGCCGCAAGGTTAAAGATACGGGATGTGACCGCCAGGGTGGCGGTCACATCCTAATTGCACCGTAGGGACCGCCGCTGGCCCTGCGGACGGTCCCTCCACCTCGGGGGTGGCGGACGGACGTAGGTCTGTCCGCCATCCTAATAGGCCCCTAAGTTCCTTGATACAGCCTAAAAATTCATCCTTGAAGAGGAACAAAACACCTATCCACAAAGACGCATCTGTCTCTTCTCTGGCAGCAGTTTGACTGCCTCATTCAGGGCTCAAGATTCAGAGTGCTGCAAATGCAAATTAGCCCACTGAGGCTTTAGGAATAGAAAGATAACTTTATAAAAGTACACTGTCCTTAATATAAGTAGGGGTACACCACATAATAATTGCCATTTCCTCCAAGCTCATGATGGTTTTGGTAATCTGTGTTGTACTATTCCTGTCCATTCCAGGACTTTTATCACTTAAGCCAAGTTTGTCTCAGGAATATTAAAATCATCATCTTCAGGAAGTTTTTCCACCATCTGAAAAGTAGGCAACATTCTGAATTTAGCTAGGGGTCATTCCTGTAGATTCCTCTAGGATTCCAGAAATAAGCTTTGCTGATAAAAAATAATGAATACAATTGGGGAAAAAAGAGAAACACGGAACATCTTTTTCATCTGTAAGTGTTTGCACCGAAGGTAGGCCCACAACAATGATATACACTTACATCTGTAAGAGATTCCTGGTCACAAAGATGAATAGTGTTTACCAATTGACATCCAGAGTGAATCACCATGTTGTCATTTATGATGTTTTGTCACTGTGTACTGGCCTTGAGTCAGAAGTCTAATGAAAAGGAATTGGAGTTGAAATGAAAGATAGGAGTCATTTCTGGCTATTGACTTACGCTAAGAAGGCAAATATAGAGACAGTCAGTAATTAATAGCAAATGTTCTACCATCCTACATTCCCATGCTTCTCCTGGTTAAAAAAAGTACATACAAGGTGTTGGTGGGCCTATTGCTCAGCACAGAAAAGATCCAAGAAAACAATTGTTGAAAGCTCAAGATATAAGATTTTGGAATTAGGATGTAGATAGCAGCAGTATTTCGACAGAAAGTTGGCCCTCGGAAACCAAGCAAATCCAGATTTTTGTGAAAACTAGGCACAGATGAAGTTTAAGGTGGTGTGGGTTTGCAAATTCTACCATGTTTTCTTAACTAGAATGCTCTGCAAATGTACACATTAGCTAAAACATTAATTTCCTCACATTTCTGTGACAGAAAGTTCTAGAATTTGTGGGGTACAGCAAAGTTCCCACCACCCAGCATTTTCATATTTCTAACAAAAACTGCGCCTCACATGTTCTGGTGGGCCTATTGAAATGTACAAGAGCATTCAAAAACTCAGACTGTATGAAGTAAATATATTGTCACTGTGGTAGTCAAATAGTCAATGATATGGCATATTACTGTCATCAGTAAGAGTTCTACCCACCCACAAGGTACACTGTTTGTAACTGGACAGCCGTGGAAAATTTCTTTGGTAGTGTGCTTGCCATTTGATGGCAGTTTTGTTATACAATAAACTAAAACATTATATATATTTAGACTAGATTTGTGAATTACTCTGGATCAGTATCATTCTGGCCATCATGCAAGCCAGTTCACCTTGAATTTCTGTGTGTCTCTTGTTTTCTAACATGTGGGGTTGTTAGTTTTCCTGGGTAGGGACTCTTCCTGGACGCAAATAATGCAATTATACCATATGGAAGCTCACTCCAGCTAAAAACGAAGACACAGAGGAACAGGCAAACATGAGTAGGATTATGTTTCTATGTCAGGAAGATGGGGGGAATTACCATATTTTGGGAAACATACTGAAAATCTGGCAAACTTTAAAACAACTGGCACAGATTTAATTCCAGGCTGTAAATCGATTAATTGTGCTGGCTGATTATGGTACTCAGTGATAGCAACCTTAGGAAGTATAAATGTTGAAAAACATATTGTGGCAGGTTTACATGTTACCCAGCATGATACCTGGGACCAAACGGCAGGTACCTTACACAGGTTCTTTGCTTTCATTTGCTTCGGAAATGCCACCAGTGCACTCACTCAGTTTCTTTTCTGTTGGCACTGTAATCCCATTGAAAAACCACTTATACCTAATATCCCTGAACTCAAGAAACTTAAAGAATCACAGATGTGTGTCAAGCCTCAGAAGGGATAAGCTCTTGAACAAGGAAGACTAGAAAGAATTACCCATGGTCTGTGGATAAACTTTAAAGAATCTGACTAACTTCATGTTAAAAATTTTAAAAGCTACAAACCTTCTCATGTGCTTATGTTAAAAATATACGGTTAAGAACTGATAGAGCGCGCAGGGCACCCGACCATAAGTTTACCATATACGTATTGGGCCCATAAAAATTCAATTTACCATTTTTATTAATCGGGTAACCTTACACTCTACTACCAGTAACCCTGTTTCCTTCCTATTGTATTTTCCCGTGTACCCGACTTACCATTCCACTGTCACGGGTACCTAATGATCAAATGGATCAGGGAGCTAGCTGTAAAAGAAAGGCAGACACCAAAATACCTTTTCTATATTTGCACTCATAAAATAACCACAAACTCAGAAAGTTTCAAAAACCTTTATCTAATATTCGCCAGTCTCGTTAAGCATTAGGTTTACAGTCAATAAACTGTCAATAACTAAGATTATAAAGAGCACGTATCCAAATAGGAAATAAATCAGGCCAACCATTTAGAATTCTAAAGGGAGGTAAGAACAAGGAACATGCTAGTAAGAATTTTCAGGAGTTTAGACTAGTCATAGAGTGACTAAGGGACGGGGAAAAATAAGGAACATGCTAAAATATACCTCTTTAAAAGTGACACAGTACGAAAATTTAATCAGTCTATGGAGACTCGAGAAGTAACATGTAACTATAGAGAAGGTAAAAAGAGGAACACGCTGATATATCAGAGCAAACATTTCATTTAGCTAAGGGAAGGTAAAGAAAAGGAACAAACTGTATTTCATGAACTGAAACCAGAAATGTACTTAAAGGATGGGTAAGAATGGAACATGCTAGAATAACAACTATAATGTATGATCTTTTCATTTGTCAGTGCAAAGAAAACATGGACAAATTAATATGCAAGACCACGTTTTATTAGAGCAAAGGAAAGAATGAAAGATGCAGAATAGCTTTCCCAGCACTATATTTACCTAGAACGGTGTGCAGACCAACCCTGGCCACGGGTCAGTTAAGGACAAGAGAAACCCTCAAGGAAGGACAGTCGCCAGTAGGCCAGCAGGTGCAGAATGGACACCCCACGACGGGACAGGAAAACCAGATTAGGATCAGGAGAGGACCATCAAGGAAAGACCAGCACCCGCAGTTCGGAAGTAACGTCTGCGCTCCACCCTCTCTGCAGCTATCAGCCAGAACCCCGATTGGGTTATCGAATTTCCCAGCAAAGTGCTCCGCCAGCACTTAAAGTTTTAAAACCCCCGCTTGGGTCTGTGGAAATTACGGACAGAGTGCTCCGCAGCTCTCTGTTTCAGTCACCTATTGAGTGCGTTGGGTCAGTGACAGGCCAGCTATTCGGAGAAGTCGGACAATTTCTCTAGCTAAACCTAGGCTAGTTATACTGTTTTTGGGTCAGTGTACCACCCCCCAAATGTTGCAAGTGTAAGAATCCCCAATTTCTATTGGTCCTCAAGTAGGACAGGTCAACACACCAACCAGGATAAAATTCTGCAAGTCCAAATTTGCATCTTTTGGGACCGCCTATTGAATTTGGGGTTCCCATGACATATTCTACAAAATACAATGGATTATATACAATTGTTTCAGTTGCAGGACAGTTCAGCTTCATTCTGCTGGGTCGCAGGTCACTTTCTCATGAGCATCTTGACTGTTGCTGCCAGCTGGCTGAGTTCCACTGGTACAAGGTTTTCTTCCCTCTGCCAGGATGACATGCGCAGTAAGGACTTCTAAGATGGAGTTTTGAATCTCTCCCAGGCCCAAAGGATTCGATACATGAAAAGTAAGCGAAAACAAATTAAAACACAGAAATAAATGAATACACTGTATACCAGGAATCCCTATATGACTCCCCTTACTTCATACTAACTTATAGCATTACAATTAGTGCAAACGAAAAGAGATGCAGAAAGTGATAGTGCAAGCTTCGGCATGTGAGGACACAAAGCGGCCATCTTAAGTCAAGTGCGCAAGCGCAAAGATTCCCACCAGAACTGCGAGTACGTCACGTCACGTGATTGTGACCAACGCATGCGCAGAAGAAAACCCCGCCAAGCAGCGAACATTTTAGTGGCAAGCGTATTAATGTTAATAAACACATAAGCAAGCATCACTAGGATACCCAAAATGTCAGAAAGAAGGGGAAATTAGTAAGACAAACATGTTGGTTATATTTTATTATTGTTATTCGAGGATCTTGAATACAAGCAAGACGCTTTATGTGCGAATTCTTGCTCCATCAATCCCCTCTTTGATGATATTTTATATCATCACAAATCAATTGAAGCAGATGCCAACTTATCACAGGTTGCCCAATTAAATTTCTTCAAACATTCTGTTCAATTTCTCTTTTGTTTCTTTATTAGGGTGAGAATTTTTCACTCTTTTATAAAGCTGGTTATTCATTTCTACTAATTCAAGTTCAGCCACATTTCACTTTACTCCTCTCTGGTTCACAGTATACTTTTTCTGGTGCGTTCGACATTTACAACAGACGAAGATAATGAACACTACTAAGCCTATTCCCGCAATGGGCATCAGTACCTTAATCAGAAAACTTCTACCTAAATTAGCAAACCAATGACCTATGGCGGAAAGACCATCAGTAAGTCTCTTCCAGGCACTGTCAACCTCCAGTGGTTTGAGATCTTTCGCCAAATTAGTAATGTTCCTTACATACCTCTGGATTTCCACACTTTTATCAGGTATGTAAGTGCAACAATGTTGCGCTTTCAGCATTCTGCAGACTCCGCCCTCTTTTGCCAATAGAGTATCAAGGGCAAGTCTGCTCTGTAAAACCATTGATCTGACCGCAACCATTTCGGTATTGACCATCAGGAAACCTCCAGCAGTATCGGTAGATAACCGATCTACTACTGTTGACAATTTGCAAATTTTGTGTGTGTTCAGAACCACTCCCACTGCAGGTATTATTGCGCTAAAAATATCTCCTACAATTTCACCAGCACATTCTCTTTTATTGCGTACTAATTGGTTAGTTTCTTCATTGCTTCCGGTGATTTTCCCCACATGGTATATCTTTGGGAAGACAATACCAAAGTAGCAACTCCCGTACCAATGGTCGGGCAATTTGAAGTAAGCCTTGTTCCCACAAATATAATAGATTCCAGGAAACACAGGCTCTGTCCCATCTTTGAAACCCCAACCTCCAATTACCTTGTAATCATGTTCGCATTCACTGGAACCAATGAAAAAATTGTTATAATAACTAGTCATTTCCCTTTTAAGACAGAGCTTCCCCTTCTTTTCGAAATCCAAAAGCATAGCAGCACCAGCCCCACCGTTTGGGGTGCTCCCTATACTCTCTGCCCATTTAGGAACCTTCTGGTTCTTGTCTTTGGCTTTCTTTTGGAAACTCTCTCTTCTCTTTTCTAACATGTCCAGAATTTTTTTTTTCCTTTTCATGTAAAGAACAGGTCAGGTTATTTTTATGTGCATCATCTATATTAATTTTTCTTACAGTTAGAAAATAATCACTCATGTACTTAGCTACAGCTCTAGTTGTATGTACAGGGTTCAGGTTTCTTCGAACAGGAAGTTCAGAAAATGTTACGTCAGAGTTTGAATAGAAATATTGTAAAGGTCCTCTTTTGTAAAATAAGCTAGTTAGTATGCTACAGGAAATTCCATAGGTTAAGGGCAGGTGATGATAAGTCACGCCTTCAGCCACAGAAGTAGGTAGCTTCATGCAGACATAACAGTCGTCTATTTCCATAGTTTCTACATAATGCAATAACAGGTTTGCGAAAACATTTAAATGTGTCTTGTTCTTAATTTTGTTAAAGTGTAATCCTTCCTCATCTGGTGCTTCTAAGTCTAATTGTCTCCGTTTTAGGCTAAGTGGTTTGTCCAATGAGTCTACTCTTCGTGGTGTCTTTCTAGTATGTGATTCTACAGTGTCGTCAGGTAAATTATTATTTGGGTACAAACTTGGGTTTTTACTCATCATAGAAGGAAGGGTTATTGTTAGTCCTATCCAGAGGATCAGTACTATTGCTACACTACATAAACATACTTGGCAGCATGTTTTACAACAACCTTGTCTCGTCTCCCATTCTCAGAAGAATCAGACATTTCGGCTCAAAAGAAGCTTCAACCCCTCTTTGTAACTCTGTGCAATTTGCTTACTCGAGTAACCTTTTCAGGTTGGTTCTGCTTCGTCTTCGCTCTGTTCAGCAATCAATTCTCCGTCACTTTCAGTACTTGCGTCACTTATTTCCAGATTCTCAAATTCTTCCAGTACATAATAAGTCCATTCAGGGCTCGAATACTTGTTATTCAGCTTTTTAATGCGAGCACTTCTTCTCTTTTGCTTTGTCACCACAGGGTCAGTTTGACTCGAAACCTCATTTATTTGGTTAGGCTCTTCGTTTATTGTCTTCAAACGCAATCTCAGCCTTTTTACAAATCGAGGAACTGAGTCACTGAGTCTTTTAACTGGCACTGTGTCTTGGCTTTTTTCAAACACTCTTTTGTTTTCGTTCAGTTGTGGCACATTTGGATCAAGTTCAACTCCTGTATTGTTCCCTAACGGACTAGGTCCAGGTCTTTCATCTGTTTCTTCTGCCTGGTCCCTAAACTGGCCTTGTTCAGGTGTTTGCTGAGCTTGGCTTTGATCTGTTTCGGTCTCTTCTTCCTGAACACAATTGTCTAACCCTGCCTGTTCCTGTTCACGCTCTTCGAACTCTTGATTTTCTTCTGCATGAACTTCCGCCCTAATTTCTATCTGTCCCTTTTCTGGTGCAGGTGTTCTTGGAGGAGTGTCAATTACCTGCTCTCTCCCTATCTGGTCCTCCTCAGAATCAGATTTTACATGGATTTCGATGATCTGAGTAGCTTCTTCTTCTCCTGTCTCGTCCTCACTATCCCAATGTCTATCTAACTGGGCTTGACTCCTAGTTCGTATAGGGTCGATTGTCAGATCAATTAATGGAATCCACTCTTCTTGACTGGAGCTCGGTTGTTCTTCAGCTACTTCCGGACTGATGTTTTGGGATCCTTCAGCTGTCCAACCTTCAGCTTCAGTTAGGTCTGGTTCAGTCACTTTCTTCGTGTGGCTGGCATGGATCTAGCGAGGTACTCCTGCACACTTTACAGCTGTGGTGGTTACCTGTCGTGGCTTTCCCCACCTGGGTTCAAGGCAGCTTTTCCGAGTGTACTTCTTTATTGCGACCCAATCACCTGGATTCAGGTTATGTGCTGGAGTTGTTGACCTGGCGACGTCTTCTCCCCCAACCTGGCGAGAGATAGAACGCACTTGGTCAGCCAGTTCCTTACAGTATTCCAGTACCAAATCATCAGATATGCTTATAAATTTGTATCCTGGCACCCATGCTTGCCGCATTGCTCTTCCCATCAGGATTTCATGGGGACTCAAGCCTGTGTTACGATCTGGAATACTTCTGAGTCCCATCAAAACAAGAGGCAGAGCATCTGGCCATTCCAGTTGAGTGTATTCACACATCTTTCCCAATCTTGACTTGATTGTGCCATTTATCTGTTCTACAACTCCAGAAGCCTCTGGGCGATATGCACAGTGCAGATGTTGCGTGATTTTGAATGCTTCACAGATCTGTTTTATTATTTCATTCTGGAAATGACTTCCTCTGTCAGATTCAATTAAGACTGGGAAACCGTAACGAGGTACTAGGTCCCTAAGTAACAATTTTGCTACCGTGATGCTGTCATTTCTTCGTGCAGGGAAAGCTTCCACCCATTTTGAAAACAGGCAGACAATGACAAGTAGGTATTTCATTCCTCGACAAGGGGGCAACTGCATGAAGTCAAGTTGTAATCTAATAAAAGGACCTTCTGCCTTTCCAATTTTTCCTGGTAATACTATGGTTTTCTTTCCAGGGTTAAATTGTTGGCAGGTCAAACACCTCTGGCAGAGTGCTTCTGCTACGCTTCTGAATCTCGAGTTGAACCATGTTTGGCGGAACATGCGAATCATCGCATCTCTGCCCACATGGGTGTCTCCATGTATCAGCCTAGCCATAGGAGCAAGCATACAGTCTGGCAACACAGGCATATCATCAAGGTAAACAATGAGACCATCTTCATGCCTCCTAAGACAACCAAAATGTCTCCATCTTTGCCTCTCCTGTGGGTCTGCTGCTTCCTGTAAGTCTCTCAGTTCCATCCATGTATTCCCTCCCTCTAGCATCAAAAGTTGGCAGCTGCTTCCGTTTCCCCCAACCTTTATATTGATTGCCATTTTGTATTTTGCACAATGTTTAGCTAACTGGTCAGCATAACAATTACCTGCTGTCACATCGTCATTGCCAGATTTGTGAGCAGCACACTTGACCACAGCCAATTCTTTTGGTAACTGGATCGCTTCCAGTAAATCCTGTACATATTTTCCATTTCGGATAGGTGTGCCTGAAGAAGTCAGGAACTCCCTCTGTAGCCACAATTGGCCAAAGTCATGCACAACCCCATAACCATACTGGCTGTCAGTATCTATGGTTATTCTTAAATTTCTCCCAATTTTACAAGCTTTTGTCAATGCAATTAATTCGGCTATTTGTGCAGACTTTACTCCATGTAAATAGGATGCTTCCACTGGTCGTTCTAGAGTGCATACTGAGTAGGCGGCACTCAGGCCCCCATCTTCATGTCTCATGCATGAGCCGTCTACAAACAGCTCACAATCTTCACTATACAGAGGGTTTTCTATTATGTCTGGGCGTGGTTTGGTAATGAACTCAGTTAAATCAATCCAATTATGTGCAAATTCTTTCCTCACTTCCTCTGCAAATGAGCTGGGCAGTAAGGTAGCTGGATTCAGAATGTTACATCGTTCGATGGTTACATTTCCTGCACCTAAAAGGATCCTCTCATACTTAGTCAGCCGACTAGGTGTGAGGTACTGGGTTTTCGTCCTTGTCAGTAAGATTACAACAGAATGTGGAACATACACAGTTACTGGATGTCCCATCACAATGGACTCACTCTGTTCAAGACTCATGCAAGTTGCAGCTACAGCTTTCAGACATCCCGGTAATCCAGCTGCTACTGGGTCCAATGTGGCAGAAAAGTATGCCGCTGGACGTCGAGTCAAACCATGAATTTGGGTCAGGACTGAAAGTGCACAATTATCTTGTGTGTCACAGAACAATGCAAAATCTTTTGAGTAATCGGGCATACCTAAGGCAGGAGCAGTACAAAGACAGTCTCGTAATTTTGTAAAAGCTGTCGTGCTTTCGTCATCCCACTCTACAGGGTCACTTGCTCCTTTCCTTGTCATTTTTATTAATGGTTTTTGCTAGGACTGCAAATCCCACAATCCACTGCCTGCAGTACCCTACAACTCCAAGGAACATTCGGATTTCCTTTTGGGTATTTGGTAATTCCATGTTTCGAATTATCATGATTCTTTCTGAGGGGACTTTTCTGATACCTCTCTCTATCTGGTGCCCCAGATATTTCACTGATGTGGTACAGAATTGCAACTTTTCAGGTGATACTTTATGCCCTCCTTCACCTAAATGGTTTAGCAAGGCAATGGTGTCAATTACACAGTCTTTTCGACTTTTAGACGCCACCAAAAGGTCGTCTATGTATTGCACCAAAACGGACTTTCTGGGCAAAATTAGGGTCTCAAGGCATTTAAAAAAAAAATCTGATTAAAGATTGAGGGGCTTTCTGTATACCCCTGAGGGACAAGATTCCAGATGTACACGTGATTGTCTAATTCAAATGAGAAAGGAAATTTGCTGTCTGGATGCAATGGAATTGAAAAGAATGCATGACATAGGTCAATGACGGTAAACCATCCAGCATTCCATAGAATTTGGTATAGAATCACTGCAGGATTTGGCACGACAGGACAACAAGGGACTACAATTTTGTTAACCTTGCGCAGGTCCTGTACTACCCTGTACTTACCACTAGGTTTCTTGATTCCAATTATGGGTGAGTTACATGGGCTGCTCATTACTTCTTGTATGATGTTTGTATGATGTTTGCTTCTAACAATCTTTTTATTTCTATGTCAACTCCTGCTTTTACTTCTGCACTCATTTTGTACTCTTTAATATTTGGGTATGCTGCATTTTCCTTTATGGCTATTTTAATTGGGTCAACATTTTCCATTAATCCTACATCTTTCCAGTAAAATCCCATACTTCTGGATTCACTGTTTCTTGGAGCTCTTCAGGTAAGTCCTGCATTGTCAGCCCTTTAATTTCTGAGTCTGGTCTTGCTAACTTTAATTTATAAATTCCATCTTCGTCTGGGGTCTGAATTTCAACGCCTTTTGGTGTGCAAAAGACAGTACAGTTCATTTTGCACAGCAAATCTCGTCCCAATATGTTCACAGGACTAGAGTCACAAACAACAAATCTATGCATCTCCTTAAAATTTCCAATTTTTATTTCCATAGGTTTTGTAACAGAGGTACTAATTAGCTGATTAGAAACACCCACTACTTGGATCGCTTCTCCCAAGAGGGGTAGGTTTGGAACGTCTGCTGTTCTCACAGTAGAACGGGTAGCACCAGTTTCCAACAGAAAGGTGAAGTCATTTCCTTCAAACGTTCCTTCAATGTATGGCCCTGACTGGTCCACCGGCAAGGAGGCGCCAAGCACGCACTCCTCGTCCTTCCCCCTCAGGCACCGTCAGTAGGTGTCATCACAGAGAAACGTGTCATTTAACAGAAATTGTGAGGTTGCTGCATTCTTATTTTCCCTTACTTCCCACACTTCGTGTCTTCACCCTGCTGTGCTTTGCTTCTAAAATTTTGTCTAGGTGCACGAGGCAACTGATTCTGTTTTACCTGTTGCTGGGTCTTTCGTGGTTTTTCATTCTGCGTCTGTGGATTTAAATCAGTGTTTTGGACATTACCATTCTGTACATGAGGACACTCGTCTCTCCAGTGTCCTATCTGTCCGCTCCTGTGACAGGGGAACTTCTTCTTGGCCTCTTCTCTGCTCATTTTTACTCTGGGCTTCCCCACACCCCCGGGGCCTTGAATCTGATTACTGGTCAATTTATTTAGCTGTTGTTCCTGCTGTTCTGCCAATTTTACCTGTGCCCACATGACCTTTTCCTTCAATGCTTTTCGTTTGTCAGCCATCTCATCCTCACAATATTTGGCGTATTTTAGAACCTCATCAATTGGTTTAGACTGCCAACAGATTTTATTTTCTTTGATCCATTGTGAAATTTCAGGTCTTAAGCCTAATACAAACCTGTAAATGAAATGGGTCATGTCCTTCATCTCGAGGTTGTCCAGACCACTGTACGTTTTGAACACCTGTAACAGTCGTTCATAATAGGAATGCACAGTTTCATCTCTATTCTGGGTGGTTCTATCTATTCGGGTCCAATCAGTTTCCTTTGCAGGCACTTTTCCCTTCAGATGCAACATTACCTGGTTGTACTTTTTCATTACCTCGGGTGAAGTAGCCCCTGTGTTAGGGTCCCTCGGGAATTCCTCACTAGGCCAATCAATAGCAATTTTGCATTCTGTCCACAAATCTACGGGAACTACAATGTCAAACAAACCATCCAAATCTTTCCAAAGGCACCTCTGAACCTTCACAAACCTTTCTACCTGTCTGTACCAATCTACAGGTTTTTCTCGTAATTTCGGGAAGTCATTGGTAAAGGACACAATATCCTGTCGGGACCATGGAACATGCACATACTTTCCACCTGGCACTTCTCGCATAGGATATAATTTTTCTGCCTTGTCTGCTTCTTTTACGACATACTCGGAAGCAATCTGTTTTGATCTAATCTCCTCCTTTTTCTTTGCCCACCTGGCTTTCAATTTTTCTAATTCTCCCCATTTTTGCAACAGGTTCAACAATTCTCTGATCTGTACTTTATTTCCTGACACATTCATGTTTTCTAAATCTTTGTCTGAGAACTCTGCTCTGTAGGGTTTTTGCAACACTTTAGATTTCCCAATATCTATTCCCATACTAGCCGCGGTGTCCAGTAATTTTTCATGGAACACCCTGGTATTACGGGTGATACTCTTGCAGATAAACAGCAATTCTTCCTCGGAAAAAGTATTTAGTCTGTCTAACCCCACATTTCCAGCCATCAGTTCTTCCAATTCTATTCATAATTTGTAAATATCTAATGGTTTTGACTGAGGATTTGGTTTCTCTAATTCTCGACTCCATCTCTCGATTTCTTCAGGAGTCACTACGGTGGCACTTCTAGTACCAGAAGCTGACTCTATCTGTATTTCATGAACTGAAACCAGGAATTTACTTAAAGGATGGGTAAGAAATGGAACATGCTAAAATAAAAACTATAATGTATGATCTTTTCATTTGTCAGTGAAAAGAAAACATGGAAAAATCAATATGCAAGGCCACGTTTTATTAGAGCAAAGGAAAGAATGAAAGATGCAGAATAGATTTCCCAGCACAATATTTACCTAGAACGGTGTGAAGACCAACCCTGGCCACGGGTCAGTTAAGGACAAGAGAAACCCTCAAGGAAGGACAGTCGCCAGTAGGCCAGCAGGTGCAGAATGGACACCCCAGGACAGGACAGGAAAAGCAGATTAGGATCAGGACAGGGCCATCAAGGAAAGACCAGCACCCGCAGTTTGGAAGTAACGCCTGCGCTCCACCCTCTCTGCAGCTATCAGCCAGACCCCCGATCGGGTTATCGAATTCCCCAGCAAAGTGCTCCGCCAGCACTTAAAGTTTTAAAACCCCCGCTTGGGTCTGTGGAAATTACGGACAGGGTACTCCGCAGCTCTCTGTATCAGTCCCCTATTGAGTGCGTTGGGTCAGTGACAGGTCAGCTATTCGGACAAGTCGGACAATTTCTCTAGCTAAACCTAGGCTAGTTATACTGTTTTCGGGTCAGTGTACCACCCCCCAAATGTTGCAAGTGTAAGAATCCCCAATTTCGATTGGTCCTCAAGTAGGACAGGTCAACACACCAACCAGGATAAACTTCTACAAGTCCAAATTTGCATCTTTTGGGACCGCCTATTGAATTTGGGGGTCCCATGACATATTCTACAAAATACAATGGATTATATACAATTGTTTCAGTTGCAGGACAGTTCAGCTTCGTTCTGCTGGGTCGCAGGTCACTTTCTCATCAGCATCTTGACTGTGGCTGCCAGCTGGCTGAGTTCCACTGGTACAAGGTTTTCTTCCCTCTGCCAGGATGACATGCGCAGTAAGGACTTCTAAGATGGAGTTTTGAATCCCTCCCAGGTCCAAAGGATTCGATACATGAAAAGTAAGCGAAAACAAATTAAAACACAGAAATAAATGAATACACTGCATACCAGGAATCCCTATATGACTCCCCTTACTTTATACTAACTTATAGCATTAAAATTAGTGCAAACGAACAGAGATGCAGAAAGCGATAGTGCAAGCTTCGGCATGTGAGAACACAAAGCGGCCATCTTAAGTCAAGTGCGCAAGCGCAAAGATTCCCACCAGAACTGCGAGTACGTCACGTCACGTGATTGTGACCAACGCATGCGCAGAAGAAAACCCCGCCAAGCAGCGGCCATTTTAGTGGCAAGCGTATTAATGTTAATAAACACATAAGCAAGCATCACTAGGATACCCAAAATGTCAGAAAGAAGGGGAAATTAGTAAGACAAACATGTTGGTTATATTTTATTATTGTTATTCGAGGATCTTGAATACAAGCAAGACGCTTTACGTGCAAATTCTTGCTCCATCAGAACGATACCTCTGATCGAAAGGCTGATATCCCAAATTTTCATTTAACTTTCCATCACTTCTGAAACTTCCCAGATACATTATTACGGATGTATGACGTTACAACGCAGGCTATTACAATGCCGGCCTTTACAACGCGTTTTTTACATCGCAATCCATTACAACGCATAGTGCTTTTGGGTGTTGGAAAGTGAATAGTTTAATTTACTATTCCAACTCCAGTCCCCGTGGACACTAGGGAAGGTTTTGGATAGTAAATTAAACTTATTCCCTATCCTAGAGCGCCCCCCAGCGCAATGCGTTGTAATGGTTTGCGTTGTAATGACCGCGTTGTAATGGTAGTGCGTTGTAAAAGTTTCGTTGTAAAGGTTGTTTACCCAGTATTACCAGTGACAAGCGGCACGGTGTACAGGCAGTGCACAGGGTTCTTTGTACTACCTGAAAAAAGTGAGTTGCAGGCTCTGCCACCTATGAAAGAGAAGTGAGGCTTGCAGAACAGCTCTGTCCTTTGTGATCTGCAAGCCAATAGAAATTTACTTTGCTCTGTGTGAATGCAATGGTGAGACTGTAGAAATAAAAAAAAACATCAATATGTGTTTTTCTATTAAGCTCCACCACAGCTCTTACAATGACCTGGAGTATAAGACAGTCCACATATATTAGGCATGAATAGCTCCATTTGTATCACTTTTGAATTCAACAGCTTAGTCTACGTGTTGTGGAAATTGTGGTGTGATGCCCAAAGTCTTCAACCAAATGTTCTTTTCTCCATCTATTATCTTTTTAAGCGCAACCTATAAAGGCACTGCAAGTGATGCTACTTCCAGTGAATAAACATCTTTAAAAGGCTGTGCCTTACCGCTAAGCTACCCCAGCACATTTGGAGATTGGCGCGTTCTCCCTGAGGTCATCCCAAACTCATTGAAATACACGTATATCTGATACCACCAAATTCAGAGACACAGGGAAATATAGACATGGGTGATGCCTTGGCAGAAAATATGTTCTTGCATAAGGAAGCATGGGGGGAATAACCACGTTTTGGTGAGAAATGGCTGACGAGCTGATTAATGACATGTTCAATGTGTTTGCCTGACTAGCCAATCAGGGGATGGACGACTGACACCCGTTTTGTAGGTATTGAAAATATATTACTATGGTAGGTTTGCATAAAAGGCCCAGAAGTGATACCTGCGACCAAAAGGGAGCTAATCTAAAAGCTGCATCCTTTGCTTTTAATATTTGTTGAAGGTATACACAAAATATTACACTTTTTCACAAAGTAACTTTATTATAAGCTGTTGTGGTCTTGCATGCCTAACATTGTCACTATGTTCCCTGCTGCTCAGCCAGTATGTGAGGTCATTAGAATGTTGAGAGCATTTAGAGTTGAAGGAGTGGAATGGGCTGAATGGCAAGGATGCTGCTCCTGAAGGGTTCTATCTGTAACCTAAATTTAAGCTAATAAACCTGCATCCATATAACCTACAAGGATCCATCTCTTGATTATAACACTGGCGACCATTGAGGAAAGAGCCTGCATGTAAAAATTGCATCTACAAAGAAACTAAGAGGAAGACCAAAAATAAAATTGAAGCCTGGAGAGAAGTACACCCTGGGACATTGCCCCAACAGTGTTTTCTATCAACAGACAGCCTTCAATTCTGGACGTTTGAACAGGCCAGCATAAAATGTACACCAGACTGAGAAGGCAGTCTATTTAATTGGGGTAAGCCTGGAAGTGCTGTCTAACCTTGTCGCGCTGAGACAACTTTATGCATGTGTGGGAGAAAATGGTGGACGCTTTATTGAGATGATTATTGGTAATAGTGAGCCATTTGGGACACTGTCCGGCCTGCCTGAGGAGTTGCTGCAGGTGTGCATGGATGTCTGACCCTGAAATAGATACGTTACTTCAACATTGAATCAATGGGCAGTGAGTGTGCTTGGTGTAGCCACTGACCTTGGGAGAACCACTGATAGAAGCCCTGCGCTTTGTACTGTGAGTGGAATTAGGTTTTCCCATACTGTGAGGGCAGCACGAGATTTCTGAAGTTGAGAGCTATCTTTTGAAATTACAGTAGCGGTGGGCTCCACATGTATTGTCTCATTCTAAAGTCGGTTATATGCATGGGACTAAAGGATTTGATTGATGCAGCTGAAGCATTTCAGCTGGAGAGTGAAGGTTTTCTGGTGGCAGCACGGAGTAGAGCTTGTGTGGCCGTTTCCATGGTGGCAGCCATCGTCGGGAGGACTTGGCATAGCGCCATTGCATCCACTGTGAGGCGCCATCTTGGAGCAGGACGACATTCATCTGTTTACATTGGAGCATGTCATCATCTTTGACTACATGCATTACAGACAGCACTCTGTCTGATGGCACTGTTTTGTGTGCCTATAAGTGACCTGGTGAGGCAGAGGCAGATGTACGACAGAAGTTGCACATTTAGGACTGTTTACGGCACCCCAGCGTCCAATCGCTGGAAACAACTTGATGTAGCTGAGTAAGTGCTTGTACTTGTCTTGAAAGTAACTGGAACGTGTATGAGGCGTGCTGCAGTGTTCAGCCACATGGAAACGGTGTGGGCAACTGCAGTAGAGATCTAGTAACTGACAATTAGACTTGATGCCATTTAAACGTGATGCAACCCATAGCAACTGGAAGGTAATGTACTGTGCAACTTTGCCCTAATTTGAATCTTATTCGGTGAGATGCCATTCACCAGCATAGGGGATGTTTTGGTGGAATTTTGCCGTATTATGTCATGCTATATTTTTATGTATATGTATATGTTGGATTTTTATTATCAATTGTTATTTATGCCGTGCTGAACTGGGTGCTAATTTGTTTATGTGGTTTGAGTTACTGCAAAGCAACTATTTATAGAATGATTGTTAACAGTTGGAATGGGTTGCGGGGGAGACTATTCTGTATGTGTTGCCTTTGACGTTCTATTTTTGGCCAGTTGAGGGTGTTATTTCCTGGTCCTACCATAAGATGGATTATGCCGTAGAGGGTATGAGTACCTGGTCCTGCTGTAAGCATTTCAATACACCCATTCATATGTTTTACTGTTGTCCTTCCTAGTTGGTTAAGGGTGTAGTGTAGGTGATGGAGCAAGGTGGAGAAACAAAATTTTGTGTACCCCTTGTGAAGTCACACTTCGATAATATGTAATCTGAACTAATGGAGTGGTGCATGAGACTAATCAACCTAGAATAAAATGTTGGACATACACATACACGTGGGAATTAATCTCTGCTTATGTTGCAATTATAACAAACTAACTATGTCATTTTGTCGTGTCCTGTACTAATATGCTGCATTGATATAATGGAATGAAGAATAAATGTGCTTTTATCTATGTATTTGTGGCCAGAAAATTGGACCTAAGTGAGTATACCGCGCATAAATGTCACTTATTTGCTAGGTAATTACTAATAGGGAAAAACTTAGTAAGGGGGGGAGGGTAAACAGAAGGGCTACTTTTCTTAAATTAACATTTATTTGTGCTTGTTTCTATGATAGTTCCCATTCTGACTCGAGAGGCCTGTGACAAAATGGAGTCACTGGTTTACTGTGACAGTAAAAGGCAAAGCGTGTGCGCAGCAGAAGAGATGAGAATGAATGCGAGCTACTTGGGCCTGTACGGAAGGCGGTTCAAGGCCGCTGTGGCCTGGAAGTTTAGATGGCTGCCAAGTGATGAGAGCAATGGTTATGAACGTGGGAACTTTACTTGAAGTTACAAATTAAGGAACTGGACTAGGCCGGACTATGAAAGACAATGGGGGCTTAAAAAAAACCCTGACAGGAAGAAAATGTATAATGTGATGATGAGGTTATGCTCATCCACCCCCAAACTGACCATTGAGGACCCGACTTTTCCCCAAAAGTTACTCTTTCGGGTAGATAGAGCTAGTGAAAAAGGTATAAAAAGTGCTCATTTTACAGAGTAAAAAACTTCTTCTTTATTTCTACCAGAGATGCTGCTGGATTGCTGATGTTCCTGTGATGTAAGATTCTTTCTGACTTATAATTTTCCTTTGCAGGAATGGTACTTTAGTGAGGGATTTTAGTTAGGGAGTTAGGAGAATGGATTTTGGGAACTATCTGTCTTTTGCTAATACTTGCGTTCTGAACCGAAAATGTTAACGTAATTTCTGAAATTTTCTAAAATAAATGAAATTAACTGTTTTGAACTAAGCGTTAGTTTAAATGTCATTTGAAGATTAAATAAAGAGAAGAAACTTTTAGACATGTTAAATTTGCTTTAATAAAAATTAGATAAATGAAGAAATAAGCTGGTCTTGATTTTTCCTACGCCTAATTTTTTACTAGCAGGCCCATCGACCCCTATGGCGATATGTCTAAATGTATATTTTCTGATGATAAAACATTGGTAAACTCTCTAAAACTGCAGATGTAAATAGTATAAACGTTTAGTTTTAATTTGGACATTTCGCTATGATACAGCAGCTCTCCATTTGAAATTCACTGATCCCTAGAGTGAGGTAGAAGTGTGTGTGTATGTAGCTCACAGTGATATGGGCCCCACTGGTGAGTGAATGTATGTTCTGGTGTTTCAGAGATAAGTGATATGGTTTCAGAAATTATTTTTGGAGTAGCGCTGCATCATAGGGGCATATGTATTGCACCCTTATCTTAGTGTTGCTCTTCCTAAGTGGTTAAGGGTGTAGGCAGCAGTGTGTAACTCAAAGTTTTCTCCCATTCCTAACGGGTTAAGGGTGTAGGGACCAGTGTGTATGCCCGAGATTTTCACCCTTTCTAAGAGGTTAAGGGTGTAGAGGGTAGTGTCGAAGTCCAAGGTTTTCACCCTTCCTAAGGGATTAAGAGTGTAGGTGGCAGTGTATGTTGGTGGGGGTATGTTGTTACACCTCAATGCTGTTAAGGATGGGAGAAACCATGGTCATGTGTGAATGGTGTATGGTGTCGAGGGGTAAAGGAAAATTGTATGCCTGGTTCTGCCTTGTGATTGTATGTGATGTAGAGGGGATTTGGGTTTTCTGGGGTAGGGTGTTGTAGATGGGAGCGAGAAGTTTGAATCCTTCATTAATGAGTAGTGACATTTTGAGATGTCTGATTTACTAGGAGGAGTGTGGCTCACTGATTAGAGCGGCAGAACCTGATGCAGAGGTCTGGCCCGGGACCAGGGTACAATTCCCGACGCGGCAGGGTCCTGAGCCCAAAATGTCCACGGACTCGATAATTCTCGCCTCGGTGCCTATTCTAATCATGGGGTCCCACGCTGCAACTCTGGGCAATAGTTGCTTAATCTCCACTACGGCGGCCCACCCGCTGCGGGATGCCTGGCTTTCACACTGGGGATACCCAGTAGGGGCTATCTCACAGGGAAAAGCCAGGACGGGTTCCCAAGGCAAGCGCCTTGATGCCTTCGGGTGATACGTGCGCTATATAAGTCGCAATACGTTTACATTTACTATTCTGTTTATTTCCTAGTATTCTATTTTTATATTGTTTTTGTGGGGGGAACATGTGTTGTAGTCTTGCATGCTTCCCATTGTCCCTACGTCCCTGCTTCTCAACCAGTATGTAAGGTCATCAGAAAGTTAAGACTGTTTAGAGTTGAAGAAGTGTCAGTTGAAGGAATGGGCTGAGCAGCAAGGATGCTACTCCTGCTGGGGCATATTTGCAACCTACAATTAAGCTATTGAACCAACATCTATATAACCTACAAGGATCCATCTCTGAATTATGACAGAAACCCACACATGACTGTTCCACTCGGAATACACAGAGGAACACAGCTGTAGGTCAAACATTGCAGTGATATGTTGCTGCTTGAGGAAGACTGGGTGGAATTACTGTGCTTTGGTAGAAAAATGCAGAAAATCTGATAAACATCAAGTCTAATGTGCTCTCCCTGCCAGCCAATCAGGATGAGAGAGATTTTGATTTGCATCAGTAGATACCTTAGGTTGTTTTGAATTTCTAATTATATTGTTTTATACATTAGTTCTCACTTTGATATCTGTTGTCCAATAAACGGTGCACCACAAAGAGTGATTTTGCCACAATACACTAATCTATGTTAACACCGAATAAATGATTGTGCAAGCAATATCCCGTAGGATACCTCACATATATTTAGCTATTTCCATAATTTGAACATTCAAAGCAATGTTTCCTTTGTTAGTGTTTCAGGATTTTTGCTTGTCAATGTAAAAAAAAAAACAAATTGTTAAGCAAATGAGTTAAAAATTAAATAAACCATTCTTATTAAATCTTCAGGATGGAAAGTAACCTTGACTTAATGGTTGCACCAATGAATACCCCAAATGTGCTAAAAAGAAAATATAAGGGCTTACTTATGACAACACTGTGTCACTTGTGCATGGGGTAAAGTGGTACAAACCTGACGTAGGGCTCGCATAAAGATTTATGAGCCAGGCAATGCCACCCTGTGTGGTTTTGAATGACCTCATAAATCATGAGTAATGCAATGTAGTGCAAATCGCTGCTTCACCTTACTCTGTGCCCAGGAGGCATTCCATGGGGATCGCAGTGGGTTTTCCCATCAAACATCAATTGAAAGTAATGCAAACATGGGAAGGTGCCAAATCTGGATGGCTCCTGAGGTGAGGTGTAGCTAGGAAAATTATGTTATTTCCTCTTTCCATGTGTGGCTCTTTGGAATTGTTTTTATGCAGAAAGGTGCTCCTTCCTGCACAAAAACAACCTTGCCTGTAGCAGAGGCACACGTTCAACATGGTGCAAGAGTGCCTATGTTGGTGCTAGACTGCCAAAACACCAACACTGCATAGAGAAAGGACATGAATGCACCTAATTACTTAAATATGGAGCATTCATGCCCTTTCCCTTTGGCGTGGGGCAGTGCAGTAAGGTGCCTTACTGCCCTGCCCTATGCCAAACTGTCATAAATGAGGCTCATAGTTTGAATGCGTGTACAAAAGACCAAAGATGTAAGGGTATTTAAACAACCTAAAACCAATTTTATGATCTATCTGTGAAATAGTGGCGAGCAAGCACACTAGCAGGGAATAGGTTAATATTTATAGAAACTTTTATAGGTCATACATACAATTAATATTAAATTCACTGTATTTTCTGATCACATAGCAATTTACTCTACTCAACCTGAAACTGTACATTCTTCAATGGTGCCAAAGGAGTATGGAGCAATCTCTATGTTGAAATGAATTTCTGAGAACATGCAGGTACTGACGGGGCCTTTAATAATGGGTAGAAGGCTGATAAGATTTAGAAGTAGGATGCTTGTTAGGATGGAAGAAAGTCTGGTTTTCATATCAAATTATGGAGTATTATTCAAACTGTGTATTATCAAAGATAAGGGTGGCACAATAATTTCATGACCTTGGCATGGTGGGTGGTAATCACCCATGTTAACCGGAGTACCACAGTCTAGCAATCGTTTAGGGAACATATTATCAACATCATGTAGAGTATTTCACAGGAGATGTAGTTCGGCTGCACAAGAAAACGTACAATTTTTGTGTGTCAGTCTAAACAAAATAGCAGCCAAAATACAGCTCAACAAAATGAAACACAATTCCAATATGACAGACATAATTAATGCACTTCAACTACACAATGTCACCTAACAGAATAAGCCAAACATCATAACAGCACAAAATAAAACAGAACACCATAATAAATTAGAGCACAGTAAAACAACCAAACACGAAAAAAAAAGACTGAAATACACAAACATGATACAAAGCTACAAAACGGCCTCAACAAATTGCCTTGCACCAAAAAGCAAAAAGCAACATGCCACAATCCAAAAACCAAGCAACATATCACAAGAGTTACACATTGCTACGACAGACAGCGAGCCCACCACACCAAATAACATAATAAATGCACAACAAAACATACCACCATCTAACATAACAGCTTTGTGAATATATTTTGTGTTGTATTTTGTTGATGTTTTGTCTTGATGTATTATAGTGTTGTGCTCTATATTGATGTATTGTGTTATTTTGTTGTGTGGGAAGCTGATGAAGTGGTGTTACGCAGTCATGATGCTTTAATATGTATTATGTTGTGTTTCGTTGCTATCCTTGTTGGTTGTGATGTGTTTTATTGCTTTGCTGTAATGTCGTGGTTTTGTGTTTTTGTAATGTTCTAGTGTATTGCTGTGTCATTTTTTAATCTCAGTGGTGCTCTATCTTCTTTCATATGCACAACCAGTCACAGATCTTCTTTCATGATAGAGTGGTGAAAGGTATTTGCACCAAGAATATTGCTATGAAAAATCAGCATCAGATACTTTTGATGACTTAAAAAATGTGTTGTGATCCAGCCACTGTATGTGAATAAGTAAGTTCGTAGAGGTATATTTTATCATTCTTATCTGTGGTACAGTATCAAGGTGACACTCTACCAAAAGTATTTTCTTTTGGACATTAAAAAAGTATTTGTAATGATACACATTTAGACTTTATAGATCATTCCTCAAGTTATCAAAAAGATCCATTATTTAGGAAAGAATCTGTATTACAAATAATTTCATGATTCATACATTGAATTTTCAGAAAATTAATTTACATTTCTCTAAAAATGCAACACCTAATAAAACAAAGCGTTTCAAAATAGTTTCACATTAACTCATCCGATCCAAAAATCCTTCAGAATATTGTAAGACTATGCAAACCGATTGGTAGAGGTTGGCATCTTTTAAGAGGGTGGAGGTATTTCCTAATTTGAGATTTCACATTGAAACTTGTAGGCACTGGTTTGTGGAAGGCTAGCCACCATAGTGTGAGAAGTGCTCTGCTGCTTGCTTCTCATCCACTGAGGGCTATATATGATAGTCCAGCTGTGCTGGGACATAGTGGGCAGTAGTGTGATGGCTGTCATGATGGCTGCTGCATAGTGGGGACAAGACGCTCAGCCATAGAGCGGGTACTGGGCCATCAGATTCTCTCTACAATTCTGAGCAGGACAGCTGAAACCAACACAGCTGGGGTAAAGAATTCAGATGCATCTTGTGTCTTGCAGTAAGCGTTGGCCGCATTGCAACAATTGGAGTACAGCGGGCTATTGAAGCAGCTTGTAAGAGGAGCAGGACCAGTGCTTGACTGCAAGAAGTATGCCCACCCTCCTCAGAGGTGTGGAGGCAGCTACAGTGTCCAAACTAAATTTGCATAATAGAGTAACTGGCGAGCTCAGCCACCTATGAGCACGATACCCGATGAGTTGGAGTGGGGAGTCAGACAGGTGCGTCTCCTTTCTCCACCCCCTCTTTTGTCGAAGTGAGCTATGGGTGTAGACTCTAATACACAACAGAGCCTGGAAGCTCTGAGGGGGAGTGGAGGGCAACTGGATTGCTAGTGGGAAGAGGCAAATAGTCCACAACAGCAGAGCAATATGCCTTATGGAATAACCATGAAGGTAGAAATTGAAAGGCTGCCACCAAGTCTGTTAAGTCATGAAAGCAGATATGTACACTGGCCACTACTGCAATGCTGAGGAGGAGCATATAATACATACTACTGAGCAAAGCTGCTCCACTGTGGGGCTGAGTTATTACAGATTTGATCACTTTACAAACACTGATAACAGTCCCTCTCCACTCCCTGCTAAATTTCTGCTGTTGCCAGTCACCTCTCTATGGCTAATCTGCACTACAGTTGACTGGGGTTTCTATCCAGCATTTCTCGATACTGCTCCTTGCCTACCTGACTGCACCAACGCGACGATAAGCAGCGTCTGGGGTCCTTGCCTGCCTGCCCGCCTCCCGCCGCCTATCTCCTGGTAAAATCGCGGAGTAAGGCCGCCGAGTGGAGTGTGGGCCGGGCTCAAGAACTACAAGCCCCAGCAGCCCCTGCGGCATCCAGGGAAAGCTCTTCGCGCCAGGAGGTGCATAAAACAGACGTCACCTCGGTCGAGCGGGGGTTTCTATCCAGCATTTCTCGATACTGCTCCTTGCCTACCTGACTGCACCAACACGACGATAAGCAGCGTCTGGGGTCCTTGCCTGCCCGCCCGCCTCCCGCCGCCTATCTCCTGGTAAAATCGCGGAGTAAGGCCGCCGAGTGGAGTGTGGGCCGGGCTCAAGAACTACAAGCCCCAGCAGCCCTTGCGGCATCCAGGGAAAGCTCTTCGCGCCAGGAGGCGCATAAAGCAGACGTCACCTCGGTCGAGCGGGGGTTTCTATCCAGCATTTCTCGATACTGCTCCTTGCCTACCTGACTGCACCAACGCGACGATAAGCAGCGTCTGGGGTCCTTGCCTGCCCGCCCGCCTCCCGCCGCCTATCTTCTGGTAAAATCGCGGAGTAAGGCTGCCGAGTGGAGTGTGGGCCGGGCTCAAGAACTAAAAGCCCCAGCAGCCCTTACTGCATCCAGGGAAAGCTCTACGCGCCAGGAGGCGCATAAAACAGACGTCACATCGGTCGAGCGGGGGTTTCTATCCAGCATTTCTCGATACTGCTCCTTGGAGGAGCTTCGAGTGAACTCAATTCTGCATCTATCAACTTATTGGAACCTACAGTAAATTTAGTGACCACGGCCAGGTAGGGGGGTGTCTGTAGCTCATGTAATGCTAATTTCCAGCTTTTAGCGAATTTTAGGGAACTACTACAACATCTTTTGCAACCCTTAGAACAGAGCATATTGTCGATAGAAAAACAACTTGCAATACTTACTCAGAAGCCATCGACCCAGCATAGTTTGGTTCAAACAAATCCCGGGGCGGGTATAACGATTCCTATAACGATTCCTTCTAGAACAGGAACCCAAGGGGCCCACCCGGATAGTGGAGCTAAGCACTCTATGTCAACAAAAGCCCAGCCTAACCTAACTAAGCCCAAAAAGCCAGAAACCTCCTCCTCAACCCCTCTTGGGAGTGGGCGTATGACTGAAACCTTGGCCACTATTTCCTCCCAGCCCACCCCCACCCAGTCCACCCAGTTTGCCCCCAATAAGGGACTGTCTCAGCCATTGAATAAAAGGCCCACCTCTCCACTTTTGCCCCAGCATCCACCATCGAATCGACCTGACGAGGGAAAGAGGGGTTTCAGGTCTAAGCGTCCCGTTCATTTACCACCAGAAGGGTCCCCCTATACCATCATTCTTACTGGGGTCCCCGAACTGTCCTCAAGTAAAGAGGAGCCGTCCTGGTCCCTCTGGAACAAAGTTTCACAGTGGCTCAGCATGAATAGGTCCCTTTATCCTCCCTATACCAGCCGAATTTCAGCGGTGCGTAGAGTCCCGTGGATTGGGGATGAACCCAAAAACATATTGGGAGATTGCATCATAGTAACCTGTGATGACTCAGACATAGTGGATTATATTTGCTCCTGGCCTGCCCTGGCCAAGAAAGGGGGAATTGATGCCCACCGCCTCTCCTCCTTTTATCCCTATGTGTGTAGTCACCAGAACCAGATAGCCTCTAACTGGGCGCAACCACCTGAGCGCCAGCACTCGTTAGTTCCAAACTGGGTGCAACCACTTGAGCGCCAACACCCGATAGTCCACCATTTGGGTGCAACCACCTGAGCGCCAGCACCCGATAGTTCCAAACTGGGTGCAACCACCTGAGCGCCCGCACCCGACAGTCCCCAATTGGGTGCAACCTCCTGAGCGCCAGCACCCGATAGCCCCAAACTGGGTGCAACCACCTGAGCGCCCTTGGAACCACATAGGTCCCTGGTATACACAGAGTAATAGGAGTAGAGAGTGGGACCAGTGGCCATGGTATCCCAGTAGCGATCATCATACAATGGGGGGATGGCGAGGCATTCCCGTCAGTAACAGATATGATTGTTTGGAAATGGTCGATTGACCATCGGCCATTCCATTTAGTGGTAACCCGACCCAGGGGGACCTAGGGCCAGTCGAGAAGCCAGGTAGTATCTTAGTTACTCACACTGAAACCCCTATTGTCTCAGATTGACTTAATGACCCAGACCTTACTATACACATAGCAGGTATCTCCACCCCATGCAGGGTCTCTGACATTGAAGTAGATTTACCAGTGGTTCAACAGGAGTCATTTGTAGTGTCTACAGGTGCCAAGCAGGTAGCTCCTGATTTAACGCCTGCCGCTCAATGAGACTGTGCTATTTTAACTGCAGCCGCACCTGTGGGGCTCACAATTACTACCTGGAATATAGCAGGGATCTCAGGTAAATTGAATACCCCGTTTTGGAAGGAGTTTATTGGGGCTGGTTATGACATTATTTGTCTGCAGGAAACGTGGTGCCAAGAACCACTTTATGTAGAAAGTTACTCATCCCACTGCCTTAACGCATCTAATTCCCCATCAGGTAGAGCTAAGGGTGGCTTATTGCTACTAACCTCCAACAAACTGACTAACTTTAAAACCATAAGATACTCCATTGTTGGAACACATAGCCAGGTGTTACGGATGGAGACCAACAAATGTAAAGACCTAATTCTTGTAAATTTTTACAACAACATTTTTGATGCTTCTAGGGGAAATATCTTATCTCCCCTGGAAATTGAAATCAAAAGTGTTTTGGCATCTTCCCGTAGAACGGCAGACATCCTGTGGGCCGGCGATTTCAATATCCAGCCATGCCCTTTAGCAATGGGTAACCCATGCGGTTTCAGAAAAAAGTTGGGCAATAGTGGTGTGGCTGATAGTGTGGATTGCCTACACTTTCCACACTGCAACTATGGCACGCTATTAAACAACCTGTTAGTCAAATTTGATCTAGATTTGCTTAGTTGTAATAGAAATAAGTCCAATCGTACTTGCCCTACATTCACAGGCCGGAATGCCCACACTAATATAGATCATATTCTGTTGTCTAACACTAGCGAATATACCAACCTGTGGGTTAGGGAAGAAACCCTCAGTGATCATAACAGCATCTCTTTGACTCTACTGGGCTGGGGAATAAAGTCATCCAATAAGGAATTCTGCTCCACGGATATTGCCCCCATGAGACCGAACGGTCCAAGGATCAAATGGGCCGGGATTGATCCTGCGAAAAAACATAAGGAGGTAGTGTAAAAATGTAGCAATGAGATTTTCTATTGTCTCAGAGATGTCACCAATTCTGCAACCCTGCTGTCAAGCTTCATCAGGATAAATACAGCAATTGAAGATGTATTCACAAAGAAGCAACCTAAAACTAGAATGGCCAGGTCGGGATGGTTTGATAAACACTGTACCATGTCCCTACGCGAACTTAAAAAGGCACTAAGTCATAAACCACGCAATTATAATAACATCAAAACTTTGCGTGCCAACTACAAGGTGGCCCTTTCTAATAGGAAAAAGGTCCTGCAAGAAGAAGCTTGGGACAATCTAAATCTAACAGCGGAAACCCAAAACAGTAAACTTTACTGGGAGACTATTAACAGCCCCTTTTTAAATACAGAGGGTATCCCGGAATTAACATCATATGTAGCATGTAACAAATGGATAGAACATTTTACCAATATTTTTAATCCGGATGGGAAGTCTCTAGAAACACCGGCCTTTGAGGCTTCAGTCTGGTTGCCCTTATCATTGGGAATTAACTTGGATGAGGTTTATGAAGGCCTGTCTGACAGTAAAGGAGGAAAGGCTCCGGGCCCCGACGGAGTACCTATAGACCTACTCAAAACCGAAATGAATCTGTGGGCGCCCATTCTAGTGAGGGTCTTCAATGCGGCGGCAGAGGGATGTACTCCACCATCTTGGGGCCAGTCGGTCATCATACCAATATTCAAGAAAGGCAGCAAATCGGAGGCGGGTAATTATCGCCCCATTTCCTTACTGGATACTTCAGTTAAGGTAATGAGTCGAATCATGCTGCAGAGGTTGGAAATTTGGGCAAATGAAAAGGACATTTTAACCAAGGTCCAATATGGTTTTAGGAAAGGCATGGGGACACTAGAACAGTGTGTTAATTTAGATCTTTTAATTAACAAATGTACGTAAGTCAAAAAAGGGAGCCTGTTTCTTTGCTTTGCGGACCTGAGTAGCGCGTTCGACTTGGTTGACCACTCTATATTATGGCAGGTCTTGTTGGAGGCGGGAGCACCAAAGGAGATTGTAAATTTTTTGGCCAGGTTATATGAGAGACTGTCATGTAAGGTGCGCTATGGGTCCCTAGGCGAATGTACCTCTTTCTTTAAAGTCTCTAGAGGCATTCGCCAGGGGTGCGTATTGGCCCCCCTTTGATTTTCCCTTTTTATCAATCAAATTGATTCCATACTGTGTCAGACTCCAGCAGATGCACCTTTGATAGGAGGGAAACCGGTCCCAATTTTATTGTATGCGGACGACGCTGTGCTATTGTCCCGGACACAGATTGGTCTACAGCGCCTCATTGACAGATTTATGCTGTTCATTGAAAGCAGGAAATTACTAGTAAACAAATCCAAAACCTTTGTAATGTCTTGTGGGATGAAAGCTAAGAAAACGTATTCCAGATTTTTTATTGAAAAGGTCAAGATGTCACAAGTTAAAACATTTTGCTATTTAGGAATCACCTTTGCAAACAATGGGTCATGGCAACCCGAGTTTGATAACATTAGTTTAAAAACGATGAGGTCCACCAACAGTATCTTTAAATTCTCATCTAAACTTGGGGTGAGGAGTATTAAAGATATGATGAACATTTATAATGTAAGATGTGTGTCTTCAGCGCTGTATGGTGCAGGGGTGTGGGGACATTGTGTTGGTCCAAACGTGCAGAGAGATGAAAATAAGTTCCTCAGAAAGTTGCTATGTGTACCACCTTCAGCATCAGTGGAACTGATCCACGAAGAAGTAGGAATTGAATTTATCTCGGATCTAGCAGCACTGCGTCCTTTGCTGCTTTGGCGCTCAATTTGGGCTAAGACTGAAACCCAATTTACTCAGGAGATAATCCTTGATTGTCTCAGGTTGGGCCACTCCTCACGTATCTTGTGGCTCAAGTATATACACTATTGGTTTCATCTCCTTTTTCAGTTTGACATTTTTCTTGACCCCAAATCTGTTGTTTCAATCCCAAAAAAAGACATAAAACAAAGGCTTTTAAATCATGAAAAAGAATGTCGTGCAAGGGTGTCTGGAAAGCTGCAATCTGTGTTGACTTATCGGGACTGCAATCTAACTACTGGTTTCCAACCTTACCTCTCTGGCGTTACCCGTAATTCCCATCGGTTTGTTCTAACACGCTTACGATTGGGAATCGTACACCACCTTGTTGCATTTCCCGTAATGAAATCCAGATCTGATACAGTATGCCCCTGTGATAACATTTCACGTCAGAGTTGCTGCCACTTCCTATTGATTTGCAAATTTTATCATTCTTTTAGGGTAATATATTTAAAACCCGTCTTTTTAAAATACAATGTTCGTTCTACGAAGAATGCTTTACAGCTATTATGCTCCTTAAAGGATATGGATATTTGCTTTTTCGTAGCATCATATATATTAAAATGTACAGCTGCCAGGAAAGCCATAGTCATATGATACATCTGACTGTGTTCTGTTTTAACTTTGGCTTCCTGTCTGTATATTTATCTGTGTATGTGTAATGTACTATAAATGAATTTAGTTTTATCAGGCAATAGTATTTGTATAGTCCAACCTTAATTCCCCTAGTCAAATCATGTTTTTAGAAACCTTTTCTTACTATGTCCATGATGGTTTTTATGTCGTTTTTAAACTCAGTGACCTTGATGCCGTTTTTAGTAATGTATGTTACATATGTAAATTTGTTCTGCTTGTATGGTTTGTTCTACAAATCGAATAAAGCTCTTGAACTGAACTGACTGCATTGTGACTCTATCACAATATGCACAGACACAGAGACATCATGATGACACCACAACCCAGACCCCTATGGAGCGGGAGGGGGGTAAATGGGCCAGTAAACCCCCGCCACATGGTGAATCAGAGAATTGCAAAGCCAGAGACAAACTTGACACCATATTATCGGCTATCAGTTCCACCAAAGATGTCAGTGGAAAGAAGATAGACTTCCTGGTAGTAGATTTTGGACTGTTGAGGCAAGACCATAGAAAGACAGAAGATTGCACAAGGAGGACATGGCTATACAGGAGCTCTCTCCCACTGCAAATGACCTTCAAATTTAACAGCAATAAAAGTCCAAGTGCCAACATTAGAAAACAGAGTGGAGAACCAGGAGGGCAGAGTCCCCAGATACAACTTTAGGGCAAATGGGTTACTGGCCAAAAGTGAGGGACAGCCCATGCTATACTTCCTTAAGAATTTGCTACAGGAGGGATGTCCAGATTTTAAGTGCTGGAAAGAGCAACTAGGGTACCAGAACACCCTCTCAGCACTATAGAGAACACAAATTTATTTTGTAGCAAGCACACTCCAATGCCAGTTTACAATTGAAAATATTAGGGTGTCAACATTTATTGATTGACACGTCACTATCTAAAGAAAGAGAGCCTCCTTTATAAGGGCAAAGAAATGACTGACAGAGATTGGCGTGCTGTATGCGCTATTATTTATGGCCAAGCTGTGGATTCAGGAGATTGATTGGAAACCTTGCTTTTATGCAGAGGCCATAAAATGTGTAGAAACAAATTTGACAAACACCAACTTGCAATGTTGTCAAAAAAACATAAACTAAGTCAAGACATGCTTCAAGGTGGAAACGTGTTTCTCTTATAGCTAGTTAATTGAAAGATATGTGTTTCTTTTGTGATGCAGAGATGTACAGAGCTTATGAATGTGAGTACAGGTGAATTGAGAAATCGGGTTAGAGATGCTGCAGTTGCATTAAGTGACTCAGAAGAACTCGCCAAGTTAAATGGTGGTGATATGATTTTAACCGAAGGCGAAGTACCTTAAAAAATGTCTTGTTAGTTTTTATAACTGGCTTCGTCAAATAGAGAACAAAGATAAAGCAAAGACAACAAATTGACAATAATCTAGGGCATGGTATTAGGTGAAATTGTAAACTATCTTGAAGATACACTTCCAAATTCTGAAGTATCACCGGTATTTACTTTATATAACATGAAAGCACTTTAGTTCGTCATATGACAAAATTTGGTGCAGAAAATGCAGACAAATATGTACACAGCACATGATTAAAAGAAAAGATTCTTGCGGTCATACCAGAACTTACAGCTGAATCAAAAGGTAAGGATGTTCTTCTAATATGCAAAAACGATATAAGAGAGATTAGATTCAGTATCTGTAAGCAAAATGCTCTTCGGGTTGGTGTCTTCCTGGCCAATTCAGCTGCTATTATTCAAAAAGAAATGTTTCAACTTGAATAAGATGAATTTAGTGGACAGTCTAAGCAAAATTGCCAAGAAACATCAGTAGGGGCTGCTATGCTAAATCTAATGCAAATGATTATGGAAGGCTCTAACATTTCAATTGACAACACAGTAAATGATGAGAGGAGTGCAAGTTTGTCAATCTGGCAGTTTGTTCAGTATCATACCAGTAAGTGAAAGACAGCAAATATAATGATACTCCAATACTTCTTTAAATTGGACTAATGGTGAATGCTAAAACTTGAAAACATGAATTATTTGACAAACTGCACAAATTGTGCTTATGTGTGTCTTGTGCGCATGTTTGAGAAGTGTCAACAACAATAACTAACACACAATGTAAGCAGTTCTGCAATTATAGGGTTGTGTGTCCAACAGGCTTTCAACTCTCCACTTTGACTTGTGCTGCAATAGACAATATTGATCACAATACCTTGTCATCTTCATCCATTCAGTCATTCCACAGAAGAGCCATATCTCTGATACAGAGAAAATTAGAAGCACATGGTATATCATCCTTCTTAAAAATGTAAGAAAATGAGTGGACCAAGAAATGTACTTCATCCCTACCAGAGTGGTATGAGGAGTTAGTATGTACAATGACAAGAAAACAGGCAAGTGTACCTGTAAGTAATATCAATGTCTTCCAGACTCATCCTATTCATAATGAACCTATGTCAGATGAATGGCTGCAGATGATTCAAACTCTTGATCTCCATAATCTAACCAATATAAGCCACACTGGTTGGGCTGCTTTCCACTCCAACAGAAGTGGTTCTGTCACAAAAAGCTGTAGTGTATTGCTACCTTTATTAAATGAGTCAATAAATTCTTCCTCTATGGTACACCACTGCTTTGATATACTAAAGCGTACACTGGCCACAATTAATTCTAATCAGACTCCTGTGGTGACATGTTATCAACCAGTCATTGCAAGAGCTAACTAATTACAGTGGATTCTTCCAGAATTGTATAGAGAAGACAAAATGGTCATCGGGATGGGAGCATTACACATTGAAATGTCATTCCTTGCAGTTTTATGGAATTGGCTTGAGGTTAGTGGCTGGACGTATATTTTAGTTAAAGCCAATGTTACCAGTGAGGATAAAGTTGTACAATGTCTAAAAGGGTCTCATGTAACACGATCCCGCAACATACACGAAGTTAATGTTGCATCACTGAACATACTTTTGAAGAAAGCTTATGATGTATCTACTGGCCTACACCTGCTGATTGGAATGTCGAATGAGGACCCACCAGGAGTTCTGTAGGACACAGAGAGAGCGCACAACCGTTGAGGAAATGAGGCGCAAGGCCAACGCCCAAGCAGCAAGTAATGTCTCTGGGAGCTATCATATTTACTGGGAGAACAACCTCCTTTACAGTGAGCCTAAGGCTCCTGTTCATGGGACATCAGGAGCCCTGGTGGTCCACCAATGCTACAGGGCCTTCCTTCTGGAGCTGGCTCACGGAATACCCCTGGCAGGACAAGTGGGCCAAGACAAGACATTTCCCAGGTTTCCCCTACAATTCTATAGCCCAAGATCTGAACATTCTCAGATACATTCTGCAGGACCTAAGTGAGCTGCCAGGTTAGTAGGAAGACAGGGAAAAAGCTGAAAGCTCCCCTGGAACCACTAGCAGTTATTAGCATCCCCTTTGAAAGGGTGGGCATCAGCATTGTTGGGCATATGAATCCCCAGACTGCTTCAGAAAACAGGTTTATCCTGGCTCTGGCGGATCATCCCACCCAGTACCCAGCTGCCATTCCTCTGAGGACTGCCTCTGCACCTGTGGTGGCAAAGACCCTGGTGTGGATTTTTACCTGAGTGGGTTTCCCCAAGAATGTTGTGCCTGATTACCCTGACTAAAATGGTGGTCCCTACTTGGACAGGGTGCAAACCTCTGCCAACTACAGACCCCATTTCTAACCAAACAATATAATGAAATTGAATACTGTCATATGGCCGTTTGGTTCATTGTTGACATTGTTAAGTTAGCATGAGCTCTGCTGCCGTGATGCTGCTTTACGTAGGTTACTACATGACTTTATTTGGCAAGACTTTGTTTGTGCCTTTCACATAAGAACTGTCTGCTTTCTGCGTTCTCTGCCTGTTCCTGGAGTTTAGTCAGAACATTGAGTGCAAGGTCGATAAACAATGCCTCTTGTTATTCTGTCCTGGTCAGTCCCTAGCACCTAGACAAAACACGTTAACACAGCTGCGTTTGCTGAAGACTTATGTTTTAATATTGTAGGATGGCATGTGCTGTTCCTATTATGTAAAACTACAATCTAGGCACTAAGGAATGGGCTCTGCTGACAAAGCACAGAGATCATCCTTTATATAATAAAACATATTCTTTCCAATGGGAGGGTGGTTAGGCCTTATAGTCCTTTATCCACTGACTGTATAAAATGACACCCCCTTTCATAGTCTATGAACGGGTTACAATGCTGTTTTAGGTTTATGCATTTTGCTGCTGGTAGTGGCTCATATACTGCTTTATAGAGCACTATAGTTGAAATAAACATTTTGAACTATAACAGTGACTCAGTCTATTCTTATTATGGACCAGTACGAGTGAGTGAGCGAACGTGTATGTCTTGCTACCGCGATTCCTTAGAGAGTCGGGAGTGTCGTGTTCTGGTTTGTCTAATCATTTGTAGCTTTGTGATTATGTTGGAGAACGAATGAGACACTATACCTAGGCGGTGCTGGGATTTTGGGCACTGAGGCGGTGGGAAGGCTTAGCCTCTACACACCGAGGTCCTGGTTTCCTGCGCATAGTTCTGTGTATTTGCAGAATCCCCACAACAATACTGGAGATTTCTGATTGGGCTGCCGAAATTTGGAGGACACGAAGAAGAAGCGTTGTTGTGTGAGGACACTGCTGGCGCTCTGACCTGCTCGCTGTGGGAGATGCCGCAGGGAGGGGAAACTGTGAGCTGAAGGGTACATTCCCTACATGCAGCATGAGGATGATTTGCACTTTCCAGTGCAGGGAGTGAGGAGGTTTGGCCCGGGGGAGGCCGCAACAGGCTAGATGAGGCCATACATACCGAAGAGGACCTGAGTTGGTCTAATGCCTGGGGCAGTGCTCCAAGGCAGTGCCCCAAGAGGCCTGGCTTTGTGATGATGCCCTCATGCCCTTCTGGCTCTCTGCTCTTCTCTTTAGAGGAGAAGAGACAAGGTCAGGCAGTGGGGCTTGACAGATGGGGAGGTTTTGTTTTCTACTCCCCCCCAGCCTATCAAAGAAACGGCAAGTGGCAGACGGTTTATGTCCGAAAGCAGCAGATTTCCAAAAACAACTACATTTAGTAATTTGTCCCTAAAACAGGGGTTGTAGGCCAAAGTTGGTTGTGGCTCGCAGATATTTTAGCTCCTTTACCTAAAAGGTGCAATATAGAGGTGACATGTTATGGAAATCAGCAGATGATCTGTAGAATCAGTGGTAAATAATGGGAATCATCGATAACTAGCAGAGTGGGTCCACTTTAGGTGATTACAGTGCATGTAGCCCTGTCTGAGGAGGCGGTCGTTGTCGTGAATTGGTGCAGCTTTTGCCCTGTGACTCTACCTAAATCCCCCTCCTCTTGTTCCTTTTCCGTGTCCTCCTGTGTTTGTGCATCAGGATTAGAGAGATTGGTTGGACTGATAACATTTGCTTCTGATTAAGCTCCCATATAATCTAATTGTTTGGGGCTAGGGCCCCGATGGTTTCAATAGACCTCAACAGAGTTCTGAGGTAATCAGAAGGTTATGAGGTTCTTTACCTAATAGTTCGCCTCAAAACCAGTGGGAATAAGCAGGCCTATTATAGCAGAGTGAGCACTCAGACCAAGAAGGAAAGGACGCGGAAATAGAATTGTAAGCAAGGCTGATAGTTACAAAGTGCAGAGAGTGGATAAAGGTGGAGCTAGAGTGGAAAGGAGCTGGGCAAAACACCCTATTAGGTGCATGGGAACCAGTCCTCGGTGTCTTAGAACTTTCTTTCTCTCCCCTTTTTGGCCAAGGAGGCCTCTACGTGTTTGACTGTCCCAAAGAAGATTCACAGAATATGAATATTCCTAGCTTATGGCTCAAATCAGCCTCCAGCAATAGTGGTGGGGGGGCATTTGAACGTTCTGTCAAAAGAGATGTCGTTGTTGGAGGCCCCCTGGAAAAGGATGCCTTTTCTTCTGAGGCTCAAATATGCCCTCAAGAAGATTCCAATAATAACTCTTTGCCTTTTGAAATATCAGAGTGTGTCAGACACTTTTGCTTACTTCCAGAACTCGCTGTTGTCTGACTCAGTCCCCCATGACTGCCTGTCACGATTCTTCGTGTGAATAGCTCATCGACTGCCAAAACATTGTACATGCCTTACCTACGACTATATCACACATCACTGTAGGAAGCTGATTCTGGATATACTATACCAAGCATTGGGGGACCTCGCTGGGACCGGTGGGCCACTTGGAATCAGGTAGTAGGCATCAGGTGCAGTGGTGGTTCCAGGCATTAGGTTTCTTTGTCCCCAGCAGGCTCAGAGTCTTTCTTTGAGGATTCTTTTGAACAGGGCTGCTGCTCACAGGATATCCCTTCTTTGTTGAAGGCAGTCAGTCCTCCCTGGGGTACTGGAGGCCACTCACTGCAGGACAGGTGATTTTTGCCACAGGTTCTCTGGAAACTGCAGATGGGCCGGTAGGGCTGGGGTCAAATCAGTTCTTCTCTGCAGTCTCCTCTGGTGGGTGTCTTCTTTCGTCCTTCATCTTCGTAGGTTGCGGAAATCTGCCTTCTTGGTTCAGGGCTGCCCCCTAAGTACTGCATTTAGGGGATGTTTTAGGGGTCTTGAGGTCAGTAGCCAATAGGCTACTGACCTTAGGGTGACTACACCCTTGGTGTGCTCACACCATGTGGGGGAGTGGGCACAATCCTTAACACTGATTGGAGAGTGCCTGCCATCTTCAAGATGGCGAGCACTGAAGAGTGGGCAACACCTCGCCTCCCAGCAGGCACACCCTCTGGGCTGTTCTAATTTTTCCTGCCTGTCTTCCTGCCAAAAAGGTATAGAGATAGGAAGGGGGTCTGCTCCTGATAGCAGGAGAGGCTGGGGGTCATGTTACAAAGGCGACATGGCCTTTGAAACTCCCCTGCCACAGTTGGCTCTTCCTGACCTGGGGAAGGAGTGACCACCTCCGCCCAGGAAATGCTTTTTCTTGGGCACAGGGAGCAAAGACTCCAACTCTAGGTGTCCAGAAACATGTCTCGTTGTGGCAGGCTGGTGTTTACCAGTCAGGGAACCCACCAGAGGCTTGACGTTTTTCAAAGGGCATCTCTGAGATGCCCTCTTAGTGCATGGTATAAAAAAAGCACACTGGCATCAGTGTGGGTTTATTATGCTGAGAGGTTTGCTACCTAACTTCCCAAAATTCAGTAAAGCCATTATGGTGCTGTGGAGTTTGTTATGACAAACGTCCAGACCATATACTCTCTATGGTTTTACTGCACTTACAATGTTTAAGAATGGACTTAGACACTGGGGTCGGGGTAGTACAGTGCTCATGCAAGTGTACCCTCACCAGTGGTATAGTGCACCCAGCTAGAGGGGTATCTTACCTATACCTTAGGCTGTGGGTTGCAGTGCCATGTTGACTCACTTTTTTCTGTACCAAAACACACAGCCTGCAATGGCAGGGTGTGTGTGTTAAGGTACAGAACCTCTAAGAGTGGCACAATATGTGCTGCAGCCCTTTGAGGCCTTCTCTGGTCACAGTGCCCTCGGTACCCATGGCACCTGCTACAAGGGACTTACATGTGGCCAAAGAGGTGACAATTGGGTGGTACAAAGGTACACTTTTGGGAAAGAACACAAGCCCTGTGAACCTGATTGGCAGGGACCCAGGGCTCATCAAGTCAAAGAGCATCAGAAATCTGGCAAAAAGTGAGGGGCGGGGGTTACTGCAACAGAAACCCACTTTCCTACAACCACCATCTGTCCAACATTCATGGCCTATTGAAAATAGTTGTAATGTAAAATAAAGTGGACTTGGTCAGATGGGGTCTGTGGAAAATGAGTACTGTCCAGCATATGGAATACCGGTATGTAGTTTACAAGTATATGCCTTCAGAACATTTTGCACCTGCACTACTGTTGCAGATTGTATTGACTCCTCAAATAATTTGACGTTTCTTTTCCATGCTTTAATTGCCATCCTCTTTCTAAATAGATAGTAGTCCCTTGAGTGCGAGAATCTCCATGCCAGCTGGGAAGCTCGTCTCTTTTCCCCAAGGTTCTGGCAGCTGCTTTCATTGCTGGTGGAAACAAAATGGCAAAAAGAGCATGAAAAATGAGCTTTCTCTCCTGTCACTTTATTGCTCAGCCCAGAAGGCAGACGCAGAAACGTGTTGCTGACTGCAGCCCGCACTCACTCACATAATTAGTGCAGGCGAGGATGGAACGGGTCGAATTTCTTCACGACAATTATAGCAAACTTGACACACAAAGCATATGATAAACAGAAGACATTCCTCCCGAGGCGAATAAATCATGGAAAAAGAGGACCCTTTTATTGAAAATAGACGTCTGATCCACACAAACTCTGCAGCGTGGATCCGGAATGCACACTCTAATAACAATGAGCCTCGAATGCTCAAGGTCGCAGAAACAAAGGCAGGGTGATCTGACACGTGAGGCAGATAGTGATTTAGAATATAAGATTTCTTGAGTTGTTTTACAAAATGCAATGTATTTGTTCAGCGTGTATGTAAGACACCATAGCTTACTTAGCCCACGGTCCTTTAAATGTAGCACGCTGAAAGGGAAAAAACACGTTTCCCACTTAAAAATGCTCAATGTCATGCATGTCCGAGCAAAAGGCGTGGCTTATTTTGGGAGAATTTGCGCTGTGCAGTCCTTCTATTTCACTGGCAATCTCAATGCACTATAGTAATTGTAATACGTCATAATATACAAAACTGCGCAGTAGAATTGCGGCTGCTACGTCTTAAATTCACACTTCCAGCTTCATGAAACGTCTTTGAATCTGCAGTACTGCTCATAGCGAAGGAGCGCGAGAAATGTATATTTCAGCACACATCACTGGCGCTAGTGTTTAGGGCCTCAGGGAAATTGGCGAAATTGGTTGCAATGCTGCGTTCTCTGGATTAGTCAGTGTCTAGGGCAAGTAAGTGGCGACCAAGCCCAAACATAATCATGGAAGGTTTGAATTCTCTTGGATCTGTAATGTAGATACGATTTGAACTTTAGTATGGGACATTACCCCCAGGTCCCTCCGTCCTCGACACCTTCATACTAAACAAGTGGAGATGACCATCTCCCGACAGAAAAAAACAAGAGGAATGCTGGGACACTAATACTGCCCCTCCCCCCGGGAGTACATAAGCAGTACTCACCCAGCAGACCTCCTGTTCTTTTTTTCTGTCTGTCGACAGAGTTGATGGTGTGCTGGTGCTGCTCCTGCTGGGCTTGAGTGGCGGTGCTTCTTTGCTCCCCCCGCCCTGCTGCCTGGCTGTGTGGGCGTGGGGTTCCCTGGACTGCCTCCTGGCCTGCCGGGCTTGCTTGGAGTCAGTCTTTCCCTGGAGCCGGTGTTTGGTTTCCTGTGTTCCTGGCTTTGCTGTGTGACCCTGCACCTGCCGGCCCTTTGTGGCTGGTGCTGCCTTTCCGGGTTGCTTCCGGGTCGCGGGCTCGGCTTCCCGAGCCTAGCCGGGGAGCCGTGCCTTGCTGGATGGGCTCCTGATGACAAGTCGTCTGCTTGGCGGTGCTGTGGGGGCCTTGTTCCTGGGGTTGGCCCCCACACCTGGTGAGTCCCGATTTCGGGATACCTTTTTCTCTTCTGCCTGACGCTCGTGTTTCAGGGGCCCTGGAGTGACATTTGGAAATGCTTGCTGTCCGTGTGCCTTTCTTGCATTCTGTGTGTTTCTTTCTCCCCATGTCATCGTTGGAGTCTGTTTTGGAGCTGAGGGACGCTGTGCTTTTTCTGATGCCTGTGTTGCCAGCTGCTCGATCTCGGTGGCTCCTTCTCTGGAGTTTCTGATTTATTGTCAACAGCTCCCGGAGTATGACACGCATATTTTTTTATGTTTGCTGCAGGCGCCTGGACTCGCTGCTCGCAGCGTTTTCTCTTCCTGCCACGGAGGCTTCGCTTTGTGAAATGTCAGCTGTGCTGGAAAGTCTTCTGCTTTTCTTATGCTTCATGCTGCCTTGATTCTGTTGCGAGTTCCACGCCTGTGGTTCTCGTGGTCTCTCGTTTCCTTCCCCTTTGCAGGTGTTGGATGTGGCCGCTCGGCTGGCGCTGCCGCCTTTGATGCTGGGTTCCATAGTTCGAGCCTCACCTGATGCATTGCGGTGTCTGCCGCCTTCGAGTGCTTCTTTTACAGGTGTTTCTTGGTTGGGTCTGGTGGCATGCTGGACTGCTGCTTTTGCTTCAGGGTCCTGTATTACTCCTCATACTCATGGGTTCTTTTCCCTGCGGGTCCACTCAGCCTTTCCTCTGTTTGATGTTTTTATTGTGTGTGCCATTTGTGTTGGGTAGCCTGCTGCCTTTGTTTTTTGGGCGCCTGGTTCCCCGGGGCTGGAGTGTGCGTGCGCTTTACACATGCATTTGTTTTGGTTGCATGATGTTTCTGCATTTTTCTGGCGTGTTGGGTGCCCTGTTTCTTTCCTGCAGTGTCTCGTGAGGTCTGTGGTGTATGGGTTGTTTTTTCCCTCCAGGTTGCCGTGGGGGCCTTGTTGAGCTGTTTGGCCCCTGCTCTGGTTGTTTTTCCCCCTTTTTTATTCTAGGTGGACCCTGTTGGCCTGCTGGTGTCTGTCCTGGAGTGGTGACGGGCTGGCCTTCTGTCCCATGCCTTGTTCCTGCGTCGGGTGCCTCCTGGGGGTACCAAATTTGGTGCTGGGGCCTCTTGCTTGGCGTGCTTGTGTTCACGCTGTGCTTCGTCCCTTCTTCCCTAGGGGTGTCCTGCTGCCTCTGGGTGCCCCGCGCTGCTTGCTTCATGTATGGGCTAGTTGGCAAATGCTTCTGTGTGCCTATGGTCGCTCGGCCGTCCTGGCGCTCTCTGGGGCTCCCTGTCCACGCCCTCCCCACCTGTGATGCAGGGGTGTCTGGTTGGTGCTGGGCGGTCGGGCGCTGTGGTTCCTGTGCTCCTCTTCTTGGTCTGTGTGGTTCGGGTTTCTGTTCCGGGCCTGCTGCCTTGCCGCTTGCCCCGGCTCTCGTCTGTTTTCTGGGTTGGGGCTTGCCGGGGTCTTCTCCCTTTGGTGCTCTTCTTCGGGTGGTGCCCCTGCTCTTGCCACTCGTGCCTGTGAGTTCCTTTCGGGCTCTGTTGAGGGGTTTCCTCTTCAGTGAGTTGTTTGCTGGTTCTCTGTGCTGTTGGCTTTCGTTCTTCTGTTTGTGGCCTGCCTGGGGTTGGCGTGGGTTCCTGTCGCCTCGGTGGTGGCTGGTTCCTTTTCGCTGGCTCTGCCTTTGCTTGCTCCTGGGGTTCCCTGTGTTGTTGGGGTTTTTCCTGCGTGCTTGCTTGCGCCTTGCTCTCTTCTGCATGGCATTCCTCTCTTCTTCGGCGGCGACCTGTGGGGGTGCGTTCTGTTCCCCCTCTTCTTCGGGCTGCCTGCCCCGCCTGGTGGTGGGCCGGTGTTCCGGTTCCTCGGACCAATTCGGGGGTATGGTGCCTCTGCTCTGCTTGGGTGTCCTGGTTCTTCGCTTCCTGGCCTCTGGGTTGTTGGTCGCCTTTGGGGCTCCTGGTTCCAGGTCCTGTTCCTCCCGTCCCTTGGGCTGTGCCTGGTTCCGCTCATGGGTGCTTGCCTGTGTCTTGCCGGGGGCTCTTTGGGGTGGTCTGTCCCCATTGCCTGCGCTTGGGTGGCTTGTGCTGCCTTGGGTTCGGCTGTTCTGGTTCAGCTCTGCCTGCTCCTGTTCTCGTCTGTTCCCTGCTTGGTGCCTGTTTGCGGTGCCTGCCTGGGTCTTCCTGTTGGTGTGGGCTTCCCTTGCTCCCGCTTGGGGCTTCTGGTGTTGTCCAGGGGCTTTTTTGTGTGCTTGGCCTGGCTGCTTCTGCGCTGGCTCCCCCTGGGATGGCCTTTAGCTGTCTGCCCCTCCTGTTTCTGCCGGGGTGCCTGCCTGGTTTGTTCCTGGCTGGGGCCTCCAGGCTGCTGCCGGCTCCTGTCTTGCCTCCTGTTCTCCGGGTTGGTGTGCTGTCCCCGTGCTCCGCTATCTGCTCTGTGTTGTGCTTGGACGGGACGGGTTGGTCCCTGCCTGGCCTTCTGGGGCTGCTGGGGGCTGTTGGCTTCCGGGTCCGTCTCCTGTTGGGGGTGTTTGCTCCCTGGGTTGTTCTGGTCTCGTCTGGTTCCCTTGGTGGGTGCCTGGCTGAGGTTTTGGCTGGGGCGTGCCGCTCCTGCGTGTTGGGCTCCTTTTTGGGCTCTGCTACCCTGCTGGTGTCCCTTTGGGTCCTGCCGGGGTGTTCTGCATTGGGGCCGCTTCCTGGTGGTTCCTTCTGGGCCTTCTCCTGCTGTTGGTTCTCTTCCCGGGCTTGTTTTCCCGGTGTTGTGTGCCTGTGTGGGGTTCTGTGGCTGCGGTTCTGCCGGCTTCTTGCTGGTTGTGTGTGGCTTCGGGCTGTGCCTTCTGGGTTTTCTGGCCGTGCTGTCCCTTTTTGGCCTGCTCTGGGGGTTTGTTGACGGCCTTTCCGGGTTCTTTCCTGGTTCTGTGGTTCTGGTTCACTCCTTCCTCCCTTGCTTTCCCGGGCTTTGTTCCCGGTGTGGGTCTGTTTGGTTGCCCCTCCTTCTGTGGTTGGGGTGCTGTTCTGTGGTGCTCGTGCCTCTGCGGGTCCCTCCCTCCTGGCTGCGGGTTGTCTGTGGTTTCCTGCTGCTTGGTCCTATGCTCTTCTTCTGGGATTTGCTTGGGACTGCTGTTCCTCCTGCGTGGTCGGGTTGCTTGGATATGGTCCTGGCTTCCCGGTTCTGTTGGGGTTTGTTGGCTCTCTTTTTTCTTTTTTGCGGTTTGCTTGGCTCCTCTCCGGCTTTGCTGGGTTGGGGCCTTGTGGTTGTGGTCTGGGTGCTGTGCTCCCTGGGCTTTCTTTTTCCGCTGCTCCTGCCCTTGCTGCTTGCCTGGCCCGGGTGTGGGGTTCCTGGGCGGTCCTGTGTCTTTTGGGCGCCTTCTTTGTACTGCCCTCTGTGCCTCGTTGGGCGGCTGCTGGGGTTTCCCGGTTGCTCTGTGCTCCCCTCCTGCCTTGTGTTCCTTCCCTTTGGGGTTGGGGTTTCTTGGCCTGTGGTCGCTTTCTCTGTTCCCGACCTGGTTGGGTTTTCTTTGTGGCTGGTTTCCGGTCTTGTTGGCCTCTCCTTGTTTGGTGGGCTTTCGGCTGGGTTCTGGGGTTCTTCCCCGTCCCTGTATTTTGGGTCGGGTTCTCGGTCCTGTTCGGCTCCTGGGTGCTTGTTGCTTCCTGGGCCTCCTCGGCGAGGTTTCCTCCTCGGGTCTCTTCGGCTCGGGTCTTTTCTTTTTGGGAGTTTGGCCGTGTTTCTGGCCTGTGCTTCTCCTTCCTTTTTGGGCTGGGTGCTTGTGCCTACGCATTGTTGGCCTTTTTCTTCTTTGGCTTTCTCCCAGGTTGTCTCATTTCCTGGTGGGTCTGCCTGGCCCTGTGTCCCTTTCTGCTGGGTTTGGCCTGGGCGGTCTTATCCGGTGGGTTGTTTTGGCTGGTCTCGCTGTTCTGGTCCGGGTCCCGGTTGCTCGGGTTGGCGGCCTCCTTTTTTGGGGCCCTGGGTTTTCTTTCTCTCCGGCCCTTGTCCCTGCTGTCCTGTTCTGGGTTGCGGGCCGGTTGTTTCCTGCGGTCTTCCTTTCCTCCTTCTCGGTGCTCCCTTAGGTGGCTGCTTTTGTTGTGGTTTCCTGGGTGTGCTTGTGCGTGCGGAAGGCCGGGTTTCTGCTTTGGTATTCTCCACTTGTTTAGTATGAAGGTGTCGAGGACGGAGGGACCTGGGGGTAATGTCCTATTACTTACCGGTAATCTTCATTACTCCGGGTCCCGTAGTCCTCGACACCTTCATACGCCCCTCCCTCCCTCCCGGGCGGCCGGCCTTCCTGTCTGGGCTTGTTAGTACAGGAGGTCTGCTGGGTGAGTACTGCTTATGTACTCCCGGGGGGAGGGGCAGTATTAGTGTCCCAGCATTCCTCTTGTTTTTTTTCTGTCGGGAGATGGTCATCTCCACTTGTTTAGTATGAAGGTGTCGAGGACTACGGGACCCGGAGTAATGAAGATTACCGGTAAGTAATAGGACATTCCTTACTTAGTGCTAGTTTTCAAGGATAGTGAGAGACACAGCTTGAGCTGACAGCTAAGGTTATGATAGATTCTAACCACATACATTGCATCCAACTTTTCCAATACACGCTTAATATACTGCCATCACTCTTACCAATAAATCCAAAGGGTGCCCTGGACCTTGATGAAAATCAAAGTGATCCCAAACATCACGAGGGTCCGGAAACTCTAAATAAATTAAACAAATGGAGTTGATACTTGCTCAAGAATCAAAAAGCACTTGATCTCTTGAAATTAAAAGCACTATATAAGAGCTAATATAATACAGTTCTAATGGTTGCGTTAATTGATTACAGGTCTAGTTGTTTGCTAATGATTTCCTGAAAATATGTTTAGTTTATTGCTGACAACAGAATTATAGATGGGTAACAGTGAATTAGGGGGATGTTTTCATTGTGGGGTCTGAGTAACATCAAATAGAAAATTTGAAAAAAACTTGAGTTGCCTATGATGTAACTCAGAACCCCAAGCGATAATGTGGAAAATAGACAGTGCATCTAAGGGTCAAGCAAAGGTGATGGTGTTTTGTGTTTTTTTTACCACATAAATTGTGGTAGGGTAGTGCAAACAGCATACAACATATTGCACTGAAAACATGCTTCTGGAGTAAACGTTTTTAAAGTATATGCTGAGACTCATGAACAGGATTACTGGTGGTAAATATCACTAAGGCAGGCTCACTCAAGCTGGAATGTGACATAGTTATTCCAGAGTTTGATTTGGCATGCCCCTAAGGATTGCATGATCTGTACAGTAGCGGTCGGCAGTAGGTGTTTCTGTAGGGCGGTGACGTGGGCAGGGGGAGGGGCAGGGTGGGGGGTAGTAATGTATGGATTACGGAGTTTTACAGGTAAGTAAACATTTAAATAAATAAAACGAATTTCCTTGCGCGCACTGCATCACCAAATGTGGGCGCCGCTCGTGGCTGTTGTACTTTGTACTTTGCCATGGGCACTGCCTCTGGGACCCGCCTGGCCGTTTGAGGACCTGTGAACTCTTTGGTGACCATCTGCCCCACACACACACGGACAGAGGCGGGACTGCGAGGACCAGCTCGCACAGCGGCGCTGATCGGCCGCAGCTGGTCCTCTTCCCGCCCCCTCCAGCAGATAAGAGCTTGCCGAGTGTGTGTTAAGTGGGAGCCTTTCTCTGCATTCACTTGGGATCACTGCAGCAGCGGAGCGGACATCTTGTCTTTTCCGGCCACTTTGCCACGCCTCGCGGCTCCCGCTTCGCGGGCGCCGCTCGTGGCTGTTGTACTTTGTACTTTGCCGTGGGCACTGCCTCTGTCACCCGCCTGGCCGTTTGAGGACCTATGAACTCTTTGGTGACCATCTGCCCCACACACACACGGACAGAGGCAGGACTGCGAGGACCAGCTCGCACAGCGGCGCTGATCGGCCGCAGCTGGTCCTCCAGCAGATAAGAGCTTGCCGAGTGTGTGTTAAGTGGGAGCCTTTCTCTGCATTCACTTGGGATCACTGCAGCAGCGGAGCGGACATCTTGTCTTTTCCGGCCACTTCGCCATGCCTCGCGGCTCCCGCTTCGCGGGCGCGGCTCGTGACTGTTGTACTTTGTACTTTGCCGTGGGCACTGCCTCTGGGACCTGCCTGACCGTTTGAGGACCTGTGAACTCTTTGGTGACCATCTGCCCCACACACACACGGACAGAGGTGGGATTGCGAGGACCAGCTCGCACAGCGGCGCTGATCGGCCGCAGCTGGTCCTCTTCCCGCCCCCTCCTGCACCTCCCCCCTTTTTAGGGAGTAACTGCCACGCGCACGCGGGACGCGCGCGGGACTAAGGCCGGGGCTAAGCCCGGGCAAAGGGCGGGCCGTTTGAGGCCGTTCGAGGACGGCAGAGACCGGGACCGGGCCACCCCCCGTGGTCGGATTCTCCAGCTACCCCAGTCGCTACCTGGCCCCCTCCACATCGAGGTCAAGATGTGCACCAGGGAAACAAGGAGCAAATCGATGCTGGCTGCGGCAGGAGCCGTTACAGGTACCATCGATAATTATTTTGTCAAGGCTGGATCACTTTTGATAGATGAAATTTCTGTGCTTGAAAGACGCATCTCTCAGGAATTTGAGTGGGTGAGGAGATCATCAATGGGCCCGTTGGCCCTGGCCAAGACCCCTGAAGGAAAGCCAGAGGCTACCATCACTAACCTCGAGGGGTCGGGGCGAATCTATCAACTACCAGCCCAAATCTCACTAGGGAGGCCGTAAATGACCTTGAGGATATGAGTCTAATGACCCAACCGGTGGGCAAAATACCACCTACCCCATTTCTAATTCCCAGCTCCGGATCTGACTTTGTCACAGCCACTACGAGCGAGAATGTTTCGGATCTTGCAAGGGGGGTAAGGGAAGGGGCAATTCAGAAAAAGAGGAAAGGAGGGCAAACTAAGGGAGGATGTAAGGTAAAAACATCTAAGGCTACACCCGCAAGCGATGTTGCCACTTCTGGCACCAACACCCTTGGCCAACTTTCCAAGATTAGTGCGGAGGTTCCTTCAGTACTCAACGTACCAAAGGGTACTTCCTCCCACCCCATTAATATTTCATTGGATTCTTCTAGTGAGGATATAACACTCACAGACATAGGCACACTTTTTAGGTCTTTTCTAGCCCCCCTTGAAGCACGGCTGATTAAGATCGAAGCCAGACTGGTCAATATCGAAAAATCTACAGTCCAGCTGGCAGATAGCCTAAAAATAGAAATTAATGGAGCTTAAAGGGGGCTGGAACCAAACCGTAACAAGGGTATTGCGAAAAAAGACACAGTTAATTCTCAAAACACACAACACAGAGCCAATAAAACCATGACCCCGCAACCCCAGGCTATAACAAATATAACAACTTCGCTTGCACCAACCCAGCCATCATCGCATCCCCCCCAATTACAACCACACATCCCAAAACTATTGCTGCTTCTTCATCAGATAAACCGCAGAGTGATCCTAAACCTAGAGATAACATTCCAAACAATCATCATAAAATTAAACCCATGAACCTACCACCAGAAGCCTCTCCCTACACAGTCATCTTGGTGGGAGTACCCGAGCTAAAAACCACTGCCACAGAGACGACCACCTCCCTCAGGAACAAAGTCATTAACTGGGTGTCCATATATAGACCTCTTCCGCAAGGTACAACTAGTGATGTTCTTATGGTGAGACGAACTAACTGGGTTGGAAACACGAGGAAAACTATTAGAGGCGACTGTGTGGTGGTTAGTTTTAGAGAACACAGGACAGCCTCTTACATCTGTAGCTGGGCCCTGGAAGACCAAGTGAGCAAAATCCAGTTCCTCCCTCTCTCATTCTTCTACCCATCGAACATGTACCACTCAGAAGACCAAAGATGGGGATACCATCAAGAATTATTAGAAGAGTGGGAGAGAGATTGTGATGGGAGGAGGGACACCTACTTCCACTGGAGTACGGCCCCCGAATATCCACCCCAATATGGCGACGAAGAGGGATGGGAGATTAGCACTAGGAGTAGGGGCCGTAGGGGGGGAAGAGCCAGAAGAGTCCCGGGACCCTATAGAATTCACCAGCCAGCTTACCTCCATACCTCAAATAGGTATAGCAGCCTTGAAATGGTTGATTGACTGTTTAAGCCCACGGTCAGGGACCTGTACCAATTTCCTCAATCAGACGATTCCGAGGATGGAATCACCCCCTGTCAACAGCCCCAAGCTTTACGAGAGGGGATAACTGTTCCTAATGACCTTACGCTGTCCCGAGATCTCGGTCTCCCCACAACTGATACACTGGGGAAGGGTAGGAAACTAGGGCCCGGTCACGAGGATTTGCCACAAGATCCAACGGCAAACCTCGCCTCAAAAGTTTTACCACCCCCAAGACCTCCATTCCTTAACTTGATTTCATGGAATGTAGCCGGGCTGGGAAACAAAATGGATTGTCCTGAGTGGGCTCTTTTTGTTAACTCAAAAAGCATCTGCCTCTTTCAAGAAACTTGGACAAGAGAGGAACATACACACCCGGGGTTTGCAGTGTTTTCAAAACCTGCTAAATGGGGGGGTAGGGGACGTCCATCAGGAGGGTTGGCAACTTGGGTGGCCTCTCATCTAGGTTGTCAGGCTAGACAATTACCAGTTGACTCAGAAGACATATTACCGGTTCTTCTGGAATGGCCAAATTCTACCAAGTTGATGACAATAAATGTCTATTCGCGACCTGTAGTCTTGCATCGCGAATCTAACACCATTGAGGAACTCTCGGCTTTCCTGAGTGAAATTCCAAGAGACCTCCCATATGTGGTTGGAGGGGACTTGAACTCGCACTACGAGCCACTGCCGGGCCTTCTTGATGGGCCCTCCCTAGAGGAGGACTCAAGATGGCTGATACCTGCTATGGTGGCACCTCCTCCAAGAGCCTGGACCTCCCTCGCACTACAGATCACCGCACTTACCCTTAACCATGGTCTAAGGGCTTGTAATGGGTGCACTAAATCAGATACCCCAAGTAAATGCACCTACAATAAAGTAAGAAGGGAATCTAGATTAGATTACGTCTTAGTCCAACTGTCCTGTTGGCAACGAATCATTGATTTCAGGGTACTGGACAGAGGGGACAGCGATCACAACGCCCTCGAACTCGAATACGCCATACCAGGCATCGAGGACTTGGGACAGGAAAAAGAAAGTCCAAAGACAGGGTTATTCCTGGAGAATAACAGGAGAAGAGTCAGGTGGGGGAAATTGGTTACAAGTGGCGATAAGTTACCCAGGCTTTACGCTAGAATTACCCCTGTGCTGGAAAAAGCTTTTGATCTCGCTGTAGATCTGGGGAACGTGAAAAATAGAGATCAGTTATGGCGAACCTATGGAGAAGTAATAAGCACCATGGAGTTTGATCTCTTTTCAAACGGCATTGTTAGACCTAGTGGGTTGCATAAAAAGTCCTGGTATAACGCCACATGCCGGGACTTGAAACGTGAACTCCTACTCGCTATCAAGATGCGCAGTTGCAGGGAGGAGATACAAGCCAGAAGACGGGCATATAAGACACTACTGGTAAATGCCAAGGCCGAGTGGGACCAACAATACTGGGAGGAACTCTCTGCGGCATTAGCCACCAAAGATTCTCGTACATTTTGGCGGTTAGTCAACAACAGGTCAGAAGACCTGCCGTCGGCTATTGAATCCAATATTGCCCCGAGCGTTTGGCAAAATCACTTCCAGTCTCTATATGCAATAGAGGACGCGGCTGTGTCTACATCCTACCGCACTCCAGTCAGTGGCGAGGAGGGCGAACCCTTTACAGAAAAGGAAGTCCGGGCAGCAATCGCGGGCCTGGCAGCAGGTAAAGCACCGGGGCTCGACGGAGTGCCTGGATACCTCTTTAAGCAGGAGCCAGGGATATGGGCTCCCTATCTCCTGTTAATATTTAACGCAATCCTTAGGGGAATGGACGTCCCGGATACTTGGCTGGGCGCAGAGGTGGTCCCAATATACAAAAAGGGTTCCCCTCTCCTCCCAGCCAACTATCGTCCAATAAGCCTCATTGACGTATCCCAGAAGTTGTTTGGTAGGCTAATCTTGGACCGATTGCAGAACTGGCTCGAGGAAACAGATACCCTGAGCCCATATCAAGCAGGTTTCAGAAGTGGGGTCTCTACAATTGACCAATTGTTCAGATTAAACCTCATGTACTGGAAGACTGCACTGATCGAGGGCGGCACCTTGTACATGGTTTTCGTGGACCTACGTGCCGCCTTCGATCTGGTGCCAAGAACAAAACTGTGGAGGGTAATGGAAGAGCTAGGTGTTCCCAATGACATTCTCTCAATCTTGATAAGACTACATCACAACAACTTTGCACGCGTCAGGTGTGGGAGAAGAGGCAATTTAACTGAAAGATTCCCCGTTCGCAGGGGGGTGAGACAGGGCTGCGTGCTCGCACCGACCCTGTTCTGCCTCTTTGTGAACGGGGTAATCGCGCACCTGGCCGGGATTGCAAACACCGACGCCCCAAAATTGACAGGCAGCAGGGTGCCCGCAATTATGTTTGCGGATGACACCCTGCTGCTGTCCAAATCCCCAATGGGCATACAGTGGGTGTTAGATGGTTTCCTTGAATTCTGTACGGAAAGAGGACTTGAAATCAACCCGCAGAAAACTAAATTCATGATCCTAAACCCCACGCCCTTCAAGCGCCCAAACCCCCTGCTTGGCACAGTGCGCTTGGAAAGGGTTCACACTATAGAGTATTTCGGTATAACACTTAACTAAAACCTCACGTGGGCGGAACATCAGATAAAGGTAAACATGAAGTTGGCCCAGAAGGCAGGCGGTATCATGAGAATTGCGACCAAGTCATCACACCGCCCTCTCACCCCTGCTATCCAAATCAACAAAGCACAGTCACGGGGGGGTGCTACTTACGGGAGAGAGATGTGGGGCCACACCCCATCGCCCTCTTTGTTAATCACAGAGAACAAATTTTTAAGGCAGCTGACTGCTCTTCCACCAAGTACCCCACTGCTGCCTTTGAGACTGGACCTGGGCGTGAGGCCTATCACGGAGGAACTAGGGCTCAGACCATTAACATTCTGGCGTCGCATTTGGAGTAGCCAAGATCTTCTCCCCTATAGATCTGAGTTGCAGGAATTTTTATCCCTACCCAACGCCACTAAGATCCCTTGGCTAAAATATATCAAGACAACCTGTGAGACCCTCGGATTATCGGACCTATGGTCAGACCCGGGAAGCACATCCATCAGGATTCCAAGGAAAGCGCTGTCCAGGGTATGTTATGATAAAATGCTTTCTCGAGCACTGGACGGTGCGCGCGAGGGTTCTTTGTCACATCACTTTATTAAAATTAAAGACTTCTACAACCTGGAAAGTGTTTTGAATGGCATGACCCCTGCGTTAACTAGAAAATTATTCCTGCAATGGAGATACGGGACTCTTCCTTTAATGTCCTTCACCAAAGCATGGTCAGGTCGGCTGCCCACAGAGAAGTGCCCGGCATGTGACCATACAAAGGAGAATGAGGCTCACGTGATTTTCTTTTGCCGAGCCTACCAGAGAAGCAGGAAATTCTGGTTGGTTCCCATCCTCAAAAACTTGGGTTTTAGAACATTTTTACCTGCTTACAGAATCTTAAAAACAGACTTATCTCCGCCAATTGTGTTTGCTGTGGCAAAATTTTCAACTGCGATGTGGCACACCCGAAATCGATTAAATAAGATGGCTGGAGAATCTTGAAAATTGCCACCCCTTGACTTATTGCTCAAATCTTTAATGTTTTTAATATTAATGATTTATTTGTAATCTGAATTTTAACTAAATACAGCTACTTTGTATATCTTTTATGATCTTGTGATCGAAATAAAGATTTGAAATTGAATTGGATAAGGCAATTCAAACAATACATGTGTGCCAACTGCAAGGCGTACACAGATGAACAGAACATAGACTTATTCCTAAACTTCGTAGGTGATGAGGTTGAGGACCTGCTAGATACATTTCCCCAAGATCAAACAACAACATACAAGGGACTAATAAAGTCTCTCACAGACAAATTTGACCCAAAAAAGAAATGTAGACTTCAAGAGGTACACGTTCAACGCCACGTATCAACTAGCAGAGGATTCCTGCGGCGATTTCGCAACCAGATCGCGGAAACTAGTTTGACAATGAACAATTGTGCATCATTGAAGGATGTCAGTCAGTGGAATTCCACTCACAAATTCTGAAGGAACCGTCCTTGCTCGAGAAAATACTGACCATGGCCCGAGCGGAGGCCAGAGCAACAATGCATGCAAGACAGAAGGAACTCGGAAAGGCACGAAGAGTGGAACAAGCGCACCGCGTAACTGGAAGTGTCAAGAAGAGAGACAATACACCACCACCAAGAAAGAAGCAAGAAAGAATGTGCTATTGATGCAGACTTAAATTTCCACATTCATGTCGTAGAAAAACATCAGATAAAAAAAACAGTCACAGTGAATATTGAAGTAGGAAAACACAGCACATGCTTCGTATTAGATAGTGGAGCTACATGCAAAATCATGTGTATGTCAGAATATGAAAAGATGAGGGTGAAACCTCCATTATCACCGTCCACTGTTGATGTATTCACCTGGCAACCAGTAGTGAACATGGGGAAGTTCACAAAGACATTAACTTATAAGGAAAGGTCAAGCAAAGAGGAAATACATGTACTACAAGGGGACATTCCAGCACCCCGTCTGCTAAGCAATGTCACCACACAGGTGCTGCGGCTCCTAGCAATGACCAACAACATGTCAGAAAGACAGAACATTCTGAGAGAACATCCGGCCATACTACAAGGGCTGGGCAAACTAAAAGAAAGACAAATAATTTTGCATAACAATGAAGCGATAAAATCTGTGGCTCAACATCACCAAAGAGTGCCCATACATCTTCAACCACAGATAGAAGAAGAGATGCAAAGCCAGCTGGCACAGGATATCATAGAGCCAGCCAACGGACCGACTCCCTGGGTGTCTCCAATAGTAGCAGTCCCAAAGAAGAACACCTCAAAGATTCACATATGTGTTGACATGAGAGTGCCAAACACAGCCATTGAGAAGGAAAGGCACCCTGAACCTAATCTATATGACATGATCAGCTGTCCCACTGGCGCATGCTGATTTTCAAAACTAGACCTGTACAAAGGATACCATCAACTGGAGCTTGACTGGCAATCACGGTACATCACTACCTTCTCCACGCACATGGGCCTCTTTCGTTACAAACGACTGTGTTTTGGAATATCAACAGCAGCAGAAATATTTCAAGAGATCATAAGGCAAGTAATAAGGCAGGTGAAAAACAGTTTGAACTACAATGATGACATCCTGGTATTCGACTGTTCAGATGTAGAACACGATAAAGCCCTACCTGAAGTCTGCACCCAGTTGGAATAAGAAGGCCTAACTCTAAATGAAGACAAGTGCGAACTGGGCGAAATGAGCTAGTATTCTTTGTTCACATCTTTTCAAATTGTGGGAGAGGGCATGAACTGGACTCCAGTTCCGGTCAGGGAGTGGGAAGGGCATTCCTACGGACAAGAGGGCACAGTGACAGACATGCATGTGGGCACTGGAACGAAGAAGAGAAATAAAGTATACTAAACCACTTACCGGTCTCTGCGTGCCTACTGGCGAAGACATGACAAGGCCCATTTTAAAGAGTGCAGGACTGCCTTGGCACCACCTAGGAGTAAGTGACACAGCAGACAGAATCCAGGTGCTGGATTTTAGTTGGTAGGAGCCTTTTCTTTCACGGATGCTATGATCAGAAGGTGAGCGAACAATTCTTTGGAGTCACTCTGGTGGTCCTGAATTAAATTTTGTTTCATTTACAACAGGTCACTGCACAGTTTATGCAGAATTCGTTAAAATCTCACATAGCTACCCACACTGTACACATGCGTACATCATCATTATGGGTTAAATCGGGGACACTCCAACCAAGTGTCTATGGGGCTGCTGATGGGGCATCTTAATCCGTAAAAATCTAGCAATAAGTACACATCGAGCGTGGGCTGACCCCCATGGCAGATTCGCAGTTCTAGAGGCAAGTTGGGAAGGATGGTCGATCCACATCGTGTTGGTCTTTGCCACGCCTGCTCTCTGCAGAACAGCTCTAATGGACCTGGGAAAGATCATCCTGGAATTGCCAGTCAGTACATTAATCCTAGGGGGTGTCCTTAATATAACACTGGATGACCTTGTAGATCGAAAGCCTGTACGACACTCAATCAGAACAACTACACCTCTGTCAGAATTTCTTAACACAATGTGTATGATGGACATATGGCAACATTTTAACCCATGTACGTCTCGATTCACGTACTTCTCGAATGCACACAATAGCCTCTCCCTAATAGATTATCTTTTAACCCACTCAACAGACATAGGCAATTTTAAGGAACCAATTGGTCTACCATGTGGGGTATCGGACAAAATAGACCAGCTCCAGATTGAGCTCCAAAATAGCAAAAAGGAATACACACAGACCCCCAAACAAGGCCAATAAACAGAAATTAAATATTAAACAACTCGAATACAGGGCCTTGGTAAAAGAAGTGACCAGTCCCAAACATATAGCCAACGAACATAAAATATACGAGCTCTGGGATAGGGCAGGCAAACTACTTGAGTGGCTTGAAAAAACAGGAGCAGGCCGAGCGCTGGGTCCCACGGCTACACATACATGACACCCATATTCTCTTAGACTCGCAAGAGATTGCAGAGGCCTTTGATGATCATTATGAGCAGGTAATACCCCAATGGTCACCACTACAGCACAGGACTCGCGTCAACTACTAGCAGATATACCATTGCCTACCTTGTCCCCCAACGATAGAGACTCACTGGAAGGGGATATCACCGATGAAGAAATCTGTTCAGCAATTATTGATATACAATCTTGGTAGAGGATTGGGCCAAAGGTGTCCCCATAGAATTTCTCCAATTAACAGCATCCCAGGCGGCGCCATATATAGGAGAAATGTTCTTTGAAGGAAGTGAGAAGGGGTTCCTACCGGAAGACATGAGAATGGCCTCAATCGTGGTAATTCACAAGAAGGGAAGGCCTGCTGACAGCTGTGGGTTCTACTGACCGATCTCTTTAATAAACGCTGATGCCAAAATCCTATCAAAAATACAAGCCTCCCAACTGGCCGCTATTATCACTTCAATAGTACAAGCCGACCAATCAGGCTTCATGCCCGGCCAAAACACGGCCTTAAATACCCACCAACTCCAGAACATACTAGGTCAGAAACATATAATCGCAGAGGATGCCGTAATACTTTCTTTAGACGCCAAAATGGCGTTTGACACAATTGAGTGGCCATACCTTTTCGAGGTGCTCTTATGATTGTGTTTCAGCACAAAATTCCTTGGGTGGGTCAAGCTTCTACACACGGACCTAAAAGGATAAATTAAGGTAAACAACCGCACATCAAGAATATTCCAACTAAGAGGGGTACCAGGCAGAGGTGTCCCATGTCACCATTGATTTTCTGTCTGATGCTTCAACCTCTGGAAACATGGGTCAGGGGAGACAGACTACTTAGAGGGCTGAAATGGGCAGAGGGACAGGGAGATCGAATTTCCCTTTATTCTGATGATATTTTGCTCTATCTTGTGTAGGGGTGGGTGGAATTTGCGTAATCGCGTTATGCAAATCTCTGCGAAATGGTAAAAAATCTCAGCGAACACGCAGAAATTCCACGAACACATGGAATTGCTTGTTCGCGATGCTTTTTTACTGTTCGCAATCGCTGTTTGCGTGCTTGAGGGAAATATCTCGCGAACAGCACTTGAGAACGCGAACAAGCAAAACATTTTGAGAAGTCGCAGTACGCTGAATTTCGGGCAATTTTGCGTTCTCCGCGGAAGGCGAAATTACCCAAATTCCGCGAGTGGGATGGAATTTACCGACCAGGCCTAATCTCGCGTCACCAGCAAAATCAATACATAGAATTGTAAACAATTTTACAAATTTTGGCAAATACTCGGGCTACTCTGTTAACTGGTCCAAATCAGTGGTCTACATAATCCATGGGCCAAACCCACAATTCCTGCAGAGCTGCGAGGTAAAAGTGGCGGAGGAGGGCTTCTGCTACCATGGTATCTTCATAACCTCGGATCCAAATCTCTTTTATATTAAAATCTTGAGGTTCCCCTTAATAGACTGCAAAATGATGTAAGACACTAGAAGACACTGCCTCTTTCTCTGTTGGCGGCCCTTTTCAAAATGTTGGCACTCCCTCATTTCTTACATATTCTCCAAAATAACCCCTTTAAAGTTCCTGAGTCTTATTTCCAAATTTAAGACAGTGAAATTAGGACACTCCTATGGAATGGCAAGCCACCCCATACCACCATGCATAAATTAAACAGAAGCTGGTACGATGGATAAATCACACTCCCGGATATGCGCCTTTACGATTGGGCATCACAGCTAGTGGTTGTTAATCACTGGGTGTACTGTAGTGTAGCTCCTATTTTCCCAATAGGCTCTGCGCATTGGAATAGTACCTACAGCAGTAAAGGCCTAGGCCAGACGTTAACTAGGTCTACTACTGTCGAAACTAGACTTAATTTTTGGGTTTGCCAGCTAAGCTCAGAGTTCGCTAGAAACTTTCTCGAATGTTCAGGAAAGAATTACCTCCCCTGATTAGACAAGAAGGGATTTAGTTTCTGACAACCATAGAACATGACAACTTTGCTCTCCCCTAATCAAGAGTCAATCTCGAGAGTCGTGTGAGCACAAGGCAATTATTTTACTCAGTCAGTACGTGCATTCTTAGTCTCATCAGAATGTAGAGAAAAGGAAGAGACGGGCGTGTTCAATAAAAAGGTGTTATTTATTGATCAGTCTCTTTTCTCGTACAAGAGAAATGGATCGATATCATTGCAATACTTATAGTTAAGTAAAGTGCATACATTAAAAGCAATAGTATAAAATAATACTGTAAAAACATTGATATGGTTTCTGAGCCATATGATGTTTTAAAATGATAAAAATATATTTACATACATATATACATTTGACTAAACGTATTCAACTGGTGTTTCTAAATACGCCTACCCCGTGTACCTGACCTAAGTCTAATGCGTGGGCGGGAATAGAAAGTTACAGTTTAAGTTAAGTTTGTTTTTGCCAAGTGAATAACTAAAGAATTCTCTGTGAGGGGTTATTCAGTTCTGTACCTGGAATTTAGGATGAATGAGGAATGGTATCTCTTTCTCTGCTCTCGATATTCCAGGCTGCCTGCGAGGGCTACCCGGAAGCGCCGGTGCTGGGTCTCTCGGCTTGAGATAGCAGCGCGTCTCTCAGCGCGTCAGGAAGGCGGGGCTGCTGCCTGCGGGGTCTGCTTCTGCTCTCGGCTTCGGCAAGTATGGCTGCTCCGTCTTGTCACCACGCGTGTGTTTGCATAGGGCAAGGTCGGCAATATTTATACCTTAAAGGTGCCGGGATTGACGTAAGGATGGACATAGGTACGTCAATAAAGATGTCATACGACTTGCTCGTTAGCACATTCTTTTGCAAAAGTTCTCTGTGAAATCAAAACAATGGCCGCACGGATTGTCCAGGTTGTCATAGGTTTGATTTGTTATGAGAACGTCGTATGCCTTATCAGGGGCTGGAGGAATGTCGCTTGTCTAATTAGATATCAAGCGTTATGACCTAATCAGATAACACGTTCCTGTGCCGTAGTGTGACTGCGTCAGATAACGGTATCTGCATCATGGGGGATTTCTTGCCTCATGGGCTGACTGTTAGTTAACTTAGCTAGTTAGTTTAACCAGAATAGGGTCAGGAATAGGGGGATCGATTCAGAACCTATAGAAATACACGACACCCACTCCACGCTAACTATGGTCATATCTACTAATCTATGCATAGTATAACATAGTACAACATACTATAGAGTATAGTGTATACCTTACCACCCCAAAATACATAAATGCATTTTGAAATTTTCAAATATACTGAAAAATTGCAGTCATATATATTGTATGCACTTAAGCTATGAATTAAATGCAAAAGTAAGCACGTATTTTATGCATTATTGCTTGTTGGTATATGAGAAATACACATGAAATGGCTCTTAATATGGCTATACAGAAAGAAAAGTCGAAACCATTTCATCACATAATATATTTTGTGAACATACCAGCGGGCAGCTAAAGTTTATAAAGTATCTAAAAATAGAAATCTTAGTTCTCTAGGAATAGTTTCTTACTTTAAGCAGAAGATCAGTGTCCCGGAGAAAAAATATATAGAAAAATATTTTAAGGGCTTGCTGAAAAAAGTTGCTGTCCGTGAACTGGATTGTAATTGTTCATGTGACTTTATTTTTAAAGTTGAAGGCCGAATTCAGGGAACGCCGTGTGCGAGTTTACTCAAAAGTCTCTATTTCTGTTCCGGAGAGAACATCATATCATTCAGGCTTTCGAAAAAACTGTCAACAGCTTCATGGGAAAGTTCCTCTAAGTCGGAAATAGGGGTAACCATGCATTCGTGCGCATGATTGTCTCCATTGACATTCTGATTTGCATTGCTGACAGAAGGTCGTACCTGTTCGATGCTGCTTTCATCTTGAACTTCACTACTCTTCAATCGCAGTGGTGAAGATTCCAGGAATGCCGTCATCAGAATTGGCAGCCTTTGAGGGCAGCACAAAGCGTGAACCTTGGTAGGAACCAACAGTGTATCTGCATCCACTGGCGCATCCGATTGTAGCGTCAGACAGGTGTCTAACACGCATTCTTCTCCGCATAGCAGACACCTTAGTACAGGTAAAACACACCTTTGCCACATTGGTCGAAATGATAGAAACCAAGTCATGTTTAGGTCTCTAAGCCGGGAGAGTCCCAGGATTTTTGATATCCGGTCCCGGTATCCAATGGCTAGGATCGTATCTTCCATTGTCGCGAGAGTTTGATCTGTGACATGGGTTGCCATAACGAAAAATAAGGACTAGGAATAGGATTCCTGCAATTAGTCCCAGGTTCAGGGGAAGTCCGCCAAAAATCGAATGGACGAAATCTGGAAAAATACCCAGTATGGCTTTGAATGGTGTTAATGCCATCGAAAATACTGTCTTAAATACCTTTGAGACCCCAGTGGTATCAGAAATATTTAAGATTTCGCTCAGGATTTCCGCGAAATGTACGGGGGAATTGGTTGATAATAATGTATGTATCTCTGCAGTCGTCCTTGCGACTTGTAGATCATACGTTTCTTTAGATGACGTGAGCCTTGTAGGCGTCTGAAGAAGCACTGTTTTCATTCTGCTTAAAGTGTCTATTCGAATAGAAGTAATTTTCAAACTGGGCCATGCCCTTGCCTCCCTGTCTGGAAAGGAGCTGGGGAACAAAGAACGTCCACAGCACTTGACCTTCGCCGTCGTAGTGACGAGATAAGGAGTCCCGGGCATAAGACTACAACATCTGCGGTCTACAATAAGAATGTAACTCCCATTATAGAGTCTTTGAAAGAATGGTTCTATTTCAGTTGCAGGTGCGCCTTGCTGGTGACATGAAAGGTTGTATGAATTCCCTTCACAGGCTCCGTGCAAACTAATACCGTTACACAGAAGCGTGCCGCTTAGTGACATAGCACAATTGTTGCCACTAAGAAACACTTTCTGTCCTTTATTACTGACACATGCATGTGAATAGGGCAGGTTCCAAGTTGTTTTAAGGTACCCCTTTCCCAATTTCTCGTACATGCCAGCCTGTATATATTTTTGGCAGTATTGAAACCTGAAGGTTGAGATTGGAATATTTATGATTCCGTGGATTATCCATTCACTGACAGGTCGTTCTGACATTGTCATTGGTAATCTTTCTAGTTTTTCAATGCTCAAGATTGTATAATCAGCACCCTTCTGCGCCATACCGATTTGTCTATCAGTAAGGTTAAAGATTTGGAATAGTGACGTTGTGTTGATTAAACGCCAAGGCACATAGCCTGAACGCAGATTTTGTAACGTCCAGCCAAGCTGTACAATAGAACGCAATTGTGACTGACCATGTTGTAATAACAGTAAGTCTTGCGATAATATATCGATTGCTGAAGACACAATGCTGTCCAATGAAAAAATTCTGGAGGACAGATTCATTAACCCATTGTCCACTACAGAAAGTGATTTTTCCAAATTAATACGGTCAATTTCCCGTATTCTTTCTGCTGTCTCAATTTGAGTAACCTTCCAGGCCTCATTGTATGCTGCATATACAGAGGCTGCTATGAAACGCTTTTGACGCTGTTTGCGTGGTCCCAGTATGAAATCACGCAAGTCAGCACCATCAGTAAGTAAAGTTAGGTGTTGTTTAATTTCAGGCAGTGTGGAAGTCTGTAGCCATTGAAGGCATAATTTGCCCACACTGTAGGTTGTTATTATCCCTGGGTGATGTCTTTGAGGATATCTAGGGTCTGGCCTGGTCATTTTGAAACCCTGTGTTTTATTCAGGAATCTATCTTGACAGTGATTTGTATCTGTGGGCCAGATTAACCATTGTTTCCAATCAGGATGTGTTCTGTTTTGGTTAAGTATATGGTTTATGTCTATTTCTTCATCTGTATCAGAGTTATTGCTAAACATTGTTGGCTTTGGAATAGACAGGTTATTTAAATCTTTGATTTTGGCTAAGCCAAGACAGGTGGTTTGTTGAACAGTGTCATTTAAAAATATCATTTGTTCTGGGATCATGCAGGCTCTAAACAAAGCTTCTAAACCCTGTACTTGCCATTCTTTTGTACCCCAAACACTTTTCAAATCAACATTTTTGTCCCAATAATCAAATCCAAAAGTATTCATCTTTTCAAAGAATGAATCTGAATATATCAATTTTGTGTTGGTTATCATGGTTTTCATCCCTGTCTTGTTTGACAATTTATAATAAAATGTTTCAGCATTATTTGTGTTAAAACCTGAAAAATATGAATATTTGTCATACACGGTTCTAGAGCTCCCTTTTGGAGGTGTTGCACAATGTTCCCATTGATTATAATTTAAAACATTTCTAGGTTGTGCAGATTTATGCAAGAAATGGTTACCATAATGGTTATAGCAATACATACTATCATAATTTGTAGAACCTTGCAAATAATCATGTTTTGTAAATTTAGCAGACATTACTAAGTCAGACATCATATTGTTGATACTTTCAAAGTCCCAATCATCAGCAAATGAGTTTGGTTTTACAAAGTCACTCAAGGAGATCTTGATTTGGTGTGGGTACTTAAGGATCTCGACAGGACCATAAATTTCATAGTCAGTGTTGTCCCAGGCTACCCCACCAGGTATCGGAATTGCTGTGAAGTTGGCTGAAGAAAGTTCTGAAGAAAGTTCTCTTTTCTCGATGTGTGAAGATGTCTGTGGTTTGAGGACCAAGTTGATGTTCTGACTTGCTGTGTCCATTTTAGCATATTTTCCCTCAATGAAGCGTCCCAAAGTAAATACCATGATGAGCCAAAGTATGAGGATAAATGCACCAAAACCCACCCAAAATTCAATCCATGGAGAAACCAGATATGTTTCTTTCAGTTGTTTCAAAAGTTCCTTCGCTTTGTCTTTAAAGGATTTTGATGATGGCTGTGTCTTTTGTTCGCTGAAACCTTCAGAGGAATCATCGAAGTTGATGAAGTAACCAGATGCAGTTCTGTCAATTGTTCCAATTGGTTCAGGATTTTTGTTTCTTGCATTTTCACTTGGAACTTCATTGTAGATTGGTGTGTCTCTGCTAAATGTTTTTATTTGGGTTTTCAGAGGTCTTAGTTCTATTGCATTGTTGCATAGTCCTTGTTGTTCTTCCTTAGGCGTTTCGAATGTGATGAGCCTCTTTGTTAGGACCTCTGTACTGGTAGCAAACCTTGGTGTTCTGCTACTTATTGGGAGTCCACTTGGCCTACTGTTTGTTATCGGCCACATGTTGTGGTTTTACCAGGTCGATGGATACAACTCGGTTCTCCTTTTTTCCAGCAAGTGGCGGTAGTACAACTGATCTTGTTCCGTTGACAGACAAGACAGGAACTGCTTTTCTGTAAGAAGGCCCAAATTCCTTCTTTACCGCGATCTTCTCCCTGACTAGATCCCCGACTTTTGGAATCCAGACAGGTCTTGCTGGGACAGGTGGTGATTCTTCAGTGGTTGTTGGCTGTTGTTTCAACTGTATGTTGCTCAGGTCTTTTCTTGTTTTGTTTAAGTCCTGCAAAATAGCCAAACGGTCTTTGACATCAAAGGTTTTTTCTATTACCACTGAAGTCTGACTATCAAGGTCAGAGATCAACATCCTAGTTCCGAATAATAATTCGTACGGACTGAATCCCTTCAGAGAATTTCTTGGCAAGTTATTTAGACTACGTTGGACACTTATTAGATGTTTGACCCACCCATCTCCCGAACCTAATATCCTTTCCATTATAGATTGCTTTCTGCCTTGGTTTTTTCTTTACACCATCCCATACCCTCAGGAAGGAAGTGAGAAGATTCCCGCTGGGCTGTGCTCATTTGGCCATGTTTCCCCCCCAGGCTGGATTGCCTGAGTGAAAGAAATGGTCGAACGTAGCATGCTCTTAGCGTATATGCCATTTAGACTCGCAAATCTTGTATAACAGTCCGGACGTCAGCCGAGTGCTGTGGATCTACATTATAAGTGGAACTAGCCTGTATATGTTAATCGCAAGCCATTCTTTTTAGTGGTAATGTTATCTGCCTTGATACGACGAGGTATTAAACTTTTTCTCTCCCCACTGCGATCTCTGTTGCAGTTTGGGCAGTTTTTTACAAACATGGTGTAGTGCAGGCTCATGCCTGGCCACCAGTACCGTGATTGTAATTCTTCCAGAGAATCTTTTAATTTAAGGTGTCTGAGACCCTCGCCCATGTGTGCGTCTGCGATTAACAAGTGTCTCCTGTCCATGTTTGGAATCACTCTATCCCCCACTCCAGGGATTCGAGCAAAAGGAACGGAGTTTGCATCTATGATGTATGTGTAATTGAGTGGATAGTTGATCGGTAACGCTGAGCAGTCGCCTTTTGATGACGTTTTCACTGCCAGCAATGTTTCGCCGTCAATGTTTTTTAATGTACGCATTTTTCGATCTACGGGAGCCGGTTTACTGGCTGCCGCTGCGGCTGTTTCAGCCAATGAATTCCCTACAACGTGAACGCCATCACGTTGATGACTCAGTGAGTGAGTCACGTGAGTCTTTGGTAGTTCTTTTTTCAAAAGAGCTACTTGTTCCCAGAGCAGTCTCTGCTTTATTGGTGCATCTGTGTCATCTTTGTAACCGTTCTGAATCCATGTCTGCAAATCCTTGTTATATGCTTTGACGCAGAAATATGAATCTGACACTATAAGTGTCGGGAATTCGCGATCCGCATTATCTAGCGCCATTTTCAAAGCTATTATTTCAGTTTGTAGTTCTGAATTAGTTTCTACTGAGTGTGATTTTGTTAATAGAGGTCTTAGTTTACCTCCGCGCCACACTTCTTTTGTAATCTCACATGTGGGATTGTATGCATGTTCTCCCCAAACGGAGGGTTGAGCATGTCCGTCTGTATAGATTACACAGGCGTAATGTCGTAGAGGCAGAATGTCGATTGGCAGAGGATACGTCTTTTCATATTTTAGATTTTTTAATTCTTCTAGTTCTGGATCAAAGTAGTAGTATACTTTGTCCGTTGTGATTGAATTCACCCATTGTATCCATTCCGGATTCAATGTTGTTGTTGGTAAATTACACGGTGTTGTTAGTGCCTCAAAGGCTGATTCTGCTGTTCTGACTGTGATATGTCTACCGTCAGCTATGTCTTTTTCTCTAGCTATTGCGGTTTGAACTGCACGAATGATTTTTTCTGTATTACTGAATTTCTGTTCAGCTTCTGTGTACAAGTGTGATTTGAATGCAATTGGTACCTTATCTCCCTCATTAGAGGTTAGGTATGTGAATCCGCATCTCCCTGGGATGACTCGGATCACAAGGTTGCGTTTATTATCACGTGTTTCTAATTTTGTTTTAATTAGCATGTCTGTTTGTAAGGATCTCAAAATTTCTGTGTGTGTTTGAGTCCAACTGGATCTTTTAAAGTCTGGTTTAATTAGATCGTAAAGGGGTTTCACCCTTTCTGCGTAATTTGCAATGTATGTTCTTCCGAAATTTAGGAAGCCTAAAATTGACTGTAGGTTTTTTAGTGTTTTAGGAGCTTGGATAACGGCACATTTCTCTAGGAAATTGTCTGCCAGGCTTTTACCTTCACTTGATAACTCATATCCTAAGAATAGGACCGTCAGATGGGCAATTCTGGACTTTTTGAAGTTGAATTTGTAACCCTCTGCAGCGAACCCAAGTATTATGGTGTTCACCCTTTTCAAGTGAGTCTCCAAGTCATCATCTGTTAAGTAAATGTCATCAACATAAGATAATGCTTCATCATCATATAGTTGTAGTAATTCTGTTACTCTCGCTGAGAATACCCCCGGGCTGTTCTTGTACCCCTGGGCTAACCAACAGAATTGTTTTTGAGTGCCATTTACTGAGAATGCAGTTAAATATCTGCTCTCCGGTGCTATGTTTTGACAAAAGAATCCATTGGAAATGTCCAAGGTAGTTTTGTATTTTTTGCGCACTATGTTATTCATTAGTGCAGCACTGTGTGAGTTTTGCACTGCAAAGGTTTTGCAACATGTGTTAAGGTGTCGGTAATCCAAAACTAGACGGTATGAATTGTCTGGTTTGGCGACCGGAAACAAAGGATTGTTCATTTGTGAGGTGCAAGTTTCAATCACCCCCTGGTATTCTAGCTGATCTAGTATTTCATTTACTTGTTTTTTAGCTTCTTGCTTAATTGGGTACTGCCTTTGTGCAGTAGGTTGTGATTTTAACTGGATTTTGTGAGGAGGAGAATCCTCATCCCATCCTACATGATTTTTATATAAAGCAGGTGCTAAGGCCACTGCCCACTTTCTAGCAAGTGTATATTTTTTATGAATCGGTATTTGATTCGAGAAGGCAGGCATAATTACTTCTTCGCCATGAGGGCACTCCCTGACAAACTCTGGTGGCCAGTCTTTTTCAGCTAGAAGGATGTCATAGCCTTTGGATAGGTTATCCCAAAATAGTCCCCTTATTTTCCTAGTCTTATCTCCCTCTATACGTAATGTTATCTCGTATATCTTGTGGGGCTTGCTAACTCTGGTGTCTGCAGTTTCCACTTGAAGATATTCATTCGTGTCCACTGTCTCCAGATGATTCATAAGGACTTTGCGAGCTATGCTCACCTCTGCTGCGCTGTCTAGCATTGTCTGAGCCCACTCTCCGTTTTTCAGTTGTGTCCTCAGTATTCTCGGCATTGTTAACTACCTTGATACTAGCTACCTTCTTTTTTGGAAATTGTGATTTCTTTTTAAGTTGAGCAGGTTCCTTGTCTTTGGACTTGGCGTGCTCTTCTGATCGTCCTCTTCTTTCCGATTTCTGCGAGGAATTCTGAAAAGATTGAGAGGGACGTGTATCAATGTCTTGATATCTATCAGGTTTTTTAATATTATCCCTATTTCTAAGGTTATATCTATTCCCAGAGGGTTCACTCTGGGGTGATCTTTGTCTCGGGTTTGGAGATTTCTCTCTTCGCCTAGGAGACCTTCCTCTGGACTGGAATTTCTTTTCTTTAGGATTGGATTGTTTGTTTCCATCCCAGTTCTTTTTTGGTGAATTATTATTATTAAAAAATATTTTTTCTGGACTTGTAGTCAGTTGCGGTTTTACTGGTATTCCACCTAGACTATCTCTGCCTAGTTCTTCATAGGATTTTTCTATGATTCTGGCAATTTCAGCTGGTTGGTCTGCTATATCTGTCTCTTTTAACCTCTGGCGGATCGCCACGTTTGCTGCTTCACCTTTTATGTTGGCTAGTAATATAGCCGAGACCTGCTTGAAGTCTTTCAGTAATTTCATACCAAGAGTTAAAGCAGGTTCTGGACCGTATTCATCTTGAATTTGTTTTAGCACATCTGGTATTACCGAAATGGATGGAACACCGTGCGTTTTTGTGTAGATGGAAGCAAAGACTGTACCCCAAGTGTCACAGTCCTCAATGTGTGGTGCGATTCCCATTGGGAGACATATAGTCAGAATCCTGTGTTTTTCTAATGGGGTGGTGTCAGGAAACACCGCCTCTATTTGGGTGATTTTCTGTGCCAACCAGAATGGTATTTGTTCCCGTTTAGCTGGAACTTTACCTAGGCAGGATTGGATGTTCTGTGGTGTAATTTTATTTGTGTTCCCCTGGTGAGGGGTCAGCTGTGGAAGTTTAATCGCTGGCTGAATTGTTGAAGTCCGCATTACATACTGAACTAATTGTCTATGAATTTTTAGTAATTGTTTCAGCTGTGTTAATAATTCAGCTGCAGGCATCCTATCGATGTCTGGATGTGGTGTGTATCCGGCTAGGACCGGCCACGTTGCTCCTGGTCTTCCTAAAGGACCGAGCCTTGTAATGTGATTATTGTGTTTTAGGGCGCCATCAAATAAGAGCAAATGCTCTTGGAATTTGAGTGGTACTTCCACCTCCTCGAAAGGAGTGTACGTTTCAGGAGGTTCCTCTACTTTGTAATAGTGGAAGTACTTTGTTACTGCATTTGCTGCTGGAAAATGTATCCATGAATAGTATACCTCTGTCTGCCGATATTCGTGTGCCTCAATTACGAATATGACTGTGCCACCTCTAGGTGTCAGTCCATTTTCTATAAGTTTTAAGGTTATAGATCTCCTTTTGGCGACCTGGATGAGTATTATATCCGGGTCTGCTGTTTGCATGGTAGCATCAGCATCTGCTATTTCAGCTGCTAATCTAGTAGCCTCTCTTTCTTCATCGCTGTCCATTTTACTGACAGAATGGTATTATGTTTATTTGCAGATCAGGTTTCTTTATGGAAACAGAGATTAGATGCACAATATTCTGGAACTGTTTTATCCTTCAACGTTGACTTGACCAAAAACCATACATAGGAGTTCCCCCCTGCGAGGTTTTGGAGGATATAACCTTTCACCCACTCCAGACGTCTTTGGAGTATTTGGGAAAAGGGGTCTGAGTGAGAAAGCACGACTGAGTTACTCTAAATGTCTTACGTTAGTTTTATCGCCCTTTCCAAACGCGTTGGGCGCCATGTAGTGTAGCTCCTATTTTCCCAATAGGCTCTGCGCATTGGAATAGTACCTACAGCAGTAAAGGCCTAGGCCAGACGTTAACTAGGTCTACTACTGTCGAAACTAGACTTAATTTTTGGGTTTGCCAGCTAAGCTCAGAGTTCGCTAGAAACTTTCTCGAATGTTCAGGAAAGAATTACCTCCCCTGATTAGACAAGAAGGGATTTAGTTTCTGACAACCATAGAACATGACAACTTTGCTCTCCCCTAATCAAGAGTCAATCTCGAGAGTCGTGTGAGCACAAGGCAATTATTTTACTCAGTCAGTACGTGCATTCTTAGTCTCATCAGAATGTAGAGAAAAGGAAGAGACGGGCGTGTTCAATAAAAAGGTGTTATTTATTGATCAGTCTCTTTTCTCGTACAAGAGAAATGGATCGATATTATTGCAATACTTATAGTTAAGTAAAGTGCATACATTAAAAGCAATAGTATAAAATAATACTGTAAAAACATTGATATGGTTTCTGAGCCATATGATGTTTTAAAATGATAAAAATATATTTACATACATATATACATTTGACTAAACGTACTCAACTGGTGTTTCTAAATACGCCTACCCCGTGTACCTGACCTAAGTCTAATGCGTGGGCGGGAATAGAAAGTTACAGTTTAAGTTAAGTTTGTTTTTGCCAAGTGAATAACTAAAGAATTCTCTGTGAGGGGTTATTCAGTTCTGTACCTGGAATTTAGGATGAATGAGGAATGGTATCTCTTTCTCTGCTCTCGATATTCCAGGCTGCCTGCGAGGGCTACCCGGAAGCGCCGGTGCTGGGTCTCTCGGCTTGAGATAGCAGCGCGTCTCTCAGCGCGTCAGGAAGGCGGGGCTGCTGCCTGCGGGGTCTGCTTCTGCTCTCGGCTTCGGCAAGTATGGCTGCTCCGTCTTGTCACCACGCGTGTGTTTGCATAGGGCAAGGTCGGCAATATTTATACCTTAAAGGTGCCGGGATTGACGTAAGGATGGACATAGGTACGTCAATAAAGATGTCATACGACTTGCTCGTTAGCACATTCTTTTGCAAAAGTTCTCTGTGAAATCAAAACAATGGCCGCACGGATTGTCCAGGTTGTCATAGGTTTGATTTGTTATGAGAACGTCGTATGCCTTATCAGGGGCTGGAGGAATGTCGCTTGTCTAATTAGATCTCAAGCGTTATGACCTAATCAGATAACACGTTCCTGTGCCGTAGTGTGACTGCGTCAGATAACGGTATCTGCATCATGGGGGATTTCTTGCCTCATGGGCTGACTGTTAGTTAACTTAGCTAGTTAGTTTAACCAGAATAGGGTCAGGAATAGGGGGATCGATTCAGAACCTATAGAAATACACGACAGTACCATCCCCAGACAGACAGAACCTGCTTATCAATTAGACAGATACCAGATGGGAAGGGAGGGATACAAAAGGGCTTTGTATTCAAAAACCAATGAAAGCCGTTATGTTGGCCCCACTGCCCTAACCATGGATGACTGGCATCAGGCCAATAAAAAACTTGGATGGCAGGATACCTTCACCCTATCCACGCCATTATGGTCGACCAAGAGACTCGGAATGCTATGTAACCAACCAGGATTTGATAAATGGGACACCATTGGTATCTCTAGCATGAGTGACCTATGGAAGAAGGGGAACATTTTAAAATTCTCTGAATTGCAAAAAGAATACAACCTGTATCAGGTGGAAGTGTTTCGATACTTACAAATCCATCACGCCCTGACGGCCGCAATTCCCACACCAGGGGAGATAAATGGAGGCGTCCCCTTTGGAAGATAGATTATTACCAGAACCCTTAGGGAAAAAAGCCATATCATTGACATATAGGGAAATGAGCAACAATTTGCCCAACCCACTACACCGTCTCCAAGAAAAATGGCAATCTGAGCTAGGGCCACTTGAAGATGAGGAATGGCAAACTGCACTAATGTCCCAATGCGAAGCTGCTATCCCACTAAATTTTCGTCTCATCCAACTCAAGATTTTACACAGAACTTATTTAACCAGGATCACCCTCAACAAGATTCGGCGTAGAGCAGATCCACTTTGCCTCCAACGATGTGCGGAATAGGTCACATTCTATCATATACTATGGGATTGCCCTAACATATCGCTACTATGGGAAGAAGCTACATGACACATGAACATGGCCACAGGCAAAGATATTCAATTAACATCAAAAGTGGAACTTCTCAACATATGGGATGCAACCGATCTTAGCACAACAAACAACAATGGGGCATCCTGGGGTACACACTGGTCAAACATAACATAGCATTGCGCTGGGGGAGCCGCGGAGGTGACGACCTCGAGAGAATGGGCTAAAGAAATGAACAAATGCATGATTACAGAGAAAGAAGTGTTTACAAATAGAGGTTGTCCTAAAAAAGGGGATAAGAAATGGGGAAATGGAACACTTACCGAGGAGAGATATGTATCTCCCACCTACTGATCTGGCGCTGAAGAAAGAGGAGGATATGGACACATATGATCAGACATGCATCTAAGGGGCCCCCTCGATTAAACATTCTTGGTATCTTATGTTGGACTTGGCCCTTTTTGCAGGGTCATCCCTAAACATTTTGGCTTCAGCCTGTTTTTTGTCTGACCTGTTTTTGTTGGTTTATTACTCTGGGCACTATACCACTGCTGATCAGTGCTAAAGTGCATATGCTCTCCCTATTGTAAATTGATGTATGGATTAGTGATTTCATGATTGGGTGGTTTGGTTTACCTGTCAGACCCTAGTACAGTGCACCAGGAGTGCCCAGGGCTGGTAATTCAAATGTTGCTAGTGGGCTTGCAGACTGAATTAAAAGTCTTGCACCCATTTTCTGTTTAACTCGAATATGGTGTTTTGAAAAGAAGAGCATTTAGGATAACAGTATTGGCAATTGTTTAGTTTCCTATTGGTCAGTGACTTGGCCTTACTGTTGGGAGCCCAAACCCAGTGGTTCTTTTTGCTAGTGGGCTTGCAGCACTGGTTGTGCCACCCACAGAAGCAGCCAGTAAAAGTGTGTCTAAGGCCTGCCATTGCAGAGCCTGTGTGCAGTCTGGTATTACCATGTTGACTGGGCAAGTGCACGCACTTGCCAGTCCCTAAACCTTCCTATTTCTTCATATCAGACACCCCTATGGTAGGTCCAAGGGCAGGGTGCATTGTAAGTATATGGTAGGACATGCCGTGGTGTGTGTGGACTGTCCTAATAGTGAATTACAGCCATTTTCGTTTTTCACTATTGCAAGGCTACCTGTTCTCCATAGGCAAGAATGGGCAATTAGATTATTACATTTTATAATCCTAACTGACTCAGGGAACATGGTAGAAATTCGAGTTTAGTATGCCGGTGGGGGGCGTGGCCAGCGGCTGAACATGGCGGACGCTTGTTGAGAGAGCTCGGACCCGAGCCCACATGATCCTGATATAAACCGGGTCTACGCTGTATGCAAACAGACAAGACTACAGCCCATTGTGCCTGGAGCGGTAGTGAACACTCGACACCGCCCAAAGTGGAGCACCGACGCACGAATTGCGGGGAAATTGCCGCGGAGTCCTTCCAGGCGACCGCGTGGACGGAGGAATCACGTGGGCCCGCGACCTCCAGGGGAGTCGTCCCTCATCACGGAGAGCTGTGCTGGGCAGCAAACATCAGGCGGAAGGAGCGCTGTGCCCCGGTGCTGTGCTCCGGCGGGAGTGACGAGTGCCACACTGTGAGACGCACCGCCGGAGGGGAGGCACGGTGCACCTGCGGCCGGGGAGTGCTCCTACGAGAGCCCGGGGATGCAGGCCCTACTATCGTGGAGGCGGATGCATGCTGATGAGACCGAGAGCGGACTGCGGTGAACCTAGCTATCCCTGGACACAAGTGAGTGAAGGAGTGGCAGCTGGATGAGGATTTTGCTTCCGAGATTACTAGATCACAGCCGGCTAGAGTGTCAGAAACCGACCCTAAGGCCTAACCAAGGGGTCCACCGCAGTGAAAGACATTTACAGATACAGGGATCACTGGGATGTGCTGGTAGGACAGCCTGATTGCCCCACACAGCTGTAAGGACTTTTGCTGCCATATATAAATCCGGGGCGCTCCCCCTAAGGAACCCCCCCTCGGGTCCTGGGACGGGGGGAAGCATTATGCGCTGTGCGTGGTGGGGGAATGGCCAGCCTGATTGCCCCCCACAGCTGTAAGGACTTTTGCTGCCATATTTAAATCCGGGGTGCTCCCCTAAAGAACCCCCCCCCTCGGGTCTCGGGACATGGGGAAGCACTGTGCACTGTGCGTGGTGGGGGAATGGCCAGCACTGCCGCACCCCGACATTAGTGGCCTGCCGGTGGAATCGAGACATCTCTCCCCCCCTCGCCACGTGGAGACAGAGTATGTGCAGATGAATTGGTGACGTGGAGTGAGAAATATAAGAACGTGTGCCTTGCCTGATCGTGGGCCGGTCCTGGGGGTTATAACCTGTGATATCGCGTCACACTGGAATGAACAGGGAGTGGGCTGCACCAAAGGATGAGCAATGATATGCCTACCTATCCAGATGGGGGTTCTTGCTGGCTACGGTGAGAAATACTGAACCGGCATTTGATTACCCTACTGCCCTGTGGCATCGGTCAGGAGTGACTGTGTACCACACCGATTGGGCACCATGGGGCGCACAAAACCGAAGCAACAAGGACAAACTGGAGTCGATCTCACACAAGACGGACAAGACAGTATGGACGGTGCACCGGCATCTAGGTGTGTCCCTCCCACAATGGTGACGGCCCATGAAGACAAATTGGATCTAATCTTAAAAGAAGTGCGCGACTCCAGGAAGGCAATTGAACTACAGATAGGGACCCTGACCACGGGCCTGAACCTGCTAAGGGCAGACCATGCGAAGACGGAGGACAAGGTGAAAGACCACGCAAAGACACTAGCTGAGGTACTCCCACGGCAAAAGCAGACAGAAACTGATGTGAAGCTACTACAAACGAAGGTGGCCACCTTAATTGACCGAGTGGAGGACGCGGAAGGAAGAGCGAGACGGAATAACATCCGGGTGATTGGCCTGCCGGAGAAAAGTGAAAGGTCCGATGCATCCAGCTACGTGGAGCAGTGGTTCAGGGACCATGGCACGATGGAGGGACTTCCCTCACAATATTGCATCAAACTGGCACACCGAATACCCACTGGGAGGCCGAAGCCGGGTGCTCCACCGAGACCCCTCATAGTGAAACTACTGAATTTCAGAGATAGGGACACGCTACTGCAAAAAGCTCGAGAGGCGGCGCAATAACATTGGAAAACACAAGAGTCTCCCTATATCCGGACTATACGATGCTGGTCGAACGACAGCGGCCTTCTTTTGTGGTGGAGAAGTGACGTTTACGGGACTTGAACATACAGTATGCGTTACTATTTCCGGCACGTCTAAAAATATTGCATGAACAGAAAACCTACTTCTTTGAAAGACCTGGAGATGTTGAGGACTGGCTCGAAGTGATGGAATTAACCAATGCCTAGGAACTCCCCACAAAAGCAGACAGGGGTCCCAAGATAAAGCAGTGTTGAGCTGTAGAGGAGGTAGAACACGGCGCACTCTTGTGAGAGGGCGAGTCAACTCACATAATGAGACAAACCAAGAAGCAGGCGATCATCGCTGCAGCAACCTTCACGAACACCCAGCATACGGAGGCTAAGTCTTCTACTGAGGATGAGGCGTCACAGGGATCGGACTCTGAGGGCAGTGTGGCCCTGTTCCCCTCCCCCACACCGCAGCTGATCATGGAACTGTTTGGCTGATGAACCTGTGCAAGTACACAATGTGTTTTTTTTAAAAATTTATATTTACTGTAAGCTGTAGTTCGTCTGCTTTAACTCTAGTTCTCATTAGATACCTTACAGAAGGCAATCAATACCTGGACTCGGGTACAGTAGTAGCTCCAGACTGGTAGAACAAAGTACCAAATAACCGCATGCAAAGTGCAGGCGCCGGCCCCCCATATGGCAAAGGCCCTTTGTATGTTCTCTCTGTTCTATTCACTTCAAAGTTATGTTGTGGTCTGGTATGGTTTCGAGACCGGACCGAGTATTGGGAATGTTGGGGGGTGGGATGGTCACTTTTTTAATGTAATTGCAGAAACCTCTGTGTTCTTGCGAATCATGCTGGCGACTCATGCTGGCGCCTCTGTGGATTCAACCAATGAAGCTATGACTGTGTTGGATAAATATACCGTAATCACCTGGAATGTACGAGGTATGCGCACAATACACAAAAGGCATAGGATACACACACATCTGTTACGCCGTAAAGCGCAGATAGATAGTAGATATTAAAGCGGCGTTTCCGCCGTTCGGGTGAAGTGAAAGGTGTTCCCATATCCGGAGAACACCTATCACTTCACCCGAACGGCGGAAACGCCGCTTTAATTGTGACAACAGGCATTACTCGCCGTTGTCGGACTTTACATATTGGTCCATTTAACCTGTTTCCTTGTGCAGACCCGCGCACATTAGGACCCTACAAACCCGAACAGGAGCGGTTTGGAATTATCACCGTTCCCCAGAGAACACGACCTTCTATACTAGTGCAGCCCTGATGAGTCATAGGGTTAACACCCTTACTGACAAAACACGTGTCGGCTGGTTTCTTTCTACATGGATCTCCTCTGAACAGGAGAAACATCCATACGCTAATTAAAACAAGAATGAAAATGAACACTAGTGTGTGATCTTATCCTTGGAAAACTTTATATCTTGATTACCCATATCATTGATATCGTTGTGTGCGCTTGATTTGACAATTCACCCGTAAGAGTACCCACTGAGCAGACGGAAGCCTTCCTGTCTGCCTTGACATTTCCAGTGTTGGCGCCTTTGGCTCAGAAAGATCCAGCAGGGCCCATAACGTCACAAGAAATCAAAATTGCTATGAAAGGGCTCCCCCACAATAAGACTACTGGGATGGATGGGCTTCCCATCGAATTTTATGCTGCATATGCAGAATTGCTAGTACCCAGATTAACGGACCTGTGTAATGCGAGCTGGGAGGAGGGCTCACTGCCTCTCACCACCGCTCAGGCGATGGTAATATCATTGCCAAAGCCTGGTAGAGATCATACGGATATGGCCAATTACCGCCTGTTAACGTTGCTACCCACCGAGTACAAAATATTGAGTAAGGTACTGGCCAATAGGCTTCTGCTGTCCCTGTCACACTTGGTCTATATAGACCAGACCGGGTGCCTGCCTGCGCGTAGTACTTCCCTAAACATAAGGAAATTACATTATTTAATGACGGAGGCGCCAAAGCGGTTTCCCCACGCAGGTTGTATCTCTTTGGACCTTAGGCAAGCATTTGACTCGATCAACTGGGAGTATATGTTTCAGACGCTACCTCACTTTGGAATACCGGAGGGATAAATGGCATGGCTACGGTTACTGTACAAAGCCCGACAGCACGCACAAGAACGGGTAAGCACATATCGGACGATTACATGATATATAGAGGGACTCGACAGGGTTGTCTGCTATCGCCCCTGATCTTTATTCTGGCACTAGAACCCCTGGCAATAGCAATGAGACAGAACCTCCTGGGTTTGGGAATACCGATAGGACGTACGACCCACCTCTTCTCTGCATATGCAGATGAAATCATAATATATCGCGTGATCTTCGTCAGCCTTTAACCCCAATTTATGATCTGTACGAGCGATTCGAACATTTATCTGGCCTTGCTGTGAATCCCGCGAAATCGCATGCCTTTTTCTTTACCGACCATGCTGAGGACACGAACATAGGGTTCGGGGACACACTGCTTCAGATAGCACCAACTACGTTTAAATACTTGGGTATTCAAATCTACAGAGCGCACGTGGATATGCTAGAGGGTAACATTGACAGAACAATACGCTCTTTACGGTCCAGTGTTGCCTTTTGGACCTCCTTGCCATTATCCGTTATGGGAAGAGTCGCAATAGCAAAAATGGTGGTCCTGCCACGCCTGTTATATTATTTCTCTAACCTGCCCTTGATCGTACCATTATCCACCTTCAAAACACTGAATACCCTGCTAATAGATCTTATCTGGGGTACGGGACAAAGGCGTATCAGTTTGAAAAGACTTCAAATGGGCACCCGTATGGGGGGATTGGGAGTCCCAGACTTCTGTGCGTACTATTACGCTTGCCAGTTACAATGGTTATCATACTGGACGGCAGGCTGCAATCTCCAAAAAATATGGTACACCGACATAGGCATTAGCAACAGCACTCTACATGCCCTACTACTATCGGGACATAAAACCCATAGAGACCTGGCCTCACTACTGGACACTGCGATCGCATGTTGGAAAGCAGCGTTAAGATATACAAACACGGCCTCTACATATTCTGGCAATATACCATTGCTGTGTATCCCACTGCACGTTGGTATCCTAATCAAACGTACACTAGCGCCCTGGACTGAGGTCGGTGTCACCACGGTGGCGGACCTTTTCGGACAGGAGACGCTAATGGATCATGACACCTTTGTAAATGAGACGGGTGCCCCAGCACATCTATATTTAATACACGCTGCATTGGTACAATACATCAAAAAATACTGGGCACCACAAAGACGAGAACCCGACCACAATGAATTGGTTAAGATGGTACACTATATCTGGAGAGGGAGACATTTGATCAGCTGGATATATAATGGGATCAGTACACACACCCGAGTTCCCCTGGACACCTTGAAAACTATTTGGATGGAGGAGATAGGCAAGGGCCTAATCGATAAGGAATGGTTGGTGGTATTGGAACACCCTAGGAGGGTGTCAAGGAATTCGAAATTTAAATTCATCCAAACTATGAATTACACCGGGCCTATTTGACTCCATGTAGGCTGGATAAAATGTTCCCGCAGACACAACACTCCTGCCCTAGATGTAAGTTGGAGGGGGCGGGCCTACTACAAATGCTATGAACATGCTCAAAAATAAGAGAATATTGGATTAAGATTAGGGGATTTACCGGAGAGGCAGCACATCACGCGATCCAAGACACAGTGGAAGAATGTCTATTAGGCCTCCACAAACATAGATCCAAGCACAAGGTACAATACCGATTCATAGATCTAGCCCTACTACTAGCTATCAGGAATGTCACTATGCGTGGAAAATCGTGTAAATCACCAGGGGTATCTAGCTGGCACGTGGAAATGTTGCGATGGGGCAGTGCAGAAGGTGCAGCATTGCGCAGAGAAGCGGCAAGGGGACTATGTAAGACGGCAATAGCAATGGACTGGGAAGTTATGTTGGAAGAGCTAAAATCTGTGGATGTTAACATAGATGTTTAAATATGCCAAGTGTGTGTCAGTAATAAAATGGCACCAACGCCTTGTTATACAGTATAATGTAGAGATGCATTAAGATACAACACAAATGTTCCGGACAACGCTATGGAGTGCATGATTCAGTAATATTGATACGTAAGAAAAGTGACCTGGGAAGTTGGGGAGGGGGGACTTCTATTAGGGAATGTTTTCTGGTTCCTTATTCTTTCAGAGGAATGTGTACTTCTCCATATATAGTTGATAAATGTAAATGATGTCTCTACATGTACTACAAATATGAAACTGCTAGAGCTTTCGGACACCCTGCAACAATGTGTGAGAAAAGATCAACTGATATGTGCTCATGATGTTCTAGACTGATTCACGTTTGGTGTGTTAAGGGAGCTCGAATCTAAAAATAACACTATATGAATGTATATGGAAAAATTGAAAAATAATAATAAAATATGTTTAAAAAAAATAGTATGCCTGAACTCAGAATGATAAAAAACATATTTTAGTGAAGTTAGTTTTAACATTCTGTGTTTGAAAATACCACTTTTAGAAATTAGGTATTTTCTCGTCTATCTATCCAAGCCTGCCTCTGCTAGGTTGTATATTCCTTGTCTGGAGTTTGAGTGACAGAGCTGGGGGATTCCAGGAGACAGGGTGAGTCAGCCGAGTAGTGAGTAGAGAGATCTGCATCTAGATGGGAGGGAGGAAATGCACCTAGGACCTGAATAGGGCTGTGCCTTCCCTCCACAATGTTGGCTCCACTTCCTGTGGTGCGTCTGATGTCTCTGCCCTGCACTGTGAAAGGAGAGAAGGAGTCATGTCAGCAGAGAGCTCCAGGACTGTGCCTTCCCTCCACAATGCTGGCTACACCTCCTGTGGTGCGTCTGATGTCTCTGCCCTGCACTGTGAAAGGAAAGAAGTAGTCATGTCAACAGAGAGCTCCAGGACTGACCAGAACCGGTTTGGACTAGGCAAAGGTCCCTTTGCCTGCAAAGGTCCCTTTGCCTTCAGAGGACAAAGGATTTTGGCGTATAAGTTTTGGGACCCTGATCCCAAGAATTTAGATCACTTTTGGACATCAAGAAGAAACCTTTGCTGAGGAGAGGAACCTGAAGAAACTGAGGAGAGACTATCCCTAAACTGAAGTGCTGCTTGGGAGATTGTAATACATCAATAGGGCACCCCAATAATCCCAAAGGAACTGGGTATTATCAATAACACAACATAATTGATCCTTGAGGAATCATTTAACTTTAAATTAATGCTTATAATGTCACAGCAGTGAACACAATTTTACAGAACTCAGGAGATTTATATCAAAAGCAACTTCTTTATGTGATAGAATTAATCAATTATCACAATCAACTCATTTTCCAATGAACATAGAACAATATTCATAAATCATCATCATACATGGCAACAAAATGACCACTGTTTATTTTCTTCTCATATGTACAGTGGTTTCGGACACCTTTTGTACAAATATGGACCATATACAGCATCAGCCATATGTAATATTCAATTCTTCATTTTTCATTCAATTAAATAAACATCCATTGATAAGCATATATACAAAAGCAGTGTCGTAGTGTCGATGTTTCGGTATCACATCCGGTTAATCAAATCCACAAGACCAACCTCAGGACAAATGTTGCACTGTGAATCTAATAATGCAATATATACAATATACAAAACTTTAATTTATAAAAACTCATGAGTTCTAAATATGTACTGTCTGCTTATACCTCCATAAACAAATCAAGTGCCTCCTTAGTGTATAATTACCAAATACCAAGACTATTGCACTCCACCCCTCAAGTGACATCTTATCCACGTCTTGTGTGCAGCTTTACCACAGTAAAATCCAAAAATCAGAAAACCTCCACCATGTTCATATCACCAATGCCTAAGAAAGAGGACAGTTAAAAAATTCAAAATTCACCTAATGTTTACTCACAAACACGCCAAATATTTAGGCTAATTGTTTCAGCAGCATCTAAAAACAGTCATAGTCGTCATTGAACTAATCAGAAACTAGTTCCGACAACTACCATTCTCAACAAAAAGAATCTTTATTAAATCTTCAATTAGTCTAAATTCACTCTTATCAGCAGTCACCTTCGCATTAAATCTCAGGGCAAAATACATAAAGTGTAATAGCATTCTAAACCTAGCGATCCCGAACAGCCACTTAACCACCACAAGCAGTGATGCAGTACTCACATATAATTCAGCGCTTTAATCCGCCATCTGTCAAACAAGACGAACACAGTCTATAACAAAAATTCCTTCAACTACTGCAAGAACGCTACTATGATTCCTACATTCACCTTGAACCAAACAAGTTTAAAACTTACTCGTTCAGAGGTTCGATTTAATCCCTCCTTCACCCGACATCCAGACCGAGTACGGACGCCGTCTCCCCTGTAACCTTTGACCTCATTGACGCGACGTGAACGCATCACTCGTGTCAGCCATCTTTAGTCAGGAAATCGAAGTAAAAGATTAAAGACTCCAATCTTCTATGATTACTTTTTTCTACTTCTAGGACAACTGTAACAACACTGGTATGACAATTTCTGTACCATTTAAAAACGGCCCTGTCAATGTATAACGCCGCATCAAATCAAATGGTGGTACTCCAAGCCCAGCCACATGTCGGCCATCTTGGAGTGACCAAATACCTTGCATTCACGGTTTACACTAAGTCCACAGGCTTTCCACATGGGGGATTGGCCTGCAGTGTTTGCCTGGCTGCCAAAGAAAGGAGAAAGGACTTTGTGCGCTTTATTTAACTTGTAAGAATCTCCAAGGGCTTGAGAGAAGTGCTTTCCTCCTGCTGAGGTCTCAGGGATAACAGACTTCAAACCCGAGCTTCCCAAGCGTTCTTTGGAAGTGCCTGCTGTGGTTTTGGGCCTTCTGAGGGACTGCATTTTGCAAGGAGCTGGAAGCGTGACTCAAGAGGGAGAAGCGTGTCGCCGTCGCTGCCGCTGCCGTCACATCGTGGATGGTGCCGCTGTAGCTGTCGCATTACACCTCATCTCAAGAAACGTCCCGCAACCTCGAAGAAGCATGTCGCCATCGCCGCCGCTGCCGTTGCATCATGGATGTCACCGCTGTAGCTGTCGCATTGCACCACATCAAGAAAACCGTCTTGCAACAAGGAAGAAGCATGTCGCCGTCATAGCCCTTGCCGTTGCACCGTGGATGTCACCACTGTAGCTGTCGCATTGCTCCGCATCAAGAGAAGCACCATGCATCCATGGAGAAGTGTGCAGCCGTAGGAGCTGCTGTCCTCACATCACGGAACAAGGGTGTCGCTGCCGCAGTTGTCGCATCGCGCGGAAGCGTGTCGCATCGTCGGAGAAGAGTGTCGGCGCCAAAGCTGCTGTCGTCGCATCACGGAACAAGGGTGTCGTCGCTGCTGCTGACGCATCGAATCAAGACTTCTCGCAACATCGGAGAAGCGTGCTGCATCAGGAAGAAGATGACGTCTTTATTTCTTTTCACCGGATCTGTGCCGCATCACCATCCCTGCAACACTTTCGTTGTAGAAGCGTTACGCATCGTAAGGTACATTGACTCAAAATGTCGCATTTTAAGATCTAAAGAGAACTAAGCTAATTCTACCATTTTAAGTACAGTATTTTAGATTTTTGTCATTTGTGGTCTTGTGTTATATCTATATAAAGAACACTTATTTGTAATAAACAACTTGTGTGGTGTCCATCTGTAGTGTTGTCACTTGATTACTGTATGTGTTCACAAATGCTTTACACACTGCCTCTGAGATAAGCACCTACCTGTGCCAACTAGAGACCCCCAAATCTAACAGAAGGTGAAAGAGGTCGAGCCAGAACTTTGTCAATCAGAATCTATCAGATGAGTTTATGAACCTCAGTAAATACGGCTCCACCAGCTGGGTGGTTTTAAGCATGATAAAGCAGCGTACACTGGGCTTCTGAAGCTCTTTCTCTTCCCTCAGTGTGCTGTGCAAAGAAGGCCGCCTTGATGAGGTTTAGATCTGTCTTATTTGAGTTAGTAAAAAGATCTCCCCTTTTCAAGCTTATTAGGCTTTCTTCAATGTATTTGAGCCATGGCACACGTAAGGCATGATGAAGGGCCAAACAGTCCTTTAAAATCACTTTGTTTAGAGTTATCCCCTTTGTTGCCCAGATTTATAACCAAAGATATATATGACCATATGTAATTAAATTGGAAATGTATGTCCTACCGAGCTCCACGTGAACAGCGAAAGAGGGAGTACCCTGGGGAAAGGCTAAAAGCTGTCTCAGAAACTTGTTTTACATAATTTGGAGACCATCAGAGGTAATGTACCCCCAAATTTCACTGCCATACAGTGCCTTTGAGATGCACTTGGCCGTGTAAAGCTCTAGTAAGGCCCCTACCGGACTTTTTCCCAGTCTAGAAGCAAAGTTGAATATGGCAGCTGACTCCCTGACAAGGGCATTTATTTATGGGGCAGTTGAGGCCTCCATTTCATTTTTACATCTATCAACACCCCCACATATGAGAAAACACTCGACCTTGGGACCGGGGTGGGTCCAACCTTAAAGGCATATGGCCTACTTGGGTGGGCCGCTACCTGCATACTAAAAGACTTAGAATTATTAACCTTCAGGTCCTGAGCCCCATGAATTGAACAAAAGAGTGTAATAAAATGTGCAGGCCCTGTGCAGTTCTGGCCATTAAGATGGCATCGTTGGGATACAACAGGACAGGAAGACCACACCGTCCCACCTGAAGGAAGTCAGCCTTGGTCTGCAAAAGGGTTCTCACCAAGTTATTAATATATATACATTGAATAGGAAAGGTGCCAATACGCAGCCCTGGCAGACCCCACTCTTGATAGGAACCAGGCGTTAAACCTTCAAGTAACCTGAGTATCGCCCTGCCGCCTTGTGTCTTGTGGGAAGTCTTATAGAAATACAACTATGTCCCTATCCACCCCCAGGAATAGCAAGGTCTGCCACATCTTGCATCTATTCACACAATCAAAAGCGGAGGATAGATCCATAAATGCCAGGAAAATAGTTCCGGCATGGCAACGATGTACTTGTTCACTTTCATATAGAGATTACTTTTGTTGATTGTGCCGGGTGGAAGCCATATTGGGCCTCTGACAGAATGCCATACTCTGAGGCCCAGTTTGATAGCCTTTCTAACAGGATCCGTCCAATCACTTTGACCACGGAGTCCAACAAGGAGATGGGCCTTTAATAATGGGTGCTATCTCTGTTCACGTTTTTAAAAACTGGGACCATGATGGAAGCGGCCATACCCTTTTAAAGTGGGAATAATATCCCTCTGTGCTGAATACAGTTTGCCCATGGCTGATTGGAGGTCAAATTCACACAATAAAGTATGCAGGATACCCCCTGGACAAGCGCACCAAACTGTTGAGGACAGGAAGAGCCCCCTGCACCCTGTGTTTTCAAATCCCCAGAAGGATGGACAGTAAAGTCTCCCACCAGGACGATATTAGAAGTGTGGCAAGTAGAAGCACTGAATCTAGTCAAGATGCAGCACAAGTGCAATATATTACAAACCTCGGGGAGGGATGAAATGGCATTATAAAAATTCAGAAGCAGTAAACTGCTAGACCCTTGGGTGAAAAGCAAGGCCTGCAGGTAAGGGTTATCTGTCTACAGTTCAACAATAACTCCCTTTAACCTGAGTAAAACATAGACTCCCCCCATTGGTCGACCAGCCCTTGCGGGAGTTGCGGGCGCAGAGAAGTACTTACATCCTTCCAGGAAAAAGGAGTTGTTGGTAACACAGGTCTCCTGCAAGCAAACAATGTCAAACATTTGGAAAAAAGAATTCCACTCAGGAATTATAAACTTTCTCGCCAGGCCGGCTTTGTTCTAAAAAGTGAGGTTGCAATGGTTAGTATTCATCAAAGAGGGGCCAAGGTGGCCTTGATCCACATGATTCACACGGTCCAGTTGCAGAGAGGGAGCCATGTACATCATAGGCGCCGATCCTTCCAGTCAATCACAGTTATCAAAAAGCCCCAAGGGTGCAAAGACATTAGAGACTTGAACTCGTGAGGGAGCCTGATGCCAACCCTGAAAAGCTATGCAGGATGATCTCCTGGGATATCATAAACTTGATGTTGGGGCCGGGGACAAGGGCCAGTAGAAATAGCCCAGAGGCAGGGCAGTCATGGAAGTGACAGGACCCGTGGTGGTATGAAGACTAATCATGTGAAGAATTCTCTCCATCAAATGTGACCGAATAAAGTTGATTTTTACATAGTCACCTCCACAGCTTCTTCTGGACCCTCCAATCCAGGCCACCCTCTGTACCATTATGATATGTCGCTCAACTCTATATCCCAGGGTTGTGTTATTATTCAACCAATGCAAGACTTTATTTTTTAACTGGTGAAAATCTTCGGTGGAGCCAGGCTTTACACAGGAACATTGCCCAGGACCACAAAATGCAGTGTTGCTTCTGAAGGTAAATGAATGTTACTTAAGCCGTGGTGCTGGATGCTCAGCTCCCCAGTTGCAGGAATAGAGACCCTTGCCCCATCGGACTCTCTCCTGGTGGTCAAGTAACTACCGCTACTTGCCTTTGCCCCAATGGGCTCCGTGGCTAATGCACCCACATATGGGCCTTCCTTTGGGGTTGGTAGCATAGCAGGCTGAGGCAGGGAGAGGATGGGGGGAACAATATTCTTATGCCAGTGCAGGTTAAATGGGTACCCCCACGGGCAAATAATGGAGCTGTCTGGCTGCAGCCCAGGTTTCCCCCTCTGTTGGTTTAAGCCATTTGATCAGTATTGATCTCCTCTGGGCTCTGACAGGCGTGGACGGGTCTGCCCTTGGCCCGGGCTTTGCCCAGGTGTGTCCCAAGCCACTGGAGGCAAGCAGCATTTTAGACCACGCTCAGAGCGGGCGTGCCCCTGGACTCCTCCTCCTCCTTTCCACAGGCAACCGGGACACGAGTCCTGTGGTATCAGTAACAACAAGACTACAGCAGGCACAGCAGATTACCAAGTTCTCCCGCGCCGTGGGAGGCGAGCTGAGCTTCAGAGAATGCGCATGCGTGCTCCTGGACTCCTCCTCCTCCTATCCACAGGCAACTGGGACACCGAGTACCGTGTTCTCGGCCACAACAATACCACAGCAGGCACAGCAGATTACTGAGTTTTCATTCTCGCTATCCCCAGCCAACCCCAGCATCATCATCAGTGGAGTGACAACAATCTGTACCTTAATGATGGTGCTCAAAAAGCCACCTATCCCTTGCATCAGGGGTATTACTTTTGGGCAAGCATAAAATATGTGTATAATATCCTCCTGCTCTATACCATCAGAGGCATACCATCAGAGCCACCCCCCATTTAAAAAAAAATTGCAAGGGAACAATACAAATTAAAAACTGCCTTAAAAATGTAGGTTTTCATACTTGTCGATAAGATAATCTTATCAGCTAGTGTCACAGATTCTTGGAGATACATACCTTCAAGGCCCAATCTCAGATTCCATTTATCCCTCTGTAGTTCTAAATCATCGTTCTGAGTTTGCAACAGCAATGCATATATAGATCCAATTTTCTGCCTTTGCCTCATATCGTCGATTAAAGGAAGCTTAGTCATAGACTTTAAATCTCTTTCCCCTTAAAATAGAACATCGGGAATTTGCAGATATTTTTTTAAATCTGCCCTCAGTAGATTAAAAGATTCCTGTAATTCAATAAAAGAACAAAGCTGGTAATTATCATCATAAGTTCAAGGCACCGCCTTACCTGAACCCACACCATTAATGCTACATTTAGCTCTTTACTTTTTGTATTTTCATAATAACTTGGTTCGATATTCTTGGCCACATATCATTCAGCTTTTTTACCTAAAAGCATTCAATAAATTGTTGGAATCCTGGCTAGATCTATTTCTTGAGGCTCCCCAGTTATTCAAATTACCATATTTTGTAATGTGCAAGGCAAATTATACAAAGTAAAATTAGGAACTGATAATCCTCCTAAGAGCCTTTGCAATGTCATAAATTTAGCTGCCCTCCTTGATTTTTTATAGTCGATTCCGATTAGGAAAAAAAAACGTCTGTATGATTTGTATTCGGAGCCCTCTCCGTACGAATCGTAAACATGCCGCACAACCCGACGAGTACGATCCGGGATGGGGTATGAGGACACGATTCGTACAGTCCACGTCAGGTAAGGGCGATTCGTACGGAAAAGCACACAATCACATACACACCGTACGGTCCGTACACCCCATGATCGCGGGGTACGGTGCGTACCCCTGCGATCATGGGGTGTACGCACCGTAGCCCTGCGATCGCAGGGTTTATGCACCGTACACCCTGCGTACACCCCATGATCGCGGGGTATGGTGCGTACACCCCATGATCGCAGGGGTACGCACTGTACCCCTGCAATCATGGGGGGTACGCACCGTACCCAGGGGGGGCGTTCTGTACCTGTTTCAAGGCGAACTCTACTTTTACTGCAGTTTTCAGCTCCCGTAGAAAAAGGGTGAAGCGGCGCGTACCCGACATGAATCGTACTTGCTGGGTCAGAAAAACCAGCCGAGAACCATATGGATGTCGCGTACAGCGGGTTCCGAGGGAGAATCGTACGGGGATTTGATTTGTACGGTCTCTGTACGATTTATACGGAGTCCATCTCCTGGTACGAATCGTACTTCGTCGTACGCACGGGGGATGTTGCAGGGTACGATTCGTACGGGATAAACGCTCCGAACAGCTATTCGGAGCTGCTTTTCCCGAATCGGAATCGACCCCCTTATGTATGAAATTCATGTTCAATGCATTACATCTACCTATTACTAAAAGATGTAGATGATTATTTCTACCCAACTGATCGCGTCTTCTCAATCACTGGACTCAAAATAATCTCAACCATTTGATCCACAGCAACAGTAATTCTTCTCCCTAAGTAAAGTGCATTTGCGACAACCTGCTGATCTTCAATATGGGCCTGTTCTATACAGAATAACTGTGTTTTAGCACAATTTAATTTATAACCTGACCATAATCCATACTGTTCAACTAGCTTTTCTATTTCCGGGAGAACAGTAGTTAAATCGCGAGTAGCAACTGCCTCATCATCAGCATAAGAATTTTTTTTATATTCTACCATATCTTGAACTACCGGCTTAATCATCCTGCTCCTCTGCAGTTGAATCAAAAATGGATCAATAAAACATGCAAATAATAATGGGAAGCAAGGACAACCATGCTTTGTTCCCCTTGAGATAAGTATCTTCTCTGATTTAAGACCATTTATTCGTGTCCTGTCATTCGTGGTTTTGTATAAGGCCTTAGTAGCTCCAATAACACCACTCCCAAAGCCTTTCCATTCTAAAATTGACCATAAACTTTCCCATGACACACGGTCAAACGCTTTCTCAGCATCTAATAAAATGAGTTTGAGAGGTGTCTTTTGGGCCGCTGCCATTGATAGAGTGTGACCACCCTCTGTATATAATCTACAGTTCCCCATCCAGGGATACATCCATGTTCTCTACATGAAACCAGAGGTGAAAAAACCCCACTCAATCTATTCGGCAATAATTTTGCATAAACTTTGCAATCAAGATGTAACAAAGACATAGGCCAGTAGGATCAAAGTAATAGGGGTGCCTTCTCTTTCTTTACAAAAAATCACTATGCTTGCATCCTCTCTCGAGGAGGGAATAGAGCCCTGCTGTGCCTCACAAAATGTCAGCAACATATCTTCCCTTAATTCAGAGAAGAGAATTTAAAAAAAATTCAAAGGAAGAGTATCGGGATCCGCAGCTTTTCCTACACACAAAGACATTATTGCATCTGATATATTTTGCATGGATAATGAGAGATCCATTGCAATCTGATCCTCTTCCCTCAATCTACAACCCCTTAATTCATGATAGAAGGTTTCACATATATTCGATGAAAGTTCAACATCTTTCACATAAAGTTTACTATAAAAATCTTCATAAACCTTAATGATTTCCAAAGGTGCTTCAAAAATGTTATCAACAGAATCCTTAGACATTTTTTTTTTCATTTTGAGGTATGTGGTGAATATTTTTCTTGTCCTAGCATATTGGGAGGACTGAAATGTTGGACATATGATTAGTTTCTGACGCATAATGCTTTTTCAAGTTATGAGGATAAAGTATTGTTTGCAATTTTTTTCATCTATTGTCATTAGTTTAGGACTTGGGAGGTCCACCTTTTGATCGGTAGACCAAGTGGTCCGAGAATTAATATGTGAAAATGTTTGTAAATTAATAGATGTGTTGAATATTTCAGTTTGTCATATAAGCAGGCTTCCTTCTAGACAGAAAGCTAAAGACAAAGGGGCAGATTTATGAAGGCCTTGCGCCGCCGGTGCGTCATTTTTAACATGGGAAAAATGACGCACCGGCGGCGCAAGACCATCATAAATCTGCCCCAAAGAACGCTACCCCAGTCAAGTTTCTCAAAGCCAACTTTACAGAAACTTGCGCTGCCCTAGGAACTTGTAGGAGAATGGACTCCAAATTCGACATTTTGCACTTCATCATGACTCCTTTTGCACTTTACTACACACACTAAATGGCAATTTTTATACTCCTCTCGTATTTTTTTGGAGTCATTGTATTTACTCAAACTTTTTTCAATCAATCAATCAATCATGCCATTTGTATAGCGCACTACTCACCCGGGAGGGTCTCAAGGCGCTTGGGGGGAGGGGTATGCTACTGCTCGAACAGCCAGGTCTTGAGTTGTTTCCTGAAGGCGAAATGGTCCTGGGTCAACCGAAGGTGGATGGGGAGGGAGTTCCAAGTCTTGGCAGCAAGGTAAGAGAAGGATCTTCCTCCGGCGATGGCTCTTCGGATGCGTGGTACGGCTGCGAGGGCGAGGCTGGTGGACCGTAGCTGGCGGGTGGGCGTGTAGAAGGTCAGGCGGTCGTTGAGGTACTTGGGGCCCAGGTCGTGGAGAGACTTGTGTGCGTGGGTGAGGAGCCGGAAGGTGATCCTCTTGTCGACGGGGAGCCAGTGCAGGTTCCTCAGGTGGCTGCGTCGGGGGACATCCAGGATGAGTCGGGCGGAGGCGTTCTGGATGCGCTGGAGTCTTTTCTGTAGCTTGGCTGTGGTTCCGGCGTAGAGGACGTTTCCCTAGTCCAGTCGGCTGGTGACGAGTGCCTGAGTGACAGTCTTCCTGGTCTCAGTCGGGATCCATCGGAAGATCTTGCGAAGCATACGCAGGGTGTTGAAGCACGATGAGGAGACGGCGTTGACTTGTCTGGTCATCGAGAGGGAGGGATCCAGGATGAAGCCCAGGTTGCCTGCATGGTCGGTTGGCTTGGGTGCGGTGCCCAGGGCTGGGGGCCACCAGGAGTCGTCCCAGGCAGAGGGCGAAGATCCCAGGATGAGGACTTCCGTCTTGTCCGAGTTCAGTTTCAGGCGGCTGTTCTTCATCCACTCGGCGACGTCTTTCATCCCTTCGTGTAGGCAGGTTCTGGCGGTGTCGGGGTCTCTGGTGAGGGAGAGGATCAGCTGGGTGTCGTCGGCGTAAGAGATGATGTTGAGGTTGTGCTGGCGTGTGATGGCTGCGAGAGGTTTCATGTAGATGTTAAAGAGGGTGGGGCTGAGTGAAGATCCTTGCGGGACGCCGCAGATGACTTCGGTGGCCTCGGAGCGAAACGGGGGGAGGCGGACTCTTTGTGTTCTTCCGGCGAGGAACAAGATGATCCACTCCAGTGCCTTCTCTTGGATACCGATGTTGCTGAGGCGCTGGACTAGGGTGTGGTGGCAGACCGTGTCGAACGCAGCGGAGAGGTCCAGGAGGATGAGGGCCACTGTTTCCCCCTTGTCGAGCAGGGTCCGTATGTCGTCGGTGGCTGCGATGAGGGCGGTCTTGGTGCTGTGGTTGGCTCTGAAGCCGGACTGCGAGGGGTCGAGGGATCCGTTCGTCTCGAGGAAGGCGGTCAGCTGTCTGTTGACGATCTTCTCGATGACTTTAGCAGGAAAAGGGAGGAGCGAGATGGGGCGGAGGTTTTTGAGATCAGTGGGGTCCGCTGTAGGTTTCTTCAGGAGGGCGCTGATCTCGGCGTGCTTCCAGCTCTCCGGGAAGGTGGCGGTGTTGAAGGAGGCGTTGATGATGTTCCGGAGTTGGGGTGCGATGGTGGAGTCGGCCTTGTTGAAGACGTGGTGTGGGCAGGGGTCGGTCGGTGATCCGGAGTGGATGGTGTTCATCGTGCGGGCTGTGTCTTCGGTGGTCACCGTGGTCCAGGTGCGAAGGGTGGCGGTGGGGGGCGTTGGTTCGACGGTTGGGTGGGGCGCCAAAGCTGTTGTGGATGTCGGCGATCTTGCGGTGGAAGAACAAGGCGAGGGAGTCGCAGAGGTCTTGTGACGGAGTGATGTCGTTGGTGCCGGTGCTGGGGTTGGAGAACTCCTTGACGATAGTGAAGAGCTCTTTGCTGTCGTGGGCGTTGTTGTCCAGTCGTTCCTTCAGGGATTTCTTCTTGGTGGTGCGGATGAGCTGGTGGTGCTTGCGGGTAGCGTGTTTGAGGGCGGTCATGTTGTCGGTGGTCCGGTCGAGGAGCCAGGCTTTCTCGAGGGTGCGGCAGGTCTTCTTGGAGTCCTTGAGGTCGTCGGTGAACCAGGATGCCTTCTTGCTTCTGGGTCTGCTGGGAGGGTTCTTTAGTGGCGCGAGGTCGTTGGCGCAGGCGGTCAGCCACTGTGTGAAGTTGCGGGCTGCTTCGTTGGGGTCTGTTGTGTTGGCGGGTGGGCTCTGGCTGAGGGAGGTGGTGAGCTGGTCTGCGGTGATCTTGCTCCAATTCCTGTGAGGTACCTGTTGCGGGTAGTGGTAACTAACTCTACTTATAAAAAGTGTTGTTTTATGCATTTTTTTCACGTAATCCAACAATGCTGCTGACTGAAATGTTTATTTATCAATTAAGCATTATTTTATATGTTGTTTGATGTAGTTGATTGCAATGGTTTTTATTTACTAAGCAATAAAGAATATTAATATTATTATTATTATTATTATTATTATTATTATTATTATTATTGTTATTATTATTATATAAACATGCTTCCTTATAGATGGAAAGCTAAAGATAATGAACTTGTGCACATTGTAAATTATGAACATTTTGGGAAATATGAATATTGTTCTCTTTTATGTTTGAGCCCTGATGACGTCCGACAATGGAGGAAATGCGTATGCTGAATTTGTTTTGAATTCTTGTTGATGAACTTTTGTATCTGATAAACTGATATAACAGATAATAAAATGTAGATTTTAACAAAGGAAGCTTATTTGTAGATTGGTTCTGTCAAGAAGCAATATTTAATTAAAGATACTTTTCATCGAATAAAACTCTCCTTCCATCGAGGCATATTCTTACGTATGGTGGTTCTGCAGCACTGAGCCACAGGAAGTTGAGCGTCATCATTTGATTGAACAATATTTAATAAACCAGGATAAATCTGTCTTGTGCACACCTTTTGCAAGCCCTCACCTCAAGACTGTGTATTGGTAGTTCTATATTTAATTCATCAAAAATAATTGCCTTATCAATATTTGTCCCATAAATTAAACATAATGTAAAACTTGTCATAACTATTTTACATTCTAAAATGACCTATTGTCCTTGAGCTTCTACTAAACAATGGGGTACAGTACAAGTGTAATTCTTTGCAAGAACTGCGATCCCTCAAGCTGTTAAATTTTGTTGGGGACATGCCAATATCCTTAGGCACAAATCCTTCAAAAGCTCTTTCTTTCCACAGGGATATGAGTATGCTAAATGCAGATTATGTCAGATTTCATTGCTCTAAAATCTAGGACGGCTCTAGCTCTTTTATTCCTATCATTTAAACCGCATATATTTATTGAGTAAATACGCACTTTCTTTATTTGCTGCCACTATTTGCCATTAAAACCTCCTTCCTTTGAAATGTCTACCGTAATTTTTTCCTCAATAGGAGAAGAAGCCAAGAAACAAAATGATCCATACATCAACATGATTCCCAAAATCAACTATTGTCATTATTATTTTAGTTTTATCTATTGCACTTACGTCATGACACCTTTCGTTGTCTTGCTTAAAAATGCACATATCCTGTGTACTACCTCCAGAAACTTCATCCTCCCCAGTGCCTTCCTAACCCCCTTCTAACCTTCCCCACTCACCCCCTTTTCATCACGTCACCCCTTTCCCCCCTCCCCTGCCTCCATTCAGGGCATCAGGACCAATCAAGTCCAACACCCTCCCTACATCTTTAAAGTATTCCCTAATCTGATTCTTATTGGCCAGCATATCTTCCCCCTTCTCCTTTCTCTCTTTTCTTTCAAGTCATATTTGCCGATAATTCCTTGGCATTGGCTTCTGTAGTAGAAAAATATGATTTGTCCCTTGACACAAGTTTCAACTTAGCAGGGTTTAACAAGATTGCTTGGGCCCCATAGCTTGGAATGGTGGGTTCAGCTGGCGCAACCACCATCTCTTTTCTACAGTTACTTGGCAGTAATTTCATGTGTCAACATCAGACATGACTCTATCTGTATATATAAAACTTTAAGTTTAAGACTGAAGCATATTATAACCTTGAAAAAAAATTGAGTTTCTGATGGTCTTTACACACTGATACCTAGAATGGTTGAAGGTGTGAGGTTTTTTGCATGCATAAATCTATGCTGATCAAATGCCACCAAAGCAGATCGGATGTTTAGATCACTTGACGCTACGGTTTAAGGGGGCATGGGCAGTTTAATGTACTTCTCTGTTGATCAATTGCCACAAGAAGTCTGATTATCAGATGTAAAGACGTATGTGCTTGTGCACATTAAAGAAAGATGCGCGCACTTGCTTGTGGTCTGTCCAACTTCAATATCGTTGTTAGAAATGGGATTTCTGGTTGGCTAAGGCATACACCTAAGCCAGGCAGAAACTACCACTCTAGTCAGGGCAAGGGAGTTACACGCTGAAGATAACCCCTGCTCACCCCCTTGGTAATGGTAGCTTTGCAGAACAGTCAGGCTTATCCCAGAGGCAATGTGTAAAGCGTTTGCGCAACACACTCACACAGCAGCGACACACTAGGCACACCACAAAAGAAACTCCACACAAGGTTATGTAAAAATAGCGTTTGTATTATCCATAAAACACCTTAGAACCTAATCACATACATAAACGTTGCCACCTGGCACTTGGTATGCCTTAACAGGGATTAGATACACTACAGGGCCAATCGGGCCACTGCCATAGCCATCATAGTTCACAGTTAGTGAAGACAACCAGTAACTACTGGTTACACTGCACTTAGCTTAAACACCTTATGCATGAGCATCCTAGCATTACCTGGTATACCATATTATGCAAAACATAATCAGCAGTAGTGCAGTGCAGCATCACAACACACCATGCCTCTTTTAGGCATAAATGTAATTCATAATATGCCACCATGTCCCTGAGAGCCCACCGGCCCCCAATCGGCAGTCCCAGCACCTCAGCGAACTCCATCTGGACTGCGCAGTAGTACAGAGTAGTTCCTTCCCACTTGGGGACTACTAAAGCTACTCCCCTTCCTTAGTAGGGACTGGGGGCCTCAGTCGAGGTTTACCCTGGATTGCCCAGAACACTACAAGGCAAGGTGGGCGGGGTGCAACTCACCTGTTCTCCTTTACAGGACAGTGCCTCTGATGTTCCAGTGGCCTGCTACGCAGCTGTGATATGCCAGGAATGCCAAACTACGTTGGAGACCTCCCCGGTCTCGGGTCCAGAGTCAGGGTAATCCCTGCAATGCTACCAACAGGTAGCGCGATGTCGCAGAGGGCGGGAAGACCTCACTTGGTCCCCCTTCCTGTGAAGGCAACTCTCATAATGGCCGGACTCACCCTCACTCTGGCGAGTCAGGCTCCTAAAGGCTGTCTCGAGGCCTCTCAATGGCCAATGCAACAGCACTGCAGCCTCACGTCACTTCTTCTTGGTCTCCTCTGCGGCAGACTGTCCGCTATGGGGGAAAGGAATTGGCATAAGGGAGCCTGCAAGACTCCGGTCCTTCCTCTGGCAGCACCAGGAGCACGTGAGGCACCGACGTGTTCCTGCTACCAGCCCAGCCCACAAACAGGCTCAGACAGCACGCTGGGCTCTCCTCAGCAACACAGGAGCCCCACACACAAACAGGCTGCACCTCTGCCTGACTGCAGGGCCAAACGCTGCTCCGGGCACCCGGCACAATAAAAGGTAGAGCACTCACCCTGCGCTTGCCTTGTCAGCAGGGGAGGCTCTTCATGCTTGGTGTCTCTCACGGTGAGACACAACCAGGGGCAGAGAGTGCCCCCTCATGAAACTGGCAAAGTGCAGAGCGGGGCCCAGCGCCCTCCAGCAGAGGAGAAGTCATTTGAGGTTGTTCCTCCTGGCGCCCAGCAGTCTTTCAGCAAGCACAGTTCCAAGCAGGTACAGCACACCAACATGGGGTCACAGCCCCAATATTTTTACCACATAAAGTCTTAGTTCTGCCCTGGTACAGGGCCGTGGACCTAGTCCAAACCAGTTCTGGGGGGCACTTAACAAGTGCACAACAATCCACTTTGTCAGTGTAGGCTCTTGCCCCAGACACACCACAGGGGGCGGAACAAGCATTGTGGAAGGCAGGCACAGTCCTATTCAGGTTCAGGTGCTAATCCTCCCAATACTCCAAATGCAGATCAGGCCTGTTCAGCCTAGCGCTGATTCACCCAGGCCCTCTGGAGCCACTGCACCTCCCCAGCCCCTGTCACCCAGCGCCAGACATGCAATACACAACAGGCAGGCACAAAGAAACACAGCACACAAAAAAGCCCAATTCTATAAGTGGAATTTCTAAAATAGTGAAAAGAAATCTGCGAAAACCATTATGCAGCATTTATTGCTACTATTCCAAACATACTAAACTTGACCACGCCACCCTTCTCCAATAAGGAATTACCACTGAAACATATCAGGGAATCCCCAATGCATTTGTATGAGAAGGCAGCCTCACGGCATTGAGAAACCAAATAGCCTGTTTGTCACTACCAGGACATGCCACACAGTTAAGGCACATTTCCTTCCTTTTGCCTACACTACACCCTGCCCATAGGACTAGCTAGGGCCAGCTAGGGCCTACCTTATGGGTGTAGTAAAAGGGGAGTCACAGACGTGGCAACCATTTTATGCGCCACGTCACAGTGGCAGTAAAACTGCACGCACAGGCCCTGCAATGTCAGAGGCCTGACACAGGTTTGAAAGGCTACTTTGTTTGGTGGGGCAAGAAGCGCTGCAAGCCCACCAGTAGCATTTATTTACTGGCCCCGGGTATATGAGATACCACTTTACAAGGGATTTATAGGTAAATTAAATATGCCAAACAGGTGTAGACCAATCTTACCAAGTTTACCATAGAGAGCACATGCACTTTAGCACTAAACAGCAATGATAAAGTGACCAGAGTCCTAAAATCACCAACAACAGGTCAGAAAAAATTCAGGAGGAATGCAAAAAGTTCTGGGATAACCCTGCAAAGAGGGACAAATTCTAATAAAAATACATTAATAAACAAATACCTGCGTAATTTCGTGGACAGAAGTTGGGGCTTGTTTCCTGAAACAGTATCTTTGTTGCCAGCAATAACACTTGCAAACATCTAAACGCAGAGCTGAACTATATCGCAGGCATAACAGTATTCACCAAATTGATAAACTATAAATCATGAGAGCAAGACCTCTGAACTCCTGGTCAGGGAACTCTGCTCTCCCCTCACGCAGCTCCGTCCTTGCTCCGCTGCCTTCCAGCACCCTCTGCCCTCAGGTGTTCAAGGCCCTCCTCCACCCACAGGTTCCTGCATGTGCCTCATCCCTGGTGGTCCAGGTGGTCCAGTGGAGAGCCTTCCTCTTCTGCTGGTCCACTCGGCCAGCCATCTCTGTCTTCTGTTTCTGTTGTGTCTTTTTCTGTCTGTCTCTCTTTATTATGCTGGTTTGTCTTTAATTCAATCCCTCTTTATTGTGCCTTGTTGTGTTTTTCTTTTTTATTATTCATTCCCTGCTGCTGTTTTCCCCCCGCTGCTGCCCCCGCAGCCCCTCCCCTTCCAGTGCCCGCTTCCTGCTCCCACCTTTCACTGCGCTCTCTCCCCCATCTCCTACCTAATGGCGGCTGCTGCGCGAGCAGTTGAACAAGACCCCTGACCTCCTGGTCAGGGAACTCTGCTCTCTCCTCGTACAGTTCGTCATTGCATCTCTGCCTTCCAGCACCCTCTGCCCTCAGGTAGGTGTTCGAGGCCCTCATTCACCTGTAGGCTCCTGCCTGCGCCTCATCCCTGGTGGTCCAATGGGAGAGCCTTGCTCTTCAGCTGGTCCGCTCGGCCAGCCGTCTTTTTCTTCTGTTTCTGTTGGTTCTTTTCCTGTCTGTTTTATCTTTATTGTGCCTGGTGTGTCTTTTTCTGTTAGTTTCTCTTTATTATGCCCGTTGTGTCTTAAATTCTACCCCTCTTTGTTGTGCCTTGTGTTTTTCTTTTTTATTCTGTAGCAGGGATTCTGCTCATACACAGAACTGTGCATAGAGAGTTGGAACCTCAGTGAATTAGGGTGTACCAAAACTCACCTAAGTAGCCAAAATCCCCTACCAGACTAGCAATCAGTGTCTCATTGGTTCTTCCATTACCCCAATGATTAGACAACCCAGAACATGGAACTTAGAATACCTCAGGCAATGTGGAACACATGAACACTCTTTCATTATACTCTCATACCAGTCCAAAACAGGGAGTAAAAGGAGACACGAGCAAGTTTGAAATATTTATTTCAAATGCCTTGTTTTCATGCGCAGTATCTTAGCTAATACAAGCAAGCATATTATAAGCAACAAGATTATCAGCATAGTTACTATTTCATAAAATACAAAGGGAGAAAGCATGTTACAATGCTAAATGGAAACAGGTTAGAATACACCTATATCTCACACTCCCTCGCTAGTAGGTTATTTTATATCTACAGAAGGTCTCTTGGGATTACAAGGGCGGCCCCATACCTCTGGTCCTAGCAGAAATGGATCACATCAGTTTCTGCACCAGCTCTCTGCATGTGAATGTTCTCCAAGTGTGCGTGATCATGCCTACGCAGTGCATTATTAAACGCGTCCAAATCAGAGGTGGCCGCAGCTGCTTACATGGGCGTCCGCAGGGGGGGCAAGGAGGGGAGCTAGCCCCCCCCGGAGCGCCTCTCCTTGCCCCCCCTGTGCAGGCCCATGTGCACAAATGCATCCCGGAGGGAGGCCTGACGCCGGGGCTCATCCTCAGGCAGGACATCATCCAACCATCCGCCTTAATTTTAGGCATTGCAGGGAACAAAGCTGTTCTCTGCAAAAGGCCTCAGCTCCCTGATGGGGCCACCTCACACTCCCCTGTGCACAAGAGCAGCCCCACCCCGCCCATTATCATTCTGTGTGAGGCTGATTGCCACATACAAAATGACAATGGGTCAGTCTGGGCTGGCACAGCATGTGGTGGCCTCATCCAGCCTTGATCCAGGGCAGGGCATTCTGTCACATGGAAGTGCAAAAACGCCCATGCTGCTGCTAGGTGAGAATCCAGTTAACCAAAGGAAGGAGGTGAAAGAAGTTGAAAGCAAAGGATTATAGTTATAGTATAGCAGCCATGGTTGCTGCTTTTATATTTTACACAACTAACAACCATAGACAAAGCCAATAGTTCTGGCTTGTTGTAGATATATTGTTACTTGTTCCAAGTGTAACGTTACTTGTTGTATTATATATCTGGATGCAATGACAGAAGCAACAAAAATACGAGTGGCACATTATATTAAGCACAGATTTTTATCTCATGTGTTTTAAGCCACGCATTTTATTACATCAAACACCTTTTTGGAGAGACCCCCCTACTTTTTTCATCCCACTAAACGCTCTGGAAACAACACCATGTCAGTTGCCCTCAGTCAAGGCACTGTGCATCATGCATGACTCATGCCTTCCACTTTTTCAGATTGCCTATGTGCAGGGGCATAGTGAACCCTGCTCCACCCCACCCCTTGCTTTAGGAACTACAGCAAGGGTGGAGTTCTTAATAGGTCTCATAATTCATGTGAAAAGGTGAGTGAGTAAGTAAGTGAAGGGATGGGTGGATGGATGGCTGGATAGATGAGTGAAATGATGGATGGATGAGTGAAAGGGTGAATGACGGGCGAGTGAATGGGTGGATGGATGAGTGAAACGATGGATGGATTGATGAATTGATAAGTTGTAGTGTAGCTTCTATTTTCCCAATAGGCTCTGAGCATTGGAATAGTACCTACAGCAGTAAAGGCCTAGGCCAGACGTTAACTAGGTCTACTACTGTCGATACTAGACTTAATTTTTGGGTTTGCCAGCTAAGCTCAGAGTTCGCTAGAAACTTTCTTGAATGTTCAAGGAAGGAATTAACTCCCCTGATTAGACAAGAAGGGATTTAGTTTCTGACAACCATAGAACATGACAACTTTGCTCTCCCCTAATCAAGAGTCAATCTCGAGAGTCGTGTGAGCACAAGGCAATTATTTTACTCAGTCAGTACGTGCATTCTTAGTCTCATCAGAATGTAGAGAAAAGGAAGAGACGGGCGTGTTCAATAAAAGATGTTATTTATTGATCAGTCTCTTTTCTCATACATGAGAAATGGATCGATATTATTGCAATACTTATAGTTAAGTAAAGTGCATACATTAAAAGCAATAGTATAAAATAATACTGTAAAAACATTGATATGGTTTCTGAGCCATATGATGTTTAAAATGATTAAAATATATTTACATACACATATACATTTGACTAAACGTACTCAACTGGTGTTTCTAAATATGCCTACCCCGTGTACCTGACCTAAGTCTAATGCGTGGGCGGGAATAGAAAGTTACAGTTTAAGTTAAGTTTGTTTTTGCCAAGTGAATAACTAAAGAATTCTCTGTGAGGGGTTATTCAGTTCTGTACCTGGAAGTTAGGATGAATGAGGAATGGTATCTCTTTCTCTGCTCTCGATATTCCAGGCTGCCTGCGAGGGCTGTCCGAAAGCGCCGGTGCTGGGTCTCTCGGCTTGAGATAGCAGCGCGTCTCTCAGCGCGTCAGGAAGGCGGGGCTGCTGCCAGCGGGGTCTGCTTCTGCTCTCGGCTTCGGCAAGTATGGCTGCTCCGTCTTGTCACCACGCGTGTGTTTGCATAGGGCAAGATCGGCAATATTTATACCTTAAAAGTGCCGAGATTGACGTAAGGATGGACATAGATACGTCAATAAAGATGTCATACGACTTGCTCGTTAGCACATTCTTTACTAAAGTTCTCTGTGAAATCAAAACAATGGCCGCACGGATTATCCAGGTTGTCATAGGTTTGATTTGTTATGAGAACGTCGTATGCCTTATCAGGGGCTGGAGGAATGTCGCTTGTCTAATTAGATCTCAAGCGTTATGACCTAATCAGATAACACGTTCCTGTGCCGTAGTGTGACTGCGTCAGATAACGGTATCTGCATCATGGGGGCTTTTCTTGCCTCATGGGCTGACTGTTAGTTAACTTGATAGTTAGTTTAACCAGAATAGGGTCAGGAATAGGGGGACTGATTCAGAACCTATAGAAATACATGACACCCACTCCACGCTAACTATGGACATATTTACTAATCTATGCATAGTATAACATAGTACAACATACTATAGAGTATAGTGTATACCTTACCACCCCAAAATACATAAATGCATTTTGAAATTTTCAAATATACTGAAAAATTGCAGTCATATATATTGTATGCACTTAAGCTATGGTTTAAATGCAAAAGTAAACACGCATTTGTATGCATTATTGCTTATTGGTATATGAGAAATACACATGAAATGGCTCTTAATATGGCTATACAGAAAGGAAGTTCGAGACCATCTCATCACATAATAAAATATTTGTGAACATCCCAGCGGGCAACTAAAGTTTTATAAAGTATCTAAAAATAGAAATCTTAGTTCTCTAGGAATAGTTTCTTACTTTAAGCAGAAGATAAGTGTCCCGAAAATTTTTTGAAAAATAATTTGGGGCTGCTAAAAAATTCTTGTCCGTGAACTGGTGGGAACAATTGTTCATGTGACTTTATTTTTAAAGTTGAAGGCCGAATTCAGGGAACGCCGTGTGCGAGCTTGCTCAAAAGTCTCTATTTCTGTTCTGGAGAGAACATCATATCATTCAGGCTTTCGAAAAAACTGTCAACAGCTTCATGGGAAAGTTCCACTAAGTCGGAAATAGGGGTAACCATGCATTCGTGCGCATGATTGTCTGCATTGACATTCTGATTCGCATTGCTGACAGAAGGTCGTACCTGTTCGATGCTGCTTTCATCTTGAACTTCACTACTCTTCAATCGCAGTGGTGAAGATTCCAGGAATGCCGTCATCAGGATTGGCAGCCTTTGAGGGCAGCACAAAGCGTGAACCTTGGTAGGAACCAACAGTGTATCTGCATCCACTGGCGCATCCGATTGTAGCGTCAGACAGGTGTCTAACACGCACTCTTCTCCGCATAGCAGACACCTTAGTACAGGTAAAACACACCTTTGCCACATTGGTCGAAATGATAGAAACCAAGTCATGTTTAGGTCTCTAAGCCGGGAGAGTCCCAGGATTTTTGATATCCGGTCCCGGTATCCAATGGCTAGGATCGTATCTTCCATTGTCGCGAGAGTTTGATCTGTGACATGGGTTGCCATAACGAAAAATAAGGACTAGGAATAGGATTCCTGCAATTAGTCCCAGGATCAGGGGAAGTCCGCCAAAAATCGAATGGACGAAATCTGGAAAAATACCCAGTATGGCTTTGAATGGTGTTAATGCCATCGAAAATACTGTCTTAAATACCCCTGAGATCCCATTGGTATCAGAAATATTTAAGATTTCGCTCAGGATTTCCGCGAAATGTACGGGGGAATTAGTTGATAATAATGTATGTATCTCTGCAGTCGTCCTTGCGACTTGTAGATCATACGTTTCTTTTGATGACGTGAGCCTTGTAGGCGTCTGAAGAAGCACTGTTTTCATTCTGCTTAAAGTATCTATTCAAATAGAAGTAATTTTCAAACTGGGCCATGCCCTTGCCTCCCTGTCTGGAAAGGAGCTGGGGAATAAAGAACGTCCACAGCACTTGACCTTCGCCGTCGTAGTGACTAGATAAGGAGTCCCGGGCATAAGACTACAACATCTGCGGTCTACAATAAGAATGTAACTCCCATTATAGAGTCTTTGAAAGAATGGTTCTATTTCAGTTGCAGGTGCGCCTTGCTGGTGACATGAAAGGTTGTATGAATTCCCTTCACAGGCTCCATGCAAACTAATTCCGTTACACAGAAGCGTGCCGCTTAGTGACATAGCACAATTGTTGCCACTAAGAAACACTTTCTGTCCTTTATTACTGACACATGCATGTGAATAGGGCAGGTTCCAAGTTGTTTTAAGGTACCCCTTTCCCAATTTCTCGTACATGCCAGCCTGTATATATTTTTGGCAGTATTGAAACCTGAAGGTTGAGATTGGAATATTTATGATTCCGTGGATTATCCATTCACTGACAGGTCGTTCTGACATTGTCATTGGTAATCTTTCTAGTTTTTCAATGCTCAAGATTGTATAATCAGCACCCTTTTGCGCCATACCGATTTGTCTATCAGTAAGGTTAAATATTTGGAATAGTGACGTTGTGTTGATTAAACGCCAAGGCACGTAGCCTGAACGCAGATTTTGTAACGTCCAGCCAAGCTGTACAATGGAACGCAATTGTGACTGACCATGTTGTAATAATAGTAAGTCTTGCGATAATATATCGATTGCTGAAGACACAATGCTGTCCAATGAAAAAATTCTGGAGGACAGAGTCATTAACCCATTGTCCACTACAGATAGTGATTTTTCCAAATTAATACGGTCAATTTCCCGTATTCTTTCTGCTGTCTCAATTTGAGTAACCTTCCAGGCCTCATTGTATGCTGCATATACAGAGGCTGCTATGAAACGCTTTTGACGCTGTTTGCGTGGTCCCATTATGAAATCACGCAAGTCAGCACCATCAGTAAGTAAAGTTAGGTGTTGCTTAATTTCAGGCAGTGTGGAAGTCTGTAGCCATTGAAGGCATAATTTGCCCACACTGTAGGTTGTTATTATCCCTGGGTGATGTCTTTGGGGATATCTAGGGTCTGGCCTGGTCATTTTGAAACCCTGTGTTTTATTCAGGAATCTATCTTGACAGTAATTTGTATCTGTGGGCCAGATCAACCATTGTTTCCAATCAGGATGTGTTCTGTTTTGGTTTATTATATGGTTTACGTCTATTTCTTCATCTGTATCAGAGCTATTGCTAAATATTGTTGGCTTTGGAATAGACGGTTTAATTAAATCTTTGATTTTGGCTAAGCCAAGACAGGTGGTTTGTTGAACAGTGTCATTTAAAAATATCATTTGTTCTGGGATCATGCAGGCTCTAAACAAAGCTTCTATACCCTGTACTTGCCATTCTTTTGTACCCCAAACACTTTTCAAATCAACATTTTTGTCCCAATAATCAAATCCAAAAGTATTCATTTTTTCAAAGAATGAATCTGAATATATCAATTTTGTGTTGGTTATCATGGTTTTCATCCCTGTCTTGTTTGACAATTTAAAATAAAATGTTTCAGCATTACTTATGTTAAAACCTGAAAAATATGAATATTTGTCATATACGGTTCTAGAGCTTCCTTTTGGAGGTGTAGCACAATGTTCCCATTGATTATAACTTAAAACATTTCTAGGTTGTGCAGATTTATGTAAAAAATGGTTACCATAATGGTTATAGCAATACATACTATCATAAGTATGCAAATAATCATGTTTTGTAAATTTAGCAGACATTACTAAGTCAGATATCATGTTGTTAATACTTTCGAAGTCCCAATCATCAGCAAATGAGTTTGGTTTTGCAAAGTCACTCAAGGAGATCTTGATTTGGTGTGGATATTTCAGGATCTCGACCGGACCATAAATTTCATAGTCAGTGTTGTCCCAGGCTACCCCACCAGGTATAGGATTGGCTGTGAAGTTGGCTGAAGAAAGTTCTCTTTTCTCGATGTGTGAAGATGTGTGTGGTTTGAGGACCAAGTTGATGTTCTGACTTGCTGTGTCCATTTTAGCATATTTTCCCTCAATGAAGCGTCCCAAAGTAAATACCATGATGAGCCAAAGTATGAGGATAGATGCGCCAAAACCCACCCAAAATTCAATCCATGGAGAAACCAGATATGTTTCTTTCAGTTGTTTCAAAAGTTCCTTCGCTTTGTCTTTAAAGGATTTTGATGATGGCTGTGTCTTTGATTCACTGAAGCCTTCAGAGGAATCATCGAAGTTGATGAAGTAACCGGATGCAGTTCTGTCAATTGTTCCAATTGGTTCAGGATTTCTGTTTTTTGCATTTTCACTTGGTACTTCAGTATAGATCGGTGTGTCTCTGCTAAATGTCTTTATTTGGGTTTTCAGAGGTCTGAGTTCTATTGCATTGTTGCATAGTCCTTCTTGTTCTTCTGCAGGCGTTTCGAATGTGATTAGCCTCTTTGTTAGGACCTCTGTACTGGTAGCAAACCTTGGTGTTCTGCTACTCATGGGGAGTCCACTTGGCCTACTGTTTGTTATCGGCCACATGATTGTGGTTTTACCAGGTCGATGGATACAACTCGGTTCTCCTTTTTTCCAGCAAGTGGCGGTAGTACAACTGATCTTGTCCCGTTGACAGACAAGACAGGAACTGCTTTTCTGTAAGAAGGCCCAAATTCCTTCTTTACCGCGATCTTCTCCCTGACTAGATCCCCGACTTTTGGAATCCAGACAGGTCTTGCTGGGACAGGTGGTGATTCTTCAGTGGTCGTTGGCTGTTGTTTCAACTGTATGTTGCTCAGGTCTTTTCTTGTTTTGTTTAAGTCCTGTAAAATAGCCAAACGGTCTTTGACATCAAAGGTTTTTTCTATTACCACTGAAGTCTGACTATCAAGGTCAGAGATTAACATCCTAGTTCCGAATAATAATTCGTACGGACTGAATCCCTTCAGAGAATTTCTTGGCAAGTTATTTAGACTACGTTGGACACTTATTAGATGTTTGACCCACCCAGCTCCCGAACCTAATATCCTTTCTATTATAGATTGCTTTCTGCCTTGGTTTTTTCTTTACACCATCCCGTACCCTCAGGAAGGAAGTGAGAAGATTCCCACTGGGCTGTGCTCATTTGGCCATGTTTCCCCCCAGGCTGGTTTGCCTGAGTGAAAACAATGGTCAAACGTAACATGCTCTTAGCGTATATGCCAATTAGACTCGCAAATCTTGTATAATAGTCCGGACGTCAGCCGAGTGCTGGTGATCTACATTATAAGTGGAAACTAGCCTGTATATGTTAATCGCAAGCCATTCTTTTTGCTGGTAATATTATCTGCCTTGATACGACGAGGTATTAAACTGCTTCTCTCCCCACTGCGATCTCTGTTGCAGTTTGGGCAGTTTTTTACAAACATGGTGTAGTGCAGGCTCATGCCTGGCCACCAGTACCGTGATTGTAATTCTTCCAGAGAATCTTTTAATTTAAGGTGTCTGAGACCCTCGCCCATGTGTGCATCTGCGATTAACAAGTTTCTCCTGTCCATGTTTGGAATTACTCTATCCCCCACTCCAGGGATTCAAGCAAAAGGGACGGAGTTTGCATCGATTATGTATGTATAATTGAGTGGATAGTTGATCGGTAACGCTGAGCAGTCGCCTTTTGATGACGTTTTCACCGCCAGCATTGTTTCACCGTCAATGTATTTTAATGTACGCTTTTTTCGATCTACGGGAGCCGGTTTAGTGGCTGCCGCTGCGGCTGCTTCATCCAATGAATTCCCCACAACGTGAACGCCATCACGTTGATGACTCAGTGTATGTATCACGAGTCTTTGGTAGTTCTTTTTGTAAAAGAGCTACTTGTTCCCAGAGCAGTTTCTGCTTTATTGGTGCATCTGTGTCATCCTTGTAACCGTTCTGAATCCATGTCTGCAAATCCTTGTTATATGCTTTGACGCAGTAATATGAATCTGACACTATAAGTGTCGGGAATTCGCGATCCGCATTATCTAGCGCCATTTTCAAAGCTATTATTTCAGTTTGTAGTTCTGAATTAGTTTCTACTGAGTGTGATTTTGTTAAAAGAGGTCTTAGTTTACCTCCCCGCCACACTTCTTTTGTAATCTCACATGTGGGGTTGTATGCATGTTCTCCCCAAACGGAGGGTTGAGCATGTCCGTCTGTATAGATTACACAGGCGTAATGTCGTAGAGGAAGAATGTCGATTGGCAGAGGATACGTCTTTTCATATTTTAGATTTTTTAATTCTTCTAGTTCTGGATCAAAGAAGTAGTATACTTTGTCCATTGTGATTGAATTCACCCATTGTATCCATTCCGGATTCAATGTTGTTGTTGGTAAATTACACGGTGTTGTTAGTGCCTCAAAGGCTGATTCTGCTGTTCTGACTGTGATATGTCTGCCGTCAGCTATCTCTTTTTCTCTAGCTATTGCGGTTTGAACTGCACGAATGATTTTTTCTGTATTACTGAATTTCTGTTCAGCTTCTGTGTACAAGTGTGATTTGAATGCAATTGGTACCTTTTCTCCTTCATTAGAGGTCAGGTATGTGAATCCGCATCTCCCTGGGATGACTCGGATCACAAGGTTGCGTGTGTTATCACGTGTTTCTAATTTTGTTTTAATTAGCATGTCTGTTTGTAAGGATCTCAAAATTTCTGTGTGTGTTTGAGTCCAATTGGATCTTTTAAAGTCTGGTTTAATTAGATCATAAAGGGGTTTGACCCTTTCTGCGTAATTTGCAATGTATGTTCTTCCGAAATTTAGGAAACCTAGAATTGACTGTAAGTTTTTTAGTGTTTTAGGAGCTTGGATTACGGCACATTTCTCTAGGAAATTGTCAGCCAAGCTTTTGCCTTCACTTGATAACTCATATCCTAAGAATAGGACCGTCAGATGGGCAATTCTGGACTTTTTAAAGTTGAATTTGTAACCCTCTGCAGCGAACCCAAGTATTATGGTGTTCACCCTTTTCAAGTGAGTCTCCAAGTCATCATCTGTTAAGTAAATGTCATCGACATAAGATAATGCTTCATCATCATATAGTTGTAGTAATTCTGTTACTCTCGCTGAGAATACCCCCGGGCTGTTCTTGTACCCCTGGGCTAACCGACAGAATTGCTTTTGAGTGCCATTTACTGAGAATGCAGTTAAATATCTGCTCTCTGGTGCTATGTTTTGACAAAAGAATCCATTGGAGATGTCCAAGGTTGTTTTGTATTTTTTGCGCACTATGTTATTCATTAGTGCAGCACTGTGTGAGTTTTGCACTGCAAAAGTTTTGCAACATGTGTTAAGGTGTCGGTAATCCAAAACTAGACGATATGAATTGTCTGGTTTGGAGACCGGAAACAAAGGATTTTTCATTTGTGAGGTGCAAGTTTCAATCACCCCCTGGTATTCTAGCTGATCTAGTATTTCATTTACCTGTTTTTTAGCTTCTTGCTTAATTGGGTACTGCCTTTGTGCAGTAGGTTGTGATTTTAACTGGATTTTGTGAGGAGGAGAATCCTCATCCCATCCTACATGATTTTTATATAAAGCAGGTGCTAAGGCCACTGCCCACTTTCTAGCAAGTGTGTATTTTTTATGAATCGGTATTTGATTCGAGAAGGCAGGCATAATTACTTCTTCGCCATGAGGGCACTCCCTGACAAACTCTGGTGGCCAGTCTTTTTCAGCTAGAAGGATGTCATAGCCTTTGGAGAGGTTATCCCAAAATAGTCCCCTAATTTTCCTAGTCTTATCTCCCTCTATACGTAATGTTATCTCGTATATCTTGTGGGGCTTGCTAACTCTGGTGTCTGCAGTTTCCACTTGAAGGTATTCATTCGTGTCCACTGTCTCCAGATGATTCATAAGGACTTTGCGAGCTATGCTCACCTCTGCTGCGCTGTCTAGCATTGTCTGAGCCCATTCTCCGTTTTTTAGTTGTGTCCTCAGTATTCTCGGCATTTTTAACTACCTTGATACTGGCTACCTTCTTTTTTGGAAATTGTAATTTCTTTTTTAGCTGAGCAGGTTCCTTGTCTTTGGACTTGGCGTGCTCTTCTGATCGTCCTCTTCTTTCCGATTTCTGCGAGGAATTCTGAAAAGATTGAGAGGGACGTGTATCAATGTCTTGATATCTATCAGGTTTTTTAATATTATCCCTATTTCTAAGGTTATATCTATTCCCCGAGGGGTCACTCTGCGGTGACCTCTGTCTTTGGTTTGGAGATTTCTCTCTTCGCCTAGGAGACCTTCCTCGGGACTGGAATTTCTTTTCTTTAGGATTGGATTGTTTGTTTCCATCCCAGTTCTTTTTTGGTGAATTATTATTAAAAAATATTTTTTCTGGACTTGTAGTCAGTTGCGGTTTTATTGGTATTCCACCTAGACTATCTCTGCCTAGTTCTTCATAGGATTTTTCTATGATTCTTGCAATTTCAGCTGGTTGGTCTGCTATATCTGTCTCTTTTAACCTCTGGCGGATCGCCACATTTGCTGCTTCACCTTTTATGTTGGCTAGTAATATAGCCGAGACCTGCTTGAAGTCTTTCAGTAATTTCATACCAAGAGTTAAAGCAGGTTCTGGACCGTATTCATCTTGAATTTGTTTTAGCACATCTGGTATTACCGAAATGGATGGAACACCGTGCGTTTTTGTGTAGATGGAAGCAAAGACTGTACCCCAAGTGTCACAGTCCTCAATGTGTGGTGCGATTCCCATTGGGAGACATATAGTCAGAATCCTGTGTTTTTCTAATGGGGTGGTGTCAGGAAACACCGCCTCTATTTGGGTAATTTTCTGTGCCAACCAGAATGGTATCTGTTCCCGTTTAGCTGGAACTTTACCTAGGCAGGATTGGATGTTCTGTGGTGTAATTTTGTTTGTGTTCCCCTGGTGAGGGGTCAGCTGTGGAAGTTTAATCGCTGGCTGAATTGTTGAAGTCCGCATTACATACTGAACTAATTGTCTATGAATTTTTAGTAGTTGTTTTAGCTGTATTAACAGCTCTGCTGCAGGCATTCTTTCGATGTCTGGATGTGGTGTGTATCCGGCTAAGACCGGCCACGTTGCTCCTGGTCTACCTAGAGGACCGAGCCTGGTGATGTGATTATTATGTTTTAGGGCGCCATCAAATAAGAGCAAATGCTCTTGGAATTTTAGTGGTACTTCCACCTCCTCAAAAGGAGTGTACTCATTAGGAGGTTCCTCTATTTTGTAATAGTGGAAGTACTTTGTTACAGCATTAGCTGCTGGAAAATGTATCCATGAATAGTATACCTCTGTCTGCGATATTCGTGTGCCTCAATTACGAATATGACTGTGCCACCTCTAGGTGTCAGTCCATTTTCTATAAGTTTTAAGGTTATAGATCTCCTTTTAATGACCGGAATGAGTGTTATATTCGGGTCTGCTGCTTGCATGGTAGCATCAGCATCTGCGAGTTCAGTAGCTAATCTAACTGCCTCTCTTTCTTCATCACTGTCTCCCATTTTACAGACAGGATGGTATTATGTCTATTTGCAGATCAGGTTTCTTTATGGAACAAAGATTAGATGCACAATATTTTGGAACTGTTTATCCTTCAACGTTGACTTGACCAAGAACCATACATAGGAGTTCCCTCCTGCGAGGTTATTGGAGGATATAACCTTTCACCCACTCCAGACGTCTTTGGAGTATTCGGGAAAAGGGGTCTGAGTGAGAAAGCACGACTGAGTTACTCTAAATGTCTTACGTTAGTTTTATCGCCCTTTCCAAACGCGTTGGGCGCCATGTAGTGTAGCTCCTATTTTCCCAATAGGCTCTGCGCATTGGAATAGTACCTACAGCAGTAAAGGCCTAGGCCAGACGTTAACTAGGTCTACTACTGTCGATACTAGACTTAATTTTTGGGTTTGCCAGCTAAGCTCAGAGTTCGCTAGAAACTTTCTCGAATGTTCAAGGAAGGAATTAACTCCCCTGATTAGACAAGAAGGGATTTAGTTTCTGACAACCATAGAACATGACAACTTTGCTCTCCCCTAATCAAGAGTCAATCTCGAGAGTCGTGTGAGCACAAGGCAATTATTTTACTCAGTCAGTACGTGCATTCTTAGTCTCATCAGAATGTAGAGAAAAGGAAGAGACGGGCGTGTTCAATAAAAGATGTTATTTATTGATCAGTCTCTTTTCTCATACATGAGAAATGGATCGATATTATTGCAATACTTATAGTTAAGTAAAGTGCATACATTAAAAGCAATAGTATAAAATAATACTGTAAAAACATTGATATGGTTTCTGAGCCATATGATGTTTAAAATGATTAAAATATATTTACATACACATATACATTTGACTAAACGTACTCAACTGGTGTTTCTAAATACGCCTACCCCGTGTACCTGACCTAAGTCTAATGCGTGGGCGGGAATAGAAAGTTACAGTTTAAGTTAAGTTTGTTTTTGCCAAGTGAATAACTAAAGAATTCTCTGTGAGGGGTTATTCAGTTCTGTACCTGGAAGTTAGGATGAATGAGGAATGGTATCTCTTTCTCTGCTCTCGATATTCCAGGCTGCCTGCGAGGGCTGCCCGAAAGCGCCGGTGCTGGGTCTCTCGGCTTAAGATAGCAGCGCGTCTCTCAGCGCGTCAGGAAGGCGGGGCTGCTGCCAGCGGGGTCTGCTTCTGCTCTCGGCTTCGGCAAGTATGGCTGCTCCGTCTTGTCACCACGCGTGTGTTTGCATAGGGCAAGATCGGCAATATTTATACCTTAAAGGTGCCGAGATTGACGTAAGGATGGACATAGATACGTCAATAAAGATGTCATACGACTTGCTCGTTAGCACATTCTTTACTAAAGTTCTCTGTGAAATCAAAACAATGGCCGCACGGATTATCCAGGTTGTCATAGGTTTGATTTGTTATGAGAACGTCGTATGCCTTATCAGGGGCTGGAGGAATGTCGCTTGTCTAATTAGATCTCAAGCGTTATGACCTAATCAGATAACACGTTCCTGTGCCGTAGTGTGACTGCGTCAGATAACGGTATCTGCATCATGGGGGCTTTTCTTGCCTCATGGGCTGACTGTTAGTTAACTTGATAGTTAGTTTAACCAGAATAGGGTCAGGAATAGGGGGACTGATTCAGAACCTATAGAAATACATGACAAAGTGAAAGGGTGGATTGATGAATTGATAAGTGAAAGGGTGACTGGATGGATGGATGAGTGAAAGGGTGGATGTAAGGCTAGATGAGTGGGTGAAAGGGCGGGTAGATGGACAAAATGATGGATAGATGAGTGAAGGAGTGAAAGGATGGATGGATGAGTGAAAGGATGGATGAATGATAGGTTCAATGGATGGATTCATGAGTGGATGAGTAGATGGATGGGTGGGTGGATAGAAGGATGGATGGCTAAGTGAAAGGGGAATTGAAAGAGGAAGGGGGATGGGTAAATGGTTGACTGAACAGGTGAATGGCTGGATGGATGAGTTAATAGATGGATGGGTGGAAGAGTGGATGGATGAGTGTATGGATGGATAGGGTGAAAGGGTGGATGGATGGATGATGGATGAGTAAAAGGGTGGATTGAGGGATAGATAAGTGAAATGATGGATGGAAGGAAACATGATGGACAGGTTTGTAAATGGATGAATATGGACATTGTTGGGCACACAGATGGAAGGACAGAATGAACGGTGAAAGACTGAATGATGGATGAAAGTATGACTACACATTGTAAGCCCCATTATCTTAAGCAACATTTCCTATACATTGACTTTCCCAGTTATGTGAGTGATTCTCTCTTTATAATATGTGTGTGTTGTAACGCACTCCAAAACTCTGCCCCACATACTTGGGGCCTCATTTATGAAAAGTGACGCATCGCTGCGTGAAAGCAGCGATGCGTCACTTCTCAGTGCGCACTCCTTGCGACATTCCTGATGCGTCATATTTAATGTATGACGCATCATGTCGCAAGGAGTTACAGATACATCAGTATTTCTGACATCTGTAAGCGCAAAAGTGACGCATTGCTGGAGTGTGTCACAAAAGTGACGCAACTCCAGCAAAGCGTCCTTTCACATGGGGCAAGCCCCATGTGAAAGGGCCTGCGTCAGTCTTACGCCTGCTGTGAGGCAGGCACAAGATTTTGACGCAACGGCGTCCTAAAAGTGACGCAATGAAATCTCATAGATTTCACTGCGTCACTTCCACGAACCTTCCTTGCGTCAATACGCCCCCCTTGCATACATTATACCTTGCGCAGGTATAATGTGGCACAGGGGTTTACAAAGTGACGCATCTACCTAGATGCGTCACTTTGTAAATATGGCGCAACAAGGTGCATTTTTTACACCACTGGTGCGTCACAAAAAGTGACACACCAGCAGCGAAATATGACGCACAGCCTCATAAATGAGGCCCCAAGAGTGAGTAGCACTATAGAAGAAATTAAACACACATGAGAGAGGGTCTATGTGAAGATGAGGGGCGCCATTGGAGGGTGGTATCAAGGCCAGACTGGCCGGACCCGGCATCAGGTGTTTTCTCTGGAAACTGGAAAGGTGGGGACGGTTTTGTTACCACAAAAAGACATGCACATTTGCTTAAAGCTGCGCGTATACTGACAAACCATGAAGTGCACAATTGTCTCAACCTAATATAAACTTATTTTCACTTGTACTTTAGTGGTTGTCTATTTACTTACTTAAATCAGAGAAGGTTGCGCAATAGTATATGTCTGTAAACCTTACCTTTTGTCCCGAATTTTGACCCTTTGTCATGAATTTTTACACTCACTGTCCTGAATTTCCACCCATGCCAGTTGACTTGTTAATCTGCCCCATAGCGTTCAGCTTTTGGGATGCCAGTGGGGTAATTTTAGGGTTCGGGGTGGGTATGGGTTTTGGGGTGGCAGTGATAATTTTAGGGTTCAATGTGGGTATGAGTTTTGGGGGTGCCAGGAGTAATTTTAGGGTTCAGGGCGGGTATGAGTTTTGGGGTGCCAGGGGAAATATTAGGGTTCAGGGTGGATATGTATGTATGTGTCTTGTAAAGCGCACTGCTGCCCTGAGGCGTTGTGGCGCTGTAGACCGCTGGGGAACCCGTCCTTGCTATCCCTGTGAGATGGTCCCTACTGGGTATCTCCAAGGTGAAACCAGGCATCCCCGGCGAATGTGGGGGGCCGTTGTAGAGATGAGGCAAGCTAATGCCCAGAGTTTCCGAGTGTGATCCCTGGTTAGAGTAGGCACAGAGGCGAGAATTATCGAGTCCGCTGACCATGGTCCACGACCCTGCCGCGTCGGGAATTGAACCCTGGTCCCGGGCCGTTCTCTGCTTCCGGGTCTGCCGCCTCTAACCAATGAGCCACACCACTCCACTTATGGGTTTTGGGGTGCCAGGGGTAATTTTAGGGTTCAGGGTGGGAATGGGTTTTAGGTTGCAAGGGGGGACATTTTAGGGTTCAGGGTGGGTATGGGTTTTGGGATGCCAGGGGGACAATTTTAGGGGTCAGGGCGGGTATGGGTTATGGGTTTTGTGGTTCCAGGGGGCTAATTTTAGGGATTAGGGAATGTATTAGTTTTTAAGGGGCCAGGGAGGTAATATTAGGGTTCATAAGTGTGCTCTAATTGTTGTCCAGTTTCAAATGCATAATTCACCACTTTTTTTTCTCAGCTTGGCCTAAGCATTACCTGATCCTGATTTTCTGCCATTTTAGCCCCGCCCCTATTGATTAACATTAGTCACGCCACTTCGTTTGCCAGGTTAGCCCCCCCTGGAAAAATTTCTGTGGATGCCCATGGCTGCATATATGTTATGTCTAGAACGTGCGCTGATCAGTCTGAACAACAACCACTGTGCTGAAATAACCTTGAAGGCCTCGGCACTCACTGTTCAGACAAAGCTTACCAAGCAAAGCTGCTAATATAGAAAAACATATTATTCTCGTGTGAAGCAAAACACCATGCTAAACTCTAAACATTTATAATAATGTGTGCCATGTGCAAAGCCAGCAGGAAAGAAAAATGGCGTTTAAACTTCTAATAAGGTCATGCCAACATAACACAGTGTACATGCAAGGCTCATCCCCATGACAATTCTTCTTCCCCTGGTGCCAATGTTCCTGCTGCCCCTTCCCCCCTGCCAGTTCCCACTTCCTGCCTCCCAGTGTGCTCTCTCCCGTCACCTACTTAATGGCCGCTGTGCCACCAGTCCAATGAAGGCGTGCCAAAGGGAATTCCGTCTGTGCCCATCCATGGCCTGACCATGACCAGTGCCAGGGACCCTGGTTCTCCGAGTCCCCACTGCTACGACTCAGCTGCCCTCCAGGCACTCAACCATGTAAGAAACTGCCAGTTGTCGATGCTGGACCCCACCCACGGCCAGTTTTCCTGCTGAGACTACCGTTGAACCTTCTCCAACGTCCGCACCCCCACAGCCACCGTCCAACCTCCGGATGCCAGCACACCCAAACCCCATAGCTTCATCCACCCCAAAGTGCACTCCCGGCACAGACAGGCAGTAGAGACTTGGGACCTGCTCAACACCCTTTTTCCAGATGTCGCCTTCCTCACAGAAACCTGGACCAACTCCACCTCCACCCCAACATCACCACCACCATCCCCAACAGATACAATATCCAGAGGAAAGACCGTCACAACCACTGGGGATGAGGACTCGCCATTGTGCACAAGAACTCCCTCCTACTCACCACTTCTAGCACAAATTACTCCTTGTCCCCCACAGAACAGCTCCATTTCCTGATCCAGACCAGCCCCAGAATGACCCTACATGGCTCCTTCGCCTACAGACCACCCGGACCACAAACCGCATCCACCACAACCATCACGGACATCATCATGCCCCATGCCCTCGCCTCCTTGGTCTACATACTGCTCAGAGACTTGAACTTCCACCTCGACAACCTCAGCGTCCCCAACTCCACCGTTCTCCTGGACAACCTTGCCAACATCAGACTGAAAGAGCTCGTCTTCACCCCCACCCACAAGGCAGGAGACACCCTCGACCCCATCTTCACAGGAGGAAACAGCATTTGCTACAGCCACACTATACAGCCTCCCTGGATGGACCACCACTGCGTAAACTCCTCCTTCGAGAAAAAAACTGCTCACAAACCTACACCACGCCCTCCACAAAGGAATTGGAGCAAGGTCACAGAGAAGCACCTCAACTCCACCCTCAACCATGATCCCCCTCCCACAGCAAACAATGTCAAATCTGCAGTCAACGAACTCCACAGATGGATCACCAACTGTACAGACAAGCTCGACCCCCTCCGTAACTCCAACAGATAGCGCCCCATGAAAGTCACCTGGTTCATCAAGACCTCCGAGAGTCCAGACGCATCTGCGTATGTCTTGAGAAAGACTGGAGAAACACTAAAACCCAGGAAGCTCGGACGAGCAAAATACCACCAACTCATCCGATCCACCAAAAGACCTTCATCCATGACAAAATCCTCACCAACTACAGCAACTCGAAGGAACTCTTCAGCATCATTCAGGAATTCACCAAACCCTCTAGTGAAGCCTCGGACGTCACACCTTCCCCGGACCTCTGCAACAAACTTGAATCCTACTTCCAGCTCAAGATCAAGGGCCAGTTGTATGACAGTTTTAGCGCGTTTGCGAACTGTAAAATTCATGGGCCCATGTACAAACAGTATTTTGCGAGTTGCAAATAAATTGTGACTTGCAAAATACTGTTTTGCAACTCGGTATTTGAAAGGGGCGTTCCCATCGAAATAGCGACTCTATTGTCATGTACAAATCTTTTGTGAGCGCAATTGCATTTGCAAAACACTTGCAAATTACCACCAACGCCAAGTAGGTGGTAATGCATTCACAAATATGAAGGGGTCCCAAAGGGACCCCTTCCCTTTTGCAAATGCATGCAAAATTATTTTTTAAGGTTTCATTTTCAGGTTTATCTTTTTTAAATGCATCCCGTTTTCCTTTAAGGCATGTTTGAGCATAGTAGCGATTACATTTCAGAAGACGACCTTACTACTTGAGGGTTCAAAGGTTTCATGGGCAGATGTAAGTGCCACATCCTTCCAAAAGGTTTTTAGTCTCCTCAGTTTGTTGAAGTTAACTTTGAAAGTTGGAATGTGTGGTGTTCATAGATGATTCATGACACACTGAGTAAAGGTAAAGTAGCTCATTCACCCAATGAAGCTCTGCATCAGACGTTGCCACCTCTCATCAAGCCGATCCTCAACTGTCTCAGTGTCGAATGCTTACCATCATTCCATACATGCATTCAACACGAGCGAGGAGTGCAGTCCTGTCGAGATTATGTGATGCCATTTCAGCAGTCTGAGGAAAATGAAATTTTGCCTCACCAAGATGCCCCCTACGTATACCCTATGTTACATGTGTGTGCATGTCATCCATGCATATTTCCTTGTAGTGGCCTGAATCACTAGGCCTCTGCATTCATGTCCTGCATTAGAAATGCCAGTCATCAAAGTCTCCCAAACGTTAAGGTAGCATAAGGCCCATGTATTTGCATTTCATGACTCCTGACACACTGAAAGCCGCAAGAAGCCTAGCAAGAGGCCTGCCAAGACAGTATTATGAATAACGGTTATCTGTTGCTTTACAGAATCACATTACAGTCTGGTGAAGAAGGTACACAGAACCCATCTGCATAGATAGGGCCCAGCCATTCTGTCTCTGTTTAAGTGGATTACAGTGCTTGCATCCATAGAAGAGCTCACAGCCCTCATGCAATGAACGAATAATCAGATAATACATCCCCTGACTCTAGATATCAGTTGTACTAGATGTGCTGGTCGCCTTGACACAAGAGATCTCTCTACTAGGTTGAAAGTCAGCTTCCTCCCAGTTACACGTCAATTGCACGTCATGCTCAAAGTTGCACAATTAGGGCATAGTTCCAGCTAGCTATCCAAACTCCTCCTCTAAGTACCCACCCACCTATGACACCTACCTATCACCTACCTATGACTCATCAAAGTGTACACCCACATGTTTTTATCTCTTTCTTTCTCTGCTCTGCCTCGAGCGTTCCTTCCTACGTCCTATGTACAAGATAAAATGTATATAACCCATGTTCAGAAAATAATTGTTAGATGACCCTTCCTGAGCCTCTGTGGTGATGGAACTGATTCTCCCTTTGACTCGAGTTATTGGAATAAAGCCCATTTTAACTTGGACACCACGGATCCTGTCTCTCATTTGATGCATGATACTTTGTTAATGCCTAGAAATTCTGCCAGGGTAATAATTTATTTACCACATAATTTGGCGCCCTTACAGGGACATATCCCTTTCCTCACTCGCCGGAGTTGTGGGTCTAGTCTTTGCCCCCTTCTACAGCCGTGACGGACTTCAAAGTGCGCACGCCATCGGGATTTCCTGCTACTCCCTCAGGCCCAGGAGGAGGACGGACTGCGACCAGGCATCCATGTGAGGCGGTGAGGAACGCGGATCGTCTCAACCAGAGCCCAGCCCGTGAGAGAGCAAGGACCGAGGTCTCCAGAGGTCCACCTGTTCCAAGGCGCAAGCGTAGTCAAGTCAAGTTTCCGAGGCCTTCAAGTTTCAAGTTCTGCTTCCCGGTGAGTACCACTATGGGGAATGCATCAAGTTTCAAGACGGGCCCACTGTAAAAGGTGGGAACGGTCAAGACGGGCCCACTGTAAAAGGTGGGAACGGTCAAGACGGGTCCACGGTTAAACGTGGGCCCGGTCAAGACGTGTCTCATTTCTGAGACCGGTATGGTTGTACTGTATTTCAGTGCCCAAAGTTTTTCAAGTACATGTTTAGTTCTCTGTATCAGTTCAGATTTTGTGTCTGTTTTAGTGTTATAATGTTTCTTGTATGAATGATTGTTGATTGTTTCAGTCTATTCTTGTGTATTGTGTTTTCATTGTATTGATTTCAAACATGCCACTGTTTTTAAAATTACGTCAGATAGGGATCAGAAAAGGTATACTAGAAGAGTCAGTTAACATCCCGCCTAGAGTCACACCTGGGCATTATATGTATAATAAGCATGGATTAGACGCTATCTTGTTTTTAGATTTATGGGTAAACTGCACGAAGGATCTAGAGGAGAAATATGGATGGCCTGTCTCAGGGACATGGGATTCAGAATGCATTATGGGAGTAGAGGAAGCGCTATGGAAGAGGAAGTCAAGACCCTCTCAGAAAGATGCCATTGAGGTATGGCGCAAAGAGTCACATAGGAGAACAGAGAAAGAATTCAACAAAGTAGAGAGAAATAAACTAGCAGAGGAAAAAGCCAAAGAAAAAGAATAACGTCCTCTCAGAAGAACTAGCTAGAGTTAGAGTTAGAGCTATAAGTTTACTGTGGAGTTCCTTGTAAATAGCACCTTGTAAATATGCCTTGTGAATAGCGTGTCATTTTCGTGACTTGTTGAGTTTCTTGTAAATATGGCTTATGAATAGCGCCATGTGGTTATGTTTTGTGCAGAGCTTGTTATCATTACGTTAGTCAGGAGAGAGCTGGATCTCTTTCAAGTGCTTAGAGAAAATGTTTTGAAGATGTGCGTACGTGTTATGTGATAACGTGGAGAGATGAGTTCATGACTTTCCCATGTACTGCAGTCATTGGGGAATGATTGTGCTTCAGCTGCCAAAGAGTTAATATCTTGCACTGAGTAGGCAGTATTTGTTTTAACATGCTGTTTAACAAAGTGTTGAGGGATTTTGGCGTTTTTTTGGGTGTTTGTGGGGGGCGTGTTTTTGAGCGGAAATTCGTACCCGTTCCAGTGGAGGGATTTGGTTGCTTTTTGGTGAGGATTTAGGGAATAGCCTGGACTACTGTGATGCAAAATTTGAAAGGAATCCGAGCTGTGGAAGTGGTGGAAAAAGCATGTTTTGTGCGGAGGTGCGATTTGCCATGTTATCCAATGGGCGTATTTCTGAAAATTGAGATAAAGGGTTTTGCACGGAGAGTGCTTTAATGTTTTCACGGTTGAGAAGAAAATATAAATCAGACCCTTCATAGAATGCGTTTTTAATTAGTGTACTGCAAACGTGTGTTTTTTTTTTAAATAGGAATGTTTCTACAGAATATTTTTCCCAATGCAAGCTGCCCTTTAGAATAGCGTGTGACAGTTATCCCACTCACTTAGGAAAGTGGCTATTTGTAAATTAATGAACGTGGCCCTTTTTGATAGCTATAATACACTACCATCTTAATGCATTGCTATGTGTCCCCTACATTAGTTTAATTTGCATTTAGTTTCAAGGCTCACCTATATACTTTGACAGGCTGCTGATAGAAAGGTATAATCTTGCACGGTAAAAGCAGTGTTCATTAAACAAGACTTGGAAAATAGGATTTATTATGTCTGATTCAGAGGTCAGTTAGGCTGCAATGCTTACACAGATGGTTACAGATAAACATTTAGTGGAGACACTTCAATTGATGTATGCAGAGAACAGTCCCAACCCAACAGTCCATGATAATTCGTTTTTTTTCTCTCAACTACAAAATGCATAGCCTTGTGTGCAGAAGCACATTGTTCCATATTTGTGTGTTAATTTGCATGCTAAACAAATGCCCATGTTTCAAATGTCTTGCCTTCTAGCTGAATTAGTTAGACAAAAGTGTTTATTAGAAAGTGGAGCTTTTAAGTAGCAGTACAGAATTATTTTAAAGTGCTAGCATGTCACTTAGTTACAGAAAATATGTCCATATTAATTACTGATTTTAGAATGCTTTTACCACGTTTTAAATTGGCTTCAGTGAAATTAGAGAATAATGGTTCTGGCCTGGGTACAGATATGTTTTGAATTACAGAGAATGTGTTTTTTGACCTTGAAGGTCCTGGCTTCCAGTATATGTTTATGTAAAGGGAGGGTTTTTCCCTCTTGCCTTGCCTGTCTTGTTATTATTGGCCATAACCCAATTCTTTCCGCGATCCCTTTGTTTAAGTAAAGGGAGGGCCACTCCTCCGACTGACACTAGCTTTCTTGGCAGACGCTTGGCTCTTTCAATGAGCTCAGCGTTGGCAGCGACCCAATTTTAGGGAAGAAGAGACGAGTGAGAGGCTTGTCTCCTATTTGTGATGTTTGACACTGAGCCAGCTCCTGGCTCTGAGGGGAGGGGTAGGTGAGCAAGGAGTGAGTTCGTAGTGAAGTTACCTCCCCAGCCCCTCTGACTTGTGTACAAAAAATTGTTCTTCCTTACAGTCAACACTAAAAGCTTCATTGACTTCAGATAAGTCACGCTTGCAAATAAATAAGTTTTTCCCTCAGTAGTGTAAACAGCATACTTGGCAGGAGTCTTGCTCTTGCAATGAGTTCAGCATTTGGCAGTCATTCAATTTTAGATCACAATGTAGCCCGGCTTGGAGTTGATTCAAAACTCTGAGCGCGGACATCTTTCAAAAGGGAGGGGCTGTTTCACATAGGAGTGAGGAGTAGCTAGGCTCCAGCCCATCTGTCTATGCTAGAATAATTTGAATTTATTCAAATACATTTAGAGAACATATTGTAGGTGGTATGGTCATACTGTTCCCAAGATTTAGAGTAGGATTTTTGTATACTGCAGAGCTTTTGGAAAGAGGTTTCCCCAAAATAGAAATTGTGCTTTTGAATTGACAATACATTTTTATTTATTTATTTATTTTTATATAATTCATTTTTGCTAGATTGATGACAGTGAGCCCTAGCATCTACAGTCAGACACTAAAGGAAAGGCTAGACAGTATTCACATGCCTGCCAACACAGGACTGATACAGTACGTAGACGACATCCTGATTACAGCACGTTCAGAAAAAGAATGCGAAAATGCATCACTGACGGTTCTACATTTTCTGTCTGACAAGGGGCACAAGGCCCCAATGCAATTCTGTGAAAAGCAAGTGGTGTGCAAGGACACTTGCTTTCCAAGGAGGGTGGACAGCTAACACAAGATCACATACAGGTCATTACTAACCTTTCACAGCCCAAGACACAAAAGGAAGTTCGTGCATTTATTGGCCTCACTTCTTACTGTAGGCAATGGATTCCCCAGTATGCATATCTAGCCAACCACTCATACAGTTAACTACACAGGAGGCAGCCACTCTGACTGTACTCCCTAGGACACATGAACACACCTTGGCATTTGAGGAATTAAAAAGAGCATTATATCACGCGCCATATTTTTATTTATTTTTACATTTGACTGTAGCGAGACTGACAGGATATGAACTGACATTATTTCAGCCACACATAGAGATCAGACGTTGTAACATTCTGAATCCTGCAACACTTTTGCCCTCAAGTACAGTAAATGCACCACCACATGACTGTGTGGAAGTAATGAATATAGTGACAAGACCAAAACAAGACCTGACAGATATTGTACGCTCTATGTAGATGGATCATGCATGAGAACGAGTGCAGGAGAGTTAGTAGCAGCGTATGCCGTGACCACAGAAGTCATAGAGACACAGAAAATAGACACACTGTTAGCACAAGCAGCAGAGCTCATTGCTCTGACACAAGCCTGCATAAGAGCTAAGCACTTGAAAGTAAACATTTATACAGACTCCCAATACGCTTTTGGCGTTGTTCATGATTTCGGGGTACTATGGAGGGAGAGAGATTTTTTGACCTCCCATGGGACCAAGATTCAGCACGGCCAGCTTATTCAGGCCCTGTTAGAAGCCATACATTTACCGGGAAACAACCTTTACAACGCAACTTTTACAACGAACTACCATTACAACGAATTTTTTACGACGCAAAAACTTTTACAACGCATACCGTTACAACGCAGGATTTTACAACGCAAGTACCTTTACAACGCATACCATTACAACGTAAGTATTGGTAAGTATATAATTATTTTTAAAATATTATATGTTTGGGTTTTTGGGTAAAGGGGTATTTTTAGGGTTCAGGGTCAGTTTTCAGTTTTTGGGTAAAGGGGTATTTTTAGGGTTCAGGGTCAGTTTTCAGTTTTTGGGTAAAGGGGTATTTTTAGGGTTCAGGGTCAGTTTTCAGTTTTTGGGTAAAGGGGTATTTTTAGGGTTCAGGGTCAGTTTTCAGTTTTTGGGTAAAGGGGTATTTTTAGGGTTCAGGGTCAGTTTTCAGTTTTTGAGTAAAGGGGTATTTTTAGGGTTCAGGGTCAGTTTTCAGTTTTTGGGTAAAGGGGTATTTTTAGGGTTCAGGGTCAGTTTTCAGTTTTTGGGTAAAGGGGTATTTTTAGGGTTCAGGGTCAGTTTTCAGTTTTTGGGTAAAGGGGTATTTTTAGGGTTCAGGGTCAGTTTTCAGTTTTTGAGTAAAGGGGTATTTTTAGGGTTCAGGGTCAGTTTTCAGTTTTTGGGTAAAGGGGTATTTTTAGGGTTCAGGGTCAGTTTTCAGTTTTTGGGTAAAGGGGTATTTTTAGGGTTCAGGGTCAGTTTTCAGTTTTTTGGGTAAAGGGGTATTTTTAGGGTTCAGGGTCAGTTTTCAGTTTTTGGGTAAAGGGGTATTTTTAGGGTTCAGGGTCAGTTTTCAGTTTTTGGGTAAAGGGGTATTTTTAGGGTTCAGGGTCAGTTTTCAGTTTTTGGGTAAAGGGGTATTTTTAGAGTTCAGGGACAGTTTTGGGTTTTTGGGTAAAGGGGTATTTTTAGGGTTCAGGGACAGTTTGGGGTTTTTGGGGAACAGGGTTAATTTGTAAAAATAAAATAAAATTATATTTAAATTAAATTAATTAAATGTAATTAAATATAAATTAATTATATTTTAATAATTTAAATTAAAAAAAATATTTTTAGGGTTCAGGGTCAGTTTTGGGTTTTTGGGGTACAGGGTTAATTTGTAAAAATAAATTAAAATTATATTTAAAATAAATTAATTAAATAAAATTAAATACAATTTAATTATATTTTAATAATTTAAAATAATTTATATTAAAAAAAATATTATATACTTACCAATATTTACGTTGTAATGGTATGCGTTGTAAAGGTACTTGCGTTGTAAAATCTTGCGTTGTAATGGTATGCGTTGTAAAAGTTTTTGCGTTGTAAAACATTCGTTGTAATGGTAGGCGTTGTAAAAGTATGCGTTGTAACGTCATACATCCACATTTACCTACAGCCATTTCTATCCTGAAGTGCAATGCTCACACCAAAGTTACAGACACCATTTCCCAGGGTAATGACCTGGCAGACCGAACAGCTAAACTGACAGCCCATACACCAACAGACACGACAAGGACAGAGGTACCATTACTGACATAAAGTATGACAGTCAGGGACCCCACTCAAGATGTACTCGACATACAGACACATGCCACTGCAGATGAGATAAAGAAATGGACTGAACAAGGAGGGGTCCAGACTAACCAAGGTTGGATGACTAAGGGAAAAGCTACATGGTTTCTTTCAGATTCTATGGTACAAATAATCATAAACACAGCTCATAGTCCAGCACACTTAGGAGAGAAGGCAATGTTAGACAGCTTACAGAACATCTGGTTTAACAAGCACCTACGTGCAGCAGCGAAACAGAAAGTATGATCTGTTGTCAGTTCAATCCAGGTAAAGGCATTCCGGTGGATCAAGGCCGATTTCATCCTCCTGACCACCCTTTTGAGGTTCTCCAGGCGGATTACATCCAAATGGACAGATGTAGAGGTTACAAGTATGTCTTAGTAGTTGTGTGTGCACTATCTAGATGGACAGAAGCATATCCAGTTCCAGGTTATACTGCTGTGACAACAGCCAGGCAATTAGTGCGCGAGTTCTTCCCCAGATATTGCCCCGTGTCATCTATTCTGATAACAGTCAGCCATTCTCCTCTGAATTAATGAAACAAGTGTCTCTTCTGTTAGGATATACTTGGAAATTCCATTGTGTAAGACACCCAGAAGCAGCAGGCCTTGATGAAAGACATAATCAGACAATTAAGACAAAAGTTGCTGAGATCTGTACAGAAAAAGGCGTGGATTGGGTTGCCTTGCCGGTTGCCCTCTTTTACATGCGTATGGTAGCTCATTCCAGAACAGGCCTATCTCCTTATGAAGTAGTTTTCGGTAGACCGCCAAATATGTGGGGTACGCCTATGCTTAAGTAAATAACTGATGTTGACAGTAACATGCTGACAGATTACCTGGCTTCCTTGATTTCTGCACTACTCTCTTATTGTTCACAGGTTGCTGCCGCCTTCCCCGACAACACCCAGGTCAAGGAACACGCCATTGTCCCCGAGAATTTTGAATGCATCCGGAATTTTGATCGTTCAAGTCCCCTTGAGCCACGTTGGAAGACGCCGAAGTTGGTGGAAGGACGTAAAGGCCGAACTCACCTTCATCACTACAAAAGATACTTCGGACTATTTGGAACTTTGGAACTTTTGCAAAAAAAAAAAACTATAGACAATACAGACTTTGCGCCGCCTTTTCCTAGAAAAGACTCCCCAACAAGAGTATAAATCCAAATTAAGATCTAGTAAGTCAGACGTAGTTTAATTGTCTAAGTCCACTCGGTGGTGAATCGGTTAGGCTAGATTTCTGACATGTATAAGATCACATACGAGAATAGCAAGAAGAGAGATAAGAAAGGAAAGTACTGCAAGAGATTACGCAGTAGATGTATAGTTACCTTGATCATTTTTTTTATTCTGTGCATTGTTATAATTGGTATCAGTTTATTGCTACATGTTTTCTTTCCCATTTCCTCACATATACATTCTTCCAGTAATAGTACCATAGAGCATACATTTAGTGAACTGCCACCTCATGAATTATCATATCAACTTGCACTACGTAACAATACATTTATTCGTATGTTACACCATTCTCACCAGACCAGCAATGCAACTGATTGCTGGGTATGTGGCCAAATGCCACCTTATCAAGAGACGAAGGGAGTCTTGCCCTTCTACCCATTACCGTTCTCACACAATGGTTCATGTGGAGCATGGTTTGCTCTAAATACCTCAATAGATAGAAGGTACATAGCTTATCCAGGTGGCTGGATATATGGAAACCTGAATAAAGTAATGAATGAAGCATGCTTTCCAGACAAAGACGGATTCCCCCAAAGAAAGGGAACCGATTTAGAGAATGAAGAGTACGAACAGGGAAATGCATCCGTTAACTTTATAATGTTAAATGTTCAGCCCAAGCAAAATACAGGTCCACCGTTTATATCAGTTCTACCAGCTAAAGGTGATTTATGTGTTAGTAAGAAAGGCTCAGTACTTATGGGACACAGCGAGTGTAACACTGTAGTGGAGTTTAACGATAAAGGACTTTCTTCTTTCAAAACATCACGCCATACCTATTTCATTTGCGGTCAGACAGCCTATGTACATCTGCCCTTAGACTGGGGTGGGACTTGTTATATAGCATTCTTATTGCCACCTGTTTTTCTAGCCCCATTGAATTATCATAGAGATTCACGACTAGAACATGTTAGACAAAAGAGAGAGATAGATTCTGCAGGGATTGATCAGACTGAAACAGCTTGGGAGCAATATACAGACTTCAACAAAGGATTCTTTTTCTTCATAGGTCCCGTCCAAAATAGTAAGCTGATACGCAAATTAACAAGAACCCTGGAAGCAGTAGTGAATGTGACTGCATCTGCCCTGGCGAACTTAACCCAGGAACAGTCTGCTATTAGACTTGTCGTTCTTCAAAACCGCCTCGTTCTAGACGTCATCTTGGCAGATAGGGGCGGAGCTTGTAGAGTCATCCGATCTAGTTGTTGCATTTTCATCCCAGATAATGCACCATCTGTGTACGAAGCAATAACAAGGCTCCACAAAATTGCTCATGCCATACATCAAGACCCAGGCACATGGACTTGGTCCAGTTGGTTCTGGGGTATAATATCTGCTTGGGGATGGAAAGTGCTGACCTTCCTAGGAATGGCCCTACTTATGGTATTAGGTTGCTGTCTCTGTCTGCAGTGTGGCCCGGCGATTTGCGGCCTGTGTGCCACTGCCTGTATTCCCCATCCACGTAAACAAAGAGTTAAAGATGAACAAATGATTATGTATAATGAACTATACGGTCTCATGAATATAGATGTATCCTGAAGGGTTACGTAGGGGACAAGGAGGGAATGAGGAAAATGAAATTTTGCCTGACCAAGATGCCCCCTACGTATACCCTATGTTACATGTGTGTGCATGTCATCCATGCATATTTCCTTGTAGTGGCCTGAATCACTAGGCCTCTGCATTCATGTCCTGCATTAGAAATGCCAGTCATCAAAGTCTCCCAAACGTTAAGGTAGCATAAGGCCCATGTATTTGCATTTCATGACTCCTGACACACTGAAAGCCGCAAGAAGCCTAGCAAGAGGCCTGCCAAGACAGTATTATGAATAACAGTTATCTGTTGCTTTACAGAATCACATTACAGTCTGGTGAAGAAGGTACACAGAACCCATCTGCATAGATAGGGCCCAGCCATTCTGTCTCTGTTTAAGTGGATTACAGTGCTTGCATCCATAGAAGAGCTCACAGCCCTCATGCAATGAACGAATAATCAGATAATACATCCCCTGACTCTAGATATCAGTTGTACTAGATGTGCTGGTCGCCTTGACACAAGAGATCTCTCTACTAGGTTGAAAGTCAGCTTCCTCCCAGTTACACGTCAATTGCACGTCATGCTCAAAGTTGCACAATTAGGGCATAGTTCCAGCTAGCTATCCAAACTCCTCCTCTAAGTACCCACCCACCTATGACACCTACCTATCACCTACCTATGACTCATCAAAGTGTACACCCACATGTTCTTATCTCTTTCTTTCTCTGCTCTGCCTCGAGCGTTCCTTCCTACGTCCTATGTACAAGATAAAATGTATATAACCCATGTTCAGAAAATAATTGTTAGATGACCCTTCCTGAGCCTCTGTGGTGATGGAACTGAATCTCCCTTTGACTCGAGTTATTGGAATAAAGCCCATTTTAACTTGGACACCACGGATCCTGTCTCTCATTTGATGCATGATACTTTGTTAATGCCTAGAAATTCTGCCAGGGTAATATTTTATTTACCACAAGTCAGTGCAGTTATCTTTATCCACGAAGGTTGTAATGAGGGGCATGCCCAGACCATGTATAAGAAGTTTGCATTATATAGTCTGCATCTAGGACATTCTGGGGCTAGTGCCAGGAACATGTGTTGAATGCGGTGTGGAAAGAGATGAGCCTGGTGGAAATAATTTTTCATTGTGTGGTATGGAATCGGGGATTATGGGACACAGTTTTTGCCAGTTGGAGGGCACGGGGCCAAGCCTCATATGTTAGTGAAACATACAGCCTAGGCACACATAAAAAAGAGTAAAACGATCATGTAATCGCTATATGTAACAGAAAAAACAAGTAACTTCGAGATGAAAGGAAAAAAGGTCTTGAGTGGATCAAGTTGAATCTTTTAATCCTTTTCAGACGTAAAAGCATGGTAGAACAAGCCAGCCGACACGTGTTTCGTCGCACATTGGAGAATTGCTCCACGACTTCTTCAGGGCTAGGAATGGATACAATAAGTTTGAATGAAACAAATGTACCGCAAGTAAAAGAAAGAGAAGCTAAGGGCTTTACAATATCAGCCCCATGATTACTTACAAGTGATAAAAAGCACACGTGGAAACCCAGCCAACCTCACGTGAAGCATGCAAATGGAATATGAAGGGAGGGATGTTTTTTTTTGGTTTTTTTTGCAGAGTTTAATATAGCGCGAACTAGACCCGAACAGAATCAGGTATCAGAGCGCTTTACATAGCACCAGTTACGTTACATGAGGACACACATTCATTTTAGGCACGGGGAGATTAAGGGCCAGATGCAGGTAATTTTAATTTACCACCTCTTAAATACCGATTCATACCGAATCGGTATTTAAGAGGTGGTAAAATAGAGGGGGGGAGATGTAGGTATTTCAGATTCGGTAAATACCGAATCGTTAAGATTCGGTATTTACCGATTCTGTAAATACCGATTCGGTATTGCCCATTGATTCCTATGGCCCTTGCAGCCCATAGGAATCAATGGGCAATACCGATTCTGTAATTAAAGAATCGGTAAATACCGGTTTTAGCAAGGGTGCAGGGGGTGTCACTTTGACACCCTCTGCCACCCCAAAAATAGGCATGTGCGCCATGTGGCACACAGACATGCCCTAAGGGCATGTCTGTGTGTCACATGGCACCGGTGTGCAAGCACACATGTGCATGCACACCTGGATTCAGTATTTTACCACCCAATTGGATTGGGTGGTAAAATACCGATTCTTAAAGCCCTGTGGCACTCTGACATGTGCCAGCTACATCTGCATTTACAGAATCGGTATTTTACCGAGTCTGTATTTACCGATTCAGTAATTTTACCGAATCGGTAAATACAGAATCGGTAAAATACCGATTCTGTAAATGCATGCCCTACATCTCAAAATCCAATTACCGGTCGGTAACGGCCGAATTCGGCAGTTACCGACCGGTAATTGGCCACCTACATCTGGCCCTATGTGATTTGCCCAGAATCACAGGAGGTTTTGGCGTCGTTACCGAGACTCGAACCCAGATCTCCAGGTCCGAGGTCGAGCGCCCTAACCGTTAGGCCAACTCCTCTCCCCAATGTTGTGACCGTAGATGTGAGAAAATTGTGTGCAATGCTATGGCATAAAGGGGAAAGGTGAATTTATTCTGACTGTTGGTGAAGTGATTTTCAGTTAAGTTGTTCTACAGAAGTATAAGGGTAAAAATTACAAAAGTGCTTGAAAACATGGTGATTGGCCAATACCTGTGGCATTGACTATTACTCTGTGAGATCTGCAGAGAAAGAAGAGATGAAGAAGAGCAAAGTATACATCAAGATAAGGGTAGAAAACTTCGAAGTGAGATAGAAAACGAGGATGTTGCTGTGTAAGAAGCAACAGGAAAGGGGGGGAATTGAGGTTTACGTAAAGAGTAGGCAAAAGTATTAAGGAGGGGGCAAGAAATGAAGGAAAGAATAAGTCCCATGTACCCGACTGTGTTCAAAGGGCATGCCCAGACCATGTGGAAGAAGTTTGCATATATAGTCTGCATCTAGGACATTCTGGGGCTAGTGCCAGGAACATGTGTTGAATGCGGTGTGGAAAGGATGAGTGTGGTGGAAATAATTTTTCATTGTGTGGAATGGAATCGGGGATTATGGGACACAGTTTTTGCCAGTTGTAGGGAGCGGGACCAAGCCTCATATGTTAGTGGTTAGTGGCGTATCTCATCCCACTGGACGCGTGCTTTCATTGCATGGTTCTTTAGTGGGGGGTGGAGCGCATTGTATAAAGCCATAATGGTGTGGTGGGTGCAAGTAGCAGAAAAGAGGACATGTAGTGTCAAGAAAAAGGGTTGTTTAGATTCGTCTGCATTCCATGTCTCCTGGATAATGTTCTGGGAACCATGTGTATGAGGAACTGTCCAATATTAAGCCATGTGACTCTACCAGATCTGGAAGGGCATGAGTGTGCCCTCATTGTAGAGGTCACCTGGCAGTGTGAGCTCCACCTCGCTCCACGGAGCTGGATCAGGTCATTGTGCCATCCTGCACAATGTAGGCAGATCCCAAATAACAAATGCTGGGAGTATGGAAGAGCAGAACCTATGGGGTGTACATATAAGTGCCAGTAAGCAAACACTACTGCCATCTGTCTGAGCTCGTGCCGTGTAATGGATATGGAATCGGACATCTAGGCATAAGTACTCACATCCTGCAGTGCCACGTGCACTTGGGCTGTTTCAGGGTGATGCGGATGGTAGAACCATACCATCTGCGACTGCAGCCGTTCGGCTGCATAATAAAATTGAAAATGGGGTGCCCCCAGTCCGCCTTCATGAAATGGGTGTTGTATTGTGTTTAAGGTGACCGGAAGACGTACTGAGCCCCATATCAACTCAAGCAGCTCCTGGAAAAAACTCCAAGGGAGCGGTAGTGGGAGGGCCATAAAAAGGTACAGCAGTCAGGGGAGGACCAACATTTTAGATATAGCCACCCTACCCAGAGGAGACAGTAGGAGCGAGAACCATAGGGGAAGGGAGCACCGTATGGGAGCTATGGCCCTGTCCAGATTCCCCTCTTTGAGGTCTTTCTCAGGGTGATATATTTGTATACCTAGATATTTGGGATGTATGACGTTACCACGCGGTACATCACAACGCGGTACATCACAACGCTGCTTTTACAACGCAAGTCGTTGCCACGACTTGCGCTGTAGGGTCCTGGACTTAGGAATAGTATGATTTACTATTCCAACTCCAGCCTACGTACAGTAGGGAAGGTGTTTGAATAGTAAATCACACTATTCCTTAGTTTAGAGCGCCCTCCAGTGCAAGTCGTGGTAACGACTTGCATTGTAAAATCTGCGTTGTGATGGCACTGCGGTGTTTTGACCATGTAGTAAAGGTTGTTTCCCGATATTTGAAGGTGTCGTAGCACCATCGTAGGCGAATCCCCAGGGGATCCTCCCGTTCCGTGACTGGTCTGCGCACCAGAGGGAATACACAGGGCTCATCCCAATTTACACATAGCCCAGAATTCTCACCAAAAGTATTTTTTATCTCCATTCAATCAATCAATAAATCAATCAGGGTTTTGTAGAGCGCACTACCAACCTGTTAGGGTCTCAAGGCATTAAGGGGTGGGTCTGAGAAGCTCCGTTGGGGTCATTTGAAGACTCAGGTCTTGAGGTCTTTCCCGAATAGGTGCAGTGTCGGGCTTCATTGGAGGTGAAGGTGGAGACAGTTCCAGGTCTTGGCTGCGAGGTAGGAGAAGGACCTTCCACCCGCTCTGGTCTTGTAGAGGCGTGGGATGGTGGCTAGGGAGAGGTCGGGTGAGCAGATGTTTCTCTTGGGGGCATGGAAGGATAGGGGTCATCGAGGTATTGATGCCTGATAGTATTCAACATTTACGTGGGGGGTTTTCATATGGGTTAGACCGGGGGTCCCTTTTAAAGCTTCAGACACCAAAATAGTTGCAGAAGGCAGATACGTAGTGGTGAAGGGCACATTGGATGGCAGGCCTTGAGTGATCGCCTCATTCTACGTGCCCAATTCTGAACAAGGGGCATTCTTTGACCATATCTCACAGGTACTTGCGCCCTGGCACAATATCACTTTGTTGCTGGGCGGAGACTACAATAACTTATTAGATATTGCGCTGGACCGCTCGCCCCTCCCCTTCCAGGCACTAACACAACTCACGCAATGAGAGTACTAACCGACTGGGTGATACGGTGGTACCTGACAGATTAGTGGAGACACCAACATCCAGCTGATAAAATATACTCTTATTATTCGGGAGCTCACAAGTTATATGTACGCCTGGATCGTTTTATGATCTCTAATGCCCTTTTGCCTTAAGTAGTCTCAACACACTATCTGGGACAGACTCACTCAGATCATACCTCCAATCCCAACCTGGAGGCTACAACCTGATACTTTATTAGATGCACCCTTCCGTGGCACGCTGGCCACTGCCATTGATCAATATTTTGAAGATAATGCTGGAGCGGACTCTACTATCCAAATAGAATGGGACGCCTTTAAGGTTGTAGTGAGAGCCCACTGCCTAACTACGCAAGCAGGCATGGGTAAACAGCTGGACAGGAATCTGCATCAAATAGAGCAGCGGTTAGCTACAGTTGAATAGGAGGAGCCCGATGGCGCTGCAGGCATTCTTTCCAGTGCGCGAGCGAAACATTCCCGACTGCTGGACAGATTGCGCTGTTTAAACTACGCGGCACACCCTGTGAAAACCCATCACCAGGGCGACAAGGCGGGCAAGCTCCTTTCGTGGCTGATTCAACAGGAGCTGCTGGCTCCACCAGTCACTTCCTTACGGACAATGCAGGATGCAATGATATACACCCAGACAGCCATTCACGACGAATTCACATCTCACTATGATATATTATTTAAATCTTCTATACAGGCCACGCTTACTGAGATTCCGTCCCTTTTGGCGGACCTCGCGTAACCGCAACCTACCTCCCCGCAGCAAGAGGAGCTGAATGCCCCCCTTTCGCAGGAGGAAATTAGAGACAGCATATTTTCATTGTCCAGTGGCAGGTCACCGGGTCCCGATGGCTTGCCAGCGGAATTTTATAAGGCATATTCGGACATCTTACTTCCGCAGTTATTGAATCTATATGCGGCTGCCATAGTAGACTCCTCGCTTACAACCACACAAAATGAGGCCACCCTAATATCCTTACTTAAGCCAGGTCAAGATCCTCAACTCCTCGGCTCTTCCACCCCCTAGCACTCCTCAATACTGACTACAAAATATTTGCCTCTGTTCTGGCCAAGCGTTTAGCTCCATTAGCAAAGACATTAATTCACCCTGATCAGAATGGATTTGTCCCTACCAGGAGTACATCCATTACCAAACACAGGCTGTTCCGTGTGCATACATATGCCACACATAACTGGCCGCGATCTGGGTGCCTAGTTCTCAATTTAGAGAAGGCTTTCGACTCCATGGAGTGGCCTTATCTTGCGGCAGGCCTATGTAAGTATGACCTTGGGGAAAGTTACATACAGATGGTAAGTCTCCTCTATCAACGCCCTATGGTAAGGGTTAAAATGGGGAAACAAATTTCTGGCGCCTTGAGAATAAGGCGAGGGACACAACAAGGTTGCCCTTGTCCTCACTACTTTTCTCCCTAGCAATGGAGCCACTGGCGGCACTACTTAGAGGCAGTGGAGAAGACTGGGGCATACCATTGGGCGACAGGATGCACGCTGTCTCATTATATGCAGATGATCTACTCCTGTATGTGAGAGATTTGCAAGCTATACCTCCAGTTATAGCAGACATTTTCCAGCAATTTGAACAATTGTCAGGACTTAGAGTAAACTGGGCAAAATCTGGTGTATACTCTTTTACTAACGCAGTGCCCGCAACGGCTATTATTATCAATGGAGCCACTCTGGCTTGGTATCCGTCTATGTTTAGGTACTTAGGCATCTACTACTGCAGATCCCCTACTGATGTATTAGATGGCAATGTGGTGCGGGCCCTAACGGCGATTAGAGCGCAAATGCACTTTTGGAAAACACTGCCACTAAATGTAATGGGTCGTGTCACCTTGACGAAAATGATAATTCTGCCACGCTAGCTATATTATTTCTCAAATCTCCCAATATATGTCCCTGTCAGGATTCTCCGGAACTTGGATGGTATTCTCCGTGACTTGATTTAGAACAAAGGTAGGCCGCGTATAGCTTTATGCAAATTGTATGGGCTCACAAGCAGCGGCAGCCTAGCAGTCCCGAATATGGAGTTGTACTATCTGGCCTCGCAGCTGCAGTGGGTGTCTAAATGGATGAGCGGGAAAGGACTGGCAGACACTGCGGCTCTGACACTGCCATGGCTACAATCCCGGCTATTTAATAACAAAAAGGAGAGTAAGGGATTTTTTCACAGGATGTGAAATGGAGATTACTCCTATTCCCCTGGGTAGGTATACAATTAACAAAGAAGGAGTATCGCCATAGAGAATCATAGATTCTTAATGGGATGTATGTTTGAAAAAGGAAAGAATTTATCCTTTTATTAAAACCCCTCACTCACAGCCTAGTGGTGACATACTTCATCATCGGGGTCCACCGTGATGACCGAGTGCCATCAGGGTATGCTGCAACACCTGGAATACAGTGGAGCTGGTTTGTGAGTGTTAAGTGCAAAAAAAGGTGTGTTAAAAATTGTCCTGGTTAGATTTTATTTGTAAGTAACTGGACAATATTAAAAGAAGTGTGGAGATACTTTGAGGGTAATTATGACCAAGAGTATCTCTGTAGGTGGTCTGGTCTACTTGTTTCAACCTTTACGTGGAATGTGTCAGGTTTTCTTCAGGACCAAGGTGCAAGAAAATGGACGGTCTACACCCCCCAAAAGGCGTACCCAATCCTAAATTCTTGTAGCCAGATAAGCAAAAAGGTTGCTTGTGGCATGAGCTCTAGCAAAAAATGGGTGAGCTAATGATAAAAAAAACTCCTACTAGGTGTCTTTAGGCAGCGGGGGGCTGGGGGAGGATAGTCCTCAGCTAGAACATATTAGTTCTGCTGTGCTTCGGACGGCTATTTACCTAGCTGCCATGCCCGCTGCCCCGCTGCATGCTTATCTGGCTACAAGAATTTAGGATTCGGTACGCCTTTTAGGGGGTGTAGACCGTCCATTTTCTTGCACCTTGGTCCTGAAGAAAACCTGGCACATTCCACGTAAAGGTTGAAACATGTAGACCAGACCACCTACAGAGATACTCTTGGTCATAATTACCCTCAAAGTATCTCCACACTTCTTTTAATATTGTCCAGTTACTTACAAATAAAATCTATTCTTTAAGTCAAACCAGGACAATTTTTAACACACCTTTTTTTGCACTTAACACTCACAAACCAGCTCCACTGTATTCCAGGTGTTGCAGCACACCCTGATGGCACTCGGTCATCAGGGTGGACCCCGTTAATGAAGCATGTCACCACTAGGCTGGTGAGTGAGGGGTTTTAATAAAAGGATAAATTCTTTCCTTTTTCAAACATACATCCCATTAAGAATCTATGATTCTCTATGGTGATACTCCTTCTTTGTTAATTGTATACAATCACAGCTATACCACTACTTTCACCCCATAAATCGGCTTTTCTGTCCGTCCCAGATATATGTTGCATTAGCTTACATGTGCTATCGGAGAAGCCTCTATCTGACCGGAGATACGCCTCCATACGCTCCACTGATATCACTAGTTGGAACTCCCAGGGGCAAAGAGAAAGTGTCTGAAACTGAATTGCAGGTGTGGCATGCAGCAGCGATAGATATAGTGGGCGATTTGTTTGCGGAGGGCAACCTTCTAACATTTAATGATATGTCCATGGAAAATTACATTCCTGCAGACCAATTTCTTCTACATGCAGTCATAGTGCGTACCTTGTTGGCAGCCTGGGGAGACATCACAACTGAGCCCCAAACACATTTACTTATACAATACCTACATGTAATGGGGGAGGGCTCACATGTGGTACACTGGCTAGCGGAGGCTCTCCTGACCCACACACTCCGCAAGAAGTGGGCTGCAGACAGGGGACGGTTGTGGACTGACAAGCAGTGGGCAACAATTGTAGCAGGCTTCTCATATATACCACGCAACTCAAGATTTAAACTTATCCAGACATACATAATACACAGGGCATACCTTTCCCCAGATAAGATTAATGAATACTTTCACCTAGATACTTCTGGTGCTGATCTGTTGCACATGTTGTGGTCTTGTGCCTCATTACATTCATACTGGCATGCAATAGTGGATGCTTTGACAAAATGTACTGCAACGCCTCTGCAGTTCAATTGGGAAACCTGTGAGTTGGGGCTATATCCATGGACTAAAAAGAATAAAGTAGTATCCAGATTCAGAGATTTGGGACCGATAACGGCAAAGCGCCTTATCACGAAATGGTGGAAGCGCACTGACCTTCCAGCACCGACTCACTGGTAGAAATCCCTTACGGTCTGGGTGTGAGCCCAGAGCGCCACACTGCACAAAGAGGAAACTGCGGGATTGCGCAGATACCCGATTGCACAGGCCTGTGACGATCTCCTCAAAGCACTCTCGAGGCAAGACACTGCAGAACAAAACTCACAGCCGCCTAGCGACACTGATGTGGCCCCAGCGCAATAAGGCACTCCACCCCTTCTAAGTCTGCATGGCACTATGCACTGCCGCCAACAAGAATGGAACTGCATGCAGCACATTGACAGTGAGATACCCCCCGCACATTGCCATCACATCACGAGACTTCGCTATTACTCTCCCTGATTTTGTACTGTGTTGACCCTCACACTTCTCGACACCTGCAATACAGCATGGCTGCCACGAGCTACAGATGGCGATCTTTTCTTTTCTATATCCTTTTCTTTCCTGTTATTAGTTGTAGTTCACTTATACAGGCATCATATTTAGATCCTTGGCACAGTTATTGCACTTAGAGAATAGGAGAAACGTATACAAAGCAACCATGTTTATGACTGAGCAAAGATGCGAATATGGACCGCATGTCCATATGTTATCATTTGTTCTGTATACAAATGCATATATTATACTGTTCTCAGTATTGTTGGTATACACTTGATATGGTGCAAAACAAATTTGTGAGGTGCTAGATGTACTTACAGAGAAAAACTTTCAATGAAAAGATGTTTAAAAAAAAAAGAGTTTGGAGAGGGGTCCGGTAAGGTGGCACAATACGTGATGCTGCCCTTAGGGACCTGTTTAGTACCCCTGACCTAGCTACCTGGGGTACCATTTACTAGGGACATACAGGGGTGCCAAAAGTATTGCCAATTGCGGGAACAATTGTTCTGTTGAGGAAAAGAGATCAGACACTGGGTGCCTGGTAAGCAGAAACACAGTGTTCTTCCTGTCAAAATTGCATTGAATATCAGGCAAAAAGTCAGGGTGACCATGTCAAAATGGGGCACTTTCCTACAGTTAGTAATTGTGAAAATTTTAATTGTTTAAGCATTGAAATAAAATCAAGATAAATCAAATAAAACAGCAATGGTACACATCTGTTTCATTGTAAAATAAATAAGTAAATAAAATTGAGTTATTGATGCCCGATGTGGGCCATCAGATGTCATCCCATGTAGAGGGTGTGGGGCAGAGAATGAGGACTTCTGTTTTCTCTGAGTTGAGTTTCAGGCAGCTGTTCTTCATCCAGGTTGCAATGGCTTTCATCCCTTCTTGGAAGTTGTGCCTGGTGATGTCGGGGTCCATGGTGAGGGAGAGGATGAGCTGGGCATCATCGGCGTAGGAGATGATGATGAGCCTGTGGTTTCTGAAGATGGTTGTGAGGGTGACCATGTAGGCCTGGAAGTGACGCAGCCACATCCCAAAGAAAGATTAAGATGTCATCAGCGTAGAGTGCTATGAAGTGGTATATATATATATCGCGCTCCTGGATGCCCCAATCCTCTTTCCACATACAAAGTTGACAGGCCAAGTTTTCCATGGGTAATGCAAACAGGAGAGTGAACAACAGGGGTCCTTGCCTCATCCACCTCCAAATATCCACCCTGTCCAAGGTGTCTTGCTCTGTCTTCACTCTTGCCGTGGGATTGGCATATAGAATGCAGATCCATCCCAGAAATCCCAGTCTGAACCCAATCTCAGCGAGGACCAGAAAAATATAATCCCACTTCAAGGTGCCCAATGTTTTTTCCATGTCCAATGACACAGCTACTTGTCCTTATGCTTCATGTGGCGTACCATGCATGAGGTGTAGCAACTAACGGATGTAAATAAAAGTACTGAGTTCCGGTATAAAGCCACATTGGTCTGTTTTTACTAACCAGTGGGTAAGAGGGACGAGGCTATCTGCCAGCACTCTACCCAGGATATTGCAGTCATGGTTAAGTAGAGAGAGGGGGCAAGAGGAGCTTACATCCAGCGGATGGATGGTTAGGGGAAAACAATTATGACTTTGTGCATTGAGTCAGGGAGGCATTCTCGTTCATTGGCCTCAGTAAAAATGTCTGGAAGGCATTGCGAGGTCAAAGTAACAAAGGTGTCATAGTACTCAATTGGCAAACCATCAGTCCCTGGGGTCTTCTGGCATGAAATCTGGGCCATGGCCAATCGGATCTCCCACAGTTTTAGTGGATCCTCCAATTCAGCTCTCTGTAGGGCGATTAGGCATACTATCTGAAGAGGGCCAAACAATTAATGAGCTTGAGATGGGATGGTGGGGCAGGGGCTGTGTATAGTTCCCAATTGTAATCACGGAAAGCCCCGTTTATGTCCACCTGAGTGGTGTGCAACCTGCCAGTGACCATGCATATTTTGCCTATGGGGGTGCATTGCTTATCCTCCCATACTAGCCAGGCAAGTATTTGCCCCAAGCGTGCCCTCTACGTGCTGTAAAGCCACACATCGTCTATAATCGTGTTTACTGAGCGTACCTTCGGCCTCGGTGTCCTGCTTCTGTAATAGGTGAAGCTGCGCAATTGTGACTGCCCTGTTGGCTACCTGATTCTCTAGGGAGTGGAGATCGTGCTCTATGTTCGAGAGGCCATTCAACAGCCTCTTGCATATTCCCCAGGAAGCCAACAAGCATGGGCCCATACCACCACTTTATGGGCATCCCATTCAATCACTCGAGACGTGGCACTGCCTGTGTTAAGGGTAAAGTACTGATCGCTACAGCAGGCAAGGTCCACATGGAAGAGTGGTCTGATAAAGCTTCTGATTGTAGCCGCCATATGGGTATGAGTAGGTGTTGACATCCCCACTGTAGGCTCAGCTGTAGGTACTAATGATCAGATAGGGTGTGTGCAAGGTATTTCGCCCCAGACAATCGCGCTTCTAGCAGTGTCACACATATAAATAAGTCAATTCTGGTGTGGACGTAGTGGATCTGTGAGTAGTACGAGTACTCCTGGTCTAGGGTTGCAGGCATCACCATGTATCCAGAAGGTGCATTCTTGACATCCATTGTCTAAGGTGTTGTGCAGAACACCGAGTGGGGGGGTAGAGCGATCAAGCACCACATCTGAGGAAGGACATTTTTGACATTTGAAATACTACAGAGGAATCTCCGGCCAAAACAAAAGAGTATTACGATAAAAAATGTAAAGTGAGGAGAAAAATATCGAAATGGGTGATTGGGTTTTGATACAAAAAAAAAGTGTTGTATCTAAAAGGGTTTGTTAAATTTAAAAATCCCTTCTTGTGGAAAAAGTGCAAAGGAATTCAGTATTTTTGAAAAACAAAGGATGATGGAACTTAAACAAAGCAATCTCCATTGATTCTACTCAAGCACACATTTTGGGTGAGGTGCAGAAAAGAAATGTGGTGGGCATGTGAATTTTGACTTTACATCAGATCCTTGTTGAGGAATTGACAATCCTCAACAGCTGAATCTAGAAGCTTACCTAACTCTGTTCGGGAAGGTCTTGTAACAAAGAATATCCCTGAACAGGTTGAACAAGACAAGGGACAAATACTAGTGATTTTGTTGTTAGATCTGGTAGGAGAAGTTTGTAAGAACAGGTGTGCCTGTCACTATAAGTAATACCTCCACTGTGCCCGTCACCTTAAACCCAGGCCTTTTCCCTCAACTTCACCTTTGTTTTGAAACCTGCATGGCAAAATATACACAGCATTATATGCATATTAAGAAACAAAAGGTCTTTACTCAAGATTGCTCAAATGAATATGGTGGCATCTAGACATCACAACCTAGGGACGCGCCTCCGTCTGTTTATGAACTCCAGTCATGAATGAATGGTCACGTTGATTCACCTCCGAGATCCCATCGGCAGCGCATTCAAGGGCACGCACCCTTGAACTCTGCTCCGAAAAGACGTCCTCTTAAAATTAGCAGCAAATAAGACTGCACCCTCCACTCTTCACGTGACAGATTTGACTTTGGCAGCTCCACACGGTGAAATAATTCACAGACAGTTTCTTGAAAACTCCTGACGATCTTGACAGGACCGCACTTTGCTGTGACTTCACATCTTTACCGTCCCATTGACCAACTCGTCACCAATATTTATGTGGGGTTCATAGACAAATCATGAAATCATGACACAGTGAGTAAAAGTTAAGTAGTTTATTCACCCAATGAAGCACAAGATGTTGCCTCCTTTTATTAATTCGCTCCGAAACTTTCGCCATACTGAGGGGCATATTTACAATAAGTGGTGATCCCTGCATATCAGCAGGGATGTGCCACTTATTGTGCGCCATATCTCCGCCACCATGGATGCGTCACATTTATAATGCGCCGCACCATGGGGCAAAAACAGCACAGATGCGTCACACATTTGTGCCGTAAAAGTGGCGCATTGCTGGAGTTGCGTCGCAAGCGCGACGCAGCTCCAGCAATGCTCTGGGGTATCCTATCTTGTTAATGCTGCATCAATCCTTACGGGTTTTGACACACATGGGCCCCAAAGTGACTGAGTGAAATCTTGTAGATTTCACTCAGCCACTTTTAGGAGGCGTTCCTGTGCTGGAACGCGCCCACCCCCTGCGCAGGAACGCCTCCTTCTGGCGCAGGGCTTTACAACATGAGATGCGTCACGTTGAAAATACCCCGCATCATGGCACATCTTTTGCGCCACCGCTGCATCACAAAAGTGATGCAACGGCGGCGTAAAAGAGCGCAAGGGGCTTGTAAATCTGCCCCTGAATGTTTACAACTATTCCATGCATGCATTTCACACGAAAGACGATTGAGAGCCCGACCAAGGCAAGAATGCAACCATGAGTACATGACTTGGTATACAACAAAATGGAAGGTGTTTAACCGTGTGCATTAGACGAAATAGCATGGAAATACAACAATTTACATTCTGAGAAACCGAAGAACATACAGGACACCTGCTCTAATCCCGCAGCAACTTTGATAGTTCAACATCTTCCATTAGAAAGTAATCTAATGACTGGACAAATTGAAAAAGTTGGTTCCCCATTCAGAGAACTTCCCAGCTTAGCCATTGAAACATTACATTTCCCGTGCAGTGTCACCTCTTTACAAATGAGTGAGTGACCGAGCAAAGATAAACATTTGTTTCCACTAAGGATCACCTCCCGTTTCCCAAAACACATTTGTAATTGAAGGGCTATGAACACAATTTGTGAATGAAACTCTCTAATATCTGCCAACTGGAACATTTTTGAAGCAAGATTTGAAATGAAACGCTGAAATTGGTAAAGAGATCATCCAGTGTATTAACCATAGTGCTGACCATGTCTCAGCTATTGTAAAAGGCAACTTTTCTTATTTCTTGGAATTTAACATTGTATATGTAGCGTCTTTCCTAGCCATGACCTGTTGCCTACATGCTAAATTAAAAAGCAAAACCAATTCTGTTGTGTTCAAATATTGCCATGGAAAACAGTGAGATTTTAAAACGTGTAAGGCCTCATTTATAAGGCCATAGCACCACGGTGGGTCACTTTTCCTTACGTAGGGGTGGCGCAGTGTGCCAGCCCATATTTACAAGGCCATGTAAAGTCATCCTGCATGACTTTTCATGGCCTGTAAATATGGGCCACTTTCATGCATTACGCTGTGTGAAAGGGTGTTCAATGGTTGTTGCTGAGGATCTTCCCACTCAATTCACGGAATCTAACATATTCTCGATTTACAATGTTTTGTAAAGCTGAGAATGCTTCAGAATCCCATGCCTCCCCAGGGGAGGTATAGCAGTGATGCAACTAGAATACTTTTATTTCTTCTAGTTTTTTCCTCTTTCTATACAGGCTACATTCTGCAGCACACATAGAAAGAGGAAAATGCCATCAATGACTGTTTTTGTACAGGAAGGTGTCTCTTCCTGCATAAAAACCATCATTCTTGCAACGCAGGCACCCTTGCAACATGACGAAAGGGTGCCTGCGCCACTGCATTGCAGCCAACTGTGCACCTGTGCAGGAGAAAGCACACAGGTTGGTCGTATTGTTGTTAATATGATGCATCCCTGTGCTTTTGAAATGACACAACTCGGCACAGCAAAATGGCTTGTGGGGCTTTGGTGCTGAAAGTGTCTATCTCAACTGCATAATCGAACTAAGGTGCCTCTGCACATGGCATTTTGTATAATGTCAATTGCAGATGATACAAAGTTATTCAAACTGTAAATATGAATTGACAACGTATTCATGCCATTACTAGCAACAGCAAGTGTTTTGTTCTCTAAATTAGCTTGATCTGTTTGCTTTAAATGTGCAGCAGCTTCCATTTGTGATAGTTTTCAAATTTCATTATAGCATAAATGAATCTTTTAGAGCTCCGAGACCTAGGACCTAAAAAGAAATCTTACAAATCCATTTTATGTAAGTGGAGAGAAAGATGTTTTTTTACTTCAGACAAATTGGAATGGTGCAACCATTGTTAGCATAACTTTCCCATGAAACAGCCAAGTAATAACCCCTGAGTGTTGAGACTGAATGTAATGAGGGTCCGGCCTGCTAGCTTTAAAACCCTGTGCAGAGTTCAAAAGATGTGCATGACAACCATTTGTGCCCACTGGCCAAAAAAACACCCATTAGGCCCTGAAAGTGTAGAATTGTATGTACTATTTTTCACCATACTGTTGAGCTGTTCTTCGATGTAAATTACCAAATGTTGCCAATTATCAAAATGGGTAATTGAGAGAATGCTGGGCAAATTCATTTACTTAATTTTGGCTAGACTCACACAAGAAGCCTGATGTACTCTCTTATTTAGGAAAGTCACCTGTTTTGGAATCATTTAGGCTCTAAATAGAGTGCCCGTGCCCTGTATTTGCCCAAAGTGTGTTTTCCAAACTGATTTTAAATCAATACAAATGGGGGTGGAGTCGCACACTACTCACACACCAGCGGGATTGCCCCTAAGGACTGTGGTAAGTGTAGTTCATGTTCCGCGATGCATCTTCTTTCGATTCTCTGCTATCTTCGCTATCTTCGCCATCCCTGGACACGTGTTTCGGGGTATTTACCCCTCATCAGCAGGGATTAGGCCGTGTTCTGGGGTTGCCTGTGGCTGCCAAATATTGCCACGTTTAGTACCACTCAGGCCCGCAGGTGCGGGGTCCCAGGCTTGTCAGCCAACTGCTCGAGGGAGCTTTAACATTACAAATGGGGGTGGGGTCGCACACTACTCACACATCAGCGGGATCGCCCCAAAGGACTGTGGTAAGTGTAATTCGTGTTCCGCGATGCATCTTCTTTTGATTCTCTGCTATTTTCGCTATCTTCGCCATCCCTGGACACGTGTTTCGGGGTATTTACCCCTCATCAGCAGGGATTAGGCGGTGTTCTGGGGTTGCCGGTGGCTGCCAAATATTGCCAGGTTTAGTACCACTCAGGCGCGCAGGTGCGGGGTCCCAGGCTCGTCAGCCAACTGCTCGAGGGACCTTTAACATTACAAATGGGGGTGGGGTCGCACACTACTCACACACCAGCGGGATCGCCCCTAAGGACTGTGGTAAGTGTAGTTCGTGTTCCGCGATGCATCTTCTTTCAATTCTCTGCTATCTTCGCTATCTTCGCCATCCCTGGACACGTGTTTCGGGGTATTTACCCCTCATCAGCAGGGATTAGGCCGTGTTCTGGGGTTGCCGGTGGCTGCCAAATATTGCCAGGTTTAGTACCACTCTGGCGCGCAGGTGCGGGGTCCTAGGCTCGTCAGCCAACTGCTCGAGGGAGCTTAAACATTACAAATGGGGGTGGGGTTGCACACTACTCACACACCAGCGGGATCGCCCCTAAGGACTGTGGTAAGTGTAGTTCATGTTCCGCGATGCATCTTCTTTCGATTCTCTGCTATCTTCGCTATCTTCGCCATCTCTGGACACGTGTTTCGGGGTATTTACCCCTCATCAGCAGGGATTAGGCCGTGTTCTGGGGTTGTCGGTGGCTGCCAAATATTGCCAGGTTTAGTACCACTCAGGCGCGCAGGTGCGAGGTCCCAGGCTCGTCAGCCAACTGCTCGAGGGAGCTTTAACATTACAAATGGGGGTGAGGTCGCACACTACTCACACACTAGCGGGATCACCTCTAAGGACTGTGGTAAGTATAGTTCGTGTTCCGCGATGCATCTTCTTTCAATTCTCTGCTATCTTCGCTATCTTCGCCATCCCTGGACACGTGTTTTGGGGTATTTACCCCTCATCAGCAGGGATTAGGCCGTGTTCTGGGGTTGCCGGTGGCTGCCAAATATTGCCAGGTTTAGTACCACTCTGGCGCGCAGGTGCGGGGTCCCAGGCTCGTCAGCCAACTGCTCGAGGGAGCTTAAACATTACAAATGGGGGTGGGGTCGCACACTACTCACACACCAGCGGGATCTCCCCTAAGGACTGTGGTAAGTGTAGTTCATGTTCCGCGATGCATCTTCTTTCGATTCTCTGCTATCTTCGCTATCTTCGCCATCCTGGACACGTGTTTCGGGGTATTTACCCCTCATCAGCAGGGATTAGGCCGTGTTCTGGGGTTGCCGGTGGCTGCCAAATATTGCCAGGCTTAGTACCACTCAGACGCGCAGGTGCGGGGTCCCAGGCTCGTCAGCCAACTGCTCGAGGGAGCTTTAACATTACAAATGGGGGTGGGGTCGCACACTACACACACACCAGCGGGATCGCCCCTAAGGACTGTGATAAGTGTAGTTCGTGTTCCGTGATGCATCTTCTTTCGATTCTCTGCTATCTTCACTATCTTCCCTATCCCTGGACACGTGTTTCGGGTATTTACCCCTCATCAGCAGGGATTAGGCCGTGTTCTGGGGTTGCCGGTGGCTGCCAAATATTGCCAGGTTTAGTACCACTCAGGCGCGCAGGTGCGGGGTCCCAGGCTCGTCAGCCAACTGCTCGAGGGAGCTTTAACATTACCAATGGGGGTGGGGTCGCGCACTATTCACACACCAGCGGGATCTCCCCTAAGGACTGTGGTAAGTGTAGTTCATGTTCCGCGATGCATCTTTTTTCGATTCTCTGCTATCTTCGCTATCTTCGCCATCCCTGGACACGTGTTTTGGGGTATTTACCTCTCATCAGCAGGGATTAGGCTGTGTTCTGGGGTTGCCGGGGGCTGCCAAATATTGCCAGGTTTAGTACCACTCAGGCGCGCAGGTGCGGGGTCCCAGGCTCGTCAGCCAACTGCTCGAGGGAGCTTTAACATTACAAATGGGGGTGGGGCTGCACACTACTCACACACCAGCGGGATCGCCCCTAAGGACTGTGGAAAGTGTAGTTCGTGGTCCGCGATGCATCTTCTTTCGATTCTCTGCTATCTTCGCTATCTTCGCCATCCCTGGACACGTGTTTCGGGGTATTTACCCCTCATCAGCAGGGATTAGGCCGTGTTCTGGGGTTGCCGGTGGCTGCCAAATATTGCCAGGTTTAGTACCACTCAGACGCGCAGGTGCGGGGTCCCAGGCTCGTCAGCCAACTGCTCGAGGGAGCTTTAACATTACAAATGGGGGTGGGGTCGCACACTACTCACACACCAGCGGTATCGCCCCTAAGGACTGTGGTAAGTGTAGTTCGTGTTCCGCGATGCATCTTCTTTCCATTCTCTGCTTTCTTCGCTATCTTCGCCATCCCTGGACACGTGTTTCGGGGTATTTACCCCTCATCAGCAGGGATTAGGCCGTGTTCTGGGGTTGCCGGTGGCTGCCAAATATTGCCAGGTTTAGTACCACTCAGACGCGCAGGTGCGGGGTCCCAGGCTCGTCAGCCAAGTGCTCGAGGGAGCTAAAACATAACAAATGGGGGTGGGGTCGCACACTACTCACACACCAGCGGGATCGCCCCTAAGGACTGTGGTAAGTGTAGTTCGTGTTCCGCGATGCATCTCCTTTGATTCTCTGCTATCTTCGCTATCTTCGACATCCCTGGACACGTGGTTCGGGGTATTTACCCCTCATCAGCAGGGATTAGGCCATGTTCTGGGGTTGCGGTGGCTGCCAAATATTGCCAGGTTTAGTACCACTCAGGCGCGCAGGTGCGGGGTCCCAGGCTTGTCAGCCAACTGCTCGAGGGAGCTTTAAAATTACAAATGGGGGTGGGGCTGCACACTACTCACACACCAGCGGGATCGCCCCTAAGGACTGTGGAAAGTGTAGTTCGTGGTCCGCGATGCATCTTCTTTCGATTCTCTGCAATCTTCGCTATCTTCGCCATCCCTGGACACGTGTTTTGGGGTATTTACCCCTCATCAGCAGGGATTAGGCCGTGTTCTGGGGTTGCCGGTGGCTGCCAAATATTGCCAGGTTTAGTACCACTCAGGCGCGCAGGTGTGGGGTCCCAGGCTCGTCAGCCAACTGCTCGAGGGAGCTTTAACATTACAAATGGGGGTGGGGTCGCACACTACTCACACACCAGCGGGATCGCCCCTAAGGACTGTGGTAAGTGTAGTTCGTGTTACGCGATGCATCTTCTTTCGATTCTCTGCTATCTTCGCTATCTTCGCCATCCCTGGACATCTGTTTCGGGGTATTAACCCCTCATCAGCAGGGATTAGGCCGTGTTCTCGGGTTGCCGGTGGCTGCCAAATATTGCCAGGTTTAGTACCACTCAGGCGCGCAGGTGCGGGGTCCCAGGCTCGTCAGCCAACTGCTCGAGGGAGCTTTAACATTACAAATGGGGGTGGGGTCGCAAACTACTCACACACCAGCGGGATCGCCCCTAAGGACTGTGGTAAGTAAAGTTTGTGTTCCGCGATGCATCTTCTTTCCATTCTCTGCTTTCTTCGCTATCTTTGCCATCCCTGGACACGTGTTTCGGGGTATTTACCCCTCATCAGCAGGGATTAGGCCGTGTTCTGGGGTTGCCGGTGGCTGCCAAATATTGTCAGGTTTAGTACCACTCAGGCGCGCAGGTGCGGGGTCCCAGGCTCGTCAGCCAACTGCTCGAGGGAGCTTTAACATTACAAATGGGGGTGGGGTCGCACACTACTCACACACCAGCGGGATCGCCCCTAAGGACTGTGGTAAGTGTAGTTCGTGTTCCGCGATGCATCTTCTTTCGATTCTCTGCTATCTTCGCTATCTTCGCTATCCCTGGACACGTGTTTCGGGGTATTTACCCCTCATCAGCAGGGATTAGGCCGTGTTCTGGGGTTGCCGGTGGCAGCCAAATATTGCCAGGTTTAGTACCACTCAGGTGCGCAGGTGCGGGGTCCCAGGCTCGTCAGCCAACTGCTCGAGGGAGCTTTAACATTACCAATGGGGGTGGGGTCGTGCACTACTCACACACCAGCGGGATCTCCCATAAGGACTGTGGTAAGTGTAGTTCATGTTCCGCGATGCATCTTCTTTCGATTCTCTGCTATCTTCGCCATCCCTGGACACGTGTTTCGGGGTATTTACACCTCATCAGCAGGGATTAGGCCGTGTTTTGGGGTTGCCGGTGGCTGCCAAATATTGCCAGGTTTAGTACCACACAGGCGTGCAGGTGTGGTGTCCCAGGCTCGTCAGCCAACTGCTCGAGGGAGCTTTAACATTACAAATCAGGGTGGGGTTGCACACTGCTCATACACCAGCGGGATCGCCCCTAAGGACTGTGGTAAGTGTAGTTCGTGTTCTGCGATGCAACTTCTTTCGATTCTCTGCTATCTTCGCCATCTTCGCCATCCCTGGACACGTGTTTTGGGGTATTTACCCCTCATCAGCAGGGATTAGGCCGTGTTCTGGGGTTGCCGGTGGCTGCTAAATATTGCCAGGTTTAGTACCACTCAGGCGCGCAGGTGCGGGGTCCCAGGCTCGTCAGCCAACTGCTCGAGGGAGCTTTAACATTACAAATGGGGGTGGGGTCGCACACTACTCACACACCAGCGGGATCGCCCCTAAGGACTGTGGTAAGTGTAGTTCGTGTTCCGCGATGCATCTTCTTTCGATTCTCTGCTATCTTCGCTATCTTCGCCATCCCTGGACATGTGTTTCGGGGTATTAACCCCTCATCAGCAGGGATTAGGCCGTGTTCTGGGGTTGCCGGTGGCTGCAAATATTGCCAGGTTTAGTACCACTCAGGCGCGCAGGTGCGGGGTCCCAGGCTCGTCAGCTAACTGCTCGAGGGAGCTTTAACATTACCAATGGGGGTGGGGTCGCGCACTACTCACACACCAGCGGGATCTCCCATAAGGACTGTGGTAAGTGTAGTTCATGTTCCTGCGATGCATCTTCTTTCGATTCTCTGCTATCTTCGCTATCTTCGCCATCCCTGGACACGTGTTTCGGGGTATTTACACCTCATCAGCAGGGATTAGGCCGTGTTTTGGGGTTGCCGGTGGCTGCCAAATATTGCCAGGTTTAGTACCACTCAGGCGTGCAGGTGCGGGGTCCCAGGCTCGTCAGCCAACTGCTCGAGGGAGCTTTAACATTACAAATGGGGGTGGGGTCGCACACTACTCACACACCAGCGGGATCGCCCCTAAGGACTGTGGTAAGTGTAGTTCGTGTTCCGCGATGCATCTTCTTTCGATTCTCCGCTATCTTCGCTATCTTCGCCATCCCTGGACATGTGTTTCGGGGTATTAACCCCTCATCAGCAGGGATTAGGCCGTGTTCTGGGGTTGCCGGTGGCTGCCAAATATTGCCAGGTTTAGTACCACTCAGGCGCGCAGGTGCGGGGTCCCAGGCTCGTCAGCTAACTGCTCGAGGGAGCTTTAACATTACCAATGGGGATGGGGTCGCGCACTACTCACACACCAGCGGGATCTCCCATAAGGACTGTGGTAAGTGTAGTTCATGTTCCGCGATGCATCTTCTTTCGATTCTCTGCTATCTTCGCTATCTTCGCCATCCCTGGACACGTGTTTCGGGGTATTTACACCTCATCAGCAGGGATTAGGCCGTGTTTGGGGTTGCCGGTGGCTGCCAAATATTGCCAGGTTTAGTACCACTCAGGCGTGCAGGTGTGGTGTCCCAGGCTCGTCAGCCAACTGCTCGAGGGAGCTTTAACATTACAAATTGGGGTGGGGTTGCACACTGCTCATACACCAGCGGGATCGTCCCTAAGGACTGTGGTAAGTGTAGTTCGTGTTCTGCGATGCAACTTCTTTCGATTCTCTGCTATCTTCGCCATCTTCGCCATCCCTGGACACGTGTTTTGGGGTATTTACCCCTCATCAGCAGGGATTAGGCCGTGTTCTGGGGTTGCCGGTGGCTGCCAAATATTGCCAGGTTTAGTACCACTCAGGCACGCAGGTGCGGGGTCCCAGGCTCGTCAGCCAACTGCTCGAGGGAGTTTTAACATTACAAATGGGGGTGGGGTCGCCCACTACTCACACACCAGCGGGATCGCCCCTAAGGACTGTGGTAAGTGTAGTTCGTGTTCCGCGATGCATCTTCTTTCGATTCTCTGCTATCTTCGCTATCTTCGCCATCCCTGGACATGTGTTTCGGGGTATTAACCCCTCATCAGCAGGGATTAGGCCGTGTTCTCGGGTTGCCGGTGGCTGCCAAATATTGCCAGGTTTAGTACCACTCAGGCGCGCAGGTGCGGGGTCCCAGGCTCGTCAGCCAACTGCTCGAGGGAGCTTTAACATTACAAATGGGGGTGGGGTCGCACACTACTCACACACCAGCGGGATCGCCCCTAAGGACTGTGGTAAGTAAAGTTTGTGTTCCGCGATGCATCTTCTTTCCATTCTCTGCTTTCTTCGCTATCTTTGCCATCCCTGGACACGTGTTTCGGGGTATTTACCCCTCATCAGCAGGGATTAGGCCGTGTTCTGGGGTTGCCGGTGGCTGCCAAATATTGTCAGGTTTAGTACCACTCAGGCGCGCAGGTGCGGGGTCCCAGGCTCGTCAGCCAACTGCTCGAGGGAGCTTTAACATTACAAATGGGGGTGGGGTCGCACACTACTCACACACCAGCGGGATCGCCCCTAAGGACTGTGGTAAGTGTAGTTCGTGTTCCGCGACGCATCTTCTTTCGATTCTCTGCTATCTTCGCTATCTTCGCTATCCCTGGACACGTGTTTCGGGGTATTTACCCCTCATCAGCAGGGATTAGGCCGTGTTCTGGGGTTGCCGGTGGCAGCCAAATATTGCCAGGTTTAGTACCACTCAGGCGCGCAGGTGCGGGGTCCCAGGCTCGTCAGCCAACTGCTCGAGGGAGCTTTAACATTACCAATGGGGGTGGGGTCGCGCACTACTCACACACCAGCGGGATCTCCCATAAGGACTGTGGTAAGTGTAGTTCATGTTCCGCGATGCATCTTCTTTCGATTCTCTGCTATCTTCGCCATCCCTGGACACGTGTTTCGGGGTATTTACACCTCATCAGCAGGGATTAGGCCGTGTTTTGGGGTTGCCGGTGGCTGCCAAATATTGCCAGGTTTAGTACCACTCAGGCATGCAGGTGTGGTGTCCCAGGCTCGTCAGCCAACTGTTCGAGGGAGCTTTAACATTACAAATCAGGGTGGGGTTGCACACTGCTCATACACCAGCGGGATCGCCCCTAAGGACTGTGGTAAGTGTAGTTCGTGTTCTGCGATGCAACTTCTTTCGATTCTCTGCTATCTTCGCCATCTTCGCCATCCCTGGACACGTGTTTTGGGGTATTTACCCGTCATCAGCAGGGATTAGGCTGTGTTCTGGGGTTGCCGGTGGCTGCCAAATATTGCCAGGTTTAGTACCACTCAGGCGCGCAGGTGCGGGGTCCCAGGCTCGTCAGCCAACTGTTCGAGGGAGCTTTAACATTACAAATGGGGGTGGGGTCGCACACTACTCACACACCAGCGGGATCGCCCCTAAGGACTGTGGTAAGTGTAGTTCGTGTTCCGCGATGCATCTTCTTTCGATTCTCTGCTATCTTCGCTATCTTCGCCATCCCTGGACATGTGTTTCGGGGTATTAACCCCTCATCAGCAGGGATTAGGCCGTGTTCTGGGGTTGCCGGTGGCTGCCAAATATTGCCAGGTTTAGTACCACTCAGGCGCGCAGGTGCGGGGTCCCAGGCTCGTCAGCCAACTGCTCGAGGGAGCTTTAACATTACAAATGGGGGTGGGGTCGCACACTACTCACACACCAGCGGGATCGCCCCTAAGGACTGTGGTAAGTAAAGTTTGTGTTCCGCTTTGCATCTTCGTTCCATTCTCTGCTTTCTTCGCTATCTTCGACATCCCTGGACACGTGTTTCGGGGTATTTACCCCTCATCAGCAGGGATTAGGCCGTGTTCTGGGGTTGCCGGTGGCTGCCAAATATTGCCAGGTTTAGTACCACTCAGGCGCGCAGGTGCGGGGTCCCAGGCTTGTCAGCCAACTGCTCGAGGGAGCTTTAACATTACAAATGGGGGTGGGGCTGCACACTACTCACACACCAGCAGGATCGCCCCTAAGGACTGTGGAAAGTGTAGTTCGTGGTCCGCGATGCATCTTCTTTCGATTCTCTGCTATCTTCGCTATCTTCGCTATCTTCGCCGTCCCTGGACACATGTTTCGGGGTATTTACCCCTCATCAGCAGGGATTAGGCCGTGTTCTGGGGTTGCCGGTGGCTGCCAAATATTGCCAGGTTTAGTACCACTCAGACGCGCAGGTGCGGGGTCCCAGGCTGGTCAGCCAACTGCTCGAGGGAGCTTTAACATTACAAATGGGGGTGGGGTAGCACACTACTCACACACCAGCGGGATCGCCCCTAAGGACTGTGGTAAGTGTAGTTCGTGTGCCGCGATGCATCCTATTTCGATTCTCTGCTATCTTCGCTATCTTCGCCATCCCCGGACACGTGTTTCAGGGTATTTACCCCTCATCAGCATGGATTAGACTGTGTTCTGGGGTTGCCAGTGGCTGCCATATATTGCCAGGTTTAGTACCACTCAGGCGAGCAGGTGCGGGGTCCCAGGCTCGTCAGCCAACTGCTCGAGGGAGCTTTAACATTACAAATGGGGGTGGGGTCGCACACTACTCACACACCAGCGGGATCGCCCCTAAGGACTGTGGTAAGTGTAGTTTGTGTTCCGCGATGCATCTTCTTTCGATTCTGTGCTATCTTCGCCATCCCTGGACACGTGTTTCGGGGTATGTACCCCTCATCAGCAGGGATTAGGCCGTGTTCTGGGGTTGCCGGTGGCTGCCAAATATTGCCAGGTTTAGTACCACTCAGGCGCGCAGGTGCGGGGTCCCAGGCTCGTCAGCCAACTGCTCGAGGGAGCTTTAACATTACCAATGGGGGTGGGGTCGCACACTACTCACACACCAGCGGGATCGCCCCTAAGGACTGTGGTAAGTGTAGTTCGTGTTCCGCGATGCATCTTCTTTCGATTATCCGCTATCTTCGATATCTTCGCCATCCCTGGACAAGTGTTTTGGAGTATTTACCCCTCATCAGCAGGGATTAGGCCGTGTTCTGGGGTTGCCGGTGGCTGCCAAATATTGCCAGGTTTAGTACCACTCAGGCGCGCAGGTGCGGGGTCCCAGGCTCGTCAGCCAACTTCTCGAGGGAGCTTTAACATTACAAATGGGGGTGAGGTCGCACATTACTCACACACCAGCGGGATCGCCCCTAAGGACTGTGGTAAGTGTAGTTCGTGTTCTATCCAGAAACACGAGCCATGTCTCGTGTCTAGTGACACCTTTTACTAAGCACCTGCTTGCAACAACCTTGGTGTAATATTTACGAACTTTGTCCTGAATCGTGTGAACTGCATTTACCAGAATGCGAAGGGGCGACCCGGATGAGAGGTCAGGAGAGTGCTCCCTCCCTGTTTCCTGTTTAGGGCTCCCGTGAGCCTCCATAGCTGACGAGCTATAGGCGAAGCACCTCCGCGCCAGAGAGGCAACAAAGCCTGGATCGTTTGGCAGCCTCTTAGCCACCCCAAACTGATCTCTACTGATGAAGTATTCTATCCAGAAACACGAGCCATGTCTCGTGTCTAGAGACACCTTTTACTAAGCACCTGCTTGCACCAACCTTGGTGTAATATTTACGAACTTTGTCCTGAATAGTGTGAACTGCATTTACCAGAATGCGAAGGGGCGACCCGGCTGAGAGGTCAGGAGTGTGCTCCCTCCCTGTTTCCTGTTTAGGGCTCCTGTGAGCCTCCATAGCTGACGAGCTATAGGCGAAGCACCTCCGCGCCCGAGAGGCAACGAAGCCTGGATTGTTTGGCAGCCTCTTAGCCACCCCAAACTGATCTCTACTGATGAAGGATTCTGTCCAGAAACACGAGCCATGTCTCGTGTCTAGAGACACCTTTTACTAAGCACCTGCTTGCACCAAACTTGGTGTAATATTTACGAACTTTGTCCTGAATTGTGTGAACTGCATTTACCAGAATGCGAAGGGGCGACCCGGCTGAGAGGTCAGGAGTGTGCTCCCTCCCTGTTTCCTGTTTAGGGTTCCCGTGAGCCTCCAAAGCTGACGAGCTATAGGCGAAGCTCCTCCGCGCCCGAGAGGCAACGAAGCCTGGATTGTTTGGCAGCCTCTTAGCCACCCCAAACTGATCTCTACTGATGAAGGATTCTATCCAGAAACACGAGCCATGTCTCGTGTCTAGAGACACCTTTTACTAAGCACCTGCTTGCACCAACCTTGGTTTAATATTTACGAACTTTATCCTGAATCATGTGAACTGCATTTACGAGAATGCAAAGGGGCGACCCGGATGAGAGGTCAGAAGTGTGCTCCCTCCCTGTGTCCTGATTTTAACCCCTTCCATGCTCATGACGAGCTCAGCTCATCATGCAGTACACTGCTTGTGTGCTCATGACGAGCTGAGCTCTTCATGAACAATGGGAATCAATGAGTTCCAGCGCTGAGGGGGAATTGCTGTAGCATTGATGTGGTTAAATCAATAATGGCTTTTCAATAGACATAGCCTTTTAGGTCCAGTTGGGAAATTAATAAATCCGTATAAATCAATTTTGTTTCGGTCAACATATTTTTGTTTGTTTTTGAGGGGTAGGTTTAAAACGAAAGGAAACAGGGTCTTGGAAATCATTACTAAAAGAAATATGCACAATTGTTCATATATGTCTACCCGCTGAAGAAGTACAGCAATGTTCCCATTGTGTGAAATTGAAAACTGAAAGTGTGACACTATTGCTGTGTAAATAAGAATGCACATAAAGTTGATAACAGAACATCCCTCCATAATTAGCAGAGTTAAGGTGCACATATTCACTTTAAAATACAGCATAATATTCAAGCTCTGAGAGCATTGAGGTAACTGTTTTATATCCCAATCATTAGAAATGAAGTCAGGGGTACTAACATCACCCATCACAACCTTTCAAAACATAAGGACTCTGCACTTTCACTGTAAGACCAAAAATGACATATGGGGCCTCATCCCAAAAATTCCATTAAGCACAGAAAATGTTCACAAGAGACAGGACTCTTCGCACTTTGAGAAGATGAATGAGGCTTCAACAACTCTTCCACCAGTTCTGCTGTAGAACACTCCAGGCAATAATGTCCATTTATTAGCAAGAGGAAAATAGTCTCAAATCCAATCACAATATACAGGAAAAGTAACAAGATGACAATCCAAATGTAAAGCTATTTAGGGATCGGATCAAAGAAGAAAATCACGTCACCATGTAGTGAAGTGTGAGAAGAATGAGAAGAAAACTCATCAACATCCACAAATTAACCAGAAGCAGTCTGTTGAAAAACAGGAGTCAAGGTAGGCAGAAGAGAACTGGTGGACACCTCCAAAGGTGTTTCATCATTAACAACTCTGCTGTTAGAAGTATCAGTAGCACAT